>NC_071393.1:117236238-117861238 GCF_022682495.2 Desmodus rotundus | reverse complement strand
GAGATAGGATCACTTCTGTTTTATAAGTGAGAAAACTGAGGCTCAGAAAAGGTAAGTGTCTCAATCAAGGTCACTCCGCTGGCAAGTTCAGAGCCAAGGCTGAAACCTAGATCTCTCTGATTCCAGAGCCTGCACTTTGAATCCCTGAGGTCCCGTGGTTAGAGGACTGGAGGCAGAAGACATGGGACCAGGGGAGGGAAGGGGAGTCCAAAGGGGGAGAGGAGGGGAAAGGCCTTCCTCATGATGGAGAAGCACACACACTCACCCAGACACATCACACACACACAGGTGTGCAACACTGAGGCACATACGACATATACACACACAGAGATATACAACATCCAAACACATACACAGATAACACACAAACAGATACCACCCCCCCAGACACTGATTGACATATATGAAGACCCACAACACAAGCATACACATAAGTACACGCATGAAAGACGCACAGACCCAGAAATGCACACCCATGTTGGCATACATCAGAGACACACACAGACCCGGTGGCGCTCAGACTCACATATGTGCAGACTTGCTCACACGACAGAACTCAGACACCCACCCACGCGTCCTGGAGGGAAGGGAAGGAAGAGCCAGGACCGCCTCATTTCCTGGCCTCCTGCTCTGGGCGCAGGGAAAAGCCTTCCCCAGAAGTGCTGAGTCAGCAGCGGGTGACAAATGAGCCTCCGGGCTCCAGCTCCGGCATCTTAGCATTCGGAGCGTGCTTCCGTGGTCCTGCCAGCACCAGCCCCCGGCCAAGAGGAGGGGGCAGGGAGCTCGGCTGGCTGCCTGCTCAGGGGGAGGCCCTAGGGAGGAAGGGACTCGCTTTGACTTTGCAAACGCCAGACTTTGCAGCCCAAGGTCACGCAGCAGGCTTTGCCAGCCTGCTTCCTGCAGGAAGGTGGGGTGGGCTTGGGCTGGTGCAGGACTAACCAGCCAGCCTGAGAGGGGCTGGATGCAGGTGGGATGGACACCGGAGCTGGCCCTCTCCACAGACGATGAAAATGTAAGGGGAGGTCCCTGAGCTCTGAATGTCCTCTCTGGGGGGCTAAGTCTGGGGAGTGAAGAGGGGTGATCCTTGGGTTCTTTCATTCATGTTCTTGTCCACCCGCTGAAGCCCCCACTGGCATCTGGGAAAGGGGCCATCAGGACACACATGGCTGGACCCAGCTGCCTGCTGGCCTGGCTCTTCTGCCCTCTTGCCCCCCTAATGTAGTCTTCAGGGGGCAGCCAGTGAGATCTTTGCAAGACATCAGTCACAGGATTTCCTCCAATGGCTTCATACCTCATGGCAGGTAACATCTTCCAAATGGGCCGCTCTTCACCATGAAAGGCGGAACAATTAAAAATGACACCAAGACAACCCGTGTGAACCGGGGTGGTCCCAAGCACTCAGCCCTACTTTAGGTTTGTTCCCACCTCAGAACTTTTGTCCTCCCCCCATCTTTGCACAGCCAGCCCTAGTCCCAGCATGAATGTCACTGCCTCAGAGAGACTGCCCTGCTGCCCCAGCACGAAGGCTTTGTAACCCGGCCCTGGCTGCCAGCTCAGTGTGTTCAGGCTGCTTATTCACCACCTAGAAAATGAGAACGGCCCCACCTCTCCCCCAGGATTATTGACAGCTCTCGGTCCCCTCCCAGATGTCATTTCTTCCCCTTGCCAGCTCCTCAGACGCACTGTGCTCTGCAGGAGAACCTGGAAGTGGAGAATTCCAGCCATCTTTCCACGCCAGGCCCTGCCAGGCCCGGTGCCTCAGTTTCCTCCCAGGTGGACAGGGATTGAGCAGGGTTGCCCTGCACCAAGGTGGACCTCTGGGAACAATGGGGAAATCCGGCAAAATAGAAACACCACAAGGTGTTCGTGTCCTGGCTCTGTGGCTCTGGTCACTCCTGAGCTGGAGACGTTCTGCTTTCATTCACCCTGTCTTCTCCGTGTCTCCTCTCCCAGAGTGAGGGTCCAGTATGATGACAAGCAGGATGGTGCTTTGGAAAGTAGCTCTACTGGGGGAATATAAGGTTTACTCACAGAGCATTGAGGAGGCACAGAAAGCTGCTGAGCCCCCTTTCTCCCCAGACCCAGAAGGCCCCCAGGGCCAGTATTTCTGACCCCCAACTCCCACCCCATCTCTGTGAGCTCATGCTGGAGCCCAGAGCCTGGCTGTTCATGCTCCCGTGGAGAAAACAGAAAATGAAAGTGACTGTGTGGAGGATGTGGCCCTGGGGAGCGTGCAGTCTGCATGGGGGACTCTGGTAAGAAAAGGCAGCTCCTTGCCTCCCAGGCCCCCAGCCCTGAGCTGCCTGCATAACCTTCGCCCTGTGCCTGGTGTTCCTTCCTGCCGCAGCCCTGGGCAGAGGAGGCTAACTAGCCAGTGAGACAGTGGCCTGAAGCCACTGTCCTCGTCTTCTGTCCTGACTCAACCTTCTGAGTGAGTGAGAGGAGGGGAGGGATGGTCCGGCAGCCAGGTTTGTCCCTGTGGGATGGGTCAGAAGCTGCAGTGGCTGGCTCCCAGGTCAGGATGCTGCCTCAGCTGGGACTTTCCTCTGTGGGCTCCCAACAGAGCTTCCCAAGGGCGTCCCTGGGAGGCCCAAAGTATGGGTGTGGGTGGAGGAAAGTGAAAGGAACAAGACCATAGCATCAGCCAGCCTCAAGCACCCACCACGTGGCTGTGAAAACTATCTGTGCTGTTGGCAAGTCCCCGTTCATCCATTTATTCAACAAATATGTTTTGAGTGCCCTCTGGGTGCCAAGCACTGTTCTAGACACAGAGGATACCATCATGAGAACAGATTAAAAATAAAACCCCTGTCCTTACATTCTAAGGGAGGGAAAATGGTTAACAACCCAAAGAAATAGGTGAAATGTTGTATAAATGGTGAGATGTGCTGTGGAGAAAAATAAAGGAAGGATGATGGGTGTGGGGTGGGAGCTTGATAATAAAGCAAGGCACCGAAAATGCCTGTAAGGATATTTATTATAATAATATTAGCATATTCTGCTAGAAAGGTTTGTCATTTTAAGTAGGGAGGGCGAGGAAGACCTCACTGAGAAGGCGGCACTGATTCTGAGTCGGTACGTCTCTCTGACTCACACACAAGCGAAGGATGCAGGTATGATTATTATCACCCCAATGAAGGACAGGAAATCAAGCCCAAGGATGAGACTAAGGTCAAATATCTGGGAAGTAGAAGAACTGAAATTTGAGCTCAGGCTCTGTGCTTGTAACCACCACACGATACTGGGCAGAGAGAACAAGAGGGTGGTATGGAAGGGAAAAGGGAAACGGAGGGCGTGGGGGGGCCTCACCATGTGGCCATCTGTTTTCCGAGCTGAAAACCAGGACTGGATCTTCAACAACTTCCCCGTTGTTTGTGATGAGAGTGGCTGTCTAGGAGAAATGGTTTGGATGCTGGCCTCAAGGGTGGGATTTCGGAGACATTCCAGTGGTTTGTGAGGCCCATGAGCAGTCCAAGGGTAGGGCATTGCCATGGCAACCCCAGCCTGGCCTCAGGGGCCAAGAGCCTGGTGCAGGGCCACATGGCAGGGAAGCTATGCTGGGCATGGACCCAAGACTCTGCAGGCCGAGGGGGCAGCCAAAGCCTAGGAGACTGTGGAAATGAGAAAGGGGTAGGGCGTGCAGCCCATGTTCTGGGCCAGCTGGGAGGGTGGGCTGGTAGGTTTCAGGAAGCCCCCTGGCAGGAGTCTGAGAGGTGTGTGGGGCAAGATCCCAGGCTTCCCTCATAGACAAGTCTGGGTTTGAACCTTCCTGCTTTCTGACCCTGAGAAAGTCACGCAACCTTGATAAGCTTGTTTCCACATCTGTGAAATGGGGATAATAACTCACCGCATAGGATCATTGCAAAGATGATCACATATTGAGATAATGCATGAATTGTGCTCTGCATATTGCAGACTCAATACATGATTACTGCTGTTTGCCTCCACCCAGTAGGTCATTGGGGCCATGCCAAGATGGCGAGCCAGCTGGAATGAGAAGCACTGTGGGGCTTGGGAAACGAATGACCCAGTCAGCCAGGACAGTTGTAGGTTCCCAGCCAAGCCCTGCACAGGGGCTGGGGCTTGGTCAGCAACAAAAGAACAATACCCTTCTCAAACAACCAGGCCCACAGTGCAAGCCCTTCCCCCAGCTCCCACCACTCTGCAGCCCCAGAGCCCTGGTTAACAAGCCTTTCCACCCACACACCCCTGCCCAGGGTCTCCTGGGGGCTCCAGGACCCGCAGCACCCTCTGCTTGGGTGGGCAGCAAGGTGCCCCCAAGTGGAACAGAGACACTCCCATTGTTCCTGCCAGATGATGCCTTCCTTCCCTTCTGCCTGAGCCTTCCAATAAACTCATTGCTGCTCCACTGTTGCTTCTGGAAGATTGTCCTTAAAACAGGGAAAGACCCCAAAGAAACTTCAAAGGCTTTTATATCCCTCACCACTTGCACAGGCTGCGCTGCATCCCTCTGACCACAGTTCCATGGAAGAGCCAAGGACAGCAGGAATCCACCCAGCTTTTATCAGCAATTTGCCGAGTGACCTTGCACATCCTCTCCTGGCCTCCTTTCCTTTGTTTGTAAAGTGCGGAGTTTAGATTAGATCATCTCTATAAAGTCTAGTCATGACATCTAAATGATGGCCTTCATCGATTCGCTCATTGGCTTGTCCAGTCATTAACTCACAGCACTTACCCCTTCCCGATGTGGTGTGTTTTCTGTTTGTTTACCGTCTGTCTTATCTCATGCCAGAGCCACGAGGGCAGGGATTCTTGTTCTCTGTGTTCACTACTATATCCCTGCCACCTACATGTGGGCATGACAGAAAGTAGGACTTTCCCCTTGTGTCATAGAAGGGAACAGAAGATTGCATGCTCAAACAGGGCGACTGAGGGGACTTCCGCCAGAGCACTACTGGATTTCTAAAGTTGTAGACCAGCTAAGGAGAACTAACAAAGAAAGCTGAAGCATCCAGGACTCCCAGCAGGGGAGGCGGTGGCCTGAGGGAGTGCGGCTGAGCTGAGCTGCAGGAGAGGATGATAGGATGGGGGCTGTGTCGCTTTTGGTAAGGAAAAGCAGCCACCGCCAACCCGTGGTCCAGCAGGAAAATGAGCGGGGAACAACCCCACCTCCTTCTCCTCCTGCCTCTAACGTCCTGCTGCTGCTTTCTTTGGCTGAATCCAGCAAGGAGCCAGAGAGCGACAGCTCTGTGACACAGTCCTGGGATGTCAGGCTCTGGGGCAGCAGAGGGTGGGAAAGCCTGGGCGGTGGACCTGGTGGGGGGATGTGCAATATCCAGCACCTGTGCAGCAGGCATTTGCTGAGCACCTGCTCTGTGTCAGAGCTTGTACGCTGGAGGCAGACATGTGACACAAAAGTTTACAGAGCAAGGTCTCTGCCCTCCAGGCGGCACAAATATGCCTGGGCCGGATGTTGACGAGCGCCTTTTCCTTCTGCCTGGGGTCTCCTGTGTATATCTTATTTAGGGGAAGCCAGTAGAGAAATGAATCCGATGTGCACAAGTACAGTGACAAATGGGCAGGAGGGAGGGGCGGGGCAGGTGCAAGGCCTGGGGGCTCTGCATGATGGGAACTGGGTGTGGAGCCACCAACCAACCAGCCCTCAGGAAGATGACCTTGAAGTTGTGTTGCAGGCTCAGCATCTCAAGGGTTCAAATCCTGCTCCACCACTAATTTGCTGTGTGCTCTTGGGCTTGTTCCTTGATACCCCTGATTCTGTTTCACCATCTATAAAAATAGAAGGATAAATAGGACATAGGAATTTTGCATGGATTAAACAGGAATCTGTGTGAAGGGTTTAGCACAGCGTCTGGGCACATGGCAAACACTAAGACTACAATTGGAGTCCAAGGCCACCCCCCAGCACCGTTCCATTTCTCACCGACAAGGGATCTCCACCCCCTCTCTAGCTCCATTTAGTCCTCAGTGTTTTAGGTCATTCTATGCCTGGCATGCTGCCAAGGCTCTGACAAAGACAGGAGTTTCTGCTCATTCATTCTAATGCAAGTTCCTGCGTTTATGATAATAGCGAAAAAATGCATGAAAGGGCTCGCTGCCTGTGGAGGGGAAATCTGCTTAGAATTCAAAATCTGAGTCCTTCCTTGGCCCAGCTTTCCCCTTCCAGCGCTTTGGCAAAGGCAGCAGAAGGGAGGAGGGCTAGGAGGAAGAGGAGGGGAGGAAGGGGTGGGGGAGGAAGAGCTGGCCCAAGAGGGCAGAGGGTGGTGGGGGGCAGGGGCAAGGCCCTGGCGCGCCTGGGTGAATGGGTTTCAGGGTGGCTGAGGAAGCCTGCCAAAAAGGCAGAGTGAAAAGGCCAGGCCCCGTGTGGCGCTGCTCGCGGTTTCCATGACGACACCAGCTGCTGCCTGGGCCCTGCACTTGCTGGCTCCTTCTGCGGGGCCTCGTCTGCCACCACATGGTTACCCAGCTCAATGAGGAGGAAAATTCTGATGGGTCTTCTTGGCCCAGTGTGTCACCTGCTAGTGCCACTGTGTTCTAGGACCATGCTGCACTTCACAGGGGAGAGAGGGTCCAGGCAGGCGCTGTTGGAACCTCTGGAAAGTTCCAGTCCATTGTGGAGGGAGGGGCTGCCACAGAGCCAGACAGGCGTGATGGGGATGGGACGAGCTCTCAGAGGCCCGTGGGCCTCTGGTGGGAAAAGGTGGGATCAGATGCGTCTGTTGAGATGGCTGTGCCTACAGAGGAGGGGTGGATGAGGTGATGGGACAGAAAGACAAGAGGAAGGCTCTGCGCCGTCATCCAGGACAGGAACGATGACCTGACCTAAGGCCTGGAGCTGTTGAAGAGGTAGACGTGGCTGCATCTGGAGCCTGGGTGGAAGAAGGTTGTTGAGGTGGGAGGCGAGGACATCTCCCAGGGCAACAGGTAGAGGGGGCTGTGCTCCCCGAGACAGAAAATAGGCACTGGTACTGCTGAGCACCGTTTTTGTCTACTTTCTCCCCCACCCCAGAGCCTACTGAGGACTTGATTTGTGGTGGGGAAGCCCACATTTGATGAATGAATAAGTGAGAGAGGGAGAGAGAAGAAAGTGAGTGGAACAAATATGAGAGAGAGAGAGACGTGCTCTACCCAAATACATACCAGCCCCCTGGACCCACACCCCCAAAAAAGCCCTGGACTGTCACGAGCAGACATCCATTGGGTTGAACTTTATCACTTAGATGTGTGATTGGCTTTGTGGTTTTTTGGTCACCTTAGCGTCTACATCAGGTATCACAAATTTATTGTGGTTGGATTTTGCTTTTACTCACTGCAGGGCTGTGTCAGGCTGGAGCTCGTTTCCTGCATCCCCCTGAGAGGGTGTCGGTGTGCAGGCGCCCCTCGCTTTAGGTGAGCAGATCCAGAGGGCGGATACCTAACACAGGAACCGGCATCGCTGACTGCACACTTTGCGGGAGGAATCTCTGCAGCCTTCCTTTACACAGCTGTTGGGCGCTTCTAAAGGGCTCGGTGGACACAGCTTGTCAGGGACACAGCTACCTGTGTCATTTTTAAGGGAACTAGCTGGCCAAAGGTATACTTTTTTGGATCTCTCTCACCTCCTCTTGCCTTCCTACAGGTAACATCCTGACTCTGGGTGATAAGCGGGGTGGGGCGGGGCAGTCCCTGCCTCTCTGGGCCAGCCCTGTGTTCACAACCTTCAGGCCTCCCAGCCTTCCTCTCTAAGTGACCGCCTCACTCACACCCTGCTCCCCAGACCCAGTGTTGGTGTTGGCTCCACCCCTACCACCTGTAATTGTTTTGTCTTTTGCTTGTTTTCGGTCAGGTGTTTATTGGGTGAGGGTAAGGCCCTTGAAGCAGGCACTTTGTCAATCTTGTTCACCACTAAAATTTTCAGTCCCTACCACAGTTTCAGGTTCTGCTAAAGGAATTACTAAGTGGAATAGTGGGTGGATGGACCATGAGAACTAGCCAGCATCTCTCCTCTCATGGGGCTCAGTAGGCCCTTGGATGGTATTTTTTGTCCACCTCTCAGTTTTCAAGGACGGCTGGATTCCAAATACCCCTGTAGACTGGACAAGGTCAAGGGTGTTATTTATCATCCAACAAATATTCCCTGTGTGCCCACAGGTGCCAGGCCTGATGTGGGGTGAGCAGGTCCAGGAGTGGGCAACATAAACAGAGTCCTTGTTCTCACAGAGCTTACGTGGCAGTGTGGAGGACAGATGACAACAAGGAGTGGAGTGAGCACACTGTGTGGTGTGGTTAGGATGAAGAGGAAAAGCCTACTGTGGAGAGGAAAAGGGGACTCTGATTTAGATAGGGCCGGCGGGTGAGGCCTTTCTGAGAAGGTGGTGACACTGTCGCTGAGGCCTGAAGGTTGAGAAGGAGCCAGTGGAGGAACTGATGGAATGATGTTCCAGGGAGCAGGACCAGCAAGTACAAAGGCCCTGGGGAAGGACAAAGCTTGGACTGCCCCTAGAAGGACAGTGGTCAGGAAGGTGGGGCGGAGCCTGGTGTTGGAGGGCCCTTGTAACCCATGGTGAGGCATTTGGTTTTTGTTCAAAGTGCATTGACAACCACGGTAAGATTTATGTAGGTAAATGACACCATCTGACCCGTGCTCTGGCTTCAAGGTGGAAGCTAAGTTGGGAGTGGAGCGGAAAGCAGAATCTGGAAGCGAAGAGCACACTCAGGAAGTGAGAGAGAAGAGCAACTTAGCAGGTGAGTGTGGTGGCCACAGGGATGGAGAAGAGTGGGTACAAATGACACCTGCTGGACATGGGGCGGAGAGGACCTGTCCGTGGGATGGGTTGGGAAGGGAACGGGACAAGTCTCTGGGACGCCCGGGTTTCTGCCCCGAGGAATCTAATAAGCCTGGTAAACAGTGTCTAGTGCAGTCAAAGGAAGACCTTGTGTTTATTGGTCACGTGAGAACTTTCCTCTGGAGTTTCCATGGGCCACGGAGTAAAAGGTGCCACCCCTGGTAATTAAATAAAGAACCCTGTGTGAATAGCGCCTTATCTGCAGGAGCCTTTGAGGTACGATGTCACTGGGGGGCAGGGGGCAGAGTTTGGATAATGGCATTATCGACTGGTGCAACATGGTTTTGAATTGGTCGATTCTTTCCGTGGCTTTCTCCCAATTCCAGCATTTAAAAGCATGCCGGACACAATCATCCGAGAGACAGGCCTGTACCTTTGAAAGGCCTTCCTGTAGAAAGAGGAGCAGCTTGGTGGCCCCAGAGGGCAGAGCCAGAGGATGACAGAGAAGCACAGGGATGGAGAGTCTAGCTCAACACAACAAGGAAGAGCTTGCTAATAATCAGAGCTTTCTCACAGGGATGAGCCTCCCATCACCAGGAGCATTTAAGCAGAGGCTGGCAGGATGCACCTGGAACTGGTCAACAAGGAGACTGAATTCCTACGGCTGTGAACACCCCTCTCCTCCAGCTTCCCTGTACCTCAGGAGGACAGCAGCTGCCTCCCATGGCCTATGCAAAAACCCCTCTGGTGGCCAGCCGAGGTCACAGTTAAGCCTGCCCTGCTAGCTCTGGGTTTAACAATCTGTCTCCTCCCCGCCCATGGCCATGAGAAGAGCAAACCCCAGTGTGGGCCCGGGCTGAGGCTGTTCAGGCCTGTCCAACGCTTTTTAGGAAAGGGAGTCCCTGTGCCTGTGAGGTATTGATGTCAGGCATGGTCCCCTGAAACTCCTCCACTCACAGCTGGACTCGTGCAGGACACTACAAGGGCGCCATGGGTGTGAGGAGGGGGTGCTCCTGACCACGCCACCTGGGCAGCCCCAAATCCCTGCTCTTCTTTCCAGCAGTGTTCACCAGAAGAGCAGCAGTAGCGCCCCTACAAGGAGCGAACTCTACCCCCGGGGAGCCCTCAGGGGCAGGGGCCCATGTGGCCAAGACTCAGGCTTGGTGCAGGATGGGAGAGAGTTGGCCTCCAGGGCAATTTTGGGGATGGAGAACCTGGCCCCTGGGGACCAGGCCACCACCCTACCTGGGCTACTTCTCGATGGCTTTAATTCTTTCTTTGCATCGCTGTTCCTCCCTTTCCCTACGTGAAAAATAGGGATATAATAATACCCATTTTCTGTGAGAGTAGAGTGAAAGGGCGGACGGGGCAAGCCCAGCGCTGTCCTGGCACAGAGTAGGTGCTGGATGATGAGTTTTCTCCTGGACTTTTCTCTCTCCTCCTTGCTCTCTCCGCCCTTACCACCTATGGGAGTAGAGCTGCTTGCCAATGGGCTTGGGTGGGCAGAGGGAGGCTGTGCTTGCAGGGAGGACACATCCTTCTTGGGCTGAAGGAGCCCTGCCTTTGCTGATAGGGCTGCAAATGTGCATTTTGTCAAAAATATTAATAATCAAGAAGGCAGGAGGGAAGGTCAGCTGCTGAACTGTGGGCCCACTAGAGTGGCCCAGACTTTCCTAGGGGAGTCATGGAGGGGGTGGGCCTAGCTGGGGTGCATGCCCACCTCCCTTGGCTGTGGCTCCACCCTGGGGTGGGGTTTGGGAAGGGACCGCTGGGTTTAGAGATAGCAGATTAGCATCCAGACATCCATAATAGGATTGGAGACCCAGTTGAGAGCCCAGGGCCACCCTGAAGGGGTGGGGTGGGCAGGGGCTGGAGACCTCTAGCTCTTCCAGTCAGCTGACCCTATTATTTTTAGCTCTGGAATGTTCCTCTCAAGCCCCCTTCAGTCCTGTTTATCTTGCTTTTGTGTCCCTGTTCCTCTCCAGGAAATTCTGTAGCAGAAATGGAATAAATGAGAGGAGGGGGAAGAGAAGAACAGGAGAAGTTGTTGGAGCTGGGCTGGGGGAAGAGTGGGGACTGTTCCCTCCCCTCAGCTCCAGAGGCTCCCTCTCCTCCTTTCTGCACTTCCTAGGTTTGTGGCCACCAGGTTACCCTGGACTCCATCTCCACCACCACTGATGAGACCTCCATTGCCCTTGTCAGCGCAGGCCTCGGGTGGCTTCAGCCTCTCTCACCTGTCCTTCTGGGGACTCGGGTGAGCTCATACCTAGGGCAGGGTGGGCTGTCCTCAGGCCCGGTCCCTGGGTCTGCGCACACTAGGTATTGCCTGAAGGAGCTCCTGCGTGAAAATGAACAACAGAGCTGTGGGACTGGGCACCAGGGTTGGTGTGGAGTCGGTGGCTGGTTCAGTCCCCTGGGCCCATGTTTTATTTCTGTGTCAAATGGGAATGACAGTCCTTCTCTCGGAGGGCGCTGCTCTTAGGCCCGCGTGAAATGTGACCAGAAAGCACTACTGACACGTGGAAGCCGTTCGGTAAGCGTCAGCCAGCGCCACAGGGGCACCCGTGGGGTACTGATGGGGTGAGGGTCTCCTGGAGTCTTGCAGAAGCAGCTGGAGAAAGCCACCCCCCAGCCTCCCCCATGCCCCAGTCACTGCCAGGTGGCTGGAGCTCTTGTTACAGGGGCGAGTCCTGCTTCTCTCTCTCTCTCCCACCCCAAGGCCAGGGTGCTGGTCTGCACTGATGCTGGGGGTGCAAGGCCAACCTGAGGAAGCGGGTTTCCAGATGACATGCCTCCTGCCAGCTCCGATCACAGACCCCAGAACTCAGGACCAGCAGAGGAGAGGGGGCAGCAGCTGGAGGGAGGAGGAGTTGAGAAGGGAGGGGAGTAAATTCCAGAAGCCTACCAGGGTGACTTCCTGCCTAGGGTGGGCCTGCTGTCTCTTCAGGTCCTTTCCTTCAAGCCCCCTTATAGGAAAAAGCTTATCAGCCCCCTGGGGGCGGGCAGTCACCTGGAGCTGGAACTCAGGCAGAGAGGCCTGGGGGGTCAGTGGCGAGCCTTGGTTGTCCTAGTACTGAAGGAGCGGCAAGAGCATTCTGGCCACTGGCTGCAGTCAGTGAGTCAGTCAACAAACAGCTCTGCTCCAGGTCAAACGAACGGCAACTCTGGAAAACCATGTGTGAGGGGGGAAGGGGTGGGCATGCCTAGGCCAGTCCTGGGTGAAGGCAAGGGAGTGGGGAGCCATCTGGGACAACTGATGTCCCCTGGGCATGGGACTAACATTGCTTAGAGGTGGAGAAGAGGCAGCAGCTGCCATATCCCAGGAAGGCACTGACCTTTAGAACCAGAGACAGAAATAGCCCAGGGGGAGGGGAGAGAACCTGCGTGGGAGAGACATCCAGGCTCAGCAGGGCAGGCCCAAACCGGAGGAAGGGAGGAGAACCCTATCAGCAGCATGGCACCAGACGCTGCTGGGCATTTCACACGCTTTCTCTCCCTTACACCCCACCTCCGAGAGGAAACTGAGGCCCAGAGACATGTGGCAGATTGTAATGGGCAGAGCTGGAACTGAGCCAAGCGTAGCTAGTCTGGCGGCCCCTGCCACTGCATTGCCTGCGACACCCCTCCCCTTGCCCAGGTAGTGTGGCCATCACGGGGTAGGGTGAAGTTCTCAGAGGACCGAACCTGGCCTCATTGCCGCTCAGATGTGGGGGAAGAGGAGAACCTCTCACTGAGCCCTGGAGGCCTAGAAAAGTGAACCTCAACTACTTCTGTTTATTAAATGACCTCCAGACCCCCGCATCTTGACAGCCTGTGACCAACTTGCCTTCTCTTCTTTGCTCACATAAAGAGGGAGGGTTGGCAGTTCTGTTACCTCCCCCAAGTCGTGCTGGGTTCAGGGCTGGGCAGGCACAGCCCCAGGAGACCCCTCCCCTGAGGCGGCGGCAAGGACGAGCCTTCGGAAAAGGCCCTAGCTCAAGCTGAGGTCTGGGAAGGAGAGAATAACAGGCTCAAAATAACTGGATGACTGGCTGGCTGGCCCTCCCTCCTCCCTCCCCACTGACAGCTTCCCAGCCTGCAGCTCCCAGCTGTTTCTGCTTATCTGAAGCCAGGGAGCCTGGTTGCCTGGTTACCAGTGCTTCTGATTAGCACTTGGGTCCTTCTGGGGCTGGCAGAGCTGCTGCATCCCCAGCCAGTTGGGCGTGGCATGCCCAGGCCCTCCTGAACTGGTGTTGGAAAGGTGGCATAGGAGGATTTGGGGGTAGGCATGAGGAAGGCTTACAAAGGAGCCCCCCTTGCTGGGAGCTGGCTCTTGGGGTTTTGGAGCCACAGAATCTGGGCCCTTCCACTTGTTGGCTGTGTGACTGGTCATATCAACCTCTTTGAGCCTGTTTATGTATGAAGGGGGACAAATATTTCCTGCCTCAAAGAGTAGTTGAAGAGTAAACGTGATAGTCAGATGGATATACTCTATGAGTTTAACTCCTTGCCCCCATCTGCCATAGTGGGGCCCCTCTGGACCTGGCTGTCCCTGAGGCAGGTCAGGGCTGTCCCTGGGCTGCCTCAGATGAGCTGGTACCCCTCCTGCCTCCTTGTTCCAGAAGGAGGCCCTGCCACACTTGCCTGGTGCTCCTAGTGCTTAGTGAGGGCTGGGGAGGTGGCCCAGGGACAGATTAGGGAAGACTGGACAGGTGAGCAGCACAGGGAGAGGGCAAACATAGCACAGTGTTGTGAGTGGCCCAAAGGAGCCTGTCAGAAGCCCTGGGCCATCGGGGCAGAAACTTGACCACAGGACATGTTTTTCTGATCATCTCAGGCCCAGGGGTCCCCAAAGGACCTTCTTCACTTGAAAGGCAGACCCCAGGGCTGTGAGCAGGACCATAGAAATGCCAGTCCCCTCTGCAGGGAGGGCTTTTCCCAGGCTGACCTCTCAGCTCTCCTAAAACCCTCTCTGGGGCTACGCCCAGGGAGCAGGCGCTTGTCTGGATGAGAAGCAGCAAATAATGGAAGGACCCCAGGGACCCCAGGAGATGCAAATGGCCATCACAGACCCTCATCTTGACCCTCTTGACTTAAGAAAAGGGCAGAGGAGAAAAGGGACAGTGGGAGAAGCAGGGAGAGGACACCATTTCGCCAAGGCCTTGACTTTGTTACTCTCGAATGGAGCATGAGGTCAGCTTGTGCTTGTCGGTAGCAGAGAAGGGAACCCACGGATACTGTGGAGAGAAGCACAGGGCAGCTAGGTATTGGCTACTGCTTCATCAAAGCTGCGAATGGGCCTTGAGTACCACGGAGGAGAGACTGGGGGCTGGGGCACAAAGGGAAAGCTTGATTCTATTCTTGGGGCTCCAGGCAGAGTCCTTCTCTTGGGCCAGGTCCCCTCACCAACGGTCCTGTGGCATCAGCAGCAGACCAGGCCCAATTGCTGGGCCTCACCCAAGGCCCGGCCTTCCAGCTGGTTAAGGCACGAGGAGGCAGTGCTCACTCATCAACACCTTCCCAGAGGCACCTTGGCCAGCAAGCAGGGCGGAAAGGAGGCTGAGAGATGGACAGTGGGAGAGTCCAGAGTTGGGGGAGGGTACACTTTCAGCAGCCTGGGGGTGGGGGCATTCTAAAGGGGAGGGTGGGTATTGCTTAACAGTCAAAGAAAAAAGAAAGCAAATTTCCTCAGGAAGCATTTAGAGTAGGTCTGGGTGGAAAAAGCACCCACTTCTCTGCATGCCCATGTCCTGGGAGGCCTCAGAGTTTCATCTCTGGACTTTTCTCCTGAGTTCGGTGGGAATCCATGGAGCATTCTAACAGCACAGAGGCGAGATCGGATTTGAGTGAGCTCTCCACTCGGACGGCAGGAGGGCCAGAATACCTGGAAACGTAGATAATGCTACTGTCATGTGAGAGCAAGACACCGTTTCTTCTACACTTGCTTCCACTTCCAGACTCAGTGGTCATGTCATTTGGGAAAGAGGAATGCAGGGGTGAGGTAAGGGCTCTTCAGAGCAGTCCAGGCTGAGGCTGGAGAGGCAGAGGCCTGGGCACGGGTGGAGGGTGGGAGCAGTGTGTACAAGGTACAAGGGGTGACCGCTCTGGGTGACTGGCTCGGTGGGGATCAAAGGAGACCCCCCAGTTTCCTGACTGGGTGCTGGGTGAAGAGGGTTGGCTGTCACCCAGAAGAGAAGTCCCGAGGCTTTAGCTGGGGGATGGAGGGAAGACACTGTTTCTGAGATGATCAGTGGCCATTGGAAAGCGGGCGAGGAGTCTGAGGCCTGGCTGCCTCGAGGGGCCCTGAGAGTGCAGGCAGGCCTTCGGTGCTGCCTTCAGCCCCTGCCTCCTGAGCCCGAGAAGAAAGGGGCTGGGGAGGCTCTGTTACAGTCCTTCCCGTCGGGGCCTGGGGCTATGGGTAATTCCGTCCCCTAGCACAGCCTCTCTGCCCCTAGGGCACCCTCTGCTGCCTTTGCGTTTCCAACCTCTGAAGCCCAGGGCACCCCGAGGCCTTTCTTCTCGGAGCCTGCCCCCGCCGGGGCCTTGGGGCAGCCCTGTGAGGCACTTTCCTGAAGGCAACCCCCAGGAGAAAAGCTTCCTGCTCCGCATACCTCCTTCTCTGACAAAAAAGCCCTGAGGGTGTCCAGGTCCCTGGCAAGCCCCAGGGGTGCCTTGGGGTGTCATCTTGGGTGGTGGGGCTGAGCACCATCCTTGTCTCTTGGGATGCATGTTTTCTGGCCTCTGTTGCTTCCCAGCCCCCAGGGGCTCCCGGGCCCCTGCCTGCTGGCACCCAGCTCCACACACCTGCACTGCAGAGGAGGGTTTCCCGCAGTCACAACCCAAACCACGTGTGTGAACATAATCCAATTACAGGAGCCAGAGCAGCCCAGAGAGAGGGGCCGCACTGCATGCCCCAAGGGGGAAGAAAGGATACAAACTCAGCTGAGATTGGGGGGCAGTGAGGGAGCAGACTCTCTGGAAAGGCCCAGAACGGTGGGGGTCTGAGAGGAGGAGGCTCTCGGGCTGGCAGGAGACAGAGGGTCCCAGGGACCTAGTGAAGACAGGCGGGTGTCAAGTCGAATGGGAAATAGAGGAAAGCAGATCAAAGCAGACTACAGGGAGTAGGAAATCGAGTATCATGCATCACGCAGGCTTTGTTTGTGTGCACGCCTACTGTGCCCCAGAGAATGTTCTGTGGACGATGCAGAAAAAGGACACAGTCCTAGTCCCGGAGCAGCTCACAGCTGTGAGGGGCAGAGCCCCAGACGACAGAGTTCTGACCCAGGCTGCAAGGGTGTGAGGGCGGGGCTCCATGTCCTGGAGGGGATGGGCCCAGGTGAATCTTCCTTGAGGGAGAAGTAGCACACCTCCGGGACAGGAGCAGCTGGGCACAGAGGACAGTGATGCTTCCTGGGAGCCATGGTTAGGTCCTAGCACGGTGGCCTGAGAACAGTGTGATTGTGTTCACGTGTGCATGTCTGTGTGCTCACGGGCACGGGACGGCAAGAAATGAGATGAGGCTGCACCAGCAGGTAGGAGGGGCCTTGCCAAGAGCCCTGTGTTCTCTGCTGCAGAGTTAGCTTGAGTGCAGTGGGGCACGTTTAGATGACACGGAGTAACAGGGCACGGTCTGTGTTTTGAGGACAGACTGGGGTGCTGGAGGCTGGAGCTGAAAAGCAGCTGGTCGGGAAGCCCACGCAGGAATCCACGCCCGAAGGGACGCTGCACACTTCTCTGGGCTCCTCGGTGCGAGCGCAGTCCTCCTCTGTACAAAGAGGAGCTCACTCAATCATCGTGACATTTCTATCAAGTGGGTACTACTGTTGTCCCCGCTCTGCAGGCCAGACAGCAGAGGCCCAGCGGGGCAAAGTAACATTTTGAAGTTCTTGCATCTAAGCAGGGAAGCCAGGACTCAGCCTGGGCCCAGGGTCTGTGCTGAACAGTAAGGCCCTGGCTGCCAGGACGGTGAAGATGGGCCAGACGAGCAGGATGTCAAGGTGGGAAAGTCAGGCTGACCTGGAAGCTTCTTGGGAGTCACAGGGGTAAGAGGGAAGGAGAAAAGACAGATGAGGGTGAGGAGTACACTGGGCCAGACTTGACCCCCTCAGATTCATGTGCACTGGGAACCTGTGATGTGACCTTCTTTGGAAATAGGGCCTTTGCAGATGTGATAAATTAAAATGAGGTCATACTAGAGCAGAGTGGGCCCTAAGTCCAAAGACCTTATAAGAAGAAGGAAATTTGGACACAGGCACAGAGAGACACAGGGGGATAGGCCATGTGACCATGGAGGCTGAGATTAATCAGTCTCTGAGGCCGAGGATTTCTGGCAAACATCAGAAGCTGGAAGAGGAGAGGAGGGATCCTTCCCTAGAGCCTCCAGGGGGAGCACGGCCCTGCTGCCACCCCCCGTGATCTCACACTTCCAGGCTCTGAAACTGTGAAAGAATCAATGTCTGTCGCTCTCAGTTCCCTAGTTTGCGGCAATTTGTTCGGATAGCCTTGGGAAACGATATTCTCTTCCCACGTCACAGAAATAGACTCAGAGAGGAAGATGGGAGTGTTTCTAACTTGGTCAGGTGACGTTCAAACCATGGGGAAAGGCAGGCCCGGCCCTGTAGGGGGCCTTGCAAGAAGAACGTGGAGACGGCCTGGGAGGCCCTCGCAAGCGCAGTTCCGGCTGTGCAGCCGTGAGAGGTCTTGGTGAGAAGGAGACGGGGCGGAGCAGGAGATGAAGTGCACTGTCGCAGAGCTGGCAGATGAGCTCAGACGAGAGAAGGACACATTCAAAGCTGGAGGAAGGAAGGGCACAGAACCAAGGGCAAGAACACGGGAACCATGGAGACGGCCTGCAGCACCCCACATGGGGCTGAGGCTTGTAGAAAAGGCCAAGAGCAAAACAGTGTTCTGGGAGGTAGGGGGAGGGAAAACAGGGAGTTTTTAAAGTTTTGCTGCAATCAGAAAGACCTGCTTGGGGCGGGGGCTGTTAGCCTTCATAGATGGCAGATATACTTAGATGCTATTTGTCATTGATTGTCTCTATAAAGATAATGGACTGGGAAGCACCATCCTTTTTTTTTTTTTTTTTTTTAATGGCAAGGGTAGCATTAATATTGGTTAGAGGGCATTGAAACCCAGGATTGAAGTGATGAAATATCTATAAGGGAATGAGATCCCTGTCACAGGAGGCATTCAAGCAGAGCGTGGGGGAACCTGTCATCAGGGATGTTACAGAGGTGGTTCCTCTGAGTCTGCAGAGTGGCACAACCTACCATTCATTGGTGGGTCTTCTGACCCAGGGTTCTCCTCCATCACCTTTAATGAAGAGAAATCAGAGTACCCGAGAGGTATTCTTGTTTTGCTTTGGTGAGGACGCAGTAGGGAGACAGCCTTGTTTCAGAGCCTCAGCTCAGGGTGGGTAGACCAGGCAAATCAGAGCCTTGCGATGTGGTGGTTTTCTTGATGTGAGGGTTTTGTGACCTTAAAAGTAAAAACCTAACTTTTCAGCTTTTTAAAACTACCAAGCACTGAATGCAACACCCTGTCACCAAATCTCCTGACCTCTCCCCCATTTCATGCCCACCTACCCGTCTCTGGCTCCCCCCTCATCCCTGACCTTGACTGCCTCCTTGTGTGTTCAAGGAGCGGGGTGGGGGGCACGCTGCAGAGGATCGCAGAGGAGCAAGGCTCTCTCCAGGGTGGTGGCAGCAGCAGAAAGAGCAGTCTCTCTTTCTCCTCCTGTCCCTCCCTCCTCTGCCACTCCTCTTTGTTCTCCTCCCGTCCCTCTCTCTGCCTTTATAGCTGGCAAGATTAGCAGGCTGGGGATGAGCCAGGGCGAGCCCTTCCCTCCTCTGTCGTCTGTCTGTCCATCAAATGGGGAACATTAGCAAGGTCTCTCAGGCTCCTGAACCCCCTCAATCCAGGGGGTTCACATTTCCGAGGTGCCTGGCTCCACTCCTGGTGTGTTGACAGCAGGTAGGGGGAAGAACAGAGTAGTGTGCCCTTGACTGAGGACAAGAGCCTGTATGACGTTTTCTTTGACCTTGAGCATGCCCTACATCTGCCTTTCCTCTCCAAGGAGACAGGGCGCTGGCACTCGCCTCTTCGGCCCTGGCAGCCTGTATGCAGCTTTTGCTTTCGAGAGTCCTCTAGCACAACTGAGCCACATTCCCAGTCTGAGGCCTAAGAGACAGGGTGGGTGGGGGCGTGGGGAAAGCGGTGCCGGGGCAAGGTCTGGTGCGGGTGCGCGTCCTTGGGTCTCTCAGCACCATTGTTGTCACCTCAGTGTCCAGCAGAGGCCAGTCTCACTGCTGGCCTGCCTGGCCTGGGCTTTGTCTCCTGCTCTGACTTGAGATCCCTGATTCCTCTTTCACGCCAGAGCGGAGAGCCAGCTCACCTCTCTGGGCCTCTGTGAGCGACAGGAGAGGCCAGGTCAGCCTGTCACACACCCCTTCCTGCAGGATTCAGGGACAGGAGCCTCTGACTTGCTCTGTGCTCCGGCTTCTTTTAAGTTCCCTTCCTTTCTTTTTTTCTCTAAAAAGGAAGCAACACACATGTTCTTTATTCTTTTTATACATTTAATGTCGAAGAAGAGAAGCAAACAGGCGGTGGTTACCATCGCCCCCTGAAAATCAATCACTATTACCACAGTGGTGGATAT
The DNA here is from genome assembly GCF_022682495.2 of Desmodus rotundus. NCBI lineage: Eukaryota > Metazoa > Chordata > Mammalia > Chiroptera > Phyllostomidae > Desmodus > Desmodus rotundus. The sequence continues at coordinate 117,841,855 of NC_071393.1, read as the reverse complement.
TATTTTTTTTCTCTCCCCCCCCAGACACTGAGGACTCATCAGTGACAAGTCAGGCAGGGTTCCTGCCCCTTAGGTGTCTCCGTGTCAGGGGGAGAGACTGCACGTGATCTATACAATAACTACTGACAAACAGGACCACTCTCTCTGCATGTTCCCGTGCCCCTGTCTCCGTCTCTATTGCCATTGATTTCCTCCCCAAGAATCCTTTTTCTTTTGCACACGTGCACTGTGGCAGAAAAAGGCTTTGTATGCAACTCAGAGGTGCTGGGCATGGATTGGGGGTGGGTGGGGAAGACGGCCCCCACCTGACAGAGGCAGGGTTTGCTTGGGTCCTTGTCCAGAGTACTCAAGGCTGCTTGTGCTCCACACCTTGTATCAGAAAAGCCACACCCCACTGTGTGAGAGGATGTGCACCCCGCCCCCACCCCCCCTACCCCCCCCCCCCCAGCCTGGAGAAAGGTCTGGTGACAGGTGATGGCCCGGCCAGGAGCCAGGACCCAATTTGCTGTAGCCACAGTGCCCAGGGCCTCCCACTGGCCTTTCTTGCATCTCAAGTGATATGAAGGAGGAAGGTGGGGGGTGGTGAGATGGCGAAGAAAGAAGGGAAAGTGAGAGGGGAGGAATGGGAGGGGAAGGGAACCAGCCTTGTTTCCATAGCAACCACACATGTGAGCCAGCTGCTGTTGCCATAGAAACAAGGAGAGCCTGCTCTGAGCCTGCACTGTCTCAGGGGAGACACAATTTAAAAAAAAAAATACCCTTTGATAAAAATAAAGAAAAAATAATGAAAGCCACCCTCTCTGGGACTCAGGGACACTGCTGAGTGAGGTGACAAAGGAGAGAAGGGGGCTGGGCCGGTGGCCAGGCCCTTCTGCCTGCTGCAGAGAATTGCCGAGTCAGTGTTTTGGAGCCAAGGGCCCTCCCAGATCACCCCCACTTGGTGGAGGAGGGAGGGAGCTCACCCAGGGTCCCAGGACAGGCGGAAGCAGCTCCTGGAAACCTAGGGGCTCTCTGGAGAAGGGACTGGTTTGATGGGTTGGCTAAGTGCAGCCTGTGGGGGTCCTCAGGAGCCAGTGCATGGAGATGGGAAAGGATGGGAGAGACAAATGGTCAAGTTCAAGCCCCTTCCGCTGAATGAGGAGTGTAGCGGGTGCCTTTGCCTCCTTCTCCCTCTCCTTTCACTGTCCCCTCCCCCACGGAGCTTGGCTCCCCAGGTTTTGGCTGTCTCTCAGGGGACCAAGCCTAGATAAGTCCTGGCCAGCAGAGGTGGAGATTAACTGTCACCAGCACCCACGAGGCAGCCTCCCAGTCTGAAGACAGGAGAGGGGCAAGGGTGGGAAATGCCCAAAGGAAGCTGTGCCGTCTTCTCCAGCAAAAGCGTCACTGGCCTCACACATCAGCATGGTGGAGGGACTGCAAAGCATGGTCACGGGATGCTTGGTTCGAGACTACGTGACCAGGAGATGCTCTTGGTAGGGTCAAGTCCAGGGGAAATCGATCAAGACACGGTTCATACAGGAAGGTAGAGGCTTAAAATAATCAGGGTTTTGACCCAGGGTTTCTGAACTGCAGGGTTCCAAGCAGCATAGCTGGGCCCCTGGCCAGATAGGGGAGGCAAAGGGTTGCCTCTAAGTGCTCTCCCATTTCCCTGGGAGCATCTCTGCTTGTGTATGTTTCTTCTCTCACAAACCACTTTCCCCAACGTCATCTCATTTGCTCCTCTCTGGCAACGCTGGGAAACAGTGTAAAGATGAGGACAGTCTCAGAGAGGTGAGGCCCCTTGCCCAAGGTCACACAGCTGGAAGCAGCCTAGCACAAATTCAAACTCTGGCTCCAGAAGCGAGGCCAACCCATTGCACAGAAGGGCAGACGAGATGCTGCCTCAGGGCCCACCACAGTGGCACAGAACCCTGCAGCTCAAGGACACATTTGGGAAAGCGATCTTGCTGCTTTTGGCCTGGAGCCCCATCTCCTCTTCTCTTGGGGACTTTGTGGGGCCTCATCCAGGGGCCCTGGAGGTGAGGGTGAATGGCCAGAGGGATGACTGGAGGCTGGGAGGCTGGGACTCTGCCCTCACCTTCCAGGAGTGCTTCAGACCTCCCATCAGCTGCCCTTCACCGCTCTGCTCCTTCAGCTTCTAAGGCACAGACCACGTGGGTGAGTTGCCATGGAAACTGCAGAGTTCTATTTGAAAGCAAGGCACTGTGTAATTTGAGCTGGCTGGGGGAGGGGTGCTGGGGCTGGGTCTCAGAGGTGGGGCAACTACACCTGTTTGGCGCAGGACTTCCTAGCTCACCTCTTCCTGCCAGAAACCATCTTTTAAAAAGCCTCACTACCCTTCTTTCCCAGAAATGACTTGCCTCCCTGGTCCCAGGGCCATTGCCCTCTTTCCCCGAACCGTCTGAAATCTCAGGCGGCAGCCACACAGGCCCTGCCCTGATTCCCCAAAGGAGGAGTGGTTATCCCCGTTATGCAACACAGGGCGGTGAAAACCCGAGAGGTCATCTGTGCCACACCAGGGGCAGGACAGAACCTCGGGTGTTGTCAGGGTTGCAGGCTGTGCGTGGGGGAGGGCGGGGCAGCTGGGGGACGTGGTGTTCCAGAGATGGGAGCCTGGACTCCACCCCCCTTCTCCCCTCTCTATTCAGGCAGGGCCGAGCTCTGACACAGGAAACAGGAAGGCTGAGTCTGTCCCGACGGTGAGAGGAGCGTTTGCATGGGCCCCGATTAGAATTTCCCCACAGTTACACTGAGGTCTTCCCGCAGCAGTCACTCTTGCTGTGTCCTCCAGTCCTGCCCCAGCTAATGGCAGAGCAGTTAGGAACTTTGCTTCTCCACTTGGCTGTGTGACTTGGGGCAAATCGATTAGCCTTGCTGAGCCTCAGCTGCTGCTTCCGTGAAACAAGAATAAGAAAACTGCTTCAAATCATGGAGAAAGCATTTTGATGGGTGCCAGATGGGAGGGGCGTGTGGAGGAATGGGTGAGAGGTGAAGGGATTAAGTAGTACAAATAGGTAGTTACAGAGTAGCCATGGGCATGTAAAGTACAGCATAGGAAATGGCGTAGCCAAAGAATTTATACGCATGAGCCACAGATGTGAACAATGGTGTGGGGATTGCCTGAGAGAGTGGGAGGTGCTGGGTGGAGGGGGACAAAGCCAGAAAAATTGGGACAACTGTAATAGCATAATCAATAACATATAATTAAAAGTAAATAAAAAACTAGGGGTTAAACTGTGAAAAAAAATAACTGTCTCATACAGTTGCTGGAGGATTAAATGAGACAAGTATTCAAAGTATTTAGCTCAGCGTCTGGTGTCAACAAAAACAGGAGTATGGTCAGTATTATTATCCATCCCCCCAAATAAGCCCCTTCTTCTCCACAAAACCTTCCTTTCTCTACGGAGGGAGGCGTGGATGCGCTTTGGAGCAGTCACGGAGTGCGGAGGCTTCCCCTGCGTTTTGTCCTTGCCTTCTGGAAAGAGCCCTGCGAGGGAAGTGCTCCTCTTCTCCTCTCCATCCCACAGCAGTGGGCGCTGAGGTGCAGCCAGTGTCTTGCTCCAGGTCATCGGCTAGTAAGTAAAAAGCAGGGTCGAGATTCAAGCTCAGTTGGTCCAGTATGGTTCCAAAGCCCTGTGCTTTTCCGCCACAGTGTGTACCGCATACACAGATGACCCTCCCCCAGCCATGTTCCTTCCAGTTTAAAGCAGGTCATTATTGCCTCTGCTGCTTTTCTTGCCTCCTCACTGGACTCCCTCTGCACCAAGGCAGAGTGCGGAGATAAGCAGACCCAGGGAGGGTCCGGACTGAGTCCCAGCTTCCCGGGAGTTTTTATGCAGCAGGGAGCTGGCAGTCAAGTGGGGTGTGGCAAGGAAGCAGGTGACCTGGCACAGGGATCCCCAGGTAGGGAGAGGGTTTCGGGGGCTGGTGGGGGTTCTCTGGATACCGCATCAAATTCTCGCCAGTGCACTCTCTTTTTCTGCTTAGCTCTGACCTTGGTCTCTGGATACCAACCTCCCAGACCAGGGTAGGTGAGACCTGGATGGATGACCTTGACTTAACTTGGTCTGTTTGGGGACTGGAAGTGTCTCCAGTAGGGGAAGAGGAGACAGAGAAGGCTGGGGAAAAGAGGAGAGAGAAAGGAGAAACAGGAGGGAAGAAGGAGGCGGGATGGAACTGGAGAAGGGGAGGGAAAGAGTCGGCTGGAGGGGGTGGGGAAGGGAAGGATTGCGAAGTGTGATTCTGAGCTCTGAGGAAGAAGAAAGGATGAGAAAGCAAGAAATCGGCTTCAAGGGAAGGATGAAAGGGGGAGGGAACTGAAGGTGAGGGGAGAATGAGAGAAAGGAGAAGGGGAGAAGGTGAATGAGGGGGAGAGAGGGAGCTGCAGGAAAGGACATGAAAGGATGGGGAGAGACGAGAGCAGAGAGAAAGAGGAACAAAGGCAGAGACCCAGCAGCTGCGAGACCTCCCTCCTGCCAAGTGAAGGCCTCAGAGGGCCCCGGCAGCTGAATGAACTGGGAGCCAGCCATGACTCAGTCTCAGGTCGCTCCTGCCTGCCTTCCTGGCTCACTAGGCGGTTCCACAAGGGAGGGGACTCCATCCTCCACCACCCACCCTTTTCTGGTCGGCATCCTCTCTGAAGCTCCAAGATACCTGCCCCCTAGGTCCTTGTGGCTGGTGCCTGCCCTCAGAATTCTCCCAGGTGCACTGGTCCAGACAGACCTTCTAGAACCTTCCAAAGGGGCAGAGACCAGTAGACGTGTGTGTTGGGGGTCAGGCAAGTATCAGATACGCATGTAGCCCCAGGAACTCCTCCTCCTCTCACTGCCTTGGGCTACACCCTAAGAACTAAAATGTATCCAAAGCTTAGCAGGAGCTAAAGAGGGGACATGTTCTCATTCCGTCCTCATAGTGACTCTAAAAGGTTTGCATAATTGTTTCCATTTTCCAGAAGGGGAAGGAGAACGGAGGCTATTTATGCCGCTCACATAGCTAATAAGAGTAGGGACTGGGCATCTTACTGGTGGGAGCAGAGGTCTTGGCCCTCCTGGGCTGTAAGCCCTGGGCAGGGGTGGAGGCTGGAGGGTACAGGTGGTGGGGAGGGGCTGGCAGCTCTGAGGCACCATGGAGAGCTAATGAACTGTGATGGTTTGCGCAGGTCTTGGAGGTCTGTGCCTCAATTTCCCCATCTGACATCACTGTTGCTGTAGAAATGTACCTGAAAGGAAGGTGACAGTGGGGCCAGGACACAAATCACTGAGGGTCCCGTTGAGGCTGGTTTCCATTTGGAGGGAGGAAGACCTGGGAGCGTGGGAAGAGAGCTGTGTAAATAGCGTTCCCCCCACACCAGCCCCAGCAGCGTCTCCAGGGAAGGGCAGGTGGGGGTAATGCCGCCCTGCTTCCACAGGGCCTGCGAAGCCCTTTCTCTAGAGCACTTTCACATATGGGCACACTCACACACACCATTCTCATCTGCACAGCCGCCGTCCACGGTGCATAACGTTCTCCTGGCTTTACTTTAGATGGCAGGTGGAGACCAGGGTCACATGCCGGCAGCAGGGAGAGCAGAGTCAGCCTGGATGCGTGGGCAGTGAGGTCTAGAGCTGCCCTTGGGCACCTTGTGGGCTCTCAGGGAAACAGCAGGCACTCAACACCCACTCTGCACTGAGGCCTCAGCCCATCTCCCGCCCTCACAACCCCCAGGGGTCATCCTGAAGCCCCTGAGGATGCCACTGCTCCCTTGGCACTGCCTGGCAGCCTCTCTGCCCCCTTCCCCAGCCTGAGTGAGGAGCTGTGCCTTGCCGCCTTCCTGCTCCAGGGCCCTGGTAGATTCCCTGTCACCTTCAATCGGGGTCCATTAGATGGAGGATTTTGAAAAGGGCTTCCCCTCCTCCCCTACCACCCCCAGATGGCAGCTCCCCTTCCCCAGGGACCAGGGTTGCAGGAGCTCCAATAGACTGCAGTTGCCATGACAACGGCTGTGCTTGGGTTTCCGAGGTTGGAGGGGGTGCATGTATGTTTCCGTTTTCAGCCCCAAGTGAAGGGGACTCAGGGAATGGGATCCCACCTTCCTTGGATGTGGTCAGTCCTTCCTTCCAGCTCAGTCCCAGCTCTCTCAGTGGCACCCCAGCAACAGGGAAGATTGCAAGATAGACAGGGACACTGGACCGCAGAAGGATGCCCCAGATGGGAAACTGGAGGGGGAGGGTGGAGATGGGCATCCACACTGCTGTCAAAGGAAGAAGGCCTGGATGTGTGCTGGGAGCTGTAGGAAGCAGGGAGCCAGGGTGGCAAGCGGCCGTAGTGAAGGATCCAGAGCCTCAGAAGGGGAGACCCAGGAAGGGGTAGACCCCTTATTTCTGCCATCCTGCAACGCAGAGCCGGGGGCAGGGGCTGGGCGGCGGGGGCAGTCTCCCGCTGTGCTTCCCCAGCAGAGAGAAGGCCCCTCTGCTCTTCCAACATGATCTGTAATTTCCGGCAGACATTTGAGGTCCCTGACATCTGCATAATGTGGGCCAGTCTCTTAGCAACGGGGAACAGCTGTCTGGCATTTCCAAGATTAAACTGTAACTATACACGGTCCTTGCCAGGGGGAGGGGGGAAAGGGAAGGGGATAAACACTGCCTCCTGGCATTTTCAAATTCATTTAGCTTTTATTCATTTCCTGCCTCCAGTAAAGAGGCCAGGGATTCAGCCCGGGCCAGGCTGTTGCTGTCCCTGCCTCCACCGCTGCTGCTGAGGTTGTGTGTGGCTCCCCGCCCAGATCTGTGTGCTTGTGGGAGGGGAGAGGGGAGGGGGCAGCACCAGCCCTTTTTGTCTTCACTGTATTTATTTATGGTAGGTGCTGTGACCCTGGCACACGGGGTGAGTACAGGTGTCGCCCAGGAAGAAAGGCCATGTGGCCCGTCAGTTAAAGCTCCCGAGGAGGCTCCGACCTGGTTTAATTTCATCTAGCTCCATGGTTAATAGTTGTGTGACCTTGGGCCAAATCCCTTTACCTGTCTACCCCTCCGTCTCCCCAGCTGCAAAAGGAGAAAACTCTTCTGCCTCCATGGGCTCCTGGGAAGATGAAATGAACACGCAGTAAGGCAGCAGAGCTGTGGTTCGTAGTTGTGCCCCTCGGTTCCTCTGGCCACCCCTGCCCCATCCTCTGTGTTAGCATCTCAGGCTCTGCTGCTGGGGCAGAGTCACGGCCTGTTTCCCTGGGAGCTCCAGGCAATGACCCTTTGCCCCACAGGACTTAAGCAGAGCTCCCAGTCCCCAGCAGGGCCCCCTCTGCTGCCTGGCTGGAGGTGGCCTGCTCCCCTGGCCTGCTGGGGCCTGGGCAGCTACTGTGTCCCAAACCCTCTGCTGCCAGCTCCTGCCATTTGGCTGCAGCTCCTGAACTGGTGAATGCAGTGTTTTGGTTTTGCAGCGAGAAGGAAAAATGAGAGGGCGGGGTGGTGTGGGGTGGGATGGGACCAGGAGAGGGAGAGGGAGGAGGAGGGGAAAACCCTTTAGCCTCCTGTACTGGCCAGTTCCAGGAATGTGTTCTGGGACATCGGTGCCAAGGCAGTGACCCAGGCGAGGCGGCCAGGCCAGGAGGAGGGAGAGGCCGGCTCTGGGACCAGAGAGCTCTCCTCCTCCCGCAGCTGCCTCTGCTGACTCATCTCGGTTCCAGCTGGCAGAAGCCTCTTCTGGGGATGGCTGTTGCTAAGATTCCTCAGAGATGACTGATTGTGGCTCCTTGAGCTTGCTGAAAACATGTTTGTAGACTGCAAGCAAACACACACACTCCTGCGGGCTCGCACGCCTATCCTGGTGCCTACACACGCGTGCTTGTGTGGGTGCACATGGAGCAACAGAACACGCATCCTGTTCCCATCGCTTGACGTGACACTTAGTCTTTGTGAACTAATGCGAGCACCCGTGTGAGGACCAGCACCGCCCCCACCACAGGGCGGAGACGTGCCAGGTCCACGGACGAGTAACGCGGCAGAGGGAACCACCGGTGTCTGGGCCTGCTTCAGCCGGAAGGAGTCTGCAGGCTGCCTCTAAGCATTCTTGGCCCCCCCTCCCCCTTCTCCCTCGGTTTCTCCATTTCCTTCAGGTTTCTCTGTTGCCTTCATTTGGCTGCAGGATCTAACCTTCCTTTCCCCTTCCGCCTGCCAGGGTTTTCTTTTAAAGTTTCCTTATTTATTTATTGAGAGAGTGGGGAAGGGAGGAACAAAGAGAGAGAAACATCAATGTGTGAGAGAGACTTCAATTTGTTGTCTTCATATGCGCCCTGACCAGGGACCAAACTTGCAAACCAGACAGCTGCTCTACCCGGGAATCCAACCAGCGCGGTTTTGGTTTGCAGGACGACGCTCACCCGAGTCACACTGGCCAGGGCTGGCCAGCTTTTTGATGTCCGCTATTTCAGACACTCAGCTGGGAGCTAGAATCCTCTCAAACTGGACTCCTGGCCTGGACCCAATGTCCCCGGGGGTGGGGGAGCTCTTGGGGAACCTCAGTGCCTCTTTTCCATAGAGAGAGGGGGCTGCTGTGAGGACTTACGGACGGAAAGTGCTGGACCTGTCTCTGGGCTCTGCTGCCGCCAGGACTCTGGAAATGCCTGTTCCTGCTCTGTGAGCGGCGGGGCGGGGCAGGGCTCTGGCTGGGGTGCGCCTGAGCACTCGTTGCACAGCAGAGTGCCCTGGACTCCAGCCTGCAGGGCCTGGTTGCCAGTGCTGTGTGTGACCTTGGTCACATTGGGTTCTTGCTGCCTTGGTTTCCCCACCTGCTGGGCTGAAATTGGACTCCTTGCTGAGTCTGCCAGGGTTTTTAATGCGACAGGGCTTGGCAGGCGCTTGGGCACCAGGCTAGGTTGTCACGGGTTCTCGAAGGGGCAGAGGGGCAGGCAGCCCGTGCCAGCACAGCACCCACACTCCTCCTCTGACCAGCTGTTCCAGCTCAGGTTCAAGTGTGGCTGCTTAAAGGGACCCATCTCTGGCCTATCTCAGGAGTGAGTGCTCAGGCTGTGATTCAGCGGCGGTTGTTAAGGAAAGCCTGGTACCCGGCCTTGAGGGAGAGGCCACTGTAGCCAGCCTGGATTCAGCAAGCTCAGCAAGGCTTGCACCAGACACAAGAAAAATACCCGTCTCTGCCCAGGGCTTTCATTCCTAAAATAAAGACAGGGCAGGCTCCCTGCTGGTTTTGACGTGCAACTGATGCACGCAGGGTGGGGGTGGGAATTAAGAGAGTAAAGCAAATGAGGAAAGTCAAACCGAGCTGCACCAACAGAAAACCCTTTGTGTGAAGTCAACAGCCTCCCGTAGGCTCTGGGTGCCAGGGGCTCTCTATAGGGTGTGCATTCTGCATAACGCCACCCGAACAAACAGTCCCAGGGCAGGAGAGTGCTCCGCACTGTGTTCCAAGGACGCCAGCCACCACGCTCAGGACCCATCAGTCTGTTGCCCAGCACACCCAGCCTACCACCCAAGCTCCCCACTCCAGCCACAGGACAGAGCTGGCACCAAACAACTTGCTGGCTGTCCTGTTTCCACCAGGAGGCGGCCAGGACTTCTATATGACTTACCTGCTGGTCAGGCTTGGAAATGACAAGGTAAATCAGTAAACAGTCCATGAGCTGGAAGCCCAGAGGGGTGCACTCCGGCCCTAGCAGCCCTGTCCAGCCCCGGTGGGCAGGCTGGAACGCTGCTGGCCAGGAAGCCAGCAGAGAACAATCATAGTGATGCATCTTGATCCGGCTTTTCCTGCATGCCAGGGAGCTTTCTTCATTCATTGCGTGTATCCATCGTCTCGTCTTCACAATGGGCCCTGGGTGAGGCAGTGTCCTCGCGCTTGTTTTCCAGCTGTGGCGACTGAGGCCCACCGATGTTAAGAAGCATCTAGTAAGTAAATAGGGCCAGGATTCCAGCCATAGACATTGGTTTCCAGAACCCAGCCCTTACTGCTTCCCTTCATTGTCTCCAACTGATTGTCAGGCTCCACATTTGCACAGCTGACACGGGTCGCCACAGGCAGGTGCTCTGATACTCCATTTCCAACACCGCTTCTGCCTCCGACCTCCGGGAGCTCCCATGCCAGCCAAGACCAGCCTCACGGCCACTTTCATTAGCCTGTGCACTGCTGAGTGACCCAAGGCACAGGATTCCACCCCTGGGACCGTCTCCCCTTCCGCACAGCGTGAGGCCTAGGGGACCCCTAGGTTCCTTTGGTGCTTGGACATGCATCGATTCTGAGAAACTGCTTTCTCCCAGGGCTCCCAAGCACGGACTTGCAGATGCTACTGACACACCTACTCATGCGCACACATACGTGTGCACACAGACACATGTGCATGCGGGCACAGAGTCTTGAACGGGCCCCAGACACTGTGGAAATTGGGCAGAGCTTCCAGGAGTCTGACAGGTTTGTTTCACGTTAGGAAAGATCGGGAGGCAGCTACGAGCGCACACTTAATGGTCAAGGCCTCCCCCACTTGTACAGTTGCCGATGGGCTTTCACAGCCAGCATTGTGTGCGACACGCACACGTGTTGTTGCTCATAAGCCTGTCTTCCCTCCCACACCTTTGAGCACAGGATCTTTTTTGCTGGTCCCTGTGTTGCCTGACACAGCACAGCCTCTAGTCGGCCCCTGTTTGTACTTGTGCATTGATGGGTGAAAGGAAAGACACCAGGTGATTTACGCTGAGATTTTTTGTTGGATGCAGCTGCCATCCCCGAGGTACCTTCAGGGGCCATCACCCAGACCAAACGCCACAATGTCCTGTCTTAGCCGGCTCCTCACTCAGCTGTCCCAGCCTGCCTCCCAACACCCTGCTTTTCTTGGGTCCCCGCCAGCACCCTGCCTTCTTTCCCCACCTCACTCACAGGGCCCTGCGCACACTCACTGATCCACGGCCTTTCCCCTTGAAGTTGCCTTCATTTGGATGGAGGCCTCTGAGTGGCTGTTGGAGAGGGAGGGCCTTGGAGCTGGGAGGCCTGGGGCCTAGGCCTGGGGGGCACCCCCTCCTCATCTGGACCTTCCCTCCTCTGAGGCCCAACAGGGACACCAGAAGTGCCAGAACTGCACCTGGACCTCTGGGTGCTCAGGTGAGATGGGGCCTGAGGAAAGTAAAATGCTCCCAGTCCTTCCACCACTGTCCATGGTTTCCTGCGTGTGAAGCTTCAGGGTTCAAAGGCTAGAATAGGTGAGGACAAAAAAATGTGCTTCCCCCAGTCTACTTTCCTGGGCCCAAGGAGGATGGGCGGGGGGCTGCTGGTTTCTGGAGGACATGCCTTCAGCCCTCAGGTTAGGCTGGAAATGACCAGTTGGAGCCTCCCAGCCCTGCCTGCCTGCCTTTGGACCATCTTGCGTGGAGGTGAGGGCTGGGGTGCTCTGCTCTCTGGAGCTGATGAGAGGCAAACAGCTTCCCCAGTCCCTGCGCAGCACTGTCTACACAGCCAGCCGCTGACCCTTCTGTGGGGCAGGTATGTGGCGTGGCCCCAGGCAGAGCCCCGGGAAGCTGAGCTGAGCTCCTGGACGAGGTGTACTGAGGGTGGGGTGTACTGAGGGTGGAGGGAGCCTCCAGTGCCCCCCAGTGGTTTTCTGGGGTGAGAAGGTGTGCCTCTGCAGATAGGATGGGAACTGCTCTTTCTCCTCACACTCACCTCATTTTGACCCATGGGTAGAGACCTCTGCCCCCGGCTTGCAGACCCTGATGTGTGCCTTCGCAAGGGTTCTCCTGCTGGCCTTGAGGCTGGGGGACAGGGCCACTGCTCTGCTCTACCTGGAGTCCCGCCTTTGCTTCCCAGGGGAGCGCCAGTGCCAGAGAGAGCCTCGCCATCACCCTTCATCCTGCTGGTGACACAACGACACCTGGTGGGTCTTGGACGCCATCACAGGAGACCCTAGAGGCCCCTCATGGGCTGAGCCCTGGTCCCAACATTCCGCAGGGCACCTGAGGGGGCAGGGTCCCGCAAGCTCCTGGGCTGCTGTCTCAGTCCATTTCCTCAGGGGCTAAAACCCACCATCCCCCCCCCCCAGAGTCCTGAGCCCTGGAGACCACTGGGGACCAGAGGTTACTCTTGGAAAGAGATTCAGTTCCCCATCACACAAGGACTTTTGGAGGCTTGGCCAGGTTGGGATGTTGTGGCATTTGGACACTAGGGTTGGAAGAACCTTCCAGAAAGGTCTGGGAGCGACTGGGCTTGGGGTGAGCCCTCAACTCCAACATCAGAGCTGGGGGGAGATGTTTGGGCCCAGGGCAGATTCTGCTGCCCTCCTCGGGGCCGAGTTGGAATCCATGCCAGACCTTGACCCGGCCTGCGCACTGAGAGGGCCTGCGGGGCAAACTCATTCCACACCATCCTGCTCACACCGCCCATGCCGAGGGCCTGTGCCAACGTGCTGTTAGAGTCATGGAACAAACGGGATTGGTTTGAGCAACTTTGTCATCCGCCTCTTACTTTCATGACGTGACATAGGCCAGGTCACACAGCTCCTGAAGGGAACGCGGAGGGCCACGGTGACGGGTCAGTTGCTCTGGACTGCGAGAGCCGGGGACCCGAGTGCATTCCACAGCACAGCCCTGGCTGGCGTCTCAGTGCCAGGCTGCAAGGCCTTGGCTTTGATTCGTGCTGATTCTCACAAGTCCTCCTGGGCAGCCTTTTCCTTCCCTCTTTTCTCCGTTTCTCAGAGTTGAGGAGCACTGGATTTGGAATTCAGTTTCATAGTATTGCTGTGTGACTCTGGCTCCTTCCTTACTGGCCCTGTGCCTCAGTGGGCTCATCTGTACAACAGTCATACTGCTCTCTGCTCCACAGGGTCATTATGAGGATTCAGTGAGCTAAGGCAGGGGAAATACTTAGAACAGTGCCCAGTAGGTGTGAACCGCCGAGAACTCTGGGCTGACAGTGATGCTCCCGCCCCCACAGAAGGGAGCACATGGACCTTCCCAGGGGTGGTGGGCAGTGTGACTGGTTCAGCTTGGGCTATCATAACACGATGCCACAGACTGGGAGGCTGAAACAACAGACATTTATTTTCTCACAGTCCTGGAGGCTGCAAGTTGGAGATCAGGGTGCCCACAGGGTCAGGCGCTGGTGAGAACCCTCCCCCTGGGGTACGGACAGCCGCCCTCTGCTGTGTGCTCACCGGGCCTTTCCTTGGGGCCTGTGCCTTCAGAAATCTCTCTCCTTTCCTCTTCTCGTAAGGACACCAAGCCTATAGGATTAGGGCCCCACCCTTTTGACCTCATTTAACCTTAACTGCCTCCTGCAGGCTCTATCTCCAAATACATTTTGGGGTTTAGGGCTTCGGCATGTGAATTTTGGGAGAACACAATTCAGCCCAAGTGTTCCACAGCAAAGTGGAACACTGCTCTGAGAGCCCAGATCCCGTGGGCATGCTGGGTGCTGGGGCTGGCTTCCCACGCAGCAGCTTGAGGCAGTGGGAAGGACAATTCCAACTTGCCAGGCATCAGCCTGGCCTGGTGGGCTATTCTTAGCCGTGGGTCCCTGCAGTCCCAGTGCCAGGGGATGTGGACCTCCCACGATGAGGGCAAGTGTCAAGCACACAGCCCATGCTGATGAGCACTGTAGCCCGAGAATCCCTGCTTCCCACCTCTGGGGAGAGTTTTCCGTGGGCTATGCATGACAGACCCCACTTGCCTGTTTCTTGGTGTGCTATGTGGCTGGGGGCAAGGACAACATTTTTCAAGGGTGCTATCAAATTTGAGCTTAAAAAATGTGCATGGTGGCACTGGGCCATGGGTTAGGTTAGGAGAGTGCCACGCCACAGGCTGAAGCTAAGAGACTGTCAAAGCCCATGGCAGGAGAGATGTGCCAGGGTTCTGAGGTTTGCTGGCTCAAGTTGGAGGCATAAGCTGGCAGATTCTACCCCACCTTGGGCTCAACACCCTTCTCATAGCCCTCCTGTGAAGGGTTGTATTAGTTAAGACCAGCTGTAAGTTAAAGAAACCCAAACAAAACATGCTTAAACAATAAGGGAATCATTAATCCACCATATCACCTGCAGGCACAGTTTGATCCAGGGGTTTAAACAATGCCATCAGGGCTTTATCTCCCTCTTGTCTCGCTCTATATACTGGCTTTATTCTGTAGATGATTTTTCATCCTGTGTGAGGAAGATGACAGCTGGTAGCTTTAGACTCGCATCTTTCCAGACTACATAAATCCCTGGAAATATCATTTCTGTCTTTCCTACCTTTGGGTCTCAGGGAAGAGGCTTACCTGGCATGCTGGGGATCAAGTCCATTAATGAAGCCATCAGCACAAGGAGGATCCTCTGACTGGGAGGCTTGGGCCCCCACCCCTGCACTCTTGGAAGGGGCTAGGGCACCATGACTGGCAGCTGCATCAGGACCACCTGGACCGGGAGAGAAGCTCTGCGGGGAATCTAGAGGCAGGGGGAAGGGAAGTGATTTGGGGGTGCAAAGCCATGGCTGCCACCCTCTTCTCAAAGGAGCTTGCCCGGGAAAACTTTCGTCTTTAAATCAGAATGTCAGTGCAGGAATGCTAGAATTATCAAGTCCACCCAACGCACTTGACAAACGAGAGAGCTGAGGCCAAGGTAAGTGCTTTGCTCAAAGTCATCTTCTGTTCTCCTGCAGAGGCATGACATCATTCCTGGCTCCGTCTCTAATTATTCCAGTCAAGAGCCAAGTGCAGTGGCCAAAGGGCTGTCTGAGAATCCCCTCCTCCCCCAGAGGAGCTCAGCAGAGAGCCAGGAGGTGAGGAGGGTATTGGAGGAGGCTCCTTGCTGATCAGCCCAAGGCATTTGTCTCCCGGCTGTCCCCCCTTCTCAGGGTTGTAGGCCAGGGGCCCCCCAACCCCTCGCTGCCTGCTGAGGCCAAGGAGACTGCAAATGGCTGTCAGGTCCTGAGAAGGTGTGGCTGGGAGACTGGCTAGGAACGAGGGGAGATTACACAACAATGAGGTGGACATCACGTGTGTCCGTGTGATTCATCTGAGGGTCTCAAAGTCATGCTAACTTCCTGGTGGGGTGTGGGGTGGGCTTGGAACAGCCTGGAGCATTCTGGTCAACATGGGATCCTCCACCATAGTCATCTCAGGGGACACCTTCATCGGGGGTCCTCGCCCAGGGCAGGACGTGAAGTCAGGAGAGGGAGCAGGAAGGGAGGCAGCTTCTCCCTCCTTCTCGCCGCGTGATGTCAGCTTTTCTCCTTATCCCTGTGCACGTGGCCACCTGGCTCCACTTTCACGTGCCCTTGAGTGACCACCTCCTTCCTGCTCTACCCGTGTCATTTACTCCCCTGTCCCTCAGAACCCTGTCCCACTTTTCTCTAGCTCTCCCCGAGTCTCCAGACCTGGTTCAGGTTGTGCCTTCAAGAGACTTCTGCCATAATTACTCTAACTCAGTGATTCAGTACTTCGATTTCGTCCTTCAGGGGACATTGAACAGTGGCTGGGACATTCGGGCTGTCACAGATAGAGGGAATGCTACTAGCGTTGCATGGGTGAGGATCATGGGCAGGGATGCTGCTAACCGTCTGACACCACGCACAGGACAGCCCCACAACAGAGGGTTGTCCAGCCCATAATATGAACAAGGCTGAGGGCGAGAAGCGCTGAAGGTTCAAGTGCCCGAGGCAGTGCTCCTCAGCTCTGACCCAACCCCTCAGCCTGAGCCTCCTTCCCAAAGGAAGCCACTTTGCCTGGGATTCACATCCTAGCTCCCCTGCTCGCTAGCTGTGTGACCTTAGGCAAATATCTCAACCTCTCTGGGCTCCTGTTTCTCATCTGTAAGATGAGTCTAATGAGAGTATCTACATCATAGCGTTGTGAAGATTAGATGACTATATCTATCAAGAGTTTAGAATGGTGCCTGGCTTGGAGAGAGCACTCTCTATGTGCCAGCTATTACTCTTCTGATCGGTGGTTCTCAGGATCGACTCTGCCCTAGGGAGGGTTTTGGAAATGCGTGCGTGTGTGCCTTCAGCGGTGGAGGAATCATACCTGAGCATTTACACATTGAAATACATGTTTTATTAGAAACTATTTTTTTCCTTTGTAATACAGTTAGGGTATTAGGTTGAGTAAAAAATATTATGTCTTTAGGTAGGTTTTACAATGGACAAATTTACTTTCAGGTTGTTCGATTATTACAAAATATTTAAAAATACGTTTTAAAAGCAGTCTTGGGTCTCAGGGTTGAGAACCACAGTCCCAGGTGACTGAACTTACACCCCACTCTTGTTTTTGAGCGGGGGCACCCCATCTCCAAACCGAAGATTTGGCTCGAAGGCCCATATCTGAGCAGCTCTCACCAGCTCTCACGCCCCCACCCTGCCATGCGCACCCAGGGTAATCCCAGTCCAGCTCTGCCCTCTCCCCACCCCACCTACCCCCTGCTGGCTGGAGCCCCCGCCTTACCCATTCAGGCCCTGAAGAGTGGAACTCAATCAAGTGTACATGCAAAGCTAGGCAGGGGGCACCCACAGCCAGGCTGGGACCCAGCCTAGCCGACCTGGTGCCGGATCTCAAAGAGCTGCTTGCACCCCACCCTCCAGCCTGCTCAGCCCCAGGGTCCTGCATTTCAGAGGTGGGCCTTGACGCCAGCCCCTCCCCCACAGAAACACAGCCTGGTGTCTTTCTGTCAGTTTGTCTTTGCTACAAAGTGATCATGGCAAAAAAAGTGGACGAGCCACAGAAGAGAAAGCACACCTACTCCTGTTATCTGGAGAAAGTTGCTGCTAATATTTTGGGCTTTTTTCTTGGAAACCATACCTCTGTATTTTATTTTATTTTATTTTATATTTTATTTTTTAACAGCCCATTTGCACATGCTGTTTTGTAACCTGCTTCCTGCTCCCTCCCCCCCCACTATATGTCTTGAACATATAAGGTCATTAAGGGTTCTTCTACCAAGCAATGCCAATGGCTGCCCCGAGGTAAGATAAGCCGTGATGTATTTAACCAGCCTATTGACCGCTGGACGTTTTGTGCTCATTCTTCACCTTGTTTGATGCCGACTCTCTACTTAATAGCTGCACGATATCAGGAAAGTCGCCTCCTCTTTCTGAGCCTGGGTTTGCTCAACTGTCCATTGAGTCCTGTAGTGCCCCACGCCCCTGGGCATCGCCTCGAAGATTCCCAGTGGTGTGTGGCAGGGCTTAGCACCCCCCACACACAGTGTTTTTTCCACATGATCTTTATTTTTCCTCCTCTACACCTTCTTCCCCTTGTTTCAGGAGCTCCCAGATCATCTTGGCCACCCTGAAAGATTGCTCCAGGGTCTTCCAGTGACTGTCTGCCTCCCGGCTGGCTGGCCGGGCTCTGGTGAGTCTCCTGGAGGTGGGAATGAAAGTTTATCCGGGACTCTGGACCGGAAACTAGCACCCAGCGGGGACTGGACTGAGATGACCAGGCTAACTGTGTCCATGGCTGTGTTTGGATTCGATCTGTCAGGCCCCCATCTGTCTGACCGTCTGCTCCACATGCAGGGCTCTGAGTGGGGTAAGATGCTCTAACCTCCTCTTGATTGACACAATAAGCCAGGGGCTCGAAGTGCTGGGAAAGGTGAGGAGGGGCCATGGGAGAGACTTCCCGGACTGGGAGGCAGGTGTGGCCTTGTGAAGGAGGCAGGTTGGCAGATGGACCTCTAGGTCTTGGGAGGACCTCACCAGACGAGGCGTAAAGATCTGTCCCCCCAGCAAGTTCAGAAACAGTGTAGAATCAGTGCAGAAACCCTTACAATTGAATTTGACTCAAGTTGTGCAGGCCTACTATGTGCCAGGCACTGTCAGAGGGTGCTAGAGAGAGGACAATAGCCCTGTGTTCCGTTGTCCCCAGGGCAGTGCTGTCAGCCTTCGGGGCTACGTTCCCCCACCCTCTCTCTGAGACAGGCCTTCTTAGCACCACTCAGGGAGTCCCCATTGGTCTGGAGAAGGGGCAAGAGAGCGGGCCAGGGCAGCCGCGGGTCAGCCTGCAGCTCAGCTGTGCTCTCGGCCTAGGCAGCTGACCCTGCAGGGGCACTGGCAGATGCTGAGCCCCGTCCCTTAACTAAGCAGTCTAGGCTCTTGTCCTTTTTTTGCTTTTTGTGAATATGCTTTAACTGTTTCCCACTCTCTGGTTGTAGCACACTGGTTCTGCACCCTGGGTGATTTTGTCTGTGAGGGACATGTGGCAACGTTAGGGACATGTTTGGTGGACACAGGGGAGGGGGTGCTGCTGGCATCTGGTGGGTGGAGGGGAGCCGGGAAACGTCCTGCAGGGCACAGGACAGCTCCTGGCCGCAGAGGACTAACCGGCCCCGGACGTCAGTGTGGGGAAGCTCTCCTGTAGCTCCGCTGCTCCAGCTGCTACTGTTGTGGTTGTTCTGGTGGCACCTCTTCCCATTTCCACTGTGGGCTGAGGCACTGGCTAACCAAGCTCTCCAGGGCTGGTTCCTGCATAAGAGAAAAGAGGTGCGGAATCTAGCCCCATGGGCTACAATGAGTCAAGTGCATGAGCTTTGTGAGCCTGACTTGGGTGGGGGTGGGGCTCAGGGGCTCTAACAAAGGCAGGGAGGTGCCAGTGACAGGGGTCCTGGGCCTTCCAGAGGGCGTCCAGACACCGAGAAGAGACTCTGGCACCTGAAGGGCGGTGTCCTCCCTCCTCATCATCGGACTCTGGCCTGCCTCTCTTCCTTGGTTTCTGCCTCCTCTGTCTGGCCATTGGATCCCAGAATCTTTGGCTTTTGTTCCTCAATGTTCCAATGCATAGCCACCCCCAGGCCTTGCTGTGCTCTGAGATTTAGCTCCTCCTGGCCCCCACCCCGCAGCCAGGGAGATGGAACAATAGGCTTCTTTTCTCCTTCCAGGTTTTCCACAGTGTGGAAAGGCAAGGGGGTCGCATGGTGGCCTCTGGGTCGGCAGGGCTGCACCATATTTGGTTTGGGAATGCACTGTATATATGATGTGCCAACACTCTGCTCTTGGCTCGGGCTTGCTCATTCCAAAATTTTAAGGACTTCTTTGGTTGTGAGTGATGGAAATGAACTCTGGCTGAGCTAAGCAAAACAGGAAATCTATTTCTATTGGAAAGACCCCAGAGGTATCTCAAGAATTCCAGGGCAGACCTGTCACTGGGCCTCCAGGATGCACTGAAACCCGGGACAGGGCCCTGTGGGAGCAGAGTCCTTCCTCCCTTCTGCCCTCTGCTTCCCGCCTCTCCCTCCCCATCTGCAGCCCTGCTTTCTGGCACAGACAGAACTTGGGGTAGAAACCCAGGGAAAACAACAGCAGCTGGGTTTACATGTCCTCTGTTCAAAGGAGCAACCAGGCCTTGCTGAGTTGGTTGAAGTGTTGGTCCATACACCAGAAGATCACGGGTTCGATTCCCAGTCGGGGTACATACCTCGGTTGTGGGTTTGATCGCTTGTTCAGTCCCCAATGGAGCACGTACAGGAGGCCACAGATCGATGTTTCCCTCTCATGTCGACGTTTCTCTCTCTCTCTTCTCTCTCTAAAATCAATAAACACATCCTCCAGTGAGGATTAAAAAGAAAACATTCAAAGGAGCAACCAGGTTAGGCTGAAACCTCTTGGTTCCGATTCAAAATTCCTGGGAAAGGACTTTGACTGTAGGTCTGCAAATAAAACACCAGGTATCCACGGTGACATTTATCTTGATGGCCAAGACAGAACACTGAAAGAGAGCTTGTCAAAGATGCAGAGGCTGATGAACTGTGAACGGCTGGGCTGGGCTGAAAGGAAAGCAGAGACTCTGTAGGGCGGGTCTGCGGTGGAGATGGCCTGGATAAATTCTCCTCAGTCCAACACACTTTTAGGAGAAACCCCTATAGCCCCAGTCCCCGAGGAGGTCCCCCTCTGAGGAGGGGGTCAGACAGGGAACTACGGCGCTACGTCGGGATGTCCGGAACGGTGGTATACACAGACTGCCCTGTGCATGCCAGGGAGACGGGGTGGCTAACTGCCAGGTCACATTAGCTCGGGCAAAGCTAGAGGAGGGGACAGCATTTGAGCTGAGCCTTGAAGGATGGAGGAAACATCTGGTTGGCTGGCCCAGGGAAGGGGGACACGCTCGAGCTTATGGGAAGCCCTGGGAGTCTTGGGTGATTGCAAATACAACATCCGTGGGAGGATTTCTCCTTCCCCTTTTCTCACAGTCCCCTTTCTGCACAGCTCCTCTAGTAGTTTCCTGTGACAAATTACTGACCGACTAGCTTCAGACAACACGAATTTATTCTCTTACTGCTCCAGACGCCAGAAGTCCAAAATGAGCCTAATGGGCTAAAATCAATGGAGTGAATCCGTTGGGCTCAAGGAGCGTCAGTTTCCTCTCCTCTCCCACGTCTAGGGGCCACCTGCCTTCCTTGGCTCATGGCTCCGCCCTCCGTCTTCAAAGTGCATTGCTCTGACCTCTGCTGCCCTCACCCTATTTCCTCTTCTGTCTCTGACCTTCTTGTCTCCCTCTTATGAGGACCCCTGTGACTACACAGTGTCCCCTGAGTCATCCGGGGTAATCTTCTTACCTGCGATCCTTAATCACACCAGTGAAGTCCGTTTTGCCACGTAAGGTGATGAATTCACAGGAAGGACAGTGCCCGGAGCAAGGGCGCTAACCAGCCCCATTGTCCTCCATGCCGTGGGGACACAGTGGAGATCTCTGTTCTGTTGGGGACTACATTTTAAAAGGGACATTACAGCAGATCCTGGGAGTGTTTTCCAGGAGGGGAGGAGATGAGAAACACGTCACCGGATGATTAGCAATTACAGGAAGTGAGGGGAGAGTTAACATTTGTTGAATATCTAAACGTTAAGGTACTTGGTGTGGAGGTGCTCTAATCATTCCAGAAAAAGACATTCATCCTCTTTAAACAAATGAACAAACAGGAGCTCGAAGAGCTTAAAGATGTCTCCTCAAGTCACACAGTTAAGGAAGGTGTGAGGCTGCACTTGGAGTCAAGCTGACCCCTCTCCTTTCCTCCCCCAAAGTCAAGGCTTCAGACTTGCTACAGTGCAGCCTCTCCACGTGAGAACTTTGGAAAAATCTTTTGAAGCAACTTCTCCTTGCCTACCCAATGCTCATTCCCCCCCCTCTTTTTTTTTTTTAAACCAGTAATACCGTTATTTTATTTAAGGCATCAATGAGTCCAGATTTAAACAAATAAATAGTAGATATACTTCTTTGCAACTCGAGGAGGACACGAACACCATCCTGGCCCATGTGACGTAAAAAGAATTCTGCTGGGTGTTCCTGGGGAATTTTTGTTTCCTGGAAGCTTTCCTTTTTCTTCCTGCTTGGAGTGTGGATTGGAGTCTGGAGGTGGAGCAGCCACCTTGCAACTGTGAGGCAACCATAAGGATGAAAGCTACCTATTGAGGATGGTGGAGTAGGAATATAGAAAGAAACGGGACATTGAAGATCTCAGGGAGTTGTCACACCAGCCCTGGGCTGCCCCGCCCAGGCCTATTGTACTGTCAAGAAGATCCACCACTGCATTCAGTTAAGCCACTGAAGCCTGGTTTCTGTTTCACGCATCTGAACTCAATCTCTAGTGCGACAGGACTTCTCTAAAAAAGAGATGGGCACCTGACACCATCTCTAAAAAGGGACAGGACATCTCTCCTTAAAGGCCTAAAGGACCGTCTTTGGAAGTGGGTTTGGACTTTTCCTACGTTGCTAGGGGCTGTAGAAACTTTGGGGAAACAGAAACTGGCCCGGTCAGATGGAGGAAGAACCTTCTAGCTACACTGTTGGTTCTTAGCTCAGTGGAGAAGTTGACAGCGAGCCAGGGTCAGTCCTCCCCCATGGGAGAGTTCGAGCAGAGACGGATGGCCCTAACTGGGGCCGGAGGGAGACAGTGTTTGGATGAGATAAAGGCTGAACCCGATGACACGCACGTATCTGAGTGCATGCGAGGCTCGGCTGTGTCATCATCACATGGCCTTTCCAGTAGTGAGTCTGCAGGATTGCGCAACGGGCCTTTCTCCAGACGCCCTTTAAGGGAATAAGCCTCCTTTGATAAAACAACTTCCAGCTCTAGGCTAGCCCTGGGAAGAGAATCCCAGAGGCTGAGAGGCCTTGGCTGGATCAGATAGCCAGGCTGTCTGACTGTGCCTCCCATTTCCTCCATGTTGTCTCCAAGGAAGTGTGTCATTCAAAACTCTCTCCATTATAAGTGGCATAAAATCCCTCAAAGGGAATTGATTGACTCAATGAACTAAAAGTCTTAGGGGTTGTTGTTTTCAGGCATGGCTGGATCCAGGTGCACGGATGATGTCATCAGAAACCTCTTCCCTTCCATATTTCTATGCTGCTTTTCCCTGTGCAGTTTCATTCTCAGGCATGTTTTCACTGAATGGTAGCCAGATGGCTATTGGCAACTTTAGACTTGCATCACAGCGGTGAGGTGGTACTTTCTCTCTAATCATTCAGCAGAAATGCCCACATCTGATCAAGCATGGTGGTCAAGGACACACAGCGCTCACACGGGTGAGGCCTGGGTCGTGTGCTCCCCTGTGGATCCTGGTAGAGGGGAGCCCCGCACAGACACCAGGAAACTTTCAGCCTGGATAATGCTACTTCCATCCCTCAAGCTGCTACAGAAACTCACCGCAGTCCAAACACTTCTGGAGGCTGTTGGTTGCCTGCCACCCTCTTCCTGTATACAGGTGGGGGAATTCACCCCCACCCCCAAAAGCTAGGGGCCCTGCCTCCAAGGAGGTAAGCTCCACAAGTTTCTCCTGCCGACTGGCTCCTGACCCATCGCAGTTCCTTGCCCTTCATAAGCCATCCCTGTCATCGTAACTCTTCAAGATGCCCCTCCTCTCCATCCCCGCTGCCTTTGCCTTGGTTTAGGCCATGACTCCTCTCTTCTGAGGTCCTCCTATAGTCTCCTAATGGGTCTCTCGGACTATAGGCTAACCAAGCACGTGTGGGAGCGTTAAAGCTTGTCTGCAGATCATGGACACTCCTCCTTCCAAAGGGGGAGGCTGATTTCTCTCCCCTCGAGTGGACGCTGGATTTATACTTCTAAGAAACTATGGTGGAAGTGACTGTGATTACGTCATAGAAACATTGTGGCTTCTGTGGGATGGCAGCTCTGGTGTAGCTGCCATATTGTGATGCCCCTAAGGGGAGGCCCCCATGGGGAGGAACTGAAGCCCTCTGCCAATAGCTCTGAGTGAGCAATCTCGGAAGCAGATCGTCCAGCCCCAGTCAAGCCTTCAGACAGCTTGGCTGTGACCTCAGGAGAGTCCCTGATCCAGAACCACTCAACCAGGCTGCTCACAGACTCCTGACCCTCAGAAACCAGGTCGGGTCATAAATGTTCATTGTTTTAAGTTGCTGAGTTTTGAGTAATATGTTATGCAGCAATAAGTAACATACATTAATAACTAATACCCTCCAAACAACTGCCTAAGTAATCTTTCTAAAATGAAAATCCAATCAAGTGATTTTCCTTCTAAAATCCTTCTGTGGCTACCCGCAACTTTCAAGGTGGAGCCTTAACTCCTTCATTTAGCAGACAAGGCCCTCCATGTTACATGTGGTCTCTCTGCGGGCTTTTAAGATGTAGTTCCAGAAGTCCCCTTCACACCCCTTCATGCAGAACTCCAGGCACTGCCTTCACCAGACATTCTCCCTTTGGCTCTTGTCCAAGTTGCCCGCTCTGCCCGGATTACCCCCCAAATTCCCCCTTCCTTTAACTAACTAACTAACTAAACAACC
The DNA here is from genome assembly GCF_022682495.2 of Desmodus rotundus. NCBI lineage: Eukaryota > Metazoa > Chordata > Mammalia > Chiroptera > Phyllostomidae > Desmodus > Desmodus rotundus. The sequence continues at coordinate 117,818,167 of NC_071393.1, read as the reverse complement.
AACCAACCAACCAACCAACCAACAAACAAGACTAGCTTAGGCTCTGGTGGATCCTGAGCTCTGCCAACCCTTGGGGTCTGTGGCAGACTGACTCTGGCTGGCCCATTGACCTTCATTTCCTGGTGCTCTAGCAAAGAGAACATGGCCAAGGGTACGGGGGAGGGTCAGTGAGGGCATCTAGAAATGAATTCCTGCTAAGAAACCCTTTGTGACTTGTCCCAGAGATAACCAGGAGGCAAAGGTTGCTTTTGGCATGCTGACACATCGCTCTCACGGTGGCTCGAGTCTGTGCATCTGTCTCCATAACACAAGCTCCATGGTGATATCTGTTTATTTTATGCTTCCCTCCTCTGCCACACCCACCCCACCCTCTCCACTTCCAGTGCGCCTGGTGCCCAAGGCGCGCTCACCCAGTGAACGCAGAGGGAGGGCTGGGGGGGTTTGCTGACTCAGGAAGGACAGCCACCACCTCTGCTCCCCTACCTCTCACACAGGGTCTTCTCCCCACACTGCTTTAGGTAGGGTTGCCTTGATGCAGAGCCTGAGGCGAGGATTCTTATGCAAGTACGTTTTTGAGGGAGGCTCTCAGGTGAACTTGTAAGGAGTGAGGGAAGCAGGAGGGGACAGGGACAATGCTTGGTAATTGGGGGGATTCAGCTGAGGTCTCTCTCCACCCATCCTGCAGAAAGCTTTGGAGTATGAATGGTGCCACCAAGTTTGTCCCCTCTGGAGGCAAGGAGACTGGCTCGTGTGCACCAGTGTCATTCGGCCACTGCCTCTGTCTACAAATAACCAACACTTCAGGCCAGGCAGCTCCAGTAGGCTGAGTTAATTCTCAGATGCGGGGTTATAGCAGCTGGGGGCCAACCTGGCACAGGGGATCGCTATGCCTGGCCAGACGCTGCCCTCTGGGTCCACCGCACCCGGCATTTAAGGCACCTCTGAAGCTGGGTGTTGGGAGCCCAGAATAGGCCTTCAGCCTGCCCATGGAACCTTTTATGAAGGAAGGCTATGTAGCGAATAATGTCTCCCCCAAATTTATGTCCACCTGGAACCTCAGAATGTGACCATATTTGGGAACAGGGTCTTTGCAGATGTAACGTTAAGGATCTCGAGGTATAATCACCCTAGATTTAGAGTAAGCCCAGAATTCAATGACTGGTGTCCTTGTAAGAAGATGAGAGGACGCACAGGGACACACAGGGAAGAAAGCCACCTTATGGCGAAGGCAGAGACTAGAGTGATGCGTCTACAAGTCAGGGAGTGCCTGGGGCCACCTGCCACTGGATGAGACCAGGAAAGATCCTCCCCTGGAGCCTTCAGAAGGAACGAGACCCTGCCAGCCCTTCGGTTTCGGACTTCCGGCTTGCTGAACTGTGAGGATACATTTCTGTTGTCCTAAGTCACCTAGTTTGTGGTAATTAGTTATTTGTGGTAATTAGTTATGGCAGCCCTAGGAAGCTGATGCGGGCTCTAAGGCCCGGTGCATGGAACGTGCACCATCCCAGGCTGGGTGCCTCCCTGCCACTGCCTTCCTGTGTGGCCCGAGCAATCGGCTCCCCTCCCCGAGCCTCAGTTTCCTCACTCTAACTAGACAGGAGTGGATAACCAGCCAGTTCTAAGTCTTGCAGTGTGTGAGGCTCGCCTGAGATTCCCAGGTGCAAAGTTTTCAAGAAAGATTCCAGGTACCCTCTGCTAACCCCTGGCCAGGGGTGTGGCCCCAGATCTGTCTCAGGTGACTCTTAACACAGCAGGCAGGTACCTGCACCTGAGGCCCTGTTTGGGCGTCCCTGGCAGAGAAGGTTTCGGGGAACCTTCTAGCTCTGGGTCCGTGAGAAAGAAGGTTCCGGGGACATCAGGTGAGAACGGGCTGTAGGATCTGTGGAGAAAACAGGAAGGACTCAGTGCAGAAGGGGTGGGGTGGGGGGCTGCGTGCTCACGGGTGGGAAAAACGGGGGCTGGGGCTGCACGGCAGTGCCCGTAGAGGCCGCCGACATCTTTGAAGGGAGAGTAGGACTGGCTACTTTCAAAGGGGGGTCCTGCCACACCCCCTTTCCACTGTCTGCTCTCTGTTGGTTTTGAATGTCTTATCTTCTACGTGTATGACTTAAAAAAATCAATATGTTTTAACACAAAAAAGTCCTGGTACTTGGAACTAACTGAATGTGGAAGAAAAGTGTCTCTGTCCCTCCGTTGCCCCACCCGCTGCCAAGACCCGGGGCAGTTCCACTGCTGGGTCTGCTTGTGTATTTGTACATCTGCCTCCTGCAGTCGCCCTGCGCTCAGCAGGGGTGGGCGCTGAGAAGGGCGGGTAGTGGGTTCAGTGCCCGGGGAGCCTCAAAGCTAAGAGTGGAGGATTTCTCACACACACAAGTGGTCATGTGTCGGCAACAGAGGCTGAAAGCAGCCAGAGAGGCCAGCTCGAGGGCATGCATGTCCAATTTCACAGCACAAAGCCTTGCACTCAGTCATTACTGCTTTTTAATTAGGTAAGTGGCCAAATGAGTGGGGGAGACAGAAAGTGCTATGGTTTTCAGGGGAGGGGAGAGGGTCGTGAGCAGGAAGGGGAAGGGAGCTGACCAGGTTCAGGTGTTGCTGGGGGGAGGGTGGGGGGCGGGGCCTTTCACACACACCCCCCCGCCCCCCACCCCCCCCCGTGCCCCCTCTCCCTGAGCACAATGTAGTATGTTGACATGAAGATCTCTACGACTAAGAAGAAAAGACATCTGGAGCTGAGTTTCTCCAGCTCTCTGTGGTCGAGGCCCAATTGTTTTCTTTTTAATTTCTCATTAATGACAAGCCATTTCTTTTGTAAAATATAACACAAAAGAATGGCTGGAAAAAAAATGAAAGGAACAAAGAGACATAAAAAATACAAGCCAAAATTTTTTATTATTAGATTCAATGGACATAAAATGACTCTGTTGAATTGCTCTGAAAAGACCTAAATGCCTGCTGACAATTTCGGTGCTGATCTCATCTGGATCCGAGGGAGGAGTTCGCGGAGGAGCCAGACCACACTCTGAGTAGCCCCGCTCTGGGCAAACCTCAGACAGCAAGAGGGTGAGCTGTTCAGAGAAGATGACCAAAGGCTGGGGCTTGAAAACATTGCTTCCCTGGACCCCGCCCCTACCCACTTCCGGGCTTCACCCCATCTCGATATCTGACTAGGTAACTCCTGCTGGGAGCAGGCCCTGAGAGGCAGGGGGACCAGGCTGGGACTTGGGGTGTCCTGGAATGTTCATAGTCCAGATGCCTTCACACGATGTTATTTAAGTCCTTGTTCAATATTTGCTTGGTGGGGAGGCGGATCCCTGAGTGAGGGCGTCCAGGTAGAGACCCACAGCAGCCTCAGTTCTCCTGGGCAGTTTGGCTCTGCCCCAAGTTGCCGACCTCTTTCCACCAACAAACGCCCTGCCGGTGAGCACACATCTTCCTCAGACGGTGGTTTAGTCATCAGCTCCTGTGCTGAGCATACTCCTTGGCGAGGGTCTATCTCCACTCCCAAAAAGCTTGTCAGAGCGGGTCCTCTTCCTGGGGAGATGCTGGAGAACACGGCTTTCTCAGTCCTGTTACGGGCCCAGCAGGGTTTTAGCGCCCAGCATTTGAGCCTCCTCCCGGGTGAGCGTCTGGCCAGCTGCCCTGCAGGCCTCCCCTAAATGGCTCCGCTGGGGAGCTGCTTATTGACTTGTTTCCTTGCAGTGATGGGGACAATGGTAATAAGAAGAAAAAGAGCTAGCCTCTCTGGACTCTGAGGCAGGCACCGTGGTCAGCCCTTGACACGCACTATCTTGTCTAATCTCACCACCCTAAGAGGGATGCATGCGCACTGCTTCCCTTTTACAGGCAAGCAAACTGCCGCTCATAGTTTTAAGCAACCTGTTGAGGTCATGTGGGTGGTCAGTGCAGAAGCAGGTAAAGCCAAGTCTCTGCAGCTCTAAGCTCATCTTCTGGACCGGGGTGTGGAGCCCCTGGTGAGTGAGAGGAAGAGCCCGGAGCAGGATCTGAGTGAGACTCTTGAAAGGAGCTGGGCTGGGGACGGTACAGAAAGCCAACGGACCCGTGGCTGAGCTGAGCGTGGCCATCATCTTCTCCATTTCCTTGGAAGAGGAAGGAGGCAGCCCTCAGCCTCTCCCCTTAGAGGCTCACCCGTTGGCTCTGCACCCCAGATCGCAGCCAGTGGTGAGTCTGACAGCTCAGCACAGGCTCCTGGGGCTGCTCAGCTCTCTCCCTGGGATTGTCAGCTGACGGCGGGTACTGGCTGATGACTTAACCCCAGGACGTTCCTCAGCCATCGGGCGGCAAGATGATGAATAGAGGTTTCAAGCTTGTGGTTTTTTCATTTTTTTAAAAGTTGAAGATGGAAGGAATGATTTGGGAGATACGAGTATAATCAGGCAAAACTAATTATCCCCCCCCTTTTTTTTTGCCCCTTTTCCCACCAACCCCCAGGATGGAGATGGTCTCCAGGTCGGAGAGGAAGAAGGCTGGGGCTGGGGGAGAACTTTACCTGGACCGTCTCACTAGCTGGGCTGAATCCTCAGTGGGGCAGACACTAGAGGCCCCAGTTCAGTTTGAGTAACTAAGAGCAGAGGGACCAGCGCACAGCTTTCTGGCTGTAGCTCTTGGAGGCCGGCTAGAAAGCCTCCAAGGAATGCGGGAATGTGGAAAAATGTCCCTGGGAAACTGAGGCCAGGCGGGCCCAGGAATTTCTGCACTGGGGATCCAGCAGGCTGAGCTTCTCTGCCCATCCCAGGATGACCGCCCAGGACCCCCATGGATCTCTTGAAGCAAAGGGACCTTATGAGATGACAAGCCAAGATTCACCCCAATGGTTCTTTCCCGAAAAGTGCAGGGGTTCTTTCTTGGGCAGGGAGAGTGGGGCAAGCCCACGGGGGACGCTGCCATCCTCAGTGGAGAGACACCTAACACGTGTTGGACACCGACTATGTTTCACGGCTTTGTTAGACACGCACGCAGCTCTACACGCACACGTAATGTATGCCACGCACACAGACGTGATGAAGCCTAAGTGACAGAAGACCACGTGCAGAACTTACTCCTCACCAACGCCCGTGGTTGCCACTTTACAGGTGACAAAACGGAGACGCAGTGGGGAAAGGTGACGGAAGCGTCTGAATCAGGGTTTGGACCCAGTTGTCTGAGGACAAAGCCTGTGCCCTTGTCCTTCCTTAGCTCCCTACGGAGGGTCCAAGTTTCCTGCCCAGTCCCTCCATGCTCCGTGCTGAGTAGGACCGGAGACTCACGCCCTCCCAGGTGTCTGCACTCTGCTGAATCACGGAGCCCACGGGATCTCTGGAGGCTGAGCCGGTTCCGCCTCACCTCAGCCTCGGGGCACCCTGCAGGGCCAGCGCCCATCTTGCTCTCTACCCCCCCCCCCCCCCCGCAGCCCCACATGAATGTTGTGACTGCGCAGAGGATGAGAACACCCATTTAATCACCTGTTTCCACGCTTAACACCACAGTCGCTATTGCCGGCCACAGGGAAAGGCAGGCCAGGGCTCGAGTCATCTGCTATTCTGGTGGCCTGGCCAGGCATCAGGCTGGTCCGTGTCATTTGGTTTTCACTGTCTTCTCTTGCCCCCTCCCCTACCCCATTGACACAAGCTGCCCCCCACACCTTCAGGCTGCCAAATGAGGTAACCCTTGTCCCAGGGCAAATGCCCGAGGTCCCTGAGCTTATGGGGGTGGAGCCTGTGTTCTGAGACCTTCTGTGTCCTCACCCCCCTTAACCACGTGCAATTCACAACAGCGTGGACCACAGGCCCTCTCGCAGCCGGAGTCCCCTGGTACTAGAGCTCATGGCTGGAGGTCAGGGCCAAGGGTCAGGCCTCAGGCAGGAACAGGTGAAAACGGGAGAACGGCACAACAAGGATAAAAACTCTGCTTGGGGAAAACCTGGGTCAGGTGGGTGGAGAAACAGCAGGTGGCGGTGGGGGCAGGTTAAGGAAGATCGCTGGTCAGGAGGGAGCGGATGGCGGAGTTGCCGTCCAGGGCAACCAGAGGGGCCCCTCCGAGGCCCTGCAGATGGAGAGGCCTGTCCCAGGACCTTCTTATTCTTAAACAACATCATGAAAGAAGACTTGTGTCCTGATGTTTTTGTAGATTTGGTAGTCCTGGAGGTGGGTCGAGATACTTTTGGATTCCTTCTGCGATGGAAGGCAACTAGAATGGGGCCTTCAGAGTTCAGAGACAGTTTGCCGGGCTGGCCTTGGGGCTGAGGAATGGCAATGGAGGACCCGCCGTGGAGGCTCCACCGAGTCGAGGGCCGGGGCTCCAGCGGGGTCTTGGGAAGCCAATCCAGCGGTGTGCCCTGGTCCCTTCCAGCTTGAGAGCACCCTGAGCCTGAGAGTTGGAATTGCCACCGAGCAGCAGGTACGTGGGGATACAGCTTGGGTCAGGGGTGGACAGTACCAGCTGAGTGACAACTTTGAGCCGGGCTTGAAACAAGCCCTTTATAATCCCCAGTGAAGTCTGCGTTCAGTGACCCTGGGAGGGACTCTTAGTTCCCTGCTTTACAGTGAGAAGCCACAGCTGGGAGACATCCAGTGTTTGGCCCAAGGCCCTGTGGCCAGTGAGTGGCAAGGCTGGGATCTGACTCCAGGGCTATGCCGCCCTCTCCAGGGAGGACCTCTGTGAGGTTGGCAGCTCTGAAGCTGGTTGTCATTGTCACTGAGCTGTTGACCTCGCCTAACTTTTCTTAGCCTCGGTTTCCCTGTCTGCAGCAATGGGAGGGGACAGGGAAGGAGAGCGGCAAAATAGAAGGGCCTTGGCAAACCTTTGAAACCATGAAAGGTCTCAGAAGTGTAAGGGGGCCCAAGAAAGCCACCATGCCGGCCTGAGTGGGGAGTAGAAGGGAGGGGAAGAATGTGGAGGGAGGCGGAGATTGGCAAGTGGGCCATGGCAGGGAAGCCTGCCCAGGACACATTTTAAAACTGGGAAGTTCATCTACTCTTTTGCCCACTTCTGTCCTCCCCAACAGAAGCAAGTCTTCCTGGCCAATTTCACCGAATCCCCTCCCTCGCCCTTTCCTCTGGGTCTTTCGCAGGTTGGCCAGCCACAAACTTCCCACAATGTGAAGAATGAAAGCTGAAGGGATGCCCAGGGAGTGAGGCTCTGGGGCGTATTTGCATTTTAGGCTGGAGTAGCAGGCCCTGAGCCTAGGAGACAGATGCCCAGGATGGAGTCTGCTGTAGCCAGGTCTCAGCCTCAGGCACGGAAGGTGGGAGTGTTGAGACAAGTCCTGCCTGGGGGCTCCTGGCTCCTGCCTGGCCTGGCCAGTCTCTGCCAAGGAAGGCAGACTGCCAGGCCTGGTTTCTGAGAGCTGGACAGGCTCCAGGCTGGGCCCCAGGCAGACCCTCCCAAGGCTAAATCTCCCCTCTTCCCCCACACTGCCCCCACACAAGGTTAAGTCCCCTTCTCCACCCTCTTCCATGAAGCCTGGATCCTCCCCAGCCCTGGGTCCCCTCCTGCCAGCTCCTTTCCCGGCAGGCAGGCACCATCTGACCCTGGACCAGCTGTGAGTGAGGGGGAGGAGCAGCTGGCCTGCAGCTGGGGGGTGGGGACCAGGAGTCTGCCCAGCCCCTGCAGGCTGGCTCAGGCTGGGGAGCAAGGCCAGCAGGCCCCAGCAGCATCTGGAGAAATTTCTGAATTACCTCCTGGCTAGAGACCAGAGGCCAGAGCGGGCCTGGGCTGGTGCTGCTGGCTGAGGCCCCAGAGGAGCCTTTCTCCTGGCTCTGAGGCCTCACCCGCCTCCCCCCTCTCCTCCCTCCCCGCTCTGCCCTATGGCTTCATACCCGCAGCCTCCTCCAGTGGTGAGTTCCAGCTCCCCACAACCCCATCTGTGGAAGAGGCAGCCTGGGGCCTAAGGAGAAGAGGCATGTCCTCCTCTGGCCCCTGCCTTTCTTTCTTCCTGGCCTTACCTGCAGCCTGTGGAGGTTGGGGCTATTCTTTCTCTCTTCTGGAAACCCAAATCCTCTGCCCCCCCCCCCCCCCCCCCCCCCCCCCCCCCCGCTGAAGCCCAGGGAAGGCCTGTTCGCTGTCATGGCAGCTGCTGAGGGAAGATGGCGTGTTGGCGCTCCGACGCCCGCCGACTCCGCTTCCCAGACCCTGTATGGACGAGTGTCCACGCCCTCAGGCCCAAACACACAAACTGGTAAAAATCATTACGAACTTTAAGACGGTGGCGAAAGAACACGAAGCCAAGGCCCGGGCCCCTCTCTGTATGGGGGCCTGTGTGACTGCACAGCTTGTGCCCACGAAACCACCCTGCTCCCAGAAAATCCTGGCCCTTCTCCGCCCCACCCCCTCCCTCTCCTGGACCCAAGAAGGTCTTTGAGACTTTGGGTGGAGGACGTGTCTGGGCAGACGTCTCACCCTGTCCTTGGTGGCCTGCGTCTGATGCCTCATCCTGACCTTCCTCCTAGAGAAACTGAGGCAGCAGGGAAGCCTGGGGTCTCTCCATCCTGCGTAGTACCACCCATCCCAGACAACCAGGGGAGGGCCAGAGGTGGCCACTGGGTCCAGGCTCCCCCCAGCTGGCCACAGTGTGCTAACCCCAGTGCTCTGGGCGGGTGGCGGGTGGCAGAGAAGTTCCCGCCCCGGCCTTCTGTTCCCCATTTGTGTCATTCTTCCTCCGGAGAGGGAGAAGGGATGTTCAGGGCTGCTTTGCCAGCTCCAGACCAGGCCTCCGTGCAGCCAAGTCTCATAGCTTTGTTCTTTGTCTCTGCTGCCCGGCAGCTGGCTCTGCGCCCACCTGGAGGGGTGACTGCCCTTGGGCTGTTCAGTCCCCTAAGACAGGGGGAGCATCAGGGCCTGGGTCTAGGAATGACCTGGGAATTTTGCTCGACTCAGGCAGTGGCAGCTGGGCCATCACGGCCTGTCTAGGAACCAGAAATGATCCCTCCACTTGCTGGGCAATGCCAGGCAAGAGGGAAGGTGGGCCAGACAGGGGCCAGACAGCTCTGCCCCAGCTGACCCCTCAGGCCACAGCTGGTGCAAGACCTCTTTCCTCAGCCACAGCCTCATCCCCAGGCCCCAGGCCCACCACCCCTCCCTCCTGGCCAGCAGCACTTGGGCGGCCTGGCCCGGGCTGAGCGCTCCGTGCAGTGTCCCGCTGGTTCTCACGCAGCCAGAGGCGGTAGGGCCTGTTGCTACATACTGAGAATCAGACTAACTGAGGAAAGTGGTTCCAGTCCACGTGGCCACCACGTTGTCCCCTGCGCTGTGCCTTCCCTTCCGAGAAGTTGTTACAATGGCAATGTTTGCTTGGCTATTTGTTGACTGTGTGCCTTAGGGCTTAAGGTCACATCTTGGAGTCAAGCTGCCGTGTAAATTCGCCCCTGGCCGATGCAGTGCTCAAGGCTGTAACCCTGGTGCCACACAGTGCCTGGCACATAGTAGGTCCTCCATAAATAATATAGGAAGGAAGGAAGGGAAAGAGCCGGGGAAGGAGAAGGGAAAGAGGGAGGGAGGGAGGAAGGAAGGAGGCGGTTGGGCCAGGATTCCAACACAGGGCAGCCTGATGCTGAGCCCATGGCCCTAACCACTGGACTCCACTGCCTCCCTGTCACCCAAGGGCTCCCTAGACAAACTGCTGCCAGACTAGTGCAGGTCCCTGCAGCAAACCCCAGTGGAGCTCTGCACTCAGCCCAAGCTGGAAAGGGGGCAGAACAGGCCATGGCTTCACGGAAGGAGCTGATTTACTCCCTCGTCTGCCCTGTATGGCGTGGGTCCTGGAAGCTGGAAGGGTCTGTCCCCGTGTGGGTTGGGTAGCTGGAATGCGCCAACAGGAGGCCTTTTCCGGAAGAAGCACCTGCATTTACAGCGTGCTTCCATTCTGGCCCGTGGCGCAATTCATTTGGGGGGCTGTTTTACGGTCTTGAAATAACATTAAGTGGATTGAGGACCCAGTGTGGAGCCAGGACTCAAGGAAGGAGAAGACCTGAAAACTTTCTAGAGCTCCCCAGAAGGCAGATGGGACAGAGGCAGCAGCCTCCGGCATGGCAGCGACGGAGGGACAGTGTCCCCACACGTTCACAGTGGGGCTACAAGTGGCTGCCTGAAGGACAGCAGTGAAGAGAGAGGTGCGGAGAAGTGGACAAGCAGCTCCCGTGGACAGAACCCCCGGAGCTGAGTCCTCTCAGCCAGTTTTTGCAGCAGGATGGGCTCAGGAAGCCACCTGGAGTTGCTCCAGGAGGTGTGTGGTTACTGTGGGGGTGGGGGTGGGGTGGCCGGGGTGATGGGATGATGCTGGCGGGTGGGCTTGCCAAGCAGACATGTTCCAGCTGCAGAGACCCTCACTCAAGGATGCCCCTTCCCAGGCCCTGGGAGGGTCTGAGGTTTATGCCATTGCCAGCTTTATAACCATTTCTTCTTTGTTCTGATGTTTTCCTCATTCTAAATGAACATGACTTTCTATGCCTAACATTGTAAATTTGTATTTTTCAAATTGCTTAGGCTCAGCCCCCCAGAACCTGGGTTGGCCCTGGAGGGCAGTTAGGCCCAGAGATTTCTTCCCGGGTGTGACCTGTGTTGCGGAAGCCATTAGTATGGTTGCCTTTTCCAGGTACGGAAGGAGAATTTAATTTTCCCGAGCCAGCCTGGGGTTCTATTTTCTTGTTTTGAGTTCCCCAACCCTGCCTTAGACAGCTGAGGTCGCGGGGTGGGGGAGTGGGGGGGGGGGGGTTGGGGGACTTGTGAGGTTGGAGCGCCCTCTGCTGGGAAAACAGGGGCACGGCCAGGAGCGCACACTAGGCCGTAGTGACTGCTGCAAAGCACGTCTGTTAGGAAGCCGGCTGCCCTCTACTTGGGCTTGGGCGTGTTTGAGCACACATGCCCTGTGTTTCTAATTCAAGTGTGAGCACGCTTTTGCACATACGCGTTCCATTTCCACTGCGCCTGAGATAACATCTGGGGTGTACTGCAGTTCAGCTCTCACGCTAACCACTAGCAGCAGACTCCTCAGGTTAAGGGCTCAGTCCCCCACAGACTACCCGCGCTTCAGAGGCCAGCTGCAAGTGGGGTCCCCAGGGCACCTGCACTTCTGACCGGCCCGCTCCAAACTAGGGGGCTCCCGTGCCCTCCCTCAATGTTTCTAATTCTTTGGAATGACTCACAGAACTCACTGGAAGTGCTATGATTACAGTTTTATTATAAAGGATGTGACTCAGGAGCAGCCGAACGAAGAGACACGCAGGGAAGATCTGGCAGGGAGTGCAGAGCTTCTTTGTGCCCCCTCCCTGTGGAGTTCAGGGTGCTCCCCCCCCCCAGCACACTGAGGTGCTCACTCCCCAGGAAGCGCCACAAAGCAGCTGTGTCCAGAGTTTCACTGGGGTTTCCTTACAGGGTGTGATTTGAACAGGGGCTGCAGGACTGCACCCACTTCCTACCCCCCTTTCCTTCTGTTGGCTGAAATGTCAACTTCTCCTCCTGCGGTTGGTCTTTCTGGTGACCAGCCAGTCAATAAACTATCCACCCCTCTCCCCTGCCCTGAGTCACCTCATTAGCATAACAGATACTAACTTCTCACTCAGGAAATTCCAAGGGGTTTTGAAGCTTGTGCCAGGAACTGGGGGGGAAAGCCCATTCTGTTCCCGATCCTGCCACAGCAACGTGCACACACAGACCCAGAGCTCTGTCTCATTCATCCGGTCTCCGCAGCAGCCAGCCAGCCAGCCAGCCAGGCTGGCGGCCCCAGGCCAGTTCACCAAGGCCTCCCTAAAGTGGTGGCAAAACAACTCCTTAAAAGGCACCACAGGGCCCAAGGTGCCCCCCCACCGCCCAAGCCAGGATGTCTGCTTCCTTAAGGAAAACTGTTTCTTTTCTTTAGTTCAAGGCCACCGCCAGTAGCCAGTGTTTGAGACACAAGCTTCCCTTGCCAATCATTGTTTTCTTTTGTTTTGTTTTAAACAATCCCAAGCCCCCTGCTTGACAAGGCAGCCTGGACACGGCAGCTCCCACCGGGACCACACAGCAGAGGCTGCGGCTTGCTCCGTTGACCCACTGACCCGCAGGCCCTGGACCTGAACAAGCCCACCGGCATCGCTGCTCCCAGGACACCATCCCGCAGCAAGGGCACAGCTGTCAGAAGGACTTCTCTGTGGGCCTCGGTTCTGAGTGCAGCCCAGAGAGTCGGAGTCGTATAGGCATGCATGGTCCTGAGGTCCAGCTGCAAGTCACTGCTAGCCCTCCTAGGGCCTGTAAGGTGAGGTTTCCCCAACCCAGGAAGGGGGTTCAGACCTCAGCAGCCAAGAAAAATGCCAGATGTCCACTATGTCCCCTGCATCGCCCACATAGTGCTGCTGGTCCCTGGTCCTCCCACCTCCCTCCAATGCTAAGGATTCTGGGCAAACTCTTGATTTTATGCCAGCCTTAGATCAAAGCTTGAGATTGGAACGATTCCCATTGTTTCCCTAATACTTGGGTGTTTCAAAGGTGGCCGCTCAGCTTGGCCCCGAATGTGCCCTGCTGGACCGATAGCTCCCTGCACCCCTCCCTCTGCCATGAGGTCATGCTCACATTAAGTACTAGTGTGTGCCAGGCCTTGGGCTCAGGGTTTCACGTGTATGATTTCATCAAATCTTCACAGCAACCATATGCAGGAGGGGGTGCCATTATTATCTCTATTTACAGATGAGGACATTGGGATTCAGAGAGGCTGAGTGGCTTGCTCAAGTCACAAAGCTGGTGATTGGTGAAGCCAGGAGGAATTTAAACCCAGAACTGTCAAATGCCAGAATCTGCATGCTTAACCTCTTTATGCTTCTGGAACTCAGAGATATTCCACACACTTCCTTCTCTTCTCCCACCCCGCCTCCCGGGTACAATTTCTGAGCAATGCAGGGGGCAGGGAGGGCATATCAACCTGACCTTGAGAAATTGGCCACAATAGAGCATCACCATCTGCCTTCCCATTGGCCAGTCCAGCCTGGCCTTGGAGATCATGTGTGTTTATCAACCAAGTTATTCCTCACTTTGTTTCAGAAAGCATGTAAGCAGAGCAAGTGCATTTAAACTTCCCCTTGTTGATACGAAGCTGTGGGAAAGCCACAGAGGGGCAGGGAAGTGCAGTGGTTAAGACCTCAAAGAAAAAGAACCTTATTTCTAGAGTCTGAAGCTCAGCCTTGCCACTTGCTCACAGGAGACCTTGGTCAAGATGCTCTGTTTCTCCATGCCTCCATTCTCCAAGCTGTGAAGTGGGGACGACAGACTTCATGGCCCAGGGCCGCTGCAAGAATGCAAGGAGCGAGTGCAGGAAGCCACCCTGAACCTGGCACGGGAGGAGGGGCACGCCCAGGGTGCCGTTTCCCGGGCTGCAGCCGGCCCCTTTCAGTGTGGGCATGTGAGCCAACGCCTCCAGGCCACCTTTGACCTGGTGGCCTGTCCTACGGCTGCAAAGCCCCTCTACCAGCACCTTGGTCTTGAGCTCCTGCTGGGGTCCTCCTGCTGGAAAGTCCTCCTCACTTGGCAAGCTGGGTAAGTGTGTGTCAGAACATCACCAGAGGGCGCTGCCTCGGGCAGTCCTCCCCACATGGTCTCGCCTATGGTCTTGCCCCACTCCGGGGTGGGCTGACTGCGGGAGGGGAATGTTTATGGAGCTTTTACTGGCTGCCCGAGTCTCTTCTTTACAACAAAAGTGCAGGGTAGCTGTTAGTAACCTTGATCCATACTGAGCCTTGGAGAGGTCTGCCCAGGAGTCCGTCTTCTGGGCCCTTTGGGGCTCAGATTTCGTGCCAGGCTCCTCAGGAGCAGAAGTTTGAGAGATCAAAGAAAGTGCATGGCACAGAGGGCAAAGCTGTCTGTGAGCTCCGCGCACAGCGTTTAAGAGCACTTTTGGAGCTGACCTGCCACCTAGTGGCCACAAGTAGGAACTACTCCACCATTGGGAAGGCTGCAGGGATGTTGCAGACAGGTTTTGGGCGGGGCGGCCCTTCACTTACTTGGGGCTGGCGGTGTCAAGGGGGGTGGCCTGGGAAGTCGGGGCTGAAGGGGGCAGATTTCAGCTTCCTTGTATAGCCACAATTCCCCAATAGCTTCTCAAGCGAAAAATAACATTTGATTAAAAAATTACTTTTAATTTTTGTGCAAAGGATGAATAACAGCATCTTGAGAAAACTGCAGTTTTTGTTGACATATAATCTTCATTTCATAACAGATTTTGATACTTTCACAGTCTCCTTGTCCTCAGGGCTCCACCCAGACACCAGTAGTGACTGGATGCTCACTTACAGGCAGGAGGCTTGATGGAGAATTTTATGGATTATAATAGACTTAAAAGACATGGTCCCTGACTTCAAGCAGATTTGATTTACTGGGGGAATGGGGGCAAAGGCATCTACGCATCCCGATGGGTATGGAGGGCACGAGCTTCGGACCTCAAACTCCTTATCTCATTTCTTTCTTTTCTTTTTTTAAAGCTTTTATTTATTTTTAGACAGAGGGCAAGGGAGAGAGAATGAGAGGGAGAGAAACATCAATGTGTGGTTGCCTCCTGTGCACCCCGCACCCAGGAACCCAGCCCGCAACCCAGGCATATGCCCTGTCTGGGAATCGAACCAGCGACCCTTTGGTTCCCAGGCCGGAGCTCAATCCACTGAGCCACACCAGCCAGGGCTCTTTATTTTCTTTTCATCGTCCTAATTTGGACTATGAGCCCATATACCACCCACTCAATGGAAATGCAACTTTAGGCTGAGACCTTGAATAAGGACGGAAAAGGGCAAAATATGCTGTGGGCAGGGGAACATACCTTATTTCAAACAACAATTCTGCCGAGTGCAGAGAGGCCTGAGCACCGCCCCCAGCCTTGGTGTGGCAGAGCGTCGCCAATGGGCTGGTGACTCGATTCCTCCTATGTGCCACCTAGCACATCACTGGTGCTCTAAAGGGTCAGTTCCTGGGTGCCCCAAACTTCCCCCGTTTTCCACCGCCTGCCCACCACAATTGCCAGATGAATGTATTTGTTCATTCCACAGGTATTTATTGAGCATCTACTATATGGCAGGCACCATGTGGTGCTAGAGAGATGTATGAGACAGTCCTGCCCTTCTTCACCCACAAAGATGGCTGAAGAGGTTGACCAAAACCCTTTCACTTATCCCACGCCCACCTCCCGTACTCTCTGTGTGCTGTTCTTGGCTGCTCCTGCTCTTCTTTTGCTAAGCTCCTCATGTCTCCCCAGTTTCCCAAGGAGTTTCAAAAAGAAATGCAGAATGGTAGGCCCCTACATCAGACTGGGAAGCCTTTATTGCGGCTGTCCACTTTCAGGTGGAACCATGAAGCTCCAAGGTCAGGTAGCCAGATAGTACTGGGGCCTGGAGGAGAAGCCAGGTCTCCCTGTCTCCCATCCTTGGTTCTCTCCGTGTGACCCCTCGGCATTTGCTTCTAAAGGCCCCGTCCTCATTTTGTGAGCATCCGTTCCCTCTGCCACTACCTCCTGCATCTCAAAATCTGTCCCCTTGACAGAGTTTACAATTACTATGACGACTGCTTTGTGCACTGACCTCCTCCCCGCTGCTCTTTCCCTGCCGCCTAGCAACCCCATTGCGTTTCCAATTTGTCCTCCTGGCTCTTAAAGAGGCGGCCAAGGACGCACTCCCTGGTGGTCCCTAAAACCAGAGGGTGCTCGCCTGGTGAAGGGCACACCACCAGTAGCAGCCCAGAGGTGCTGAGACCAAGCCAGACTTTATTGGCTCTCTCGCAGTCCTGACCTTGGTGCTGTCCACTGAAGTTGCGACCAGCTCTGTGCTTCCTCCTTGCCACCATCCGACCTGCCAGGACTTTTCTGTCGCAGACACTTCTTTCTGGGCCAGGCTCGTTGCTATGGCTTCACCGTTTACAAGAGGCTGGTTTGAAAGGTAAGGGGATAATGTTGAGCGCCAGTGCAGCCTCATGGCTGATGGATGAGAATGTTTAGACGGGCTCAACTCCAAGCGAGACCGTTTGTGAACGCGTCTCTGCCTGGCAGAGCGCTGAACGTGGGTAGGGTTTGGTGTCGGCCCGGAGAAGGAGCAGAGAGCTGGGTTACGTTGTTGTCAAGGGCTTGGCAGTAGGGTGAAGTTCGGGATGCGTGCGCCCTTCGGCCCGCAGTCACACTGGGTTGGCCCCACCGAGCCCTTGTCAGAGAGAGCACGCGTGCAGGCAAACACTGTGTGCAGGAGCAACTTGGGGGCAGTATCATTTGTAGTAGCAAAACAGAGAGAATAGATGTCCACCAAAATGAGATTAAATCACAAGACTCCTATACTGTGAAGTACCCCGTGGCAGCTAAAAAGACTGCGATGGCCCTGACTGCACCCACCTGGAAAGACCGCCGGACACAAAGCCAGTTCAGGGGGACGTGACACTGTGACCCCATTTATGATAAGTAAGGAACAGCGTGTGTCTGTGTGATGTGTGATAAAACGCATGTGTGTCCTATGGTACAGTGTATGATAACACGCCTGCGGTGACATGCCAGGGAAAGCTCTAAATGCTCTTATGGGCATTAACTCACTTAATCCTCGATGATAACTCCTATGCTGTGGGTTCTACTACTAGCGCCACAATGCAGATGGGTAAGCCAAGGCCCGGGGAGATTGGGTAACTAGCTAAGTTTCCGCAGGAGTGGAGCCGGGATGGAACTCAGGTGGTTTGGCCCCAGGGCCCGTGTTCTTAACGATTATATCGCACACTCACTCACTCACTCACTCACACTCATACTTGGTTGCAAGGGTGTGGGAAACGCTAGGGCAATATGCCCCTAAAATAATCCATGAGGGCACTCTGGGAAGCCAAGCGAACTGGGGAGGGGGTGCGAAAAGGGGGACCTTCATTTCCTTCCTACTCTGCTTCTGTGGATTCTGATTTTTTATAAGCAGGCGTCATTTGTAGCAGTAAGTGAAAATAAAAAACCCACGAAACAGGGGAAATTGCAACTCTGACCTTCAGTCGGAACTAATGGAGCCGCAGGGTGTGACCTCAGGGGCAGTTTGATGTGCCCGCAAGAGCCCCCTACTCAGTTCTCCAGACTCAGGGGCCCCGACCCCGGTACCACCTCTTGACGGCCATGTGACCTTGTCTACAAAGCTGGAGGGTTTGCTGGGCCTGGAGCCTGGTCTCCTGACCTCTGCCCCCAGCGCTTTCCACCAGCCTCCCAAGGAACGAGAGGCTCCCTTCCGGGAGGGCAGGGGGAGAGGTTCAGGGTGGAGGGGCAGGTCGGGGGTGGTGTACAGGCCTGAGCCATCCTTGAGGGGCCCCTTGCTGAATGACAGCTCCTGACATGCATTGTCGCCACTCAGTCCTTCCAAAACCCTCTTGGGGGCTGTGGTTATCACCCCATTCTAAAGACACAGGGACCCAGAGCCCTGCGATTGGCCACGCCCTTCCTGAGAGCAGGGTTTGCAGGTGGGCCAGACTGCCCTTCCTGTCTGTGCCGGGGCTCCTCCCGGTGGGCGATGCTGATGGTGGCACAGGACAGAGGTATTGGGGAAGTCTTGCGGGGCAGGGCCAGAGGGGGGCCTCCTCTGCAGAGGGGTGGAGCTCCTTAAGGACACTGCCAGACATGAAGCGTGGGGGTCCCCATGCGCAGACCCAGTGGGGTCCTGTGGCCTCAGCGAGGAGGTCTAGCATGGTGGAGCAGGTTCTGGAACCACACAGACCTAGGTTCAATAGCCACTGCTGTCCTTTCTGGCTGTGAGCACTTTGCTCCCGTGATTTCCTTCTCTGAAGCTCGAGTTCATCATTTATAGCACAGGGCGGGTACCAGCACCACCAGTGGGTGCTGTGAGAATTCAGCACCTGTGCCTGTTTGGTGACTGGTGGAGTCCTTGGCACATGGTAAGAACTCACAGGTGTTAGTTATCATTGTAATTATTGTTATCATAGTCCTTTCCCATCTGCTTCAAGGACTGCAGCCTAAGTCACAACCTACGTCATTCCCTAAGCTACAGCAGACTCGAATGACCTGTGGTTCCACATGCGCCATGCCCGGCTCACACTCAGGACTTGGTACTTGGCATCCCTCTGCCCTCTTGTCTTTGTGTGACACCCCTGCGTGAGTGACACCTCCTCTTTGGGCTACCGTAGTACCTTGTATACACTCCCAAACTCCTTTCACCACGCCAGGGTGTAACCTCGCGCTCCTTTCGGTCACTTCCTATCTGCTGTGAGCACTGCGTCCCCAGAGGCTGGTCCACATCCAGCAGCATGTGGTGGAGACTGAAGCTTGGCTAAATGAGCCAAGGGAAGATGAACAAGAGGGTAAACAGTGGGGCCAGCCCAGGGATGGGGCAAAGGCAGCCTGCTGTGCAGGGGGCATAAAATGCAGACAGGGTGGCCCCAAGAGCTCGGGCCAACCTAGCCAAGGTGCCTTGTAGAGAATGAGGGTGCGCTGGGGACAGAAGCTGGGTAGGGGTCGGCCACTGGGCCTGTGCTGACCTGAAGTCCACCATGCCTTTCTTGTCATCCAGCCGCTTTATCAGCTCCCTGAGATGGAACCGGTTTAGGGGGACCTTGTTCTGCTGAAGAGGTGAATGGAACATGCCAGGTTAATGGAGGTCTCAGCCTACCTGCTCTCCGGGCACCCCCACCCCACCACACACCCGCGTGCACACACACACACACAGTGCCCACAGCTGCTAGAGATCAGCACACCTGTATCATGGCTTTCCAGAACTCGCCCATTGGCATCTTCATCATCCCTGTAGGGGTCAAGCTCTTGAAGAAGTCCAAGATCGTGATTTTGTGCTGGTCTGCATAGCTCTGAGAGAAGCAGGAGACACCAGGAGCAAACGCTTGACCTTATAACATCTGCAACAACTCTCCCTCCTCTCCCCTCCCATCACAGGGCGGCCGGGACCCAGACGTAGCAGGCTGAGGGGGAGCGTGACAGGGCGGACCCAGGAGCTAGGGTGTGCTGGATGTTCGAGTCACTTAGGACCAAGAGTCCTTTACAGACTGATGCTGTGAAGGTGCACAGAGGGAGTGGGGCTGTGATGGTGCTCACGTGTGTTGTTTAGTTTTGGCATTGCCTCTGCTAAGACTACGTGGATGGTGCACCGTGGACGGGGGTTGGGCTGTCCTTCACTCAGAGTCCGGAAGACCAAACGCAAGCACGTTGTGCGGTGGGCAGGACCGGCTCTCGGAATTCTTTGAACTCATTCCACACACTTATGGGGATGTATGTGTCAGAGTATTTTGAAAATATGTCACTGTCTTCATTTCAAAAATATTACCCACTCACACTGTAAGGTAATTTTAGATTGGTAGAAAGAAGAAAATGAAAAGTAGTCCATAAATGCAATCCCACCATCCAGAGGTAATACCTTTAAAAAATTTTATTTATTTATTTTTTAGAGAGAGGGGAAGGGAGGGAGAAAGAGAGGGAGAGAAACATCAATGTGTGGTTGCCTCTTGAGCGCCCCCTACCCGGGACTTGGCCCACAACCCAGGCATGTGCCCTGACTGGGAATCAAACCAGTGACCCTTTGGTTTACAGGCTGGCACTCAATCCACTGAGCCACACCAACCAGGGTTATTTATTTATTTTTAAAGAGGGGGGAAGGGAGGGAGAAAGAGAGGGACAAAACATCGATTGTTTGCCTCTTGCACACACCCCAACTGGGAACTAAATCCCCAACCCAGGCATGTGCCCTGACTAGGAATCGAACCAGTGACCTTTTGCCTTGTGTGATGATACCCAACCAACTGAGCCACATTAGGCTGAGGGTCCCTCTTTTACTGAAGCCACTAAAGAGCTGTCCTGTCCTGACCACAGGGGTGTTTTACTTGGCATCCTTACCAGCTATGGGAAAGAGCCCACATTTACTGGGTGCTTGTTATATGCCAGGCATTGTTCTAATCAATTCATGCATATTCCAGAATTTAATCTTCCCAGCAGCCCATCTTACAGGTGAAGCGGTTGAGGCACAGGAAGCCTCGGTGATTTGCCTGTGGTCCTACAAGCGCAAGGGGAAGAACCTGGCTGGCAGAAACCATCCTGTTCCCAGCCCCTCCCACTGCAGCCCGTTCTCAGCTGCTCCTTTCTGTGAGGGGTCCGAAATCCTTGGGGGATACTCCATGTCTGAGCCGTTCCTTGTAAGAGAGGGGTGTGCACTTTGCGGGAGGGGAAACTCTGGGTCGCTGATTGGAACCAAAGGACAGCTTTCTCCAGGGGTCCCCCAGGGCTCTGAGAGAAAAGCAGGGGCTCACCTGGATCAGTTTCATGGGGTTTGTACACAGGAAGAGGGTATTCTTGACAGAGAGGCCTTGGACTGCCTTGTAGGTCACGTCCAGCTGGGGGTGCATGGCATACACCCCGTCTAGCGTTTTCACAAACTGCTCGGACACCATCACGTTCTGAGGTGGGGGAGAGGGGGCCCATCACGGTGGGGGCACCGGCACTGTGCCATCACCCGGCCCAGGCACTGCCCCACCCAAGCCAAAGCCGGAGGGTTTCGCCTTGTCCAGTTTGTCCTGCTTCTCCCAGACTGGGACGGCGCCCATGTCTCAGAGCTTGTGGTTTAACCTGCGGGTTTCCCAGCTGGTCGATCAGATGTTCGAGTTGAGTGCTGGGGGCTCGTCACATACTGTCACCTCTGCACCACTTCCTGATGGCTAGTGTGTCTGTGTTTGACAGATGAGACGCAGGGACAGGGTGGCAGACCAGCCCCGTTGGACATGTCCATTTCACACCAGTGCTGGACTTCAGAGCAGGGGCCCTGGAAGAGAACCCCTCTCTCCTACCATGGGCATGGCTCAAAACGCGCTGGGAGCGCCTGCGTGGCGGTGCCCTCGGCGCTGGGTCATAGACCACAGGGGAAAACACGTTTCACGAAATAGTGTTTGATCAAACCTGACCCCCACGGCTTTGATCGACCTCCTTCATTCCTCAGATGTGATTCTGAGAATCTCTTGTCTTTCAAAGAATGGAACCCATGCTTAAGGGCTGAAGACTTAGCCCTCTCCTTTGTAGATATTCTAGAGAAAGTTCTAGAAGCACCTACAATGAAGGAATTCCAACACCTTTTAGAGTTATGGCAGCATAATTGACAAAAGGCTAATTCCGACCCACTTGTTCTGGTAGGTGGTTAAGTGGCAATGCGACCCCAGCGCACGGGTGTGTATGCCACTGGGGGCCTGAGCAGCACCGTCTCTAACTCCCTCAGACACACCAAGGCGGTGCCTGGGTCCATACCTCCCAACCAGCTCTGTGGGAGGGAAAACCAAATATCCCCAAAACCTGGACCCGTGGCTCAGACTCAGAGGCGGGGCGGGGAGAGAGCGAAGGGGGCATTGTGGGGTGCAAGGGGAGAGCTGTAGGATGAGGGTGGAGAGAGGCCTCCGAGGAGAACAAAGACCCATGAGCACCAGGGGCCTGGGGCAGGGAGGAAGTGGTGAGGGGGACACAGTGGAAAGAAAATAGGTGTTTATAATGTTTGATAATCTGTGGCAAACATTACGTCGAAAATTTTCTTAGGCTTCAATTCCAAAGGGGCTTGGGTTTAAATATTCAAAATACCACCACTGATATCATTGCAAGGCATTAACATCTTAGCAAAACATCACATTTGTGTGGCATTTAAAAATGTACCACTGCGCCTTTTTAGAACTCTAGAGTGGGAGGCAGACGCCCTGGGTTTGCTCCTTGCTGTGGTTCTCACTTACTGTGTGGTCCTGGGCAACTAAGTGACCTAACCCTGTTTCAGCTTCATTATATGGAAAATGGGAAAATGAGGAAAAGTTCTTGTTATGGGTTGAACTGTGTTCCCACCCAAAAAGACGCTGAAGTGCTAACCCCCAGTACCTGTGAAAGTGACCTTATTTGGAAACAGGGTCTTTGAGTTAAGACGAGGTCTTTCGGGGGGGTCTACTCTGATATGACTGGTGTCCTTATAAAAAGGGGACATTTGGATGTAAAGACAGACAGGCACACAGGGAGAACGCCAGGTGGGCATGGAGGCAGAGACTGGGCTTGAGGCATCTAGTAGCCGAGGAAGGCCAGCGATTGCCAACAACCGCCAGACGTTAGGAGAGAGGCAGGGAACAGATTCTCCCTCATAAGCCTCAGGAGGAACCAACCCTGCCCACACCTGCATCTTGGACTTCCAGCTTCCAGAAATGTAAGACAATAAATCCCCATGTTTAACCCACGCAGTTCGTGGTACGCGGCTACAGCAGCTATGGGACCTGCCTCCCAGAGTGGGGACCAAATGAGCTGGCAGATACAAAACCTCTTTGGGGAGTAAAAGAGTGTGAAAGGATAGACAAGCATAGGGTGTAGTTATTATCAGCTATGCCCTCCAGGATGACTCAGGCAAGAGTACCTGGCAGCATGAAGTCACTTCCTCAGGCTTTTTTCATCCATCAAGGGATTTTTTTTTTTTTTTACCCTCAAACACTGCTCTGAGTAGGCTAGCTTATGAAATGAAAACACAAGTTCATCCATGTTTTCCTACTCCGATTCTAAAAGCCCTGTGATTCTGGAACCATTCTGGGGCTCAGGGCCACCCATCGACAAAGGTGACATAAACGACTCTGTCCTGGGGTTCTCCTGCCTTCTTCATGCGTTTCCCCCTCTCTGCGCTCAGGTCCCGGGTTCCCAGGACCTGGTCGATGATTCCACACTTTGCTGTTACTGACTGCAGGGCCACTCCTATCGAAAGGGCCCCCAGAGGGGCAGAGTTGTACTCGGAAAGGAGTGACCTTTTCCTGGAGCATTTGCATGAGGGCCTCTGAGTGTGGCCATGGCAACTGCGCTGGCAGCTACCGTTGGGCTACTTACAGAAATGTCAAGCTTTTCCATCTTGGATCTGGGGTTCCTCTTGATGGACAGGATGAGGACGATAGCCCCGTCTATGCTCATTGGGTTCAGGAACAGCTGTGGGAAGAGGGGGCCAGGCAGGGGGAGGTGGAGATGGGGACCAGAGAGGCTGGCTCGGAGCATGGCTTCCATTTCTCTCCACCAAATGACAATCTCTGTCTCCCACCCAGACATCTCAGTAAGCACCTGGCTCCTTGCCTGCCTGTCTGTCTGTCCAATCATCCATCTGCCTGTCCACCTTACTGTTCATCCACCCACACACCCATCCATCCACCCACGTCCATCTCACTGCCCCTCCATCCATCTATCCAATGAACATTTACTGGGGGCTTGCCACGTGCCAGCAGCTGGGTTAAGTGCAGACAGAGGAACAGGCAGAAATGAGAAGGTCACTGCCCTTGGGTGCTGAGCGAGCACCGAGCACCGGTGAGAGCAGAGGGTGGCGTTGGGTTTACAGGACAAGGCAGCCTAGACTACGTGTATGTGCAGAGCACAAGGGGGATTTTCCCAGTGATTTTCTTTAGCGCCAACCCGACACACACACACACACACACACAATGCACATGCATGGACGCACACAGGTGCACACACAATAAACAGCTCGTTCCTAGCTACGTACACACTTTACCTTCAGAACTTTGAGGCTCTCATTGATCTCCAGCCCCCTGCTGATCTTAGAGACCCCTTCATTGCTGATGTTATTGCTGCTGACATCCAGGTAGGCCAGGGAGCTGTTGAATCTGAGGACCTCCCCGAGGGCCGCAGCCCCCTCGTTCCCAAAGCCATTCATGGAGAGGTCCAGTGTCCTCAGGGTCACGTTAGCCTCCAGGGTGAGGGGAGAAGAGCACCAGCATCAAGGGTGCATTCTCCCCCCTGCTGGCGTCCAGGCTGGGAGCTTGGTGGTCCCTGGGAGAGGGATCTCCCAGATCTTTCCGGATCCCTCTCAGCTGGGCTCAGAGGCTCGAGTATTCTTGAGACCCATTCCTTTTGGGGTCTAATCCTTCCTTACCCCATACTGAAATTTCTGTCTTGAAGTACCCCCAAAGATGCCACGTAGGACCTAGCAGGGTAAATTTTCCTAGATAGGGTTTACACCAAAGAATAACATGCATCCAGGCACCGCGAGAGCGAGACCAACTGTGTGAAGAGCGCTCAGTGAGAGCTCAGTACACCCCCATCCGTGGTGACCACGAGGAGGAGGTTTGAGAGGGCAGGGCGGGACCTCTCCCCGCAGCCCCACCCCGGGGCCCAACACATGGCTTCCGGGGAGCGCCTTACCCGGAGACCGTTGCACAAGGCCACTGCCGCCCGTGTGCAGAAGTGATTCCAGCTCAGATCCAGTGACACGAGGCCTACATTGAGGGCTGGAGGAGACGCGGGGTCAACGCAGCCTCCCCTGCACCCCAGAAAACCCACTCTCAGGGCTGGCAGAACCCACGCCACTGGGGATAAGGACTGCTCAATGCTCGTGAAGAGTAAAACACTGAGGTAACGCTTTTCAGTTACTCATTTAAATACAAAATCATAAGATGATTTCCGATGCTAGTAACGATGAAGTAAAATAACCACACTCATATACTGGAGGTGGTGATCGAGTTAATATTATTTATTTGGCAAATACCATCTGGTCACAGATACTTCCCTGTTAAAATGTGTGCAACCCTATCACACAGCACTATCACCTCTGAGACTCTTCCTGAGGAGACAGGACATGCGACGAGCTACATGCTTGTAGACATTCGCTATGGCATCACTCAGAAAAGTAAGGCCTGTGACTCACAGGGGTCGGGTAAGGTATGTCATAAATATCCATCGGGCGGAATGTTCTGCAACCATTAAAGTAGATGGAGGTGGCCTGGAAACAGGGGTTGTATTTACATAGGGAGGTTGTGATGGGCATAGCACATGGCGTCACCTGATGCTGTTTCCACGGAGACCTACGGGAGCAGTGGTGGCTCCAGAATTTCTGTCCGGGAGAGCTTTAGGGACACCATCCACTGGCAGTAGTGAGGCACAGGCTTGTCTAGAAGCCAGGTCAGCATAGACATTGCACTTTTTTTAAAACTTAGAAATGCTTTTGTTTACATGCTGCATAGGGTTGGCAAAACATCCTATTGAAACAGATCGCTGTTACTTTTATCTGGGGAGGGCGGATGTGCTGAGGACACCACGGAAGTAGACGCTACACCACTGCTGAAGCTTTGCTGAATGGCAGGAATTGACTTCGGGCCTCAGGCCCAGGAAGATGCCCTGTTCTGTTTTGTTGTTGTTTTTGCATTTTGTTTTTAAGTGGACAGTGGGTTGTGCTCTGTGTCGGCCACCAGGGTGTACTTTCAGTAAAGCACACGACACCTTGTACTATTTCGAGAGCAAACTTCCTCCCTTTCTCTCTCTGTCATCTTCTTTTTACCCTTATTTCCTCTTTGCTGCCAATTCCCTCACTTCGTTATACCTTGCACATCGGTGTTTCTTAAATGGCCACAAAATTTACACTGTGATTCTGTTCTTGCCACACTCTCGCCGTGTGACCGTAGGTTGCTCACCCGTCCCTGACTTCTGTTCTCTCACTGGTGACATGGAGGTGTTAACCTGTGCAAGCGTTGTTGTGAGGACTGGTGTGCAAGGCTGAGCATGGTGATGGTCACGTGGTAATCACTTGCTATTTGGTAACTTTAGTAATAATTTTAGAAGTTGTGTATACAGTGTGATGATTAGCACCTAAAACAGAATGTTGTCTCCCTTTGATTCTGTTTTAAAAATTAAGAGGTTTGAAATGTTTGAAAGTAAGTTTCCCAGTGGAGACTGCCCACGATTTCCCAGACTGCCCACGATTCTTCTACATATTGTTCCTCCCCTCCTACATGCGACTTTGTACCTGCTCCCCTCTCCTCACACCTGCGGGCCTGGGCCCGCTCTCAGCTGGACATCTGGCCTCACTCTTCAGGCATCAGTGGGAAGGGAGAGTTCCTCCTGCCCGCCTCTACCAACGGCCATGCCGGCACAGACTCCGGGCCTCCTCCCTCCTTCAGTGGATGAAAGGCCCCTACCACTCTCTGAGGCGACCCTGCCATCTTTATCCTGGACGCCATCGCTTCCAGTCTTTTCAGAGACTTTGCTCCTGCAAGTATCTCCTCCTCCTTCAGCACCATCAGTTCCTTCTTTTCCTCTCCCAGCATTTTCCATCCTTAAAGCCTCTCCTGTCCTCCCTGTCACCTCATCCTTCTGTTCCAGCCTGGCCCCATCCGAGCACCTGGAGTTGCAAATGGAGCCGCTGCCCCTTCTCTGCCTCCCGCTCCCAGCGCAGCCCACTCAGCCCACTCCAGCCATGTTTCCATACTCACTCACGTCACCCACACAGCGCTGGCCCAGCGGAGCACCTCCCCGGGCTCCATCACGTGGCCCCTCCTGTTCCACCGAGCATGCTTTCTCAAGCTCCTCCTTCCCTGTGCGACACCTAAAAACGTGGGAGCGGCCGGAGTCAGCTCGCTGGCCGCCTGCTCTGCTCTCCCCACTCCGCCTAGATGTCCTCCCCATGCGCCGAGGCTGGAAACACCCCCGCAGCCTCTGGTTCCCACACGTGTCAGTGCAGGACTGACCGTGCTCCAGACCGTACGGCATACCGCCTTCCCCACGCGCCCACGCATGTTGGACGGGCATCACACACACGGCACGGCCCAGAAGGGACTCGTGGCTCCTAACTCCTGCTCCTCCAGACCTGTGACCCCCCGAGTCTTCCCTAAGTAAACAACGCCACCGTCCAACCAGGTCTGACACAGGATGACCGTGAGTCCATCTCTCTCTTCTGCTTTTCCTTCCTCACTCTTCACATCAACAAGTCCTTTTGGCTTTCCAGGGGTGCCTCGGGACTGTCCCTAATGTGTCCCCGAGCTGGTGACCAGTGTCAAAACCAGTGAGTACTGAGGAGGCAACGCGTGCCCCAGCGTTTTCTCTCGTGGGGCAGCGTCAGGACTCTTACGAGTCCTAGCGAGCACGACAAGTCCCGAGCCAGCGCCAAGTGCTGACACGTCTTTTTTCTCGTCAAATCGTGACAAGTACCGGGGTTGACGAGTTCTGAAGCTGATGAGTACCGAGGTGTGACTACTTCCAAAATACACTCTGAACCCATCCACTCGGCCCCATTACCACCTGCTCCCTTAGCCCGAGCTATTGTCTCGTCTCGCCTAGACGACCACTGGAACCTCCTAGTCGGCCTCCCTCCTTCCGTGTTTGTTCTCCTCGCTCGCATTCTTCAGGCAGAAGTCCTAAAACTACAGATCAAACCACGTCATTTCCCACCCTCACGGCCTTCAGTGACACCTGACCACGTGTGAACAACTCCATGTCCAAGGCCGCAGAGACTGACACCAGCGGCTGCAGGCCAGCCCAGCCGCCTCTCCTCCCACTCTCCTCCCCTGTGCACTCTGCCCCCTCCCCCCCCCCCCCCCCCCCCCCCCGCCGCCACACTGCCCTCACCTCCCTGCCCAGTTCCTCCAACCTGCCCACCTCCACACTTTCTGCCCGAGGTGCTGAGCTCCCGGACCCTAGCACGGCTGTGTCTCCAGTCCCAGTCAGGTTTCAACAGAAAGCCGCCTCCCCTGGGGGGCTTTCTCTCACCACCCCACCTAAATTAGCACCCCCTCCCCACCACCGAGTGTCCTCCCTTTGTCTACTTGTTCCCCCAGGCATGAACATTTAGGTTTTTTCTATTTTTCTTCGTTTGTGACAAGATTTCAATGAACCTCTTTAGACATCTGTGTATGTGTGTGTGTGTGTGTGTGTGTGTGTGTGAGAGAGAGAGAGAGAGAGAGAGAGAGAGAGCGCGTGCAAGATGCTGAGATCTGTAGAGGTGAATTGCTGCATCCTTGAAAACATACATTTTCAATTTTACTAAATACCGTCAAATTGCTCTCCAAAGTGCCTTTACCTAGCAGCTGCTGAATGTTCGTATTTCTCCCCTATGTTTACTGTGCTGTATGTTCTCTGACTTGAAAATTTTACAGTTTTGGTGGATGACAAGGGGGAATCTTTCTGTTGTTTTAGTAATGGCATTTTTCTAATTACTGATGAGATTGTGCATTTGGCTTTTTTTTTTTTTCACTGTCCATATGCCTTGGCCATTGTGAAGGTTTGGGTTTGGGGGTTTTTTTTGAGTGTTTGTCATTGTCTAATTGATCTGGAGGGTCTTTTATCAACATTCTGAACACTAGTTTTTTATATTATACAAATGTGGCAAATATCTGCCCCCGACTGTTGCTGTCTTTTAACACTGCTGCACAATGTCTTTTATTACCCCCAGTTTTAAACCCATTGTTGTCAGATACGCAAATCGTTTTGTTGTAGTTTATACTCACCGTGTCTACATAATAACCATCAGCCTCCCCGAAGTCAGCAGATTGTTTCCCTCTACACGTTCTCCTGATCATTTAAGTTTTACTCGCCACATTTAAAATGTATTTCACATCACTTTCATAATTAGAACACTCAATAACAATAAAAACAGGAGATGCAGCCCCGACAAGTGATAGTTTGCCAAGTTCCTCTCCTTGGCTGGCCCCTCCCTCCATGGCCACTCACCCAGCATGTTTCCCAGCAGCTCCCCTCCATTATCAGAGAATTGGTTGTGACTGAGGTCCATTTCCCGAATTCGGTAATTGGCCTGAAAAAAAACCAGCGGGGAGAGAGGTGACGAGGGTCTTCTACGTGACCTCACGCATCCCAGGTCAGTGTGATGGAGGGCTCCCATACACCCAAAGTTATGGCAACTAGGGTTCTTACCCTGCAGACAATTTCTTGCCCATTTTCTGGTTACTGTTGCTGACACGTGGGAGACTTTATTGCTATCCAAACAGCTCTGCCACTTGCTGTGGCTTTGACTGGGATTAGTAGAGTCCCAACACTCACCAGCTCCCAAACCCATGCAAGTGGCCTCACTTTCCTCTAGCCAGCAGTCCCCCCCCAGGTCACCTAGATCTCCAGGGACATCTCTCACATGGCCAGGCTGTACCCACGCCCTGCTTCTTACCGACAAGGCCAGGCACAGCAGCTCTGCCGATTCGTCCCTGAAGTTATTTCCTGTAATGAAGGAGGGTGTTAGGAATTCTGTCCAGGCTAGGGCTCCCTCGCTCTCCCATAGCCTAGCTCTGCCTGTCCCTTCCCTTTGGAACAATCATATGAAGAAAAGGTGGCAAGTACTGAAAGCAAAAATATGGACATAGAAGAAAACAGGAGGAAAAAGGGCAACTATTTACCATCCCCTTTAACATTCCCTTCTTGCTCTGCAGTGGCTGTCCAGGAAGTTCCAGCAGTTGGTACCCTGGGCATTATTGGCAGCATCAATAACCTTGGGCCTAGTGCCTAAAGTCTGTGACGTCATAAAAATGCCATCGTAGTCTAAGCAGCAGAGGCAGACCAGAAGGGGACAAGTGCTGCGCTCGCCTGTGTGTGCAAAAATCTAGGGGGCGCCGAAAAGCTCAGTACTCTCAATGAATAATATCCTAACATTTAACAAATAAAAACCAGTGCAAAAACATTTATGATGAACAACATTTTCAAATTTTAAAGAAGGGCAGGATCTGACCCTGGCCTTGCCCAGCTCAGCCTCACTCACACCGCCCCGATCTGTCTCTTTCGGGTCGTGTTTTTAAAGTGTTGATATTTTATTGATATTTTATTCCTTGCAGAGTATTTTTGTATCAATTTTGACTTTAAAAATATTGCATCGAGATATATTTCATTTAGTTACTGAGCTTTTTGGTGCCCCTGAAATTGTGCAGCTGAGGCGCATGCTTCCCTTATCTTACCCCAGCCCCGGCCCTGCCGAGGAGTCTAAAAGGTTTCTGGGAAATCCGTGACACAGCGACCTATTGCCAAAATTCTCCTTTGAACCTTGAAAGACCTTTGTATCTCTAGCATAAACGGGGCTTGGCACATAACAGGTGCTCAATAAATGCTTACTGAATGAATGGATGCATGCATGAATGAGTGAATATATCCACCGAAATACAAATACTTCTTTGGTTGTATCTGGTACCAGTGCAATAAAATGACATAAGAAGCTAGTCAATGTATAAAATTAGGTAATTTTAGAATTCGCTAATTTAGGAAACACATCAGCTGTAATTTGTTCAAATACTGTTGCTCACTTGTTCACTTCTCTTTCCGGAACTCTTCTTAGCTATGTCGAGTCTATTCATTCTTTCGCGTTCTTTTATCTTTTATATTCTCTCTTTATCTCCTATACCGCAGAATTAGATAACACATCCTTTTACCTGTCTTCCAGGTCACTCATTTTCTTCATTAGATCTAATATGCTGTTGAATTTATCCATCGAGTCTCTAATTTCAATGGTTATATATTTTCCATTTCTGTAAGTGTTATTTGGAAAGATCTTTTTGAAAAAGTTATGTTTTTATTTGTGTTTTCTCAATCTATTAAACATAGTTTATAGTTGAGTGCAAGAAATCTGTTTGCTTGCAGTTTCCCTTAATTGAAAGTGCTCCTGTGCTGTTTGGAGATAAGTTACATGGTTGCTCCGTGTCAAGTGTGCATCTGATCACTGTGTTTTTTGAGGTCCTCGAGAGCTCGATGCTGTCGCTTGAATCTGTAACTCTCATGGGGTTTTCTTTCTCGTTTTGCAATGTTGGACTGTGAGCGCATCCTTAGGATAGCTTTCTCTGTGGGCATCCCAAGCGGCATGGAGTGTGGGTTGAGGGGAACGAGGTGTTACGTTTGTTTCTGTTGCATGCTTCTGGGTATTACCAGCAACAGATCACTTCATATGTTAATTTCTTGTCTTTGGGATCCCAGGGCCCTGCAGGTAGTATAAACTGAAACCAGAAACCTGAGAGAGGGCAGGTCTGTGGGTACTAGAATTCTCAATTGACTTTTTGTTTTCTGTAAGACAGATAATAAGCTAACTAAAAATAGGTATACAACAGGGGGTCAGGTAGAAATAAATGCCATTAAGGAAAACCAAGCAGGAAAACAGGACAGAGATGACATCTGAGCTGAGGCATGAATGGAGAGTCTCTGAGTCACGAAGAGATATCTGGGGGAAGAGACTTTAAAGCGGAGGAAGGAATGCTGCAGCGTGAATCAAGAGTGGATCATCCAGGAAATCCAGGAGGCCAGCATGGTGGTGGAGCAGGGGCAAGCATGACTGGAAGGGCTCAGCAGGGTGCAGGTGCAGTGTTCTGGTCTCTAACATCAGAAGGGCCAGATCTGGCTCAGTTCAACTTTGATTCTTTCTGCTCTTCACCTTCTCCTTTTCTCCTTTTCATTCCCAGCGTCCTCTCCCTCCTATTCCATAGGCTCACCTGAGAGCTGAAGTGTCAGGAGCGAAGAGGAATTTCTCTGGAGAAACTGTGAGATGATTCTGGCTCCCTCCAAACCAAGAGCATTGTTGGAAATATTCTAAAGGGCAAGAAAAATAGTTATGTGTGTACAAATCCCAACAAAGGGACTTCATTAACAAATGACTTGAGACCTACACTAAGGCAGCAGGGTCTCAATGTGGGGCGGGGGCGGGGGGAGGGTCTTCAGGCGAAGGGATGGGAAGGGTTAGTGTGGTCTGGAAGGGAGATAGGAACACTGCTTTTCCAGTGGCTCACTGTGAGGCCCTCGGACTGTTCCTAGTTTCCTCTGAAGTTAGCTTCAAGGATGTCCCACTTCCCCAGTTTAGCTCTGGTACTTTAGATCAGCCCACTATAACTTTTTTGAAACCTAAGTCAGCTATATTTGAAGAGTTTGGCATAAAACAATGGAAAAGTGACTTCAGAGTAAATCATCACCTGCAAATTCCATTCACTGATTCGAGAACGGAATCGCTGTGATGCGAAGGCTAGTGGGAGGGACTTCATATAAACCAGCCATTATTATCCTACTCTTTTACTGTGGTAAAGCAGACACAGTACAACATTCACCAGCATAACCATTTCAAATGTACAGCTCGGTGGTCTTCGGTACATTCGTATCACATGAGCATCACCATCATCTATCTCCAGGCACATGGTATTTCATATAATTATTTCACGTGTTTATTTTTAAAATTTTACTTTAAGGCAACTTCACAGAAGTAAGTTAATCTATTTCGGGGCTTATGAGGTCCAAACAGAAGTGGTTTCTTAGGGTTTCCTGCAGTCATGGGAAACATGGTACCCCTCGCCAGCCTCTGAGAAGTCAGTTCTAGGGGAGAGGGGTCCCCAGACTCATGGCAGGAAGCCTGGAGGTTGGCCTGGGCCTGGGCCATGGCCTCTGGCTCATCTCCAGCGGGCTCTGAGACCCTGGGTGCGGTGGCGGGAGCCAGCAGGGAGGGCACAGTACCAGCTCCTGGAGGTAGTAGTTCTCTTGTAGCATCTCCACCAGGCTCAGGACGCCCTCCTCCATGATACAATTGTCTTCCAGCTCCAGGGTGATCACAGTCGTGTTGGACTGCAGCCACAAAGTGGGGGTGGGGGTGGGGCACAGGGAAGGACAGAGGTGGTTGGTGACCTAGTCAGTTCCTTGACCTTGCCCAGAACCTGTGTCCTCTCCTGATTATCCCAGCCATGTCAAGGGGTATGGAGATGCAGGCTAGCAATTTTGGAGGAGTAGATAGGAACAGGAGAATGAGGAACAGGAGCTGAGCCATCCCACTGACGGCTAGGACGATACAGGGTGGGCAAAACTGGGTTTCAGCTGTGAGTACGAAACACAGAGTTTCTTCTTGCATTATTATTATTTTTTAACTATTACATTATTTATTTGGAGAGTACTACGACTGTGAACCTACTTTTGCCCACCCTGTATTTATATTTTAGATGCATATTTTCTAGGGCAATATGCGTATTCTGGGCACCTCCCCCAAAAGGGGCTCCGCGGGGGGACTTAGGAGAGGGATATTCAAACAAAGCCCTGAAAGGTAAGAGGTACAAGCGTGAGCAGAACATATTTTAATTATTTAGTGTTGAGGAGAGAGGCCCATGACTTACTCCAAGATTAAGGAGAACTTGACACATTTAATAAGAGTATTTAAGCATAAGGCTTTAGACATAAAGCATTTGCTGCACCCGCTTCCATCAGAAGCCTTTCTTCTAGTTTAGGCTTCAGGCATGTCAGGTACTCTCTTTTAGTTAGGACGTTGCCTCCGGTTGTTTGGAAGGAGCTGCACTTAAACCTTAAATATCTAGAGCCCAGCTAGACTGCGTTCCCACAGGGAGAAAACAGCTGGCTTTGAAGCCTGAGGGTCTGGGGTTAGCGCTGACCAGAACTTGTGTTCTTCCCTTCCCCGCCTTGTTCCCAGTGCAGAAAGGCACGGAGAACAGACACATCTTTGGATGTGAGCATTTTCAAAGCACACCAAGCAGTGAGAGCAGTAGCAAGCAGTAAGAGCCTGAGCGTCAGAAAAAGGGAGAATGCAATAGCGTGAGTTACTGCAATGGGGTCGGTCTGCCCAGGGCCTTCACGGATTGTCTTCTGGTCTCAGCTGTCTGGGGTGGGCAAACTTCCACGGTGCTCAAAGTCAAGGGAGATAATGCAGGTGGTCTCAAGTCTAGGTGTCGCTTAGCGGTGTCCAGAAATGGGTCGAATGACCACTTCCTGAGTCACCCTGGGGACCAAGCACAGTGTGTGGTGCATGAGGCAGCCAATCATGGAGCCCATCCACATGCATCTCACACGGGCGAGTACGTACTGGTTGCCCTCTGTGCTGACTGCTGGGGAAACAAGATGACCAGAGAACATCGCGGCTCTGCAGGGGCCTGCACTGCACCAAGTGCAAGGGCATGGAGACAGGCAGTTGAGGAATAGAAGTGAAGATGCGTGAAATATGATCCCTCCTATCAGGGTATTTTTCCTCTATGACAGGTAAACACAGCACGTGGAAAATTAAACAGTACAAAAGATAAATAAAACTGAGTCCACCAGAATGTCACAGTAATTAATTGTCAAATGAGTGATACAGAGAATCAAGGAAGAAAAAATTGCCCCCAAACAGGAACTGCTGTCACTAAGAAGCACATGGCCCACGTCCTGAGAGGATTTCATTGTCATCCTTTTTATTCCATGAAACTCAGGAGGTAATGGTGCATTCCTAATACTTCATTAATCAGTCTTTCAATGCTCAATAAATTTCAAGATGGCTTTGTTCTTTCTCTGCTCTTTCCTTCCTTTCCTCCCCCTCCCCAGAAAGCAGTGCAATCTCAAATTTTATGTAACTTCTTAATGGGCATGAGCTAATTGCAAATGCTGTTCCAAAAATGAGCGAGTGTTTTTTATTTTTTTAATTGAACTTTCTCTTTACTATTCTAAGTGAACAAAAAATGTAGTTCTGATATAAAATTGTTAGATTTTCTATTTTCCTGGGATGGGAATCAGTTCTGTATATAATCAATTAGAATTATATAAAGTTACGATGAATTCAAGGTCAAGTCCTTGTTCACCCATGCCAAGCCAAGAGAGAACATTATTCCTATGGGAAAACATGATCCACTCTATAGTGTGATCCTTAAGAATTATAACTTTGCAAAAGGTAGACATTGAAAGGAATGGCTCAGTAGTGAACCCATTTATAGCAAAAGTGAGCGTTGGAACTGTGACCCAGGCTGACATTTTGTGTTTTGCTCTCAATTGAACACACAGCCCAGCCACTTTTCTGGGGCCCACGGGCGGTGCCTTTGTTTCCCAAAAAGAAAAGAGCATACACCTCCAAGGCCCAGGTCTCTAACAGCCTCCTTCCCAGGACCTAATGGGGAGTCCACGCCTGTTGGGGAAATTGGCAGTCAAGCAGAACCCTATGGTAGGATGGGCATAGAGGATGAGATATAGGGTCCTATGGGGGTCTCTCTGACTCCTGGGCCCACCACCCTGTCAAACCCCCCTCCCTGCTAGGCTTCATGTGCCTCCACTGGCATGCTCACCACCAGGGCTATAGCAATAGCCTTGGTACCGTTGGGGCCCAGACCATGGTGGTTGAGGTTCAGGAAGGCCTCTTCCATGTTCCGGAGGAAGTAGGAGACCGGCACCACGCCCACCAGTTTGCAGGCCTCTGTGTACAGCTCCCTTTGTCCGGTGGTGAACAATTTCTCAGCATCTGCAGAAAAAGATGCAAGGGGATGGAGTGGGGTTTCCCTTCTGCCTTTGCTTTATCTCTCTTCTAACCCCAGGCTCTGTTCACTTCTGAGGATCTGTCCCTATGGGCTTAGAAGGCAACTCCAATTGGAAAGTGAGCCAGCAGTGGGGTGGGAGACCCCAAGTCCAGAAAGCCTCCAATGGACATCTTCCTTTGGGGAAGAGGCAAGGCCCTGGGTTTAGGCTTCAAGGTTTCCTAAGAGAAGGATTCCCCCCTCCCCCACCTTCCTGGGTTGGCTACATCCAGTGACCGATCACCAAGGATGCGTGAAGGCCTAGGTCTCCTGCTCACCTTGGGGCAGCTATGAAAAGCCAAACAGACAAAGAGCTGGTGTTCTGTGATGGTTGAGGGCGTCTCCATTTCAGTTTTAATTTAGCTACGACTGTTAAAGTGTGAGCCGTAACTAAAGCATTACTAAAGATTTAGAGAAGCACGAAGAAGGGGAGAGTGGGCTTCTCAAGGTGGCGAATCGGTGCACGCTGGAGAGGCCCCCAAATCACCCAGAAACAAAGGAACTTCCACATAGGTGGGCTTTCTTCTTTCTAAGACTTGCATGTCATTTTTTCTCCAAGGACTGTCATCTCTATCAATGACAAATCAAGCCCCAAATCACACACAGCTGATTGGCGCTAAAGCCAGCAACAGAATTAGGGCCTTTGCTTCTCCATTCCAGCCTCTTGGAGCCTTTGTTTTGCAGGCTGTAGACCAGCCTGGCTCGTGGGCAGTGGGCCGCGGGCCTGCCTGGATTCCAGATGCCCCCCGAAGCTTTGTCTTCATTAGGCAAGGCCCGTCGATGGCAAGCTTTCCCAAGGCCAGCTGGGGTCCAAGCCTGCATCTGTTTTCCTTTGAGTCCCAGGGCCTTTGGCCAAGCCACCCCAAACATTTCTGAGATGGACAATGGGAGCTCTGTCAGTGATAGGACAACAGCTTGACAAGGAAGTCGACTTTGCCAGCACAGCTACAAACCGGCCTTCCTTCTGCGGTGGTTGTAGAGCAGGGTCTCTCAAGCTCGGCACTACTGATCGACATTTGGGGTTGGACAATTCTCTGTTCTGAGGGGCTGTCAAGTACCATGCAGGGGATTTAGCCTGGCCTCTGCCCATGAGATGCCAGTAGCAGCCCCCACCCCAGTTTGCCAAATGGCCCCTGGGGTGCACAATCACCTGTGAGTGAGAACCACGGTTGTGTAGGAGAAGTAGCATGAGGTGGGTGAGCAACTTCTGCTCCTTTCTCTCCCTCTTTTGTGTTTTGCTCTCAATTTAACACACAACCCAGCCACTTTTCTGGGGCCCACGGGCTGGTGGGATAAGGAGGGGATACGGAGGGGAATGAATAGAAGCAGGCGTCCTGGAGAAAAAACATTCAGGGTTACTACCCGCCACCTCTTCCAACCAGGTAAAAGTCACTGTTGAAAACAACATTAGCAACAGACTTGAAGTGGAAAAGAAGTTGGAAGAAGAGCAAGAAGATGCCCAGGGGGGCGGCAGGGAGGTCTGTGTACAGGGTGAAGTATGTCGACCGCAGCGGGGGGGTTACGAACTGAGTGTATAAAGGCACTCGACAGTTGAATTTAGCAGAACAGCCTCCCCTGTGTCTCTACAGGCTCTGCTCACTGCCCCCACCCAGCCGTCAGAACACAGGACAGGGAGGGTCACTAAGGTAGACTCAGGCCCATCAGGTGGGGCCAGCGTAGTTCTCGCCTTGCTTCACATGTGTTCTCTGTGGCACCTCCCTCCTTGGGGAAACTGGAAGGGAGAGGAGGGTGGAAGTGTTGTTTGCAGTACTAGATAGAGTCTTTGCTGCAGCTCAGACAGCCCCACTCCTGCACCCCCCATACCCATGCACTTGGATTTGTCATGGGGCTCTCAAGTAGTGGAACAAGAACTCTTATGGGGGTAGAGGACAGTCTCCGGGATGCAGGATGGGCCACAAACACTCCGGGGGCCCCTGGAACATGGAATACCGGAGGGAAATCAGCAGGGCAAGGCAAACTTGGGATCACCAATCACTGGTAAGCTCTTGGTGGTCTTGGGCAACTCATACAATCTCTTCAAGCCTCAGTTCCCACCTCTGTTATGGCAGGTAATAGCGCCTACCTCCTGGGACTATGGCAAAGGTGACGCAAGATGCCGCATGTGGAAACACGTGGAATGCCTGAAATCCCTGTTCATTTACAGGTTCAGCTTTCAACAAGCTGATGTGACAGCTCCGCTCATGAGCCAGGTCACAAGCATGGGCAGCTGCTGCCACTGCCACCAGCAGCCACTGCCTCCAGCCTTGAGGAGGATGTGGCACAAAATTGTGCACAGGCGTTTCTACCACCTCCCTCCTGCAAAACAACCCACCGGGCAGAGCCATGGCCAACTGGGGAAACCAGATGTTGCCAGTTACTGAGGAAGGGGGAGAGCCGCCCCCTCACTGTCTGAACGCCCACTCTCACCTTCGATCTCGAGGTCTGTTTCTGAACTCTCCCTGGCCGGTTTCTCTTTATTGACAGGCGGGGGTGGTTCGGCCTCACAGTAGAACATTTCTTCACTGCTCTGTGGTGCTGGCTGGGCTTCATTCTCCTCTGGAAGGAAAACACGTCTCCTTGTTTCTGGAAATGAAATCTGCCAGCCTTTCAGGTGGACCCACCACAGGCTTCTCTCCACCCCCGTTCCCCTTCTCTGTGTCCCAGGTCCTGGCAGCAGCCTTTGTCCCCCAGCTTCACATGGCTCAGGATGCCAGGGAACTCCATTCCGCAAGCCCTCCCTCCCCGACACTGCTGCCTCCTGGGTCAGTCGTCTGTGGGGTCTTGTGCTACCCTCCCTTGTGTTCTCTGGAGACTTGCTGCCCTACTTCTGGTTTGGGGCCTGCCTTGGACATTGGTTTCTTGCTCCCTCTTTTCTTTCTTACTGGCTTGGGTGGGTTCAGAGTTGCTTTACTCTCTTGAAGAAAGGATGTGTGTCAATGCCTGGGCTCCCTCACTGGCAGGCACAATCGATGCTGGAGAAGGCAGGCAGGTGGCTCATTCAAATATACAATAAACTGGAACAGGGGCAGTCCCAGGAATCAAGAGGGAGAAATGGATTGCTAAGAATTTGACCTAGCTTCTCCTCCTTTTAAGCCAACATCTATTTTATGACCCTGAAGAAGGAAGGGCTTGCAAAATCTCCTTGGGGTTGAAATTCATTGCTCTGATTAAATACATGTGTCCTGAGCTTCCCTCACGTGTTAGGTGTGGTTTCTCTGCCACTGGGCCACTGATCTGGGACCAGCCGTGGGCTCCTGAAAGCCACACACCAATGTCTAGAGCTCATCCTCCTATATCAGCAGGAAGCAGTGGTTTGGTAAAGCCAGGTTGCACTGCCAGGGGACTGACAGAACTCAGCCAACCTATTCTATGGGTGGGCTGAGCATTTGTGGCAGGGGTCCCGAGTTTTGACCACCTAGGTTCTAAGATGGGAGTTCCTAATGAGACCACACTGGTCTGTGCCTTTCTTAGTCCTTGTCCACAGACCCAAGCCCCAGTGTTTATTTTCCAGACTGTAAGACAAGGTCTGTGTGATACAGGGTGGAAATAGCCAGGGGCCTGACAGAAGACATGCAGCGGCTTATCCAGCAACTTGAGCTATCAAGAAATGATGGCCTTCTGAGTCTTAATTTCTTCACTAGACAAACAATTTCAGAATTCCATCCAACCAGTGGAATGCTGGTAAATGTTTAACTGGCTCTCCAGAAAAAAAAAATCCCAATGTGTAGTGATAGTCAATTCCAGTGGTGTAAACATTCCCAACACGGGAACATTTCAAATTGTCAACAGGACATCGACCAGATCAAAAAATGAAGCTTAAAGTCAGCTAGAACTGGTAGGGGCCAGTTCCAGCACAG
The DNA here is from genome assembly GCF_022682495.2 of Desmodus rotundus. Classification (NCBI taxonomy): domain Eukaryota; kingdom Metazoa; phylum Chordata; class Mammalia; order Chiroptera; family Phyllostomidae; genus Desmodus; species Desmodus rotundus. Next base: position 117,779,369 of record NC_071393.1, on the reverse strand, counting down.
CATGCATTCAACTCTCTCGCTCCCTGTCTGGCAAGTCCTGCAGCCAAGTCAACGTATCATGTCGTCCCAAGTCTGGAGGGTTCTGGGTCCGTGGGACCACTGTGTGTTATACTGAGATGGCCTGGAAGGGCCTGAGTGGTGAGAGGTGGGATGTCTTTTCACCTGTTGTCTCAGACTCAAGAGGTTCGTCATTGTCCATGGTGCCAGGGCCCTCTCAGGAGCTGCTGCCAGCTTCTTGCCACCTTTCCACAGCTTCCCTAAGAAGCACACCTGTCCATTCACCTCTGTCTCAAATTCTGTGCACTCTGCCCTCACATAGAGAAATCTTGGGGTTGGAGAGGGGGTGTAATTATCCTTCTATCCCAGCAAGCCCCGGGGAGAGTGGGCTTTGGTGGGAATTGGACGTGTATGGACCTGATCCCAAGTCTGGGAGAGGTAGTTACTTCCCGGAATCATCAGGGGGAGCGGTACAGCTCAATTCCTAAGAGCTCTGTCAAAAGGATGCCTACCCGCCTGCAACTTTATGACAACGGAGCCACTTTCATTTCATCTGCAACATTCCATGACCTCATGCAGACATTGTGATCCATGTGAGCGGACCTGGCAACAGCAAGCTGGCCACCCTTTTGGTGGCTCTGACAGTCATCTTTTTTCATATGTCCGCTGTGGCCAAGCTAAGGCTTGGCTGGGATTACGCAGGGGCTGTGGGGGGTGCCTCTCAGTGGTGCTGTATTTCCCTCTGATTCAGAACCAAACCCAAGTCCCTTAATCAGGTGACTGTGAAGAGCCGCCACCATGTTCTTCTCTCAAGGTGGTTGTGCTTCAGGTATGAAACATTTCAGTGATGGGTGAAGTCCGTTTTCTTCTATCCAGTTCTCCTTCCTTTTTTCTTTCCCCCCTTGGGAGAGTAGCTTCAACCTCGAAGCAGAAGATCAAAAGCAAAGCACAGCAAACATATGTTCTAGCACTACAATTTGTTGCAGCCAAGCCATTGTTCAATCCAAACTACTGGGCTGCCTAACTTGAAACCACTCAACCGTCATTCCCACGCTTGGCTGTTTTCACATGTCTTGGAGGTGAAGTTCACTTGCAGTTCACTGTCAAGAGAATCTGGAGGCATGTTTGTTCCTTCTTGATAAGCTCTCAGCACATCAACGGTCAGGTCAGTGACTAGAGGGCTTGGGGACATGATAATCCCTCTTTGCCATTCAGAAGAATGATGAAGGTCTAAGAATTTGTGTAGGGAAACCATAGAACCTTAGATAAAAAAATGTAAATCTGAGATGTTACTCATTTCTTCAGGCATTCATTTGGAAAAATATTTATAGAGTATCTACTACGTACAAGGCGCTAAGACAGGCACTGTGGTTGGGAGGGGAAGCAGATGTGATCAAGACAGGAATCTTTCTGGGTTGGCTACAGATAACAAGATAGAAATTGGCAGGGCCGCCCTGTCAATGTGAGGGTCCTAGGCAAATATTTTTGGCAGAGCTCCTGTTCATGTAAACAACTTGAGTCACCCTAAATCGGCGTGGCAATACCATTCTAGTGAATCCAATATCGTGTGGTTCCTTGAAAGAAATATCAAACTGGCTGAGGGAGTGATCGACTTTTGTCATAATTCGGCAAGCACATGTTCTGGAGACCCTCAGATCATCTGGTCAACCACACACTGAGGCAGAGGTGAAGAAAATTGTCCTTAAAGGAGAGAAACAGGGATCAGAGAGTATATAGGTCTTGGTCTCAACTCTGGGTGCTCCTCCTGGTCAGGACCATGTGGTCTCAGGTACAACAGGTGAATTAGAAAACTTGGAGGAAGGTGCTCCAAATAGCCACTTGGCACAGGCACTGCTTGCCTGGGTCTAAGGGCAGTACTGGACATTGATAAGGGTCAAGAGGGAGATTTCTCTGGGAGTTCAAGGGAGGGAGAGATTTCTTTATACTGGAGAGCATTCATGGACTCTGGACAAGTAGAGTCTGGGGGAAAGACATTTCTGGGAATGAGAATAAAGGAAGGCAGCAGAGCCTGGGGTGGGTTTGGGCGTGCAAGTACTGGTAGGGAATGGGAGGCTGCAAAGACCAAGGCAATTTCAGGGATAGATTCAAATGCAATTAAAAGGCAACAAGGGTCCACTGACGATTTTTGAATAGGAGTGTGATTTAATCAGAACTTTCCTTTATAATAATGGACAGTGATATTTTAATTTTTCTGCATTAGTCAACCCTGGAGAAATAAAAATGTTTAAGACCCATAATTTAAAATTTTTATATGTGTTTAAAAGTCATAAAATGTAATGTCTGCAACTTTTTATATATTATTTAAAAGTTTTTGCTGTTATTAAAGGGTATCTTTTAAAAACTATTTTTATTTTGAAATAATTTTAGATTACAGAACATTTACAAAAATAGTCGAGTTGTTACATACTCTTCACCCAGCTTCCCCTTAGAACATCTTACATAGCCAAAGAAAAATGATCAAAATGAATGCTATTAATTGAACTACAAACCGTCTTTGTATTTTACCAGTTTTCCCACTAATATCTGGACTTCGTTCCTGGATCCGATCCAGGATCCCACATTGTATAGTTAACCACGTCTCCATTAGTCTCTTCTAATCTATTACATTCCTTCAGTCTCATCTTTCTCAGCCTTGGTGCTTTTGAAGAGTACTGGTCAGATACCTTGTAGAATGTCTCTCTATCTGGGTTTGTCTGATTTTTTGTCATGGTTATAGGGAAGAGTACCAGAGATGATGTGCCCTTCTTGGTGCATATTGGGGATACATAGTATCAATATGTTTTTCATTGATGGCTTGGTCAAGGTAGTATCTGTCAGGTTTTTCTAATGTAAAGTTACTATTTCCCCCTTTGAAATTAATCCATATTTTGGAGAAGATGCTTTAAGACTATGCAAATATCCTATTTCTGCTTAAACTTTTGCCCACTAATTTTAGCCTCTCATGATGGATCTTGCCTCAATATTAAATTTGAGGGTGATTTTAAATTCCTCAAAATACTACAAATTTCCCACTTGCCCCATTAGATAGGTCTGCACCCTCGGCACTACTCAGTGGTGGTAGACAGAGGTTTTATCATTGCTTTCTCTACTATCGCAGTCAGGGTGAATTGAGGGGCTCCTCTGGTCTCTCTTTTTAGACTGTTTCTGACATCATGAGGCTGCAGATGGTGCGGATTGTACTTGTAATTTTCCTTTGACTGTGAAAGCCTGAGGCTGTGCTTCTCCAGGCCAAGTCTCTTTGGAATCTGCAGTTATGGCTTGCTCACCAATGCCACGTTACAGTTTGAAGGGCCCTTATTTCTGCCAAGGATTGTAGAAGATGACCGACCCTACAGTATCCATAGTTAGAGCTGTTTTTGGCTTAAATTTAAAAAATGTAATGGTAAACACCGAGAACTTACCCTTGGCTGGGAGTGGTGAGGTAACTGAGGCTCCAAGAGGTTAGGTAACCCGAGAAGTTCCATGGGTAGAAAGTGGCAGAGCCAGGATCTGAACTCGGGTGGTCTAACTCCAAAGCTTGTGATCCTCACACCATCCTACACTTTCCAAAAGAGCTGATTATGGATCAGGAAACAAAAAGAGGGCAGCCTCACTTAATTGGCCTCAGGAATGGCCTCTGAAAGAACATGGCATCAGTTAGCCCGACACATTGTACTCCATATGCAATGAATAGCTCAGTTGAGGCCAGGTCCTTCAGCAGAGGTTCCCAAACTGTACGCCAGAGTCACACGGTTGGTTTCCCACGCCAGACCTGATAAATCAGAACCCCAGGAGTAGGGCCTAGGAATTTTAATTTTTAAGACATTTCCCAAGTGAATAAGGAAACCCTAATTGCACAAAATGATAAAAATAGTCTCTACCTAAATACTTTCATTTAGGATCTGATTTGGAACTTGGGCCTCTGGGTAACTATTCCGACAAAATGGGAGGAAGATACAAGGAAGGTATATTTAAGCCACATCAAAGGAGTGGGCCTGACTTTGGGGGATCCTTAGGTAACACTTGTGCCTTTGTTTCCAAGAGGTTTCCCTGGGGCCTCTGCTTCATCTGAGGCCAAGGTCTGAGCGTTGTTGCAGGAAGGCAGACGCTTCTCTGCAGCTAGGGGAAAACAGCGGGAAGGCCGCAGGACTGACCCTTTCCTTCTTCCTCCTTTTAGCCTTTCAGTGTTATGATGTATGCAGCTGGTCCTGAATCTGGTGACTCCCCGGAGGGCTTCCCTGAACAACCGAGGCTCCAGCCACAAATTGGAAATTACACAGCACAGGCACTGGGTACTCAAACTGGTAGTATATGTAGTCCGTCCTTCCTCAGAGTGGTTGGGGCCGGAGATTGCCGGTGAGGGATGGGGACGGGAGACTCAAAGGGGCCTTCGGGTAGCACAGAATTGCTAGAAGAGCTGCCCTTCGTTTAGGGACATATGCTTTGCTCAGTCAACATTTATTTAGTCCTGACACTGTTGCAGGCACTAGAGAAATACCTTAATGAAAACCAACCAACCAACCAACCAGACTTGGTCCCTTTCCTTGTGGAGGTTTTTTTCCTCCCTTACCATTGGGACACCCCCTTTTTTCTAGATTAGGTAAAAAGAGGGCCCATTTGGAACAGGACGAGGAAGAAGACAAAGCTGTAGGATCAATTTGTAACCTAGAATCTGAGTTAAGGAAGACGGTACAGACAGGAAAAACAGCAAAATGGAGAACTTGCTCTCTCCTCTCTCTGGACCGAGATGGATGAGATTATAGACGCCAGGGCTGGGTGAGGCTTTAGGGAACGCCCGGCCTGCATTTTACAGGTGAGAAACTGAACGGTGGAGAGATTACAGAGAAGTAGGAATAAAACCGTGTCCTTTGTATTGTACTACGGAGCCTCCAACAAGGCGCTTGATTTCAAACTCCTGCGCTTCGAAGGCTTCTGGGAGCCAGGCCACGCCCATTGCCGTGGGAGCCAGTCCTCCGTCCCGCGGGTGGTACGCTCCCAATAAAGTTGTTGTTGAGGCTCCGCGGGACCACGTGAGCCGCCCCGGGGGCGGAGCTGGAGGCGGGGCGAGCCCGGGGCGGGGCGGGGCGGAGCTGAGGGCGATCAAGCGGGCTGCAGCGAAGAGGGAAGGTGAGCGGGTGAGCGCAGGCGCGGCCGGCCGGCCATGATCGCGTCCTGCCTGTGTTACCTGCTGCTGCCGGCCGCGCGCCTGTTCCGCGCCCTCGCAGGTACTGGCCCCGCGTCAGGACAGGCGGGAGCCAGCCCGGGCGGGCCCCGTGGGGCTGGGGCAGCGTGCGGCGTGTCGAGCCTGGCTACCACCTTCCCCTGGCAGTGCCAAGGTGTGAGGGGGCGGCCCTCGACCCCCTTACCAGTCCTGGACTCCAGGAACTCCAGGAGGCCCTGGCCTGGCCGACGACCCTCGTGGGCGGCCCCCTGCTCACGCCGGTGGCGTTGGGCCACAGCTAACGCGGAGGGGCCTGGGGAGGAGGCACAAGCCGCCCCTTGCCGGCCCCGGGGGCGCAGAGAGGGTCTGGGTCCCGCTGAGTCACTGCCCGGCGTGGGCGTCGGAGAGGGTTGGCAGCTCCGGGCCCAGGCGAATGCCCGAAGTTCTCTATGGGGAGGCCCTGGGGCCCGTGGCCTGAAGACCTGGGCGTACCTGTCTTCCCTCGGGGTGGACGCCACCACACTCACCTCTCCCAGCCACCTCTCCGCTCTGGGCTCTCAGTGGAGGCTTGGGTTGAAAAGCAGGCTCAGGATGGAGACCCGCATTTAAACCTCAGCTTGGAAGCAGCCTCCTGTGCGCTTACAGATGTAGTGGGATGGAGCAGTGCCCAGCTGCTGCGTTAGAGAAGAGTTACTCTTCCACTTCACCATCCGCCTGCCCTTTTCATTCCTGGTCTTTCATTCCCGAGGCTCTCAGGTCCTCAGGTCCCCTCAGATCCCGCAGAACTCCCCGACTTCCTGGCATTGTAGAGGGCAGGACAGAGCCCCTTAGAAATAAGGGGTCTGACTGTGCATTCTGTGCTTTTCCTTTTTGGGACTTGACACAATGTGTGTGTACTTTATGCTTATATATGTGTATTTCATGTGAAATGTTTGTTTCTGTCTGCTTCCAGAATACAAGCTCCAGGAGGGCAGGGCCATTCTGTTTTCTTACTGTGTCTCTCGTGCTAGCACACTACTCAGAATGGAGTGGGCGCTCAATTCAGGAGTGTGCACACTCCTGAGGAACGAGAAACCCCACACAAGTTGTTTTCAGGGAACTAAAGCACACTCCTTTAGCCATGTGGCTCTTATGGTGTCCGGAATGGCGGCTTTAGTGACGAATACTAGTCTGGAGGTTTCTAGACTAATAATTTTAGGGGTCTCAGAGGAGGGACCATCTCCTGCCTCCCTCGCCCCCACACCCATTAAAGTAGTCCTACTTGTATTAACTTTGTGTGTTCGGTTTCTACGGATTTTTTTTTTTTTTAATAAAAGAAATCTGCTGCGGAAAAACACACGACCGCCACCAACAAACACCTATGCAATTTGGAAACTAGTGACAGCACACGTGTAAATCAAAGAACCTCTGCCATCTGATATACATAGAGGATGTTTCAACTGACAGAATTAGCAAGTCCCTGGACTAAAGCCAGCAACCCAGGGCATGGGCTTAAAGCAGGGTTTTCCCGTCTCAGCACGATTGACATTTGGGCCTCGATAATTTATCGTGGGGCTGTCCTTTGCTCTGTAAGATGTTCAGCACTATCCTTATCCTCTAGCCACTAGACAATGGCATCACCACAGCTGTGACAACCAGTGTGTCCCGACAAGGCCAAGTGTCCGCTAAGAGCAAAATCACTACTGCTTGAAAACTGCTGTGAAATCCACATAGGCCATAAGATAGTGGCAACACTTGAATCATTCTGACATTTTTCTTGCCTTTAAAAAAAGAGAGCTGATAAAATGAATCTGGTGATTCAGGACCAGCATCATGCATGCCACTTGTCCTGCTCCATAAAGAAGTGATTCAGTGTAGGGAGTGTTTGCTTGCACCAAAGTACTGTGCATGGAGTTGGGGGTTCTAATTGTAGAGTTTTCCCTCCTGCCTTCTTGCCTGTTGTGTGTCATTTGTGGCTGCTGTAGCAGAAAGATGGCAGCTGCCACTTGTTACCTTCTGATTGATAGCCTCTGTTGTGTTGTGGGATGAGCAAGCTAATAATGAAGTTTGTGAAGACTTAGGAATAGCTTTGAGAAGAGGACCAAGGCCTTTGTTAAGAAATAAATTGTATAGATTTTGAGACATCTTTCTTCTCTACCTTAGGACTCTTTCTTTTGGAAAGTATTCACAGATTAGGGGACTTACAGAACTAGAAAAGCTCTTGGAGACTGTTGAGTTCAGACTTCCCTTGTCCCCATTTTACAGTCAAGGACGCGTTCATCTCACTAGGGGCATTGTCCAAGGCCATATAGTTTGTTAATGTCAGTGCTCCGCCATAACCCACAGTTCTAATTCATGATCAGTTTCTGATTCCTATGTGGTTCTTACCAGAAGGTTGATGTTTCATAGGAGTCCTAACCTCTAGATAAAAAGGTGTGGTTTTATGTGACCACCTCTGTACTAGATTATGTGAGACCGTTATTCTTTTATCTCCGCACAGAATGTTTATCAGATCCCTACCATATAAATTAGTTAACACTTGTAAAGCCCTTAGAACCATGCCTGCCACATAGCGAACACTTTGCTCTAATGAGAAGAAGTTCCAGGCACTAAAATGGGTCAGCTCAATGATGAACAATGATGAGCAAGGTGAATGTGGTTCTTTCTTGTACGGGTTTCACATTCCAGCAGGGAGAAGAGTGTGGGTGTGGTGTTGCTGTCATCTTATAACTTGGTATTTTGGCTTTCTTGTTAGATGCTTTCTTCACATTGCGGAAAAATGCCCTCCTGGCGAAGAGCTCGCCCTCCCAGGTAGAGGGCGATTTTGCCATGGCTCCTCAGGGCCCGGACCGGGAAGAATGTGAGGGCCTGCTGCAGCAGTGGCGAGAAGAAGGGTCCAGCCAGGTGCTTCCAACTGTGAGCGAGGGTCCCCTGTTAGATAAGGGACTAGCCCAGAGCAGCCTGGCACTCCTGATGGATAATCCTGGAGAACAGGATGCTGCTTCAGAGGACAAGTGGTCCAGCAGGCAGCTGAGTGACCTGCAGGCAGCACAGAACCTGGAGGAGCCTTCCTTTGAGGTCCTAGGAGAGGAGCCACCGCCAGAGGTTGAGGGCCCGATGTGGGCAGCTGTCCCCATGCAGACAGATCCTCAGTATGCAGACTGTGCTGTCCTCCCAGTGGGTGCCCTGGCTGCAGAGCAGTGGGAAGAGGACCCCGCAGTGATAGCCTGGAGCATAACACCTGAGCCTGTGCCCCAGGAAGAGGCTCCCCTCTGGTCCTTTGAGGGCCTGGGGCAGTTGCAGCCTCCCCCGATGGAAATTCCTTATCATGGTGAGTCTGACAGCTGGCTGAGCGAGCCAGGGTGGCAGGTTGTCGTGGGTGTGGGCAGAGCCATTGCTGAAGAAGGGAGCTCCGCTGCTGCATTTCGTTTTCCTGAGACTCTTGCAGTGCCAGGTCTGGAGGGGCCTTAGAAATGATCTCATCCAGCCCCATGGTCTTCAGATGAAACAACCCCTGTGCAAAGAGGTAACGGGACATGCCTAACGTCACACAGTTAGGTAGTGGCAGAACAAAGCAGAACCTAGTTCTGGTGTCCCGTGCTGTTGTTTCTCTGGAGGTGATCCAAGGGCCTCCTGGGAAGAGGATTGAAGAGCCCTCGGGACCTCCACTCTGCCTCAACCAGAATAGCTCCAGTTTTATCTGTTGTGCATATTGGGCTTCCATTAAAATTGAAGAATGAATTCTGTGGCTCCAATGGGTTTGAAATCCAGCATGCAGCTCCATGCTTTAAGGGACATGGGGGACACGTGGTTTCTAGCCCTACAGACTTTTCCAGATTTAGAGGTTATAAAACACCCAAGGCTGAGATTACTCTAGAAGCCCCTTTAACCTCAGGTGACTATCAAGCACATTCATCTGAGTGATTCCCCAGATACCAGTGGATTTGTCACAAGGGAGCAATTGTTAGCCTGTGTTTATTGAGCATGTTCCAGGTGCCAGGTCCTTTGCTAGGTACTGGGCATGTAGTGGTGAACAGGCTAACATTGTCTCTGACTTCGTGGAGCTTACTGTCTGGTCTGAGAATGTCCTTAGAGTTCTGCTCAGGTTGCTGCAGAGAGGGATGGGTGACATGGACGGTGAAATAGGGAACTTGAAGCAATGCCACTGGGTCAGGAATGGAGATGGTGGGGCCCCTGGATAACACATGCTTGGCGTGGACATCTTCTTCCCAACCCCTTTGCAGAAATCCTGTGGCGAGAGTGGGAGGACCTCTCCTCTCAGCTGGACGCTCAGGGCCTGGAGACAGGGGATGGCCCTCAGTTCCAGTTCACCCTGATGTCCTATAACATCCTGGCCCAGGACCTGATGCAGCAGAGCTCCGAGCTCTATCTGCATTGCCACCCGGACATCCTCAGTTGGAACTATCGCTTTGCGAATCTCATGCAGGAGTTCCAGCACTGGGACCCTGATGTGAGTGAGGGGTGGGCAGGGGCAGTGCCATCTTGCGTTTGCTTGGGACCTGGCTGTTTCCCAGTGCTCTTAGAGAATTAGTTTGTTCCCATAATTCTTTGTATGATTGGAGTCCTTCCTGGGGCTGGAGCTTGCCTGCTGAAGTAAATGAGTTTGGGCAGATGCTGAGAAGACTCTCCCTAGGTACACTTCCAGCACCTTTATGCAGGGAGGGAGACCAGAGGGACTCATGGAGCGGGCAAATCCGGTGTATGTGTCTGGTCTTTTCAGCTTACCCCTGGGCCTGTTCTTGCTGGGGCTGACCACCTGGGAAGAGTCAGCCCTATGGGAAGTTTCATGGTGACCCTGCCTGCCACCCACAGCAGCTTCCCACCTGGCCGCAGTGCCTGCTCCTAGGGTGGGAGTGACAGCACTGTGGGCACTCTGGAGTGATTGGTCTCCTTGTCAATTTCCCAGATCCTGTGTCTCCAGGAAGTCCAGGAAGACCATTACTGGGAGCAGCTGGAGCCCTCTCTGCGAATGATGGGTAATGTAGCTCCCTGGCATGCGTGCTGGTCTTTGTTCTTGCAGCCCTGTCTGCTGTCTCCTGTCTTCTGAAGACACCGTCTTTTTCTTCTGTCTCAGTAAACCCCCAGTCTCACCTGTAGCTCACAATAGCTCCTTCTTTATGGGTGAGAAAGAAAGTAGAGTTCTGCAGTTTTAAAGTAATGGTGACGTATGTTGCCATTTAATCCTTGAAGTAACCAACCCTGTGAGGCTGAGTATTATTATCCCCAGTTTACAGTGAAGAAACTGAATTTCTCACAATTTCTGTGACTTGCTCAGGGTCAGAAAACTACAAAGCTAGTAGGCTGTGGAGATAGGAATCCAACTTGTCTGACTGGATTCCATGCTTTTCCAATGGATTTATATGCCTTCATTCCCTTCTCTCCTTCCTTTCCCTTAGAGCCTCTTAGTCACCCGGTTGAAACTGTAAGGGGCCCACTGCAGAACCAGGGAGTTGGCGAGGGCAAGGACTCCCATTACTGAGCAGCAGGAGCAGTGCCTTACGCATATACGCCTGGGCTGCTGCTGCTGGTTGGAGGAATTCAGGGTTCGAGGACTCTGATCCCTCTCCCTGGCGGGGTGTTCCTTGCAGGCTTTACCTGTTTCTACAAGAGGAGGACCGGGTGTAAGACGGATGGCTGTGCTGTCTGCTACAAGCCCACGAGATTTCGTCTGCTCTGCGCCAGCCCTGTGGAGTACTTCCGGCCTGGCTTGGAGCTCCTCAATCGGGATAACGTGGGCTTAGTGTTGCTGCTGCAGCCACTGGTTCCAGAAGGCCTGGGGCAAGTCTCTGTGGCCCCATTATGTGTGGCAAATACCCACGTCCTGTACAACCCACGCCGGGGTGATATCAAGCTGGCCCAAATGGCCATCCTCTTGGCCGAAGTGGACAAGGTGGCTAGGTTGTCAGATGGCAGCCACTGTCCCATCATTTTGTGTGGGGACCTGAACTCCGTGCCTGACTCCCCTCTCTACAACTTCATCAGGGATGGAGAGCTCCAGTACCACGGGATGCCGGCCTGGAAGGTGAACTGGGGCAGCCGCTGCAGGGTGGGGCCTGGCCTGGGGAGCGTTGTGGGCTTCGGCACCCAGCGCTGCTTCTGGGGCAGGGCCTCAGTCACACCTCTTCCGGCTCCCTCCTGCTTTCTGGTACCCAAAGCCTGGGAGTTAGGTACTCTTGAGTGCCTCTCAAATTCTGGAATTCTTTCAGTTTTTATCATTAATTTTTTTAGTTTATAAGTAATCCAGAAGTACATCCTTGCACAGGAATTCAAATATCAGAAAGAGGCCAAAGATCCTTTTATTACCTACATTCCCTACCTCTCCCCTTAAATTAATAACTGCTCGAAGTTTGGTGGTATTTTTCCAGATCATTTTTTGTGCATTTGTAGTGATATCAATGTTCCTGTGATAATGTAGTCATCACTTACATTTATTAAGCAAGTACTATGTGCCAGGTGCCATTTTAAGCACTTTACATGTATCAACTCATTAATTTTCACAATTTCTATCATTGCCTCTGTTTTATAAGTAAGGAAACAAAGGCACAGAGGAATTAGTGATTTGCTTACTCTACAGCTTATGCAGGTCCTTAGCGGTGGAGCCAGGATTTGTAAGTAGGTGGTCTGGCCCCAGAGCTCTCGCCCTCCAGTACTCTGCTGTGGTTGCTTCTAACAGCTGATATGTAATCTGTCGTGTGTGTGTGTTTATAAACATGATGTATCACTGTATATTTCGTTTTGTAGCATGCTTTTTTTACTCAACAATGTATATATGAATCTCTCATTTCTTTTAACTGCTGCATGTTAATAGCGTAGAAATCTCATAGTAAATCATAGTTTATTTAGCTGTGCTGAAGAGCATTCAGCTTGTGCTAATTTTTTATGTCACTTAATCTCCTTGTTCCTCTGTTTTGCTTCTACTGATCTATCCAACTTGTTGCTTAACTTTTGGCAAGGCACAGTGGAGAAAGGACACAAAGTGACTGAATTATTGTTGAGCACTTTGGGCTTTTATTTTAATGAGGTTACTCAAGGGCCAGCAATATCCTAGTTGCCATGTGTGCAGAGAAAGGCATTATCCTGCCAGAAAGTTGCTGTAATCAAGGAGCTCAGGAAGTAGGCAAAAGAATTTACGAAGTACCAACCTTCTGAAAGGCCCCATTAGCATAGTGATTAAGAGCATGCATTTTGAAGACAGACAGTCTTGAGTTCAAATCCCTGCTCTGCCACCTTGGGCAAGTCCTTAAGCTCCCTTTGCCTCATCTACACACTGAGGACATTATGGGACCTACTTTACAGGCTTTTTGTTTGTTTAGTGGATTAAATCAAATTATGCACGTGAAGTGTTTTCCAGTCCTCCTTCAAAGGAAGCAGTCAATAATTTGGTAGTGGTTATTATTATCAAGATTCTTAATTCTATGTAGTATTATTACTCCATTTTATAGTAGAGGATATTGAACCCAAGAGAGTTAAGTAACTTGCCGGAAGTCACACAGCTGGGAGATGGCCGTCAAATTTCAGGTCTGTTTTATTCCAGATGGCATACTGGAAATTTATGTCCTTCAAAGGGCAGAGATCATGCCTGTCACTGCTCTCTTCTCAGCACTTAGCTAGAGTCTTGCACATGGTGGCATTCAAGTATTTGTTGTTGTTAAATGAAATAAAGGGAATTTTGCTGTAGACGTTGGAGCTATGCAGATGACTGATGTGGCCGAATGTTTCCCCCACTACATTCTGTCCGTTCCCAGGCTGCGCATTGGCTTTGACCGAGGATGGTGACGTAGATACCTACGGTAAAGAGCTTTGGTGCATTTCCCATTTGCTTCAACCCTGTGGTTTCCCAGTAATAGGCTTCAGGTGCTAGACCTTGCTCCAGAAGATCCCGAGATTAGGACAGACCTTTCCCATGCACACTAAAGCCCCTGAGAGTTGATGTTCTCTGTGGACAATTGTGAAGATTTGTCTTGGGGGAAAGTTAGGGGGTCACATGTTCATATAGTTCTGTTCTCTTTGACTCACACACCTCACTCTCTTGCCCTTCATTCCTGTTTCATGGGCATTTCAGTGCTTCTAGTAAAAAAAAAAGGTTTTAATTAGCTCCTTGTTTTTAACCTTCCCCTAAGACTTACGTGTTTTCCTTTTATTACGTATATAGCATATGATAGTATGTGTGTATATCTGCATGACCTCCAGAATGGGCTGTTTCCTTTTTCCACCTTGGTTTTCTCAGTCATATCTGCTCTTTCCTTGCAGGTATCTGGACAGGAAGACTTCTCCCATCAGCTCTACCAGAAGAAGCTGCAGGCCCCACTATGGCCCAGCACCCTGGGCATCACTGACTGCTGTCAGTACGTCACCTGTCGTCCCAAGAGATCAGGTGAGCATGTGTCACATTTGGTTGCCTGTGCCTCCATGACCATTTTGGGAGAAAGCTGGCACCTCAGTGACAGGAAAGTGTAACCCCCTATTTCCTTGGCAAGTTCCTTTGTTTTTCTCACTGCCCTCATGGGCACCCAACGATCGGGAAAACTTTAAATCCTAGCTGTCGGAAAAGCTCCTTGTCCTCTGAACCAGACTTCTGCTATGTTCCTATGCTGGAAGCTTCTTGATATTAAGGAGGTCTTAGCATGTGGCCCCTCTTCCATTCCCTCACTGTATGGCTTTTGCTGGTTTACAGAGAGACGTAAGTATAGCCGAGACTTCCTGCTACGTTTCCGCTTCTGCAACGCGGCCTGTCAGCGACCAGCGGGACTGGTTCTTATAGAAGGAGTGACAGATGGCGAGCCAGGTAATGGGAACTAAGCTTGTTTTCCTGGTCTTTCTTTCCTGTTTAGCCCTGATATTTGTCAGTTATCTGATTTCTTAGTCTCTCCCAGGTGTAATTCTTAGAGATCACCTGCTGGAAATAAGTGTGCTGAGAAGGTCTAGCGTCCACATACATGCACGGGTGTCCAGTGTCATGAGAACACGGACCAGAAATCGAGACTGGGGTTCTAACAGCTCTGAGACCTTGAATAAGCCACTTAACTGTTTTCGGTTTAAGTTGCTACTAACTAGCATGGAGACAGCACATACGGGAGAGAAGTTACACGTGATAGGGCTTTGAAACTCAAAGGTGACAGCGGTCCTGGTTGTAATAGAAAAGCCCTACTGAGGACTTCCAAATTGCATGTGGCAGATATACTTGACATCGTGCCCTTCTTGTCTCTGAAACCACTCCAACGCAACAAGGAAAATGGGAAAAAGAAATGTAAACTTCATTTTGGAGAAAACAAGGAGTCTAAAGATATCTGAAACCGTAAACCACAACCCGAGCAGAGTGGCCATGAGCAGCACCAGAGATCACGTGAGGCTGCCGGCGGAAGTCCTGTGCGGCGATGCGAATCTCTGAAAGAGCCGGCAGAGTACATTCCTCCGAGGCGAGGCACAGAGGCGAAAACCTTGTCTCATCAGTAGGAAAAGGATGCACAGGTTGTGGTAGGACATTGTCTCAACCTGTTTTAGTCCGGGAGGCAGTGGATGAAAGACTGAGCAGGAATCAAGTCATATTCGCGTTAAGCCTTGTAAGTGGCCGGGAGAGCAGCGTATAAAGAACAGCATGTCTTTTGGCTGGGAAAAGTAGAGATCAAAAGGCCTCATACAGACCCTGTGTCATAAGGAAATTTCTGTTACTTGGAATGCATATTTAATTCTTCTCTTATGTAAACTTTGTACAAATGACTGGTAGAGAAACCTCAACTAATTGGAAGCTGGGCTACCCAAAAGAAACCCGCCGGAGATCAGCACTGAAATACTGTAAGAAAAGAAGGTGGCGGGAACAGGAGAAGTAAAAGGCAGATAAAGAATACTTACCTCAAAGATAAAAGTTCTTGCATATGAAAATTACAATGGTTTTCCCATGAATAAAAACATGAAGCAATTGCCTTTATAAAATAAGAGCACAAAAATAAAATCATTGCCTTTTAAAAATAAGTTCAGGCACATGGCAAGACATCAGAAGATGAAATGTTAGCTGTAGAGCTGAGGCAAGAAATGGAATAAAAACTTAAAAAATCCCACAAAATGAAGACAAAATTGGATACAGTACAAGAAAGAATAGATATTGCTGAAAACACGAGACAGACCAAGGAGGGGAAAGAGCAAAATAAAACAAGTAAGAGGATAAAAGGACAAGAGAGGAGATGACAGAAGGGGGTGACAAGGCCATCTGGCATGTAACGAGCTCACAGAAAAGAAGATCACTCCAATGGCACAAAAGAAATATTTAAAGGGATGTTCGGGGATGATTTCCCGAAGGTGAGAAGATCAGAATCTCCAGATGGAGAGGCTGTGCCACGTCTCAGTAAAAACAATGCAGGAGAGGCGACGCTAAGACATCCTAGTGAAGTTTCTAGAAGTCAAAGGTAAGTGAGTCCTTTGGGCAGTTGAGCCAAAAAGATCGGGCTGCTCTTAAGGGTAAGAATAATCAGGTTGGCATCAGACTTCTTAACATTAACATTCAACTCTAGAAGACACGGGAGCAAGGCTTTAAGGAAAGAAGGTATGGCTCAAGAATTTTCAAGCAAAAGCCTTTCTTGAAGAGATGCTAGAAGACTAACTGAAGACCACCAAGCAATGACTGGAAAAAGCTATAGAAAAAGGACTGGTGGTGAGCAATGAATTTGTTTTTTTCTTGTAGGAATATAATTTAAATTGGCATTTTGGACAAAGCAGCGAACATTTCAATGGCTTGGGTTTTTTTTTCTTGTAAAGGTAAATGTATTATTATAACTGTGATAATAATAATAAAATAATAATAAAAAATAATAATAATGGTAATGGCTACCATGCATTGAGCAACTAGCATGTGCCTGGACCTGGGGTAGTGCTTTTATCAGTTGGGCTCAGGCAGGGAAGCAGTGGCTCAGTGTTTTAAGATTATAAAACCCCAAAGTTAAACACTAGTAAGATCCCACATAGGTAATTTCATGTTAAGAATAGATTATTTTTGAAAAAATCAGTGCTGTACTTGAAACATAAAATAAGCATTTCAGTTTAATAACAAAATTAAACCCAAGAACCTTTAAAATACACACTGACAGTCACTTTGTAAGTAGAATCATTATTCCGGGGAAAGCACCCTGTTCACTAACAATGTAAAGTAATAGCAGTATTTTCAAAACTGAAATTAGACTTGAGCAGACACACCCATTCACTACATACTGTGTACCTGCCCTTCCATTTGTTCAGTACCCCCCACCTAGGGCTGAGCAGCTCTTGATGAATCAACTTTAAAGACTCGAAATCCGAAACGCTACCATCACTTTGAGACCCTGAGCAGAAAGACTTCGGTGCAGTACGATGAGATCATAGTATGGGACCTTTTTTCTGGAGGATATGTTTAGGTTGCTACCAAATAGTGTTTCCAGTCCTATACCAGACTCATCCAACCCACTGTGCACACCAAAACTTGTCACCTTGGCCCTGGCCAGGTGGCTCGGTTGGTTGGAGCATCATCTCATACATCAAAAGGTTGTGGGTTTGCTCCCCGGTCAGGGCACATGCCCAGGTTGCCAGCCCGATCTCCCACTGGGGCACGTGCAGGAGGAGGCAGCTGACCAGTGTCTCTGTCTTACATTGATGTTTCACACACTCTCTCCCTCTTTCCCACTCTCTAGAATGAGAGTAAAATAACCCTTAAAAACAAACAAACACAAAAGTCCCCAAATTAAAATATCCTCACTTAGACATTTAAAAAATTTCAAACAACTTCTGGGTCAGAGGTGAAATTTAAACCAAAACTGCAGAATATCTAAAAAATAACAATAATGAAAATACCATATATTAATGGGATAAAAGCTAAAACAGTATTCAGTGAAAAAAAATCAGCATTTTATAGAATATTTAGAATTGTATTAATAAAAAAGATGAAAGTAAGTACATTAGGTGTCCAAATTAAGTTAGAGAAAAGAACAAACTGAAAAAGCAGAAGGAAAGAAGATGAAAGTAATTTAGAAAACAGAATAACAGTAGAACTAATGAACTCTAATAAGAGTTGGTGGTTTGGGTGAAAAAGCAGCTGTCAGTTAGAAAAGCCCATTCACTAACCTGTTTAAGGAGTAAGCAAAAGTATTCAGATGCACAAGCATGTGCAAAGAAATTGGAAACTTAGTTGCATATATTATTTTAGAAAATGTAATTTACTAAATATGATTGCAGAAGAGAGAGAGAATCTAAAGACACTACCACAGGGGGAATTTTTTACAGTTCTCAGAGATGCAGTCCCAGTGAACACCGGGTGCGGACTGATGGGAGAATGCCATCAAGCCTCGTAAAGAACTTTTGTAATTCCCCGACTGTTGAAATTGTTACAGAGCACTAAGGAAGAACGGGGCCAGGCTGTCTTTATGCAGCAAGTATTTTGACACCAGCACCTGACAGTTACACAGAAACAGAAAGCTACAGACTAGCATTCTCCCTTATGATACTAATGCAAAAAATGTTAAATAGAAGGTTAGGACACAGAACCTAGTGGCACATTAAAGAGCAGTATACCATGACCAAATGAGTTGATCAGAAAAATAAAGATAGTTTGATATTGCAGAATCTGTGAATACAACTTACCGTATTTTTCAGACTCTAAGACGCACCCCCCCAAGTTTGGGAGGAAAATGGGGGTGTGTCTTATAGTCCGAATGTGGCTTACTGGCTCACCGGGGGGGGGGGGGGGGGGGGGGGGGCAGCAGTGGAGAGGGTTTTTTTCCCCTATTTTCTGCCTCTGAAACCTAGGTGCGTCTTACAGTCCGAAAACACGGTACCATGCCTATACACACACACACGAAATGTATTTTAATGTATGAGAAGTGTCCTATAGATGTCGGCGCCTATTCTTGCATTGTTCGAATGTATTTCTTTGCCCCGGAACACGGGTGGGTGGCAGTGCGCCCTGGGGCTAGGGTCTGAGGTTGCTCAGAGTGAGAGGAGGGCGTGGGTCTGCCGTGGGCCTGGAGAAAAGTTTATCTCAGTTCCAAAAATCAAGGTCTTGCTTAAAGAGAACACTCGAGTAGCAAAGTCAGCAACAAGACAAGGATGGTCACTATCATTGTTCAACTGAGTTCAGAGATGCCAGCCAACATAATCAGAAGCAGAAATACAGGTAGGAAAGTAGAAGTGAAAAATGGAAAGAAGAGGTAAATTATTACGTGCTATTAATGTTGTTATGTAACTGGCGATCCAAGAGCTTCAACTCACAACTATCATAAGTGCTAAGATAATTCTGGAAAGTAGCTGGGTAGGATTATTATACAGAAAGCCATACTATTCATATATGAAAGTAATGACATGTTTATTAAGAGCTATAATGAGCCCTAGACAGTGTGGCAGAGTTGGCTGGGCATCATCCCGTAAACGGGAAGGTGACCAGTTTGATTCCCAGTTGGGGCACATGCCTGGGTTGCGGGCTCTGTCCTCTGTCCCCAGCTGGGGCACCTGCAGAAGGCAAGCAGTTGATGTTTCTCTCTCACACTAATGTTTCGCTCCCTCTCTTTCTCCCTCCCTTCTCTCTCTAAAGTAAAAAATTTAAAAAAGAGATATAATAAAAAAACTCTATCAGCAACAAAAATAAGACAAATTAATTGAATAGGGAAAATGTAAGGTACATAAAGGAATATTTCATTTCATCTAAATTATCAAACTTATTGGCATGAAGTAATAGCATTCCCTTATCCTTTTTTAAAAGGAGCTTTATTGAGATGAAATTCGCATACCACAAAATTCACCCACTTACAGTGTACAAGTCAGTGACTTTCAGTACATTAAAGTTGTGCGACCATCACCCAAGTCATCGCCCCCCGAAGGCACCCCAGGATCCAGTAGCAGTCATTTTCCACTCACCCCCTCCCTTGTGAAAAATCAGTTGACCACAGACTTGGGTTCAGGCTCTTAACCATATTTCAGTCACCTGTATGTGTCTCCTTAGGCCGTACCACCCTGTCTTGACTATTTTAGCTTTGTGTAAGTTTGAAATGGGGAGGTGTGAGAGTTGTAACTTAGTTGCTGTTTTACCATTAAGTGTGATCTGTGCTCTCTGGGATCCCTTTCACAGGGCATCGATTCCATTCATGAGGCTCCACCCTCATGACCTGATGACCTCCCAAAGGCCCCCCCACCCCACTTCCATCCCATTGATAGGTTAGGTTTTCGACATAATTTGGAGAGAAACGTTCAGCCTCTAACATCCATTGATGTCAGTGGGATCTGTAATAATATCCCCTCTCCTGATACTGGTGATGTGTGTCTTTTTTCTGTGCACGTGTGTGTATGTGAACACGAGTATGCATATGTGTGTGTGCACACACATATATACACATACACACACAAAGAGTGGTGTGTGATGGGGAATCTCTGGAGGAACATATACCAGAAATTTGGTACCCTCAGTTGCCTCTGGAATTGTGTAGCAAGGGCCCTAGAGAGGGAGGGAGACTTCTCACTGGTATTTTTCTCTGCATTTTGATTTTTGTACCATGTGACTATATGACCTTTTTAAAATAAATTTAGGTTTTCACGGAAGGTGCTGAGTCAAGGAAGATCATGTCCATGTTAGAGACCTCTGTCTCTCTGCTTTCCCGAGGTTCTTGACTTTGGCCCCTGCTTTTCTTCCTCCCCTCCCTTTTCTTTTTCCTCCTTCCGGTCTGGAGCAATCTGGGGGTCGAGGAGGATTCAGGGCGTGTGTGCTGAGCCTCCTTCCCTGTCTGCGAATGGTAAAGCGTCTCTCTCTCTCTCCATCTTCTACAGAACGACCTGCTGGCTGGGCCGAGTCTGTTCTTGAGGAAGACACACCTGAGCCGGAGCTTGTCGTCCCCAGGTAGCCGTCCTTCCAGCTCCCTTCAGCTTGCCCTCCGGCCTGTCTGGGTGTAGGAGAGAGATTCCTGTGGGCTTTCCTGAGGATAATTTGGGGAAACATTTTTTGCTGAGCTCTCCCTTCCCCCCAAACCTGCTAAGTTCATGGAGGGGCCCACAGGTGTGCAGAGGCCAGAGGTGGCCCGCCCAGGTTCCTGCAGAGGAAGAGCCCACCCACTTTTCCTCGTGAGAGTAAGGCCTCACACGAGAGCTTGCTGACGGGTGGACAGGGGTCTGTTAGGTGTGCTTCATCAGCTGGGAGGAGGAGGGTGGGAGTGAGGAATGCCAGGGGGCCTGGGTATAAATGTGTCCCTTTCTCGGCTGATTTTAGCTGAGACTGTCAGCCTCTTATTAGCATGGGGAGGAATTATTGTTGAGACTGAGTTATTTGGGGTCATTCATTAGAAATACTTCAAAAACCCACAGAGAAAGTAACCTTGAGAAAAGTTCGGTGGTGTTTGCTGACTGAAATCGTCCCCTCTACCCTGTAGGGCCATAGGCGCCATCCAGCACTGCCTCCACCTGACCTCGGTATATACTCATTTCCTGCCCCAGCATGGCTGCCCAGAGGTCACCACGATGCCTTTGGGTCTTGGCACGACGGTGGATTACATCTTCTTCTCAGCTGAGTCCTGTCAGAATGGGGACAGGACTGGTAAGCCTTGTGGATCCTGGGTCCCTAGAAGCCACCCCCATGAGTCCCTAACAGCTGAGGGTGGTCAGGCATCTGGGGGCTTGGCTTGGGCTGCCAGGACTTGACCAGCAAAGAGCGGCTTTCATGCCTACCTAGCAGTGGTCATTCTCCTCGGACTTCCCTTAGGCCACCTGTCCACCTTCTCTTTCCACCCTTGTAGCGTCAGGGAGAAGTGGGCAGAGCAAGCCCTCCCCACCGTGTCTTGGAGGTGAGATAGAGCTTTGCAAGGTTATTGGGTTTGTTCAGCAGCGGCTGGTTAGCGAGGAGCTTGGTTAGGGGAGAGACCCCGTTCCCCATCTCCTCGCCCCGCAGTGGTGCTCGCAGTGTAGCGGTCTGTCAGCCCCTGTCTGTGTATTTAAAGCCTGTCTTTTACAATGTTTAAGTTGATTGCCTGTGTTCAAAACCCAGGTTTCTTATAGAAAGTCTGGATTTCCAGTTTCTCCTGGGAAGTCAGCAGATCTTGTAATGTTGAGCCCAGGCACACACTCTCCACTTGGCCACAGTCCCCCGGACCCCACCCTGCCTCGTTCACTGACTGATGTGTCATGGAGTCTCTGAGGAAGTGAGGCTTCACCTAGAAGCAGCCGGAGGAGCTGAGGGGGGGTGGGAAGCCAAGGGGTACAGCCTCCAGAAGGCACAGGTCCCATAGGCCCCACCCTGCCTGCAGTGGGACTGACCGCTTTACCCGCCGGCTTCCGTTTTGTGCCCCAGGCCGCAGGCATCAGGATGGAACTCTCACGCTCCTGGGCCGTCTCTCCCTCCTCTCTGAAGAGATTCTCTGGGCTGCCAACGGCTTGCCCAACCCCTTCTGCTCTTCAGACCACCTCTGCCTGCTGGCCAGCTTCGGGATGGAAGTCACCGCCCCATGACAGGGCTCCTAGGAGAAGAGAGCGTCGCTTCCAGAAGAGCTCACAGGACCAGAGACTGTGGAAACTTAGATCCAACCTACTTACATCCCCTCCCCTCCCGTCCTCGTTGCCTCCTTCCCATGGTTAGATTTTCTCTGGGCCTGTCCCAGTTCTCTGCCTATGGTCCCTTCCCTGCCCCAGCCTCTTCCTAGTCCTGGGCCACATACTTGGTGGCCCGGGGAGAGGCGCACGAGTGGTTCCCCTTCCTGCCATGTATCCAGTGCTCCCCGTTGATTTTTGATTACCAGGGTTGTGGGAGCTATTGATCTCAATGGTTATTTGCTTTCAGGCTATTTCTTGGTGGTGCCTTCTGATCCGACCTTCTCCCTGCCTTCACAACTTCTGGGCCCAGACCTCTTGCCAGGGACACACGTGTGAGATGTATGTAGTATGTGTGCATCCTGTTAGGGTGGGACTGCTCTTCGTGGCCATACCTGCGCCTGGTCAGCCTGCTTTCCACCCTGCGGCTGTCGGCCCAGGGGCAGGTCGAGAGCACGGCCCGCATTTGTGCGCTGCCGGGCAGCAGCCAGGGTGTGGACCCTCCTCATCTTACCCTCCGTGTTTCATTAGGCCTTCATCGTGCCAGCCAGGGCACACGCACCCTCTGAGCCCCGGGAGCGAATGGGCCCCACGGCCTGGCGCAGCAAGTGTGGGGAGGCACCACCTGAGCCTCTGACCCAAAGCTCCCCACAGGCCCGGTGCGCTCTCCCTGGGCTAGTGCCTTGCCCAGGCTGCCCTGAGGAGAGCAAACGTTTGTGTGGGGTCAGTGGGCTGGGAGAGTGGTTCGAGGTTTAAAACTCTGTGAGGGTGAGGAGAAAGAACCTTCAGGAAACAGTTGTCTCACTGGGCTCTGCAGCCTGCAGAACTGGGGTGAGGGGGGTAGCCACAGTAGGGAAAAGAGCAGGCAGGCTCCGCAGCTGTCTCAGCTGGGACTCAGGACCTCAGGGATCGTTGGTTTCTTCCCCCACCACTTTTTACTGTTTGCTGCCTCCCTCATTCCCTTCCATTTGCTCCCTAGGAAAGCTTGGCTCAGGCCAGACCTTCTCAGCACAAAGGTGACCTTGGGCAGAAGTGCCTGAGGAGCTGCTCAGACCAGCAGGGCCTCGACTGCTGGGCGCCCCTGCTTTCCCTCTCCTAGCGCAGGGGCTTCCGCGCCCACGCGAGTTCCCTGCACGCCTTAATCCTTTGCTGCTGGTGTGGCCTCAGGAGATCCTGGGCCAGCTGCTCCTCGGACCCTTACTCGGAGTACCTGCCGGCCCTGCCTGATTTGACTTGCTGTTGCCCCTCTCGGCCTCCTTCGCAGAGCTGGAGGAGTAGCCGAGAGGTTGGAGAGATAGCCTGAGACTGGTGGTATCTCCCTGTATTTGAAAGCCAAAGACCCAGTTGAGCCCCTCTGTGTTCGTGGTTGTAGACTTTCCATACCTAGGTTCTGGGGCATTTATGTGTGTATGTTTTTAAACATTGCTTCCTGGGTACTGGGCATGCCTGGCTGAGCCCCAGGCCTGTCCATTCCCCACCGCTCATTCTGCTTGCCTCTCTCTGGGCACCTCCTGAGATGAACGCAAGACAGTGCCAATTGTTTTCTAAGACTGTGGCCCATCACTGTTCTCCTTGGCCAGGAAATGCATTAAAAAATGGCTGAAGGTGGCAGAGGGGAGGTAGCCTGATACTCATTTTTTGTTTTGTTTTCTTACTTGTTTCTGTTTTGGAAATGAAATGGGGGTTTTAAGTGGTCATTTAAATTCTCTCTTCCAAATAAAGGTTTACCTTTCCCCCTACTGCTGGTCATTTTATTAGGATTCTGAAGGGCGTGGGGGAGAGGAGGCCTGGAGAATGAGGTGAGCAGAGAGGAAGGGACTGGTCCAGTGCTGGGGCCTCAAGTCCTACGCCTAGACCAGAGAAAAGTGTTGGGATCTCCCTCTGATCACGGAGGCAGATTCCCGCTGTTCTGTGGCCTGGGGGAATAGGGCCTGGGTGAAACCTCCGGCTCTGACTTTTGTTGGATGGCAGCTCTCTTCTCCATCCTTGCCAAGCTGGAGGAGAACAGCTCTTCCAGCTGCTTTTGTTCTTGCTCCATCGGCTGCGCTCCCCCCCAGCCCACCCTGCATTTCAGGAGGGTCTGTATAGAAAGTGGGATGTGAAGTGTTTTCCTGGTCAAAGCTTGCATGAGGCAGTGGTGTGTGTAGCGGATGCCTCTTGCTGAGCATCTATTTCTGATAACCGCGTTTGCATTCTGGAGCCAGAGCTGAGCTGTGAGCCATCTGTTGCTGGAAGGGTTTCTCTGCTTCCTGGGCCTCACTCTGCTGGTACTTTTGTCTTCTTCCAGCCTCCTTAAGCAGCAAGTCCACCAAGCCCACATGCCACAGGAAGCCCTAAAACTAGGGGCGGTGTTCTGTCCTACCAAACAGAACCCCAAGCCCCACACCTTTGGGTCAGTGTCTGAGACCAAGTTGCGCAAAGCTACCTGGGTGCTTCTGTTGCTGCTCCTGGGTTGGAATTCAGTGGAAAGAAAAGAGCCGGGATTAGGACCGCCACTTGTCATCTTGGCCTAGTCACTCGGTGACTGTGGTGAGTTAACCCTTGTGTTTCATTTCACGTGGCTTGGTGAAATGGAAACTAGTGATCTTTTCCACCTGTGAGGGATTTTCAGATCTGAAATTGTATTGTGTGAGCTTGGGCAAGCACGGGATGCTAAGAATTCCAGAGTATTGGTGGGAGTCAGGGTCAGGGGTGGGTAGTTCTCCCCAGCCCGATTGGACAATTGGCCCGTGGGCTGGGAATTATTCTGTAGCTCCTGAGCTTTGAGGTGCATCCCCAGGGACCCCCTTCCCAGCCTGAAGGGTTTCCTAATAGTCGCCTGCATCACGTAATGTTTGCACAGCACTTTATCCACGGTGTACACAGTGTCCGCTGCCACTCTGAGTAGACACTGCCTGTGTGGTGGGCAGTTCAGCTGTTCACCTATTACCTTCACATCTGAGGAAACAGAAATCCCAAAGAGGAGAGCTGAGAGTCTCCTCTGTTTTGCTTCTCGCCACCCCACTCTCCTCGGAATACAGCCCTCCTAGGGGGACGGGTAGGTTGTCTTACGGGGCAACGCATGGCCACATGGCCGGGAGAAGGGGGACAGACCACTGGCCAGGCTGCTGCTGGGTTTTCTTTTTAAACTGTTACTGTTCTCTCCAGTTCTTGCCCCAGATCGCTACTAGAGGATTGTTTTTTGGTTGGTTACACAATGCCCCCCAGGTGTAGGAGGGACCCTCCTCCTCTAGGTTCCACCAGGGGCAGAGAGCTGACCCATAGCCCTGCACGTCTAGACTCATCCTGGTGCAGCTGCTCTCATTTCCCCTCCTGAGCAAATGTCAAAACAGATTGTTCCAGGCCAGGGCCAGCCAGGTGAGAGCTTGGGGGTGCAGGTCTCGCCGTAAACCTAATGTGTTTCGAAGGGAACTCTGTCTTCTGCCCCGTCTCTAACCAGTACCTGTGCTCCAAAGGCCTGAGGCCTCACCGGACTGCGGAGAGGAGTGGAGTCTCTACACTTAAATTCTTGGAGGTTTGGTCTTACCCAGGACCAAGTCCTTTCTGGCTGCAGGTGCCAGAGGGCACATTCCCAAGTGGACTGGCCTCAGAGGGCTGCCCCTGCTGCTGACCTGAGGTGGCCCAACTCTGCCACCTGCCAGGCCTCAGCAGCACGTCCCCTCACCCCCTTGGCAAACAGAGTGGAAGGAGAGCAGGAAGAGGGGTTAAAGGTGAAAGATGCTTTGGGGTCTGAAAGTTATTTCTGTGCAAGCTGCATCCAACTGTTTGGGCTGATCTTAAAGCCTGGGAAGAGGTCCAGAGCTGGAGGAATGAAGCAGAGGAGCAGGTGACAGATGGACCCAGACATGGTTCCCAAAGCCGTGGCTTTACCTATCATAGATTCTGCACGGGTGACTGTGATGAGAAGGGACTTCAGATCCCTGCTGCTGAGGTTTCCTGAGATAATCTCATCCCCTAGGAGAACACTCACCTTTGCTCCCCTGTTCCGGAGGGACTGCTGGGGATTAGGATAGGAAAAGCGGGGCTCTGGAATGTTTCGTGTCCTGGGAGCACACTCCGGCCTCCCTGTGGGGGCCAAGCTGGCTGTGTGAGGGCGCAGGGGTTCATTTACAGTCGCAGGAGAGATCTCCCAGACTGGGATTCACAAGAGCTGTGTGGCCTCAGCAGGCCGAGGGTGGCAGACTGGGAACCCAGACGTTTCATCACGACTGCAGAGGCTGCAGGGTTTCTCGTGGACTGGTCTGGGGCCCCCTCGCCTCTGGTCAGGCTCTTCCTGGAGATGCTGCCGGAGACACTGAGGCTGACAGTGGTGCCCGGGGTGGGCTCCAGCCCCAGCTCCCAGAGGAAAGGAGACAAGGCTGTGTGTCGTGGCTTCCGCCCAGCCTGTACAACCAGAGCTGGGGAGACTTTATTGATTTGGGCGGGGGGGGGGGGTGAGAACAGGAATGAGATGAAGTGCAAAAGTGGACGGGGAAGCACAATACTGTATGAAAAGAGGAGGAACAAAATCTAGTACAATGCGCAGCCCAACACAAACCCAAGGAGCGGGGCAGCCACCATCGCCAGGCCCGGGGCCAAGCACACCCAGTCTCTTCTTTTGTCAGTTTGAAGAAAAAGGGACACTTGGGACTCTGGAGCACTGAGATGGGGTGAGGGGTTGATACGGACAGGTCAGCAGCTAGCACTGCCTCAGCCCTGCCTGGCCTGGGGCGGTCCTCCCCAAGCCCATCCCAAACTCATCTGGAGGACCTCCCTGCCCTTCCCTCAGGCTTCTCCCCGGAAGGGAAGGAGGAAGTGGAATGTCAACGTGGGGCAGCTCTGACACAAAGACTGCAGTGGGCAGGCCGGCCCAGCTCTCACCTCCCTGCGCTCTGAGACCAGAGGTGGGTCCCTGGGGGACGACCTGCAGCTACGCCCGATAACTGCCCAGACAGGAGGCCCAGGTGCACACAGGCTGCTGGTCTGGCTGCTGGCCAGAATCAGACCCATCCCAGAGACCCAGAGGTGGGAAGTCAAGCCCCAGCTGGAAGGTGTGGGGTGTGAGATGCCAGGGCCAAAGCCAGACACAGCCCCTCTGGGCTGTGCTCCTCAGAACCCTGGCCCTAGGCTTTCCCATCAGACCCAGGGCCGGGGTCACTGCTCTCCTCACTTGACCAGGCCCAGGAAGGGTGGGGTGGCTGGTGGGATGGGTGAAGGTGACTCTCTTGAGGCCAGGGGAGGGAGAGGACTGTCAGTGAGGTGGGTGGGTTGGCTATCTAAGCCCAGTTTCCTTGCACCAAGCACAAGGAGCCTGGCTTTGGGGAGCAATCACCTAGCCTCACCCAATCCACCTTCATCCAGCAGTTTTCTCTGACCTCACCTCAACTGCCCCCTCAGCCAGCAGCCTGCACTCTGGGGGGCAGAGGAGCCCAGGCCGAGGGCCAGAAGGCAGTTCTGAGTCAGGAGGAGGAGCCAGGCTCCTTGCTCCTCACAGGAAGTGCAATGAGGTGACACTGAGGATGGTAACTAAGGCCCTGAAGTCCCTGCCTCTGCCTCCCCAGAACTCTGCAGCCAGGTGGGTCCCAGGGAGCAGAGCCTGTGTAAATACGCCCCCCAGGCAGCGGGGTTGCTACATATGAGAAAGTTAAATTAAAAAGCACCGCTGTATCCTGTGGTGGTCTCCACAGGCCCAAGCTCTCAGCTAGGAAGGGGGAGTGCTCAGGGGTTACCAGAGTGGGGTGGTCAGCTCCCTGCTCCCCAGAGGCTGCAGGTCGGAGCATCCTTCTAGGCTCCTGTGCTGGAAGCAGCTCCCTGTGTGCCCCTGACCCAAGCCCCCAGCTCCCTCTTACCTCTCTTACTCTCAAGCCCTGTGGTCCAGTGGGGCCTCCAGGGCCATGTCCTCTGAGGAGCAGCCTGTATGGGTAGATACAGGCCCAGGAACAGCCTCGTTGTCAGCCTCATGCCTCCCCAAAGTGAGCCACATCTGCCTCAGATGAATGTGGCCATACTGGGACTGCTACCCCACTCCCTGAAAACTGGGATGGATGGTGAGTCAGTGGGCACAATGGCCGCGGTGTAGCCTGAGGGGCAGGTTAAATACCTCCCCAGGGACCCAAGAGGAACCCAAGGGACTGGCCAGCTGGCCCCCTTGCTGGGCCAGGCTCAGGGCTGGCAGCCGCTGGTTTGCAGAACTGCCAGCCCCTGGTGCCTTCCCTGACGGGCACTCGCATCAGCAAAGGAAGTTTGTCTCCCTCCCTCCTCTCTCCTTGCTTCCAGGGCATCATTCATGCCCTGGGCAGGCGGAGAGCTGCACTCTCTCCACTCCACTCCACCCCCTCTGGTGACAGGGCAGCCACGGGGTCTCCGGTGTGTCTCTGGTCTGCAGGGAGAGTGAGATGAACGAACATAGGATGGCTGCCCACTCTGGGAGCCTCAGCAGCGAGGCCCTGCCTTGGCCGGGCCTGCCCTGGCAAGCCTGGAACTTTCATACTTCCCATTCCCCAGCACAATTCTCTCTACTGCAGAGAACAGACCCACGTTCTCCTTCATATTGGTTTTTTAAATTTCCCGAACTGATTGCCAACATTTAAAAATCAGGATATCTCACATAAAAGTTCAGAGTTCTGGCCTCTAAAAAAATCAGAAAATCTGGCAATGCAGGGCCTGTACTCTGAGAAAAACTGAGCAGCAGCAGCTGCTTTAATGGGGTTAATACCTTCTTTAGTTTGCCACAGTCCCCACCCAACCCTACAGTCCTCCTTTTAATCACCTGCCTGGCCCTGTAAGGTATTTGAGTTTCTAACTGTAGTTCTGATCCTCCCCTACCCAGGCTCCCAGCCCCTCTGCAGCCTTACTGACAGCTGCCCCCGGCTGAATCATAGCCTCTCAGTAAAAAGCAACCACCCAGCTACCCTTCTGTAACCAGAGTCCTCTCAACAGCTTCCTGACAAGTAGCCATCTAGTTGTTGCTTGAATACCTTCAGCAACAGGAACTCACTACTCCCCAAGGCAACCCGACTCTAAACTCCTTCCCATATCCTTTTCTCACTTACCCCTCCCAGCTCTCAGGCTCTGCCCCTCCTCAGGGGCCACACTGTTCTCTTGCCCTACTCCTCCTCATTGCCCTATCAACCGCTTTCCACAACCCCTCACCTGCCTGCCAGTTCCTCATGCCAGACAGGAAGGCTGTGCAGATGCTGGGTGTTCAGGTTCATCCCTGACAATAGGTCTGATCGTCACTGGGACCCCCAAACCTAAACAGGCTGCTAAATGAAGGGAGGTGAGCCCAGGACACAAGCATTCGGGTCTGGTCTTCATTCAGCCAGCAAGGGATAAGGTAATAGAAAACAGGGAGGCAGGGCCCACCCCCTGGTGACAGACCCAGGCCTGAGTGCACCACCCTGTCCCCAGCCACCGTTCCTGGACCCACCCGCTTTGCTCAGTCCCCATAATCACGCTGAGCCCAGTGCAAGGCACAGCCCTCAGCAAAGCGTAGCACCTCTGCCGGGAGCCCCAGGTTCCGCAGCAGGCAGAGCTGGCCTGAGCAAAAGGGGCTGGGGGCCCGGAACTCTACCTGCCGTGGTTCTCTCCTGGGCGCTCCAACAGCCCCCAGCATGGGGTGTGCCAGTGGGCAGTGTCTACACAGCAGCACCATCTGTCCATGGGGCTCCTGGGCCATGGCCTTCCACATTTGAGGGACGTGTCAACTGTGCCAAGCTCCCTACATGGGCCACGCAGACCTCTCCCAGGATGCTTTCTACCCTGCTTCCTCTTCCCTGTGTCAAGATGCTGCCAGGGCAGACTCAAGCTGAGAAACACCCGCACTGCTCTGCGTCCCGCCACAGGCGCAGCAGGCTGGGAGAGCTCTCTCTCGTACAGGGATCTCGTACAGATCGACAGGGATGGGCCCAAGTCCCAGACGGCCGCCAGGGGCAGGGGGCCCTGCAGAGCCAACAGGCCCCCTCGCCCAGCTCGGGGGCAGTTAGATCTCCTAAGCACTGGCCTGCCAGCCATTGGCAGATCCATTCCATTTTTAGTTTTCTCCAAAAACCGTAAACTTTAGTTGTCAAGTTAAAAACTCCAAATAAAATACTAACTGCTTCTTGGCCCAAAGCAATGAGGCATGGCTCAGTGGGAGGGGCAGCAGCTCAAGTGCCTGAGCTGGAACACACTCTTCCTGCAGCCCCTCACCTGCCCCGTCACCAGCCCTTCTGTCCCACAGGCCAGGCTGGTTCTGGCAGGTGATCCTGGCCCCCAGAAGTGGGCGAGGCTGGGGTGCTGCAACTGCCTCACACCCGGATCTGGTACCCATTGAGGTCTGGCATGGCTTTGGGCTCGGAAGGCTTCTTCTCACCTGAAGGCCTGCAGGGAGGAGAGAGCAGAGGAGGGGAAAAGGGTGAGTGGCCCTTCAGGGAGGTGGGGAGGAGGGAGCAGTGGTGGCTGCCTCTGGTATCTGCCCCGCCTCCATTCTCCAAGGGGCCCAGAGTGTGCGAGGAAGTGCCCGCCTGCCTGTGCTGTTCTGAGGGTGGTCCAGTGCTCTCTTACAGGCTCCTGCTCTTTGCCAGGGGTCAGCTAATAGAGGCACAGTTGGCTGTAAGGGGAACCTGTTCTCTACAAAGTTCTCCTAGATCAGCCACTGACGCTGGATATTGGAGACCTGCATGGAGTCCCTGAATCAAACCACACAGGTGGCTGCTGAATGTCAATGACACTGAAAGCAAGACCCAGATGGACAGGCAGAAGACAAATTAGAGGTGGTGGCCTGGCGGTTTAATGGGATGTGTCTGCCATCTAGATAGAGGCGGAAACCACAGACTCTCAGGGGCAAAAGTTACATCTAAAGCCGTCTGCCAGCTGCCATGTGATGTTCACATCTTTCCCAACGATATTCCTGGGAGAACTCACCCTCTGGCAGGGGCCCACCCTCCACTTCTCCCTCCCACACATGCTGGCCTCAGACTTCTTGCCCAGCACAGGGGAGGCGGTGGGCTGTGAGTGTTGCCTTCTCTGGGGCAATGGGACCACCTTGCCGCTGGAAGGTGCAAACACACAAACACGCAAACCCATCATCTCAAACCACCTCCCTCCAGCGGGGGCAAAAGAGAACAGTGGGAATGAGAACAGCAGGGTGAAAAAAAAGCAGCAATCTAGAAGATGAGAGGAAAGGAAAGAGCCTTTTCCCAGAATCCCAGGCTTGACCCATCACTCACCGCCTTTCGCTGCGGCTGTTCCTGCGGTGGGGGCTGGACTGGCTCCGCTGTGGGGAGGACACATCCTTCTTCCGGTCCTTGGTCGGGGAGGGAGGGCCGGTCCCTTTGCAGATCTTGGTGCCGAGGAAGAAACAAAGACTCGCTGCAGGGCTGCCCCAGGGCCCTGTCCTGCTGCAGGACCCTGAGGCTGCACTGGGCAGGACCCAGGAAGCTCAAGCAGCTGCTCTGCCCATCTCCAGGTCTTCCCCAACCTGCTTTCTAGGCACTGCAGCTGCCAGGGCAGGGGTTCCTCAGCAGGGCTGCTCAATCCCAGCTGGCCCCTACAACGGTGTGGACGTGGGGGCAAGTCCCTGAGCTTTCGTGACACTATGAGAGGCCCTTGAGAAAAGGGCCATTTACCCCTGCCAGACCGACGTGCCCACTGGGGAGGCAGCCCACCCATTTCTGGGGGTTGGGCTGGGGTGCTACCAGCCCCATGGGTGATACTGGTTATCTCTAGCCAATCAGAAGCTCAGACTGGTAGCTATTAAGAACCAGCTGAGAAAAGAAAACGAATTACCCTTTATGTGGCACAGTCAGGTTGGTCTGGATTTTGAAAACATGGGGATGCTGGAGAGGAGCAAATGATATGGAGTCCTTAGCACCAAACAGATTGGGAATCACAGCACTAAAGAAAGACTAGGTGTCCACTGGTCTCAACTCAAGGTCCAACCTGCTCCCTTGAAGATGCAAAGTACTCCAGGAGCAGGAGCCAGAGAGCTGGCCAACTGGAGGTGCTACAGAGGGAGGGTCAGCTCAGGGCAGAGAATGGTAGCCCCCCAAAATGGCAGGTGGCCTGCAGCCGGCTTCTGCCCTGGGGGAAGGTGCTGTCACCCCATAAAGTCATGGCCTAAGGGCTGGCAGGCCAGGGCCTCCTGGTGGGGGGGGGGTCCATGGGGAGCCTCAGTGGGTGTGAAAGTGCCAAGGTCTGGTTTGGGTACCAGGCTGCCAGGAGGGGCAGAGTCCCTGCACAGCAGTGACAAATGGAGAGGGGCTGAGCACCCAGGAAGGGCCTGGCAGGCCCCAAGGGAGGCACCCGCAGTCCAGGGGGACCTAGGGAGAGGCTAAGATTCTGCATGCTGTGAGGGTGGAGGGGAAAACTCCTCAACAGCTCAGCCCACGTGCTCAGGGGACAGCAGCCCCTCCTCCTCCCGCTCATTGGGGTGGGAAAGCAGGAGAAGGAAATAGTATCTCATTGTCTTCCCATGGTCTTCCTTCCTTCCTTTTTCTCACTTCCTCCTAGTCTTTCATTGGAGGGGCGGGGTGTTCAGAGATCAGGAGTCAGGATACACAGGGGCAGGTGGAGGCTACTTCTGCCCAAGCCTACCACTCCCTGCGGACCCCCGTGACTTCCGCCGATGGGTCTGTACTCACTGACCTTTACCCTCCACCTGGAGTGTGGCACCCCTGCCCTTCTCCAAACGTTCCAGGCCTGCCCGCTCCCCAAACCCGGCTCACTTGCCGTCTCCTTCTGGAGCCTTCCCTGGCCCACCCATCTGAGGGGACTGTCTCAACATAGTGACCTCTGAGCAAAGACACTGTTGAAATTTCCCACCATCTCCTGTGGAGGAGCAGTGGGGCTGGGATGAGGGGGTGACAGCATTGCCCCTACGAAGCAGCAGCGTGTCCCGTTCCACCCCGCGGCACAGCACCTTTTGCACACGAGCAGGGCCGGTGCTGACACTGACCTTGAGCCGCATGTCACGGGCATGCCGCTCGAGCTCCTTGCGGAAGTCCTCGCGGCCCAGCTTGTCCACGTCCAGCACGGAGTGCTTCCACTCGATCTGCTCCACGCTGTGCGGGTCGTGCGACACGCACTGGCCCAGCTTCACCTTCTTCAGCACGTGCCAGCAGCGGCCGTAGGCGGCCTCGTAGTCCAGCACCAGCTCGCTGAGCGTGCGGAAGGCTGGCGGCTTGTACATCAGGTCCTCACGCCGGCTCATGCCCAGGGCCCCGTAGCGGCCCCCGAAGTTCACCCCCAGCACAATGTGGCGGAAGTAGTTCCCTGAGAAGTGGGTCTTGAAGCTGATGGGGAAGCGTTCCAGGGTGGGCATGCTGTTGGTGAGGTAACTGGTATTGGCAGCCCAGCTAAGGAACCAGCCAGCAAGAGGCGCCCAGCTGGCACACAGGAGCAGGACTGGGACCCCACGATCCCCAACCCAGGGCACAGCCCCTGTGAGCAGCCCCTAGGCCCCTGGCTCCTGGCACCGTGCCTTGCTCACCTCCATGCCCTGTTGTCTAGCTTTGAGCCTGGCATACAGTAGGTGCTCAATACACTGAATCTCTAGAGAGCAGGGTCTCAGTGATTAGTGGCTGCTGCTATGCCATCACGCACAGCTCTCACACCGTAACAGCTAACAGAGAGTCCCTCACTCCAAACTGCAGGCTCTCAGAAGTGCCTGTGGCTGAAGAAGGCAGGAGAGGCCTGCTGGCTGCCCCCCTGCCCGCTGCCCTCCCCTCCCTCTCCCCTTCTGTCGGTCACACACACATTTCTCCTCACCCCTACACTCTCTCAGACACGTTCTCACATTCTTTCCCCCTCACGCACACGTGTGCTCACAGATGCAGACAATTCTGTTCTCTTCCGCACGCCCCTCCCCACACACATTTTCTGCATATTGCCCTGCAAATGAAAACCAGCTTGTTCCCACGGCCCAGGAGGCTGACGTGCCTGGCCCAGCACTCACTCCGACTCCTCCCCTCACTCGCAGCCCACCTGGCTGTCCCCCCTGAGGACCTTCTGCACCAGCTTTCCCCAGAGGGCTGCCCCGCGCCCCCCACCCGCTGTGGACCGGCTCCTCCTCCTGCGGTAGGTCTGGCTGCCACCACGGACCTCCCTTTCTAAAGCAGCTCTGCTCCACTCTTCCGTTTTCCCCACGTGCCATTTGTTTACTTCCTGTCACCCCGCACAGGGACCTTGTCTGTCACATCCTTTGGGGAACCTCTGGGGCCCAGCCCGGAGGCAGGGACATACCAGTTACTCAATAAAATTTCACTTGAACGGGTGGGCAGAAGATGAATGAGATATAGGCTTGGAATAGATACTGTGCACAGACACTGTGGCAAGTGTCCTGTATGTACCCACTCACTCCACTGTCCTGACAACCTGTGTGACAGGCACTACCATTGTCCCCTTTTGCAGAGGATGCTGCCGAGGCTCAGAGACATTACGGAACTTGCTAGGGGTCACACAGTAAGTAGGTGGCAGAACTAGGACTCAGGGCCCCAAAGTCTACGCTCTCAGTCATTACAACCCCTTACTGAGCCCGACTCCTTGCAAGTGACTGAGGACAGAGATGAGTAAGGCGCAGCCTTGGGGTGCAGAGGATGAGGCACAGGGACAGACTCAGTACAGTGGCCACCGTGTACACAGCGACTTCGGGTGCTGTGGCAGTGCAGCGGGGGCTCTGGGGGGTCCTTCCTCCAGATGGGGGCCCTCCTGTTTTCTTCCCACCCATGAGACACCTGGTAGCCCCCAGAAGGCCTCTGAGATGACGTGATCCTGAGTGATCCTTCTGTGTGTCTGGGGGGAGGGGAGCAGCCTCCCTCCTGTGTGTGTGGCAGCCCCATGTTGGTGTGTGACCCCTGAAGGAGAAGCAACATGGGGTCACAGAGGAGGTGCTGGCGGTGGCCCGAACTGCTCAGGCTGGCCTCATGCTTGACCCACAAAGAACCCTTCAGACAGGGCAATGCTTGTCAGGCTCTTGAAAATTGGAAAGGACTGCCACCAAAGACTGAGCTCCTGGGGCCCCTGGGGGAGGGGCACTAGCCCCTCCCACCCCCACAGTCTCTTGGTGTAATTTAAGGCAGCTCTGTCTTTGAGGCAGGGGGAGGGGCCCCACGGATGGGATCGCAGTCCTCCTGGGAAAGGCTGTGCTCCTCCCCTTTGACCAGCTCCCTCTCCCCATCTGTTCTAGCGAGGACTCCTTGTGCTGTCAGGCACCCTCCCCTTGTCCTCCCTGCACAGAGCCTGGCGCCTGCACCAGAGGTGGCAGACAGAATATTTAAAAGCCTGTGTGTGGCACTAGGGGAAAGGGGGAGACGCGAGGGATACACAGAGGTGAATCAAGATTGGCCTTGAGTGGGTAAAACAGTGCTGGGCACATGGAATTTATCGTATTGCTCTATGTCATACCAGCTTAAAATTTTCTCTTGTAAAACAAAACAAAAGAGGGCAAGGCTCCGGCATGAACCAATTAGGTCAGAGAGCCGCCCACGTACCCCTGCCTCCCTGCCCTGTCCTAAGTGGGGGCTCGTCTGCCCACCTGTGGCCCAGCTGGAGGTCCCAGGTCTGCCTGTTGGATGGGAGTGACTGGGAAACCCTCTTTGTTTTTTTTTGTTTTTTGTTTTTTTAAGGCAGGCAGTTGTTTCAGATTCCATCCAATATCTCCACAAATCAACATGTTCTGGAAATGCCAACGTTTGTGCACCGAACCTGCTTTTCCCAGACTGTTCGGTTCTTGGAAATGGCACAATGGCCTTTGTGGGACCATGTGCTTTGATTTGGGGTTCAGAGAAAGGGTCACTGTATCCACATGACTCAAAAAGGAGCTTGCCAGTGAGTCCAGGAAGTTAGCATCTGAAGCGTGGGGGACTGAGACCCCCTCAAGCCCCTTCACTCTGGGGCCAAGTTCATGGCTACTGGGAGACAGTGCTGGCAGAGCCCTGGGGCCCAGGGAGCTGAGCATGTGCCTGCCCCCTCCCAGGCTTCCCCGGGGCTGAGGAAGGATACATTCCCAAGATCACAGCTTCCAGGCATTTGATTGGCAGAGCCTCTTTGGTCATTTCCTTGGCCAGGTCCATCAGCCTGGTGGGCAGGAAGACAGAGACATGAGTACAGAGCCCCTAGCCCTTTCCAGTGAGGGGGCAGGTGGACTAGAAATGCCAGAACAGCGACTCCCGGTCCCTTCTAAGCTGCCTCAGCTCAGGCCCAGCACCTCCCTCCCCTCCCCCATGTCCATCCTGAGCCAGAGAGGATGGATGAAGAGGCAGTCACTGAAGATAAGGAAGGGGGCCCCTTCCCTTCCCTCCTTTCACTTCCTCCCCCCAGTCCAGGCTCCTGCTCCAAAGACCTCTGGGGGTGGGGAGTGTGAATGGAGGGCATGCAGTCACAGGCAGCTCTTGGACAGCCCTGGGCTGGGCGGGGGGGGGGGGGGGGCGCTTCTGCAGCAGTGGTAGGAAGGCTGCGGGAAAGCACACCACAGATGCTGGGAACCTCAGCATTGCTGTCATCCCTTATGGAGCACAGTGGATACCCCTGATCCAACCGTAGCAACTCCAAAGAGCTTGTAATTGATTGCTACTGCTCCCCCACAGCTGGCCAGCTGCCCGGGTCTAGGACATGGCATCTCAGGCCATTAGCCAGGTGACTCCCCAGCCTGCTCCTGAACTTGGAATTCAGGCCACTTGAAGACAGCCTATTCCTGAGGCCTCCTTCCCCCCTCCTCACTGACTGCTGCCTCCAGGTCTAGGAATGCAGCCTGGCCACTGGCTTCCCCGAAGAGGGTGCTGGACTCCTCCACACCACAGAGGGTGGAGCTGGGCCCTGCCACACAGCAGCCAGAGGACAAGAGCAAATCTTTAGGGATGAGGGAGGCTGGATTCTGCCCAGGGGCTTGAAAGGGACAGGGGTAATTAAGTTATTTAGCTAATAAACCACCTCAAGAATTTTTTGCAAGAAAGCGAACATGGACAGCTTGTGTGGAGTGAGATGTAAACTTCGTGTCAATTTTTAAAAGATGGAGTTTTGAGCCTGTGGATGGCTTTGGGCTGAGCCCCCAGACCCAGTGAGGAAGTGGCACTCACTCCTCACTCTCCTCTACTCTCAGGGCTTCTGTGGGGTGTATCCAGCCAGGGGTCTACACGCTGGATGGTGGATTAGGAAGCAAGAGCTGTACGGGGGTCCCTGTTGCTCAGACACTGGGCCTTGTAGTAAATGACCAGAAGAGAGTCCAGTAAGGCAACTGGGGTGACTCACAGGTTCCCTGCAATGGACAGCACTCTCTCTTGCTAGGCCCACGTCTCATTAAAAAAAAAAAAAAAAAAAAAGGCTCATATACAGACATCTACCTGGGACCACCCTCTGTCATTGCCAAGGCAAGCTGGGGGCTGTCCGTCACCCTCCCAGCTCCGCATGGATGTTGAGGTTCCCTTTTCCATCATGGGAGCCCTTTTGTTCATCTTGGGCAGAGTTCCCTCCTTCTGTCATCCTTAGGGCCCCTGTGGCGTGCAGAGGAGGAGACGGGCAGTGGAGCGGGGCACTTGCCCCTGCTGGCACGCTCCCTTGGGAGAGGCCCTGCCTGCCTCATGAGCTTCCACCCAAAGGCCCCCCGAAGGCCTCTAACCTGCCGAGGGGCACTGTCAGCCTTGGTACCATGGGACAAAGCCTGCCCACACTTACCCTGTAAGGGGTCTGCTCTTCTTAATTTCAAAGAACTGGGTCCCTGTGTGATTGTATCTGCAGTGCTGGTTAAGGGCTTCCTTCCTGGCTTGGTGTGCAAGAGTTGTGTCCCATCCCCTGAATCCATCCCCCAGACCCAGGGGCCCAGCACTCCTGGGGGTGCAACCTCCTAGAGGCACCTAGGAGGTTGCTTGTCAAGACCTGATGTCTTGAGGGGAGAGCAGGGCATAGCTCATGTACTTCTCCTTCCCACACAGTACCTCTCTGTCTCTCCTGGCTTCCACCCTTGCTCTCCCCTGGCCTTCCCTTCCAGGACGGGGGCCATGGAGCAGGCAGCCAGGCCAGCCCGTGCTGGGAGAGTGGCAGAGCTCTAGACAGCTCTGAGAGGCAACATGAGCCCAGAGAAGGCAGGGTGGGGAGGGTGTCCAGCCCAGCTAAATTGCTGGGTGCTGCTCCTGAACCAAACCCCTCCCCTCTCCAGACCAAAATTTCTCCACTGCCAAAGGAAGGGCTGCATCCAACTTTCAGTAATCAGCTTGGCTTTTCTCGGGCTCAGGACCTGACCCTTCCATTGCTGCCTCCCCTGCAGCAGAAAGGCTGCGGGAGAGACCCAAGGACGTACAGGGTGGAGAGCAGAGGGTGGAGGGATCCAGAGCAGGGACACTGTGGTGTCTGGGGCTTGGGAGGTCCAGCTCTTTCCATGCTGGGCAACTGGCCCCCTGCCAGGTAAGAAAGGCAAAAAACTGGGAGAACATTCCAAGATGTGGAAGTTACCTCCCAGAGCATAAAATCCTTTTCCTTTTCCATCTGTACCCCACCCTCGACCCCCCACTGCCTTTAAAACTACTAGTTTTTAAACATCCCCAAGGGAGCCTCCCCTCTTTCTGCCGGGCTAGATGAATGGCAGACAAGGTCTGGGCTGGCGGACCTAGACTTGGCCACCCATCAGCAGGTCACTCAGGAGACATTCACCCATCACACCGAGGAGAGGAAGTGGTGGCAGACAGTGGGTCTGGCACCCATCAAAGTCCCTCCTACACCTACATGCACTCACACTGGGGCGGCACAGCTCCAGGGGAGCAGAGGTTCCCTGTGCACAGCGGCCCTGGAGCTGTGGCATGAAGCTGCTCTGCTGCCACCTCTCCAGCCCAGTCTGAAAACAAGCCCCACTCAGCCTTTGGACCAGCACACCCACCAGCCAGCGGCCATGACCCTGAACCTGGGAGGATACTGCAGCTCCCTGATATAGCGCTGCACGGCTTCCAGGCGCTCAGGGATGGGGGTGGAGGGCTGGAACGTAGGCACAGTCGGTATGGGAATCTAGGGACAGAGAAAGAGCCCCAGTCAATTATCCCACAGAGAAGCCACATGCGAGGGGGCATCCCCGCTTCCCTCCTACCCTGAGCCTCTGTCCTTGGCAACCTTTACAGAGGCTCCAGTCAGGCCATCCCCATGGCCAGTCCTCTCCCTCCCAGTCAGCCCGTGACAGCGTTCTTAATTTGGAGCTTATGCTGATGTTCCAATTTGTGTTTCTTAGATAATTTTAGAAAAACACAGGTTGACTCCCCGACTGTTTTGGATTTCAAATATTCATTAACTTTAAAGGCTTAACAAGAATGTCAACGTTGCAATTAAGTTCATTTGGATGTGGGGCTCCTCTGGTTCAGGTGCTGGATCAGACTGGTTTACCTGGTGTCAGTGCCCTGGGGGAGCCCTCCAGGTGTGGACACAGCCTTGGCAGAAGGTGTCACCCAGTCCCTCACGGCACATTGACAGGCCTTCCAGCTCTAACCCGAACTGGAGTGAGTTAGGGGTGGTAGGCCAGACGGACATGTTTTGGGACAGGTCTTGCTGTGGCCCTACTTGCCACAGTCTGGCCACTTTGGAGGGGTTTCACGGAGGCACAGGAGCCCTGGTTCCCCTTCAAAACCTCCCTTCCCGGCCAGCTCCACATCTGTAAGCAACACGGGTAACCAGGTCACTGGGCTGTCCTCCCCATCTGAAGAGACTTTCCAGTGCCCTGCCCAGGAAAGGGAGAGAGGGGGGTGTCAGGCAGGCACCCCCTGACGCTGGGATGGACAGGCGTGGGCTGCCAGGAGGTGGGTCAGAAGCTGCATATCCCTGAGGCTGTCCCCTCAACCACCAGGCAGGCAGTATCCAGCGAAAGGGGCCACCATGCAGGAGTGGGTTCTGGGTTCCCAGGCCCACCTCGGGCCAGGAAAGCCTGAATCCTAGCAGTCTGCCTGCAACAAATCAGTGAGCCCGAGGAGGCCAAGAGATGCACCAGCTTGGTTCCCCTGCGCTATAGAACAGACTTCTTTGGGCAGAAGAGCCAGATTTCCAGGA
The DNA here is from genome assembly GCF_022682495.2 of Desmodus rotundus. Classification (NCBI taxonomy): domain Eukaryota; kingdom Metazoa; phylum Chordata; class Mammalia; order Chiroptera; family Phyllostomidae; genus Desmodus; species Desmodus rotundus. Next base: position 117,739,720 of record NC_071393.1, on the reverse strand, counting down.
ACAAGTCCCACTCCTCTGGGCTCCCCCTTGGCTTCCAGCACTGCCAGCTGTCAAGTGGCCTTAAGCTCCTCACATGGAGAGGTCCCACCCTCTGGTCCCAGGTCCCTGTGTGGCTGCCCCTCCCATGGAGCCCACTCAGCAGGCTGGGGCTGTAGAGAGTCACAGTCTGGTGGGTAGGGTGGGTGTGAAGGGAGGAGCTCGGGGTAGGGCTGGGGCGGCAGAGGTCCTCCCTGTAGTGAGATGCTGCGCCCGCTGGGCACAGCCTGTTAGATAAGGTGGCTGCGGTGGCTGGGGCCCTGACACAGCAGGAGTGACACACGGTGACCACTGCACCCTCCTGTCTGAGGTGCTGCTGATGGCCTGGAGCACAGGACAGCCTGTGAGAGACACCTGCTCACTCCAAAGGGCCCGGATGCAGGCGGGAAGGCCCAGAAGCGAGGGCTCTGCAGGCACTTCCTCTCCGCCCCCTCCCCGTCTTCTCCTCCCTGTCTGGGCAGTCCCCAGGCAGACATCTCTGTCTGTGAGGAGCTATTTCCGCTTTCACATCATGCACAGCTGCCCAAGTTGGGGCTACCACTTAGTCATCAGGAGATAAAAGTCCCAGGATAGCAGGGAAGTTCCCTCTTCCTGCCAGACCACCCTCTGCCAGATGGGCACCAGAACTCTCCAAGGGCCTCGCTTGACCTCCCTGGTGTCAGGATATGGGGTGGGGGAGGGAGAGGAATTGCTCGCACTTTACTATAAACAGTGTGACACGTGACCTCCTCGGTAGAAGGTCCCGAAAGGCCATCTCCACTTCTCCAGTGAGGGCGTCCAGTGATTTCCAGGAACTTTGGCTACAGACTAAGGGTGCCCTCCCTTGAGACACTCCAAACAAGGAGGGAGCTGCAGTCCAAGGGTTCTCTGCCTGAGCTCACTCCAGCCCTGGGTCAGGGCCGGGCAGCACCCATGAAGACATTCCCTGACATCCAGACAGAGGACTCAGGCACTGGCTGCTCTGGGAAGAGTGAATGACTCCAAAAGAGTTAAAAAAAAAGACCTGAGAGCAGGGCCTCAGAGGCCGCTACGACTGAGTCTAAGCTGGAAGGAGCTGTCCGGCCAGCTCCACAACTCAGGCTAACTCCTGGTGCAGACGGCACAGACAGCGTTCTTCCGAATGTTCGTACAAGCATACACTCATTCACGCGGAGACAAGTGAGTTTCCGTACGTCCAAGTGACCAGGCCCACTTTAGGACTGATAGCCTGGATTTGCTCTGACCCCCACCTCCAAACCAGGAGCCAGGAAATGCTTCCTCACTGTTGAGGGTCAGAGTACAGCGGGGGTGAATGATATTGGCTTCCCGGATCTCTTTAGGGACAAATTCTTTTCCACTATCAAGGCCAAGGGTTATCCTTACTGCAGAAACCGCTAAAGTCCTGAGTTCTGTTCAGTCATTCTACCTGGTAAAGTCTGTTTCAGTCCAGCACAACAGGGAAGCTTGGGGAAGGGAGGACGGTCCACAGCTGAGTGTGTGGGCAAGAAGCAGACAGCCCAGAGGCGGAGAGAGCGGCTCCAGAACCAGACCATCAGTGTCGAAATCCCAGCTCTGCCATTCACTGTCCGCATCAAGCTCCTTGATGTCTCTGTGCTTCAGACGTCTCCTCTGTAAAAGGAGCATCATAATAGAACCACCCTCACAGTGTGAGCGAGGCAGGGCCAGGCAAAGCTCAGGTCCCGCTCACTGTCACTGTCACTCCAGTGCGTGCCAAAGCTACTGGTCAGCACGTGCTGACCTGATGTCCAAATTCATATTCCGTAGGAGCCCCGTGGCCAGGGCCACAGTCAGATCTTCAGCAGCTGGATCTGGGAGGAGGGGCCCCTGAGCTTTTAAAGGTGGTGGAAGCTCGGAACATCAAGGTGAGATTCTTATGAAGGACCATAAACTCTTCCTGGGTCTGGGATCCTCTTAGAATCGGCCAACCTTTAACATTCTGGTACCAGCCTTCTAAAGGATGTTTCCCCAAAGCACCTGTGGAGTGGCTGCAGCCTCAGTTCTTGCTCCTTTTGTTGGGTATGAATTACATGCTCATCTGTTTCACATGCTTTTACTTCATCAATTCCTCCCCGCATCCTTGGAAACAGATATTGCCATCATCCCCATTTCACAGCTGTGAAAACCAAGGCACAAGGAGCTTGCAGAAGTCATCACATAAGTCATCGTGGGAGAACCGGGATTTTAACTCGGCGGATCCAACTGCAGACTTCTCGTTGTATCTCATGGCACAGCAGGGATCCCAGACTCAGCCAGCTGCAGGGGCCACTCAGGGTGTCAAATGGGGAAGGCAGGCGGGAGTGAGAGTGAAGACCGCAGCCAGTTGGGGGAGGGAGTCGCTCCTCAGCTCCAGCTGCCGTTGCCACATGGGAGTACAGACTCTTGAGCTCACATCTTCTCATTTTCCGAAAAGGTGCCAAAAACCTGGATCTTCACATGAAATCTCCCAAGTGAAAATTTGCAAGTGGTCTTCTTAAACACTGTGTTGTCCCAACAAAACATCTCTTGGGCCCGCCTTGGTGACCCCTGCAGAGAATGCCTCTGTCCCAGCACCAAGGGCACAGCCACTCAGGGAGGGGCCAGTCCAGGGGTCAGTCCACTCCGCTGCTGGCACTCTGGGACCCAACCATGGATGCCTCTGGGGCTCCAGGGCTGCTTTCTACCCTGGGCCAAGGTCAAGGAGGAACCCCACACAAACTTGGGTGCGTTTTCTCTCTGCGACACTCCTTCCTGTGGTTTGAAGAGGGGAGGTTCCAAATTTCCCCAATCTCCTCAGAGAATTCCTTCAACACTACCACGCTCCCCCAGCAACAGCTTCAATCCTTCATTGGCGTCTTTCCTATACATGAAGGTCGAGGAGGGCAAGATGACATTATAGACCAGCTGCTAATAAACTCATTGGTCTTTTTTTTTTTTTTTTAGTTTCCAGGAGAACCATTCACACCCTCCTATAGCCTGGTTTAGACGTAAGCAAGATGGCAGGAGAGCTGTCTGCTAAACACCAGCTTGTTCACGTGGGAGAAGCTGTGGAGAAGCGTGTGGGTCTGGCCTCACCGGCACGTGTGCTGAGTGTGATCTAGCCTCCCTTCCCGATAAAGGGCGTGAAAAAGGAAGGAGCACCCGATAACCAGTCTTGGCTTGTGGCTTTAGTGTACCAAATGTTTTAACACATACAATCTCTTCCACATGTAATCTTTTCCACAATCAACCCCACGTATGGGAAAACTGTGGCTCAAACAGGTTCATGGGACCTGCCTGAGGTCAGATAGATAAGCGAGCAGTCTGGACCCAATGGTCATACCCTTTGACTCAATGCTTTCTCCTCTAGGAATTTATCCCAAGGAAAGAACCAGAGATGGATCCCAAAATGTACATTTTAAAATGTTCCCATAGTGTTCGTTTTTAAGAATATATTGTTGAAAAAATGTCCATCCATAGTGATATGCTAAATAAATTCTAAATTAGTACAGAGGGTAAATGTGTAGGCTTCAAAATCAACCCACTTTTGCTCTGGCCTGTGTAGCTCAGTTGGTTAGAGTGTCATCCCATAAACTGAAAGCTTATGGGTTCAATTCCCGGTCTGAGTACATACCTAGGTTGCTGGTTCAGCCCCCGGTTGGAGCAACTACAAGAGGCAACGGACTGATGTTTCTCTCCCTCTCTCTCTCCCTCCCTTCCCCTCTCTCTAAAGTCAATAAGCATGTCTTCAGGTGAGAGTAAAAAAATAAATACCAGAATCAATCCACACGTTTTTTCCCTCTGGAAATGTTAAGCAGTTGCTCAAATTTCACCCTCCAAATTCCCTTTTCCCAGAAGACGACTTCTCGTGGCTATTTTACAAATAAGTTGGGAAAAGCAAAACAGAACACTCTTCTCTAATGCACTTTACCTGTCCCTCTTTCCAGCTCCCTTCCTTCTCACCTGAGCAGCGAGGACTAAGCACTGGGCTCCTGACCTCTGTCTGAAGGGCTTTTCTTCCGGGGATGTCAGGCCTGTGCATTTGGCTTAACCGTAAGCAAACTAACTGCAGCAGTTCACCATAAATGTTAGAGGAGAAACTCAGGCGTGCATTTCCATTGTACTGCGCAGAAAGTCTCAAGCGCCCTTTCACTGAGCAAACACAGGAGGCCTCAGCAAGACAGAGATGAATGAGACATGACTGGAGAGAGCCGTCATGGAGGAGTTCCAGCTGTGCACAGAAAACTTATCTGACTTTACCCCTCTCCACTGGCCCTCTTCTAACTGTCCCGATCCAGCATCCAGCAGAGCGGATGACCTGGGTCCGGAAGACTCGGATTGAGTCCTAGCTCCACCACTTATTGGCTATTTGACCCTGAGTTCCGGCTTGAGTTGTCCTACTTCCCATTTGGAAAAGGGGTCCCCAAACTGTATTTACTTTCCAAGGCTGTTGGGGAATTCAGTGAGATAACACCTGAAAATAATTTTTGAATACATGAAGCTCCTGTAGCCACCTTAGTCATACATAATCTCTGCCCACAGTTCTCTGGCTTAGCAAATGAGATGTCAGGCCACATTAGTGTACTTGTTAATCTGCTACCCTGCTCACAAAGTGTGGGTATTTTAAAAGAGATGAAGGAGGGCTCTTGGAAAAAGGGCATGTAGACCTCACAGAACCACCTCAGTTGCAGTTGGGAGAAAGTTCTTCTGGACAGGTTCAGAAGAACTTTTAAAAAACCTCACTAAGCTAGTGGTCCCCTACCCCACCAATGAACGTGCTCTCCCAACCTCAAGATCATGAAAATCCTAGATTCCCCCCACCACCCGACCCCCAACACACACCAACTCCTCACCTTGGGCAGGTCTGTGGCTCCACGGATCCGCTGGGCCACCTTTTCTCCATCGGGGTGGATCTTGGCCACGTGCTTCCACATCCTTTCCCAGGTGGCCTCGTCCACAGGCAGCCCACCCCGGTTAACAAAGAAGGGGACACCTCCATCTCGCAGGTCCTCTTCCCCTTCCTCCTCTGGCTCATCATCTCTCTGGGCCGAGGCTCCTTCGTTGGTCTCCAAATGCCTGACCCCAGAAGAGGCAGAAGCTGCAGCAGTGGGGGCAGCAGTGCCCCCGACCACCTTCTTCCCTCCTGGCATCCCCGAATCCTTGACAGGGTGGAAGTAAGTATCGGGAGGCAGGAAAAAATAGGTGGCTCACAGGAGGCCTCCCACACACCGGCTGCAGAGATAACACATGGCCAAACAGAGAGCAAGGCGCCTTTAAGAAACCAGGGCGTGGCTCCAGTACAATAAAATACTATTCGATAAGAAAAAAAAAAAAAAATCAGTGCCTCAATGGGCTGAGGGGGTTTGTGGTCTGGGGTCAGCCTTAGAGGCCTTATACCTTTTGAAAAACGGGATAAAGAAAACACACCCCAACTTGGCAGCCTTTAGAAAGCAACCCCATTTGACAGCGAGAACAATAACGGGCAGCAGTCTGGGTTTGCAAAGAGGAGAAAAGTCGGTGGGGGCGGGCAACTGCGTCCAGACAGCCCAGACCCGCGGCCACAGAGAGGGTCAAGGAACGGGTGCCTGCTCTGGGATGCCCAGGTCCTAGTCTTGGAGAGAACAAATTCCTCTACAAAATATCGCACGCTCACACCTGCGCGCTTAGGAGGGGAGGGGGTACCGAGGGGGCTTCAGGCCGCATCAGCTCTGAACCTGGACCCCCCTGACCTGGGACAGTGAGGGGACGCGATTTCTTCACTGCGGCCAGTCCGGGAGCCAGGACTCGCAGCTGGCGGGGTGCAGGGAGGGGGCACGCTCCGACGCGCACATTCCACGCCCGCAGCCAACTCCCCGCACAAAGTGGGCTTTGTCTTTGCCCCCTGTCCCCTCGCTCCCGGGAAGCTGCAGCAGAGCCCCCAGAAGGGGGAAGGGTGCAGCGTGGAGAGCCTAGGCTCCGCTGGTCCCCTGCTGGGCGCGTCTCAGCGGGCAGAAAGCCGGCACCCAGCGAGGCGCTGCGTCAGCCGAGCCATCGCGGGGTGCGGGTCCCTCTCTGGGGCCCGGGGCTCAGTGGGGTCGCCCTGGGCGGCGAGCAAGGGCCAGTCTGAGGTCAACGAGCGGCTGGCTCCGGCTGCGGGGTCGCCGCCCCGGACTAGCTGTAGCATGGGCAGTGGCGCGGCCAGGGCAGGCGAAGGATGTTTCGCCGCTGTTCTCTTGGGCTCCAGGGGCTCGGGGCAAGAGGGTGGAGGAAGGATCGGCGGCGAGGAGAAGTCCGGGGGCTCGCGCAGCCTCGGCCCGCGGACGGAGCTGGATGCGAGAGATAAAGCCTCGGCGAGCGCGAGCTGGGCTAGTCCCCGAAGAGCAGCCCGCAGAGCGCGGGGGTGCAAGCGCAGGTCGCGACTCCGCGACTAGGCAAAGCTGCGGCCGCCGCCGTCCCAGTCACCCCCGGGCCCAGCCGCTGCTGGCCGCGTCCCGTGCCCTCCCGCCGCCCACCCGGCTGGGCTCAGCCCCGCGCGCATGCGCTCTGTCCCCCCCTTAAAGGGCCAGTGCGTTCCCGGCGGGTCCTCCGCCTCTTACTGCCATCCCTCCGCTCCAAGTTACCTCCAGGATAGGGGTGGGCGTTCGCTCCCCTCTTATCCCTCTCTCCTGGCGCGGTGAAGCTGGTGCGGAGCCGCAGAAGAAGTTCACAATATGCCAAACTGTGCGCAAACTCCAGGGAGATTCCGGGCTCAGAAGACACGTGGTCGGGAGTTTCCTAAGGGGAGTACCTCGCAGGGACCCTCAGGGTGTAGAAGGGAGAGCATGGCCTGAAAGGCCGAGATTCTAGACGGATTCAGCGTTTATTTTTCTGTGGGCTATCTAACAGGTCACTTCCCACTGTGGGCCTCAGTTTGCCAGCCAGTCATCCGAGGTGGTCACCCTGGGTCCGTGTAGAGCCCTCTCGGCGCGCTCGTTCCTAAAAGGTATATATCTGGGGGCTACATTAGCTACCGCTGGAAGTGAAAGGGTTAAAAATCGCTCAGTTCCCCTCCAAGACCTGCAGCAGTGGGAGCAGGGTGTACAGGGTTCGACCTTAGTCTGTCTGGACACGGCTCTGGGGCCCCCCGCACCCTGGCAGGGAGCAAGCTGCGCCCCAGAGTCTTGGCATGCAAGGCGATGGTAGGGACGGTCAGCCCTCCCAGAAGAGGATGACATTACCACCGATTTCAGTGAGCCAGCCAGGGATGGTAGAGACCCAAGGCCACCTCCCCCTCCTCAAAACTCTAAGGCCAAAAAGGCTCCAACAGGGAGTATTATAAATGAGGAACTCCTCTAAATCGACAGTGCGAGGGCTTTAAATCTCCTCCCTTTTCTCACGCCAGGAGTTAGTGTGAGTAACAATCTCGTGGGGTGCATGCGGACTCTGCGCCCCCCGCGGGCAGATTCAGCTTCCTTAGGTCTGTGACTGGGGCGTTTCTCACCATCCACTTCTCTGACAAGCTAAGGTTATAACCTTGGGCTGGGACAGGAAAGGCCCTGGAGAATCTGAAGTCCTCCGTAGTTCACTGTTTCTTAAAGTTGTTCCTGGTGTCCAAACTTCATAAGTGCTCCGAGCTTCGATAGCAACCTCTTGCTCCTCCAGGGTCAGAAACCAAGGGTGATCAGTGAGGGGAAGGGTCACAGGACTTCAAGAAAGCTAGTTATGAGGGGCTCCTCTTAAGCTCATGAGGCAAGAAGACTCCAAGCATGTAACAACCACTGGGGACCAACGACAGCAACCTCCTCATTGTGTAGATGGGGAACCAGAGAGTGATTTCCCCTAGATCACACAGCTAATTACTTGAACCGGAGTCTCTACTTCTTCAGACACTTAGCCATCACCCTCGCCTTACCTCTTGTGCTAGCAAAGTGGTTGTGGTGGTTCTAAATTCTTTGTAAGTTCTTTGCCACTTCTCCTTTCAAGAGAAGGAGTTCTAATTCCCCTCCCCTTGAGTGTGGGCTGAACGTAGCAACTGGCTTCTAACAAATAGAATGTGGTGGAAGTGATGTAATGTACCCTGTAAGCCTGAGTCATAAAAAGTAGACATTCCTCCTGTCACTTTCTTACTTCCTCAGGACACCCACCCTGGGAACACACCCACTGTGCTGCGAGGAAGCCCAAGCCACGTGGAGAGGTGACGTGAGGTGTCCTGGCTGGGTTCTCAGCTGACGGCCAGCATCAGTCACCAGATGGGTGAGGATCTGAGAGGGGTCCAGCCCCCAGCCTTTGAGTCTTTCAGCCGAGGGTCCTGACATGGAGCAGAGACAAGCCACGCTCTCTGTCTGAATTTCTCTCCTGTGAAAATTAAGAGATAAGAATGTCATTTTAAGTCAGTAAGTTTGGGGGTACTTTGTTATACAGCATTAGGTAACTAACACTGGGGGTTTCCTGAAATGACGAACAATAAAGTAGATTTGGGGTAGTCATTGAAACAGTAAGCTCTTCTTGAGCTCCTTGAGTACGTTCGACATGCCTGGCCCTATCCTAGCACTGGGGATACAGCTGTGAACATAAGGGATATGCTCTTTGTCCTACGAGGGCTTACGTATGCCAGTGCAGGAGATGGCTAAACATCACTCCAATACAGTGCTTTGCCAGAGGCTTGGTACACGGAGCTATGGGAGTATTTACCCAGGGAAACTCCCTAGTCAGGCAGCCTGCTGGGGAAAGAAGAAATGAGTGGTGTACAATGCCAGCACGGTCTAGGCTGGAGAGTTTTCTGGGATGTGTTCATAGAAGCGGGAGTGGGTAAGTGTCAAGTGGGCAAGGTGGGGCAGGCATGCAAATAGATTAGAAAATGGTGAAACTGGAAAGGAGTGTGTCTAACTCAATCTCCTTTAAGGCGGAAGCCCAGAGAAGACTAGTGTCTTGCTTGGTGTCACACAACTTGGTATCACACAGATATGGGGTCCTGGGCCACATTCTCCCATGATTCCCCCACCCCTGTACCCAGAGAACAGCACTTCTAACAGATACTTGGATAACTCCTTGTTGGCTCAAGTCTCTTATGACCACTACCTGTCTTCACAAAAACTGTGGGAAAAGTTAGGATACGTTACTTCCCATCTTACAGATGAAGAAACGACGCACAGGAAGCTAGGCAACTTAAGCACCTACTTCAGGAGCGGGCACATCAGCGCTGCGAGGTTCAAGTCATTTGATGACGACAGCGATGGTGGTGGTAATGATGCCTAACTTACGTCGCCTGCCACTGTTGCTGTCCTGGCACGCTGCACTGATGTTCTGGAAACTACACACAGTGCCTCAGGGCATTGACACTGCCATTGATCTGCTCCGACTCATTTTCTATTCTGCGACACTGAAGCTGGAGTCTTCTCCCAGAGAGGAGAGGCTGGTTGACTTAGCTCAGGTTTTTGGCGGGAGAAGGCAAAAGCAATTGATTTCATTAGTTTCTCCCCCAAAAGACTATGGGCAGTTGGGGCAAGGGACTTTCTTAAATGAAAATGGGCACTGTTAGGAAAAGAGGGACATGGGGTTGCACAGGTATAGATGCATTTATAAAAGGGACATGCTATGTCTGCATTGTCCAATATGACAGCCAGAGTCATATGTGGCCATTCAACTTTAATTAACATTAAATAAAATCAAAAATTCAGTTCCTCAATCACACTAGCTACATTTCAAGTACTCAAGAATTACATATGGCTTATGGCTACAGCATAGATTATATGTATTGAATATTGAACAGCATAGGTTAGACAACATTCCCATCATTGCAGAAATTTCTATTGGACAGCGCTACTGTGGGATTCTTACTTAGAATTTAATTCTGACTTTGCTTCTCTTACCCTGTACTTGTGAATGTGGAAATAGCAAAAGAGGTGAGTCAGGATCTTTATTCATTTATCTAACACACATGTAAGTGTCTGCTCTGAATCATACATTGTTGTAGGCACCAGGATGCCTGGGAGGGATCTTGGAGACCTGTTCTGTGCATCTCACATTAGAATCATCTACGAAGCTTTTAAAAGTACTGGTACCCGGGCCCCACCCGGCAGAGATTCTGGTGAAATTGGTTTGGGGTGGGGCTTGCACAGCCCTGGGTTGGAAAAGCTCCCAGGTGATGCTAATGTACAGCTGGGGTTGAAAACCACTGCAGTCTGGGCGGACAGTGACGTGATTTGCCTCAGATAACCTGAAAACCTGAGTCTGCATGGGTCTAACCTCTACTTTGGGGTTCTTAGGACAAAATCAGAGTTCTCCATGGAGTAGGCACCTAGGTGAATAGAATGCAAAATTCTTAGAGGAGAATACATCTCTTCCTTAATCCAAAGAGAGTCCAATTCACTAAGAATAAAGTGCCAAAAGAACTTCTGGTTTAGAACCGAGTCTTTCTCAACCTGTTCATGTGTTTCATGCCCGGAACTGCATTATTCAGCCAAGTGGGTGAAATGCCTATAAAAATAGTACCCTTTTCTGAGCGCCTCGTGTAGGTCAGGCACTTCACACACCGCTTGCTTTCACCCCCACGACATTCGACATTCGTACAAGATGAGTTTTGCTGACTCTAGCTGACAGATGAACAAAGGGGTTAAGGATTCTAAACTTGTCTGGGTTGGCACCGCTGGGGTTCTAACTGCAGAGCTTGTGTTCTTTCCTCTTCACCACCCTGTGCCTACCCCTTAGCAGAGAGTGCGGGACAGCTGGCAGGCAGCCGCGGGGCGCTCTGGATCTCACAGGAGAGAAAGCTCTGTGACGGGAAGTGTCAGGGGAAGCCCCAGAACTGATGTGACCCTGACGCGGTGCTTGGTGATAGTGCCTGGGGGCCCTGAAGGGAAGGGAGATTCAGGGATAAGACTGGTGAGGGGATTTGGGGTAGAGTTCTTTTAGTTCATGGTGGTGCTTGGATTTCTTTTGTTAAGGGATTTGGAGGAAGCAGCTAAGAGCAATGTTGGGCCTGGAGCAGTTAGCTCTTAGACACCTAGCAATTATGGTGCGTGCTTGGTATAAACGTTATCTATTCTTGGCCTGGATTCCCGTGGGCTGGCAGAGTGTCTGTGTCACCACGCATCTCTGCAATCTGAGTCCCCACCTGATACTTCCTGGGCAGCCTGGCCTGGCCTCGGCGGGCTGAGAAGGGGCAGGACTCTTTGTGTTCATTCCAGAGAACTTTCACAGTCAGGGAGGTATCTGTCCCCTGCCATTCTCTGGGGGCCACTTTGTACAGTAACAGGAGATCCAGACCTTGGAGAGTGTAAGGGTTGGACTTGGAATGGATCAGGGCTTGTCTGCATGACATTCAGCAGGTCTTTGTGGGATCAAAGCCACAACTGGCCATAAAGGAACACAGACTATCACAGCCTGAGGGACCCTTCTTGCCCAGGTTTCCTTTCAGAGGTAGGATACTAAGGCTCAGAGAGGTGACAGGACTTTCTTGGAACTGCTCAGCCAGTTAGAGGCAGGCATCACCCTTGCACACAGGTCTCCCTCCTGGCCTAGCATGCCTTCTCTGACGCTTTCTCTGGCGGGGAGAAGTGGGTAGCAGACGAGCCCCTGAAGGCTTTGCAGGGTTAGTTTCAGGGCTTGACCAAAGCCGTGCATGTCAGTGGGTAGGTGTGGACGGGGTGTGTATTTAGGATGGTTCCATTCCATCTGGAGGACTAGGTGATGTCTCCTCTCATTTTCCAGGTGAATCATACTCATGCAGCCTTGCATCCCTCCTATTAGGAAACCAGCATTTCCATTGACTATTTTCTCCATGCACAGTAGCAGGTGTTTGGCTAGTGGCGGGTTATCAAGGCAGTCTGCCAGGAATGGCCCGGGCTGCAGTACATATTCTTAAGCAGTGGCCAAGACTCTGGCAAGCCCAGAAATAACCAAAAGGCCGATCTCAGTCTCCCTGCTCCTGGAAGGGCCTTAGACTTGGAGGTAGGGAGAAAAAGAGGCTGTTCTGATGTAGGTTTATCCTGAAGACTAGATCAAAACCATTTAAAGTTGTAGAACTATAGGCCTGTGAAGTGGGTTGGATTTATTTCTTAAGCCTTAACTTCTCAGAAAGACTTCACTTTAGTTCAGCAACAACTTCTGAGTGCCTCCTGTGTGCATGGAATAGCCTATGCAAGACATTACTACGGACTTCCGGGCTGCATCTGGTGAGATGTGTCCCTGTAACTTACTGAGTACTTACCACGTGCCAGGTGCTCTGCGCAGAGTATTTGATGCAATCCTTGCCATAACCTTGTAAATACGAATTCTAATTTCCATTTTTCAGATGAGGAAAAGGTATCAGAGAAGCTAAGTGACTGTTTCTGGGTCCTAGCTTTCCTGGTTTATTTAGCTTTCCTAGTCCTGGCTGAACCAGGATTCAGAGCCTGTGCCCTTGCTGCTGTTCCAGGAGGCCACCAGCTAATGACAGCACCGGGGAGAGCCAGGCCAATGCCCCAACAACGGCTCAAACAAGGTGTCTGAAGAGCGTACAGGAGGGAGAGGTTTGCTCTAATCCAAGCAACGGTGTTTGGCTTTTGGCACTGTTGATATTTGGGGTCACACAATTCTTCGTTGACGGGGCCTGTCCTCTGCACTGTAGGATGTTTAACAGCATCTAGGCCTCCACCCCTGGATAGTCATAGTTAAGACCCCCATTGTGACAACCACTCCCAATTGGGAAACACCGATTTCAGGTAAGAAGTAGCCTTCCACCTGGTTCTACAAGGATGTTATAGACTAGACAAGGATTTTGGTAATTGAAGAAAGGAGGAAGAAATTCATTTGTTTAGTGTTTTTCCACTTGACAAAGAGCCTTCATTTACATTTTCCAGCCTGGTCTTTCCGCTGGCCCTGTGGCTTGTGTCCCCACACAAGGCCAGTGACAGCCACATGGAGTTGCTACAGGCCTGTGGTGCCTGTAGGAGGCTTCTCATTGATTATGAGGTTCCCCTGTAACTCACTCCTTCCTGGCCTCTTAGTTTAGCTTGTACTTGATAGCTATTTTCATCCTTTGGCCCCATCCTTTGGGGCTTTTAGGGAATCTATTTCATCATCAACCACCACCACCAAGTACAAACGCCCAGTACTTCCTGGGGGAGTGGCTCTCTGTGAAGGACTATAGTTATAACCATGAACTCATTTAGTCCTCACAGCTCCCCTAAAAGTGCTATCACCGCCATTCCATGGGGGATGTGGGGGCTAGAAGAAGGGAGGCAACACACCCAAGTCCACTCCTCTGCTAAGCGGTAGAGTGCTGAGTCTCCTCTCAATCACTGTGCTCTCTGGCCTCCCAAGGGCGCCCCACCCTCATTGTGCTGCCTGCTGGGCTGCATGTATCCCTGCAATGAGTTCCTATCACAGCAAGGAGAGTGATGTGCAGCAGCCGGCTTGGCAGGGGTGGGGGTTGTTAGGCTGTGGGACTGAGGAATGGCTAGAATGCCCTGCCCATCCTATCAGTTGTGTGGAAGGAGGGAAGGCAGTGTTTCTGGTGGATGCTCCCTGATGCAGGGCAGTTGTCAGGCTTGTATGGTGTTTGGCTATCAGGGAGGGCTTCCTGCGAACAGGGCAGAGCGCCCAGTCAGGCTGCAAGACAAATGGGTGACATATGTGCTCCAGATCAGTGCACAATGGGCTTGTTATTTTGCATCTGCTAGCAATGAAATGACACTCTATTATTGCAGGAGGCAGAGAATAATAACACAACATTTGGGACTGGGTGCTGAGATGTCTTTTTTAATCTGCCCTCACTTCTCTCTGGGGTCATGACCCCTTTGGGACCATTAGTTCTGAGGCTTGGGGGTTTTAGTTGCCATGGAGTCAGACTAGCATGTGCAATGGGCCCTAGATGAACCCCCTCAAGGATATCTTGACGTTTATGTTCTGTCCTGCTCACAAAGGACCCTTGTTCCATCCCTTCACTCTGCACGGAGAGACAGGGAGTGGGCGATGGGACAGCCGAGGTGTCTCTGGAGATGAGAGGGAAGGGTGGCCTGGGCTGTTCTCATCCATCACAGACAGGCTGTGTTAGAGACCCCACGGATGGATGGTCGGGTTCCAAGGTTTCAACAAAAGTCAGGAATAAAGCAGCGTCTTGATAGTGTTTGATGGATGGGCTAAAGCAGTGCTTCTCAAACTTGAGTGTGCATGAGAACCTGGGGGCTGCTTACAGCACGAAGGGCTGGGCCCTGGCCCCAGAGTGTCTGATTCTGCAGGTCTGGCTGATGTCCGAGAACCGGCATCTCTGACAAGTTCCCAGGTGATGCTGCAGCTGGCGGAGGACTTCATTGTGAGCACCACCATCCCAGGGTATACTTTTCAAAGAGGTAAAATTGTGGCTCGCATACATATTATATGAAGTGAATTTGTATTAAAATTGCATTTATTCAACTTCTTAATTACCAAGGGAACCAGGAAGTTGTTAAAACCAGTTATGGGGACAATTTGAACAGACATATATAATCAGTAATACTGGGATGCATTTGCCAGTGGATATGAAGCTGGTTAATATCCTATAGGGCAATGAACTGAAATGGAGTTATCTTTTCTAAAAACCCAATGCATCTCTCCTGGGCAAAATTCACTTGCATTTCTACAGACAAGAAAAAATTGCATTACCCTCAGTTCTTCTATAACTAAACTTCTTTCCTTCCAGGGACGTAAAATAGCCCAGTCCATAGAAAGACAACCGTGGTGTACCAGCCTGTGGAACCAGATAATCCTCAAAGAGGGCTTGTACACCACAGGTTCCGGGGTCCCACCCTCAGGGTTTCTGCCAAGGTTAAGCGGGGCGTATTCTAATTTCTTAAACAGACTTTCAGGCAGTCTTGCTGTTCTTTGTCCCACGTTTACCCTCACTTCCAGAGGTGTCTGGTGGCTAATGTTTGGTGTAAGCTCCATTTCTTCTTGGCTCCCCCCGGCATGATTTTAGTATTTCACTTTCTCTTCTAACTAAGCCACTTGTTACTTGGCATTCTCTTTGCTGGCGTCCAACATTTTGTTGCTCTCATTTCCTCTCATTTTGCTTTGGCATCATGGGTTCACACCCTTCCTTCGAAAACCCACTTTGGGAGGAAGTGCACTCACTCCATGCATTATCTTGCCTCTGAGCCCAGAGCAGCACCCCGAGGCCTGTTGTGGCCTGATTATCATTGTGCCTGTTTTATTAGTGAGGAAACAGACTCAGAAAATCTACTTGACCAGGAATCTACTTTTTCAGATCGCGTTTCATTTTCTAGGCTCTTCCCACAAGAAAATAGTTCTAGCATGTTCTGGTGTTCCAAAGCACTTCCACGTGTGTCTCTCCTTGACTCCTCATCACTCTCCAATGGGGCAGGCAGGGCAGGTGTTGGCGTCTCTGTTTTATGACTATGAAGACAGAGATGGGGAGGGGAAGGGCCTTTCCCAAGGTCACGCAGCCTAGTGGGCTTAGAACCCACTACTTCTAAGTCCAAGTTCAGGGACCTTTCTCTTGCTGACTCTGGAATAGCTTTACAGACATCTCCAAGTGATACAACATCCAATTACTCAACAAATATTGTGTGCCTGCTATGTACCTGACAGCCCACTAGGTGCTGGGCATGTAACAGAGAACAAGGTGATTGCAAGTACCAGATGCTGCCGGTGCCACCTGCATCCCCATAATCCATCCCAGAGGTCACCTGTCCACAGTTCCTGTATAGGTTCATGGCGTACTGCCCCTCTCCACCTAAGGTGCCAGGGAGTGAAGACCCTGTGAGTGACCCTCTACTAATGAGGGATGGGAGCTGGTGAGGAAACCCCTGAGCTTCCTTGCCCTTCAGTGGGGTACTCTTGAGGCACATTATATACAGTCTCTTGAGGGTCCCCCAAAGTCTGAGCCTTAGTTGCCCCTCCGTTTCCTGGGATCACTTCCTCAATAAGCGACTGACTTTCAAATTCTCTTAGTGTCTGCTTTTGGGGGAACTCAAACTAAGACCCTGGGCTTCTAAAATCCTTTTGATTTACAACTGATGGTCCTGTTCCCTGCCCCTTTCTGTCCCCCTGACGGCATGCTCGCCTCTCCTGCCAACAATGTCAGCTACCAGAAGGAAGGGACTTTTATTGTGCTGTTCATTGCTTATCTCAGGTGCTTAAAGTATTTGTTAATTCACAGTGGGTGCTCAGCAAGTATTTTTGATTCGATGAACAATGGTTATTACTACATTGACCAAGGGACTGGAATGGAGTCATGTGGGGTAATGGCAGTCTTTCTCCTTATTTGGTGTGTGTTTTGTAAGTAATCTTAGTGTCCCAAAGGCTTAATCCTTGGCCATTCTCTCATCGAGACAGGTGAAAAGAGGATGGAGGTGGGAACCGGAGCTGCGTCCATGGCCGGCAGGGCTTGGCAGGTGGAGAAAGCTGCCTGTGAGGGTGGGCTCCGAGAAGGTGGTGTGAGTCATGGGGTCAGACTCAGAGGCAGCTGTGAGCGAGAGCATCAGTACTGCCAGGGACTGTTCGCAAGAAGACACCAGGTCTGGCCTGAGTCTGTTGTGCAGATGAGAATTCCCGTGGAGACCAGAGGAGGGTGGAGAAGCTGAAGTGGAGCGTCAGCTCCCTCTGAGGTCCATGCTAATTTTCATCAACGCTTTCAGGAGCTCAAAGATTGAACGAGAACTTGTATCAAGTTTATCAAGTCCCTGAGTTTTGACGGAACGATGTGTTTTTGAGATCTTTATTTCCCCCTTGAGGCCATCTGGTGGCTGTTGGGTAAAATTCAAACTAGAGTGAGAACTTGTTTTTTTCTTAGAGTTTATTCCAGGCCAGTAATTCTCTTCTTGACCTCTGATGTCACTTTTTTGGCTGTCCTGGTTGCGTAGCTTCAGCATCTCGGTTAATTAATAGCTACTGGGAAAGATGCCTTAAGAATGTGCAGACTGGCTTTCTGAAATGACATGTTCAGTGGTGTGGATGAGAAAGAAGATCTTAAATTTTGTCAAGTTTTACGTGTTGTAAAGTACTTTCCCAAGATGCAACTTCATCGAATTAATATCTTTAGTGTTTGCCTATTATAGTCACCTAAAAACATCACATATCTAGGAATAAATTTAACAAAACATGTGCAAGACCTCTTCCCTGAAAACAGTGAATCAGCATTGAAAGAAATGAAAGAAAACCTAAATAGATGGAGGACTAGCCCACATTCGTAGACTTGAACTTCTATACTGCAAAAGGTGTTGTTTTCCTCAAATTAATTTTTAGATTCGGTACAATGCATGTCAAAATAGTAGCAGATTTTACTTTGTGGAAATTGACAAACGGTTTCTAAAAGTCCTATGGAAATTCAAAAAGCCAGATCATCTGGAAGAAGCAAAAGAAAGCTGGGAGATGTATGCCTGAAGGAGCAGGACCTATTCTAAATCTGTAGTGCCGAGGACAGAGGGTATTCCTCCTTCGGCCCCTTTTAACATTATTTTACCTGTTTGTGTGGTTCTGAAGCTGGGATGGAGAGTCTAGGAAGCAGAGAGGTCCCAGTGCACACCTCTACTTTCTTACAGTTGTCTAAACCAGCTGGAGTAAGGCTTATCACAGGGTTTATGCTACACAACAACCATCACCAGGGACTCAGGGCCACTACTGGAGTTTCAGGCCATCCATTCTTCACACAGGGGCAAGGTACTCATTTGCATAAAACTCTGTGATGGCTTCCCATTGGAGTAGGGACAGTAGTCCCAGCTCCTTGACTGGACTTGCAGCCCTTCACATTCTGGCTCCTCTCTGCCTTTCCAGCCTTACCTTCTGCCAAACTCGCCAACCTTTTGGGATGTCTTCAGTTCTCAGTGATTCACAGACTCTAGTCATAGGTTCTGTGTGTTAGTATATTCTTCTACCTGGTGCATTATTTAAAAAAAATTTAATGTATTGATTTGAGAGAGAGAGAGAGAGAGAGAGAGAGAGAGAGAGAAAGAAACAGTGACCCACTGCTTTACCCTTTCATACATTCATTGGTTGACTCTTGTATGTGCCCTGACTGGGGATTGAACCTGCAACCTTGGTGTATCGGGATGACACTCTAACCAGCTGAGCTATCCAGCTAGGGCCCCCCTGGTGCACTCTTCTTCCTCCTGATCCTCCCCCTTCCCTGCGTGGCCCACTCCCACTTACTTTCCCTGTCTGGGTTTAAACTTTCACTCCTTGGGGAGCCTGGATCCTTGATTTCTTAGGTTGGTGCCGTCCCCTCACCACACACACTCAGTGCACCCATTGCTTCTCCCGTTTTCATGCACTCTGCGCCCGGTTCAGTGTCTCTCATCCCAGCGCCACGGAAAGAGGGACTGTCTTGTGGTTCCCTGTGGTTCCTGCCCCTGGAACAGTGCCTGGCACAGAGTAGATACTTAATCAATATTTATTAAACACACCAATAGATAAGTGAATGTGTAAATTTAAAATCCATACTTGAAAGGCTAACTTTGTAAAATCAAACCTATTAAGGCTTGACAAACTTCACAGCTTGGCAAAGATTACCCGTTTATGACGCGTTGGTGCCACGGGTGAGACTCTAGAAGGGCTGGCGAGTTCCTTTCCATAGTTATTAGTACTTCCCCTTTCTGTCTAAGTGCTCGTCAGACTGGGCCAGAGAGTGTGCTGGAACTTCTCCATCCTTGGGGAAATACACCCAAGTGGGTTGGTGCTGTACATCTCTGTGCGTGCAGCACGGGGCACGGACCCATTCTCTTCGGTAAGCCTGGCGGCTCCTCGGTTCTGAAAGCCAGAGGTTTTGTCCTGCTGGTTGGTGAAAGCAGGAGGTCATCTGATGGGCTAGACTAGCAGCACCATGGGGCTGCCAAGCTGTACCCCACGAGGGTGCTTTCAAGTCCCTGGAATGCGTCACCTCTGGAGGCTGCATTTGCCCTCAGTTTTGTGTGTTGGCATTGCATAATATCGGCCATTAATTTATGTTTACCAATGTCTTCGTTCACATAGTTTTCCATTATGATAAATGAATAAATCTTCAGGACTGAAAATTTAGAAAATGCAGAAAAGAAGGAAATAGGCAAAAAGAAGGAAATAAAAGTCATATAATCTCATTACCCAAAAACCTAATAGGCCCAGGAGGCCCAGAGCCTAGGTCCCACAAATGTTTTAATTTTAATTTCTCCTAAAATAAGAAGGAAAAGTGACTATAATAGTCATGAACATATAACATTGAATCTAGCCTGCCAATGCCATCATAAAACATAATTTTCAACCTTTTTTTAAGGGGGAAGGTATCCATGAATGCAAAAGTGCCTATTGCCCATAGAAGTTGTAATTCAACCCTAGCAGAAATAGGCACTTTTAATATTTTGTGGCATATCCTTCTATTTCCCCTGTATCCTGTGAACACAACACATATGTTTATACTGTTTTTATAAAAATATGCATGTCTATATCATTTTTATAAAAATATGATCATATTTGCTCAGAGTTTTATAATTTTTAACAATATATTGTTTATGCCTTTCCACGTTATTGAATGTTCTTCTAAAGTATTTTTCTGTAATGTTTTATTTTTTATTATAAAAGTAATATATACAGCCTCATTCTTATTTTTTTAAAAGATTTTATTTATTTACTTTTAGAGAGAGGGGAAGGGAGGGAGAAAGAGAGGGAGAGAAACATTAATCAGTTGCCTCTTGTACACATCCCAACTAGGACTGAACCCACGACCCAGGCATGTGCCCTGATTGAGAATCAAACTGGTGACCTTTCGGTTTGTGGGACAATGCCCAACCAACTGAGCCACACTGGTCAGGGCAGCAGCCTCATTCTTGATGCCTGCATTGTGTTCCAGCGAGTGGCTACATATTGTAGTATATTTAACTAACCTATTTGTGCTGTTTCCAGGGTTTTGCTATTATGAATGATAGTAAGGTGAACATTCTTCCAGCAAAATCATTGCATTTATCCATGGAATGAATTCCTGGATGTAAAATTTTGAAACTCGATACCTTGTGCATAATTTAACAGTGAGGAGTTTGAGTGCACCATGGGTCACGTATGATGATAGCTGTGAGGTGTCCTGGGGCCCTGTCTTTCTGTCGGTTACTCTGCAGCAGCCTGTCCTTGGCTTAGGATGGACTTCTCTGAGTGTGTGACCACTGGGAGCCTGAGGAACCCCGTGTCCTCAGGTCCTGTCTCTGTGTACAGCTCAGGATGGAAGCTCAGCGACTATTTCTCAAATGAACAAATGGACGCATGTACAGTCAGGGTGAATGTTAGTCCACAAACTCAGATGTTCAAGAATGTTAACATTTCTTTGATTCTTTAGGTCAGCTTGGGTTTATCGCACCTGTTGAATTCCCACCTGGTGGGAAGTTACATTTCAGTGATTATTAGGTCTCCCCCATAGCACCCCACCTTCCTCAGGTCATACAAAGATCTTAAAACCTAAAGCACTGAAGCCTCTCTGAAATACTCTGTCATTCTGAGTCCCACTGCCCACTCTGAGACCCCCCCGTGTCTAGTTGTTGTTCCCATTAGGCCACGTCTGGGACAAGGGACTCTTGAGAAGACTTGACGCCTTGGTGCCTGGGACTCAGCAGCCCCGTGTGCACCAGATAGCCATCAGTCCTTCCGATCTTTCCAGAAAGAGTTGCATGGATCCCCACTGCAGGTGGGGGGTTCTCTCTTCTTCCTTTTGCTACACTTGCTCCCCTATGAGGACACATCTCTTCCCTAGTTCTTTCTGTCCCCAACCCCCACCCAACAAAAAGCAAAGGAGGTGCTGACTTGAAGGTCTTTTGCTTTCTACTCTGCAAACTCCAGAAGGGGAGCAATTCCAAAGGGCCTGGCTACCTGCTTGAAATCACAGGAGAGATGAATATAGCAGAGAGTAGACTCAAATTGTAATCTCAGATGATCCTGCTGAAGATGGAATCATGAAATGTTACCGCTAGCAGTGATACCTGAAAAAAAGGAGAGTCCCCATTGAGTAATCAAGCTCCTGGTGGGACCTGCTCAGTCAGGCCACATCAGAGTGGTGGGGCACAGCTGTCATTTAAGGAACTTCTGCACTTTGGTTACAGTACACATGCCACAGATGCGTACTTCGGCAAAAAGGTGTTTTTCCTTACTCAATTTTCCCTATTTCCTTTTGACTGAACTTGGGATTGATATTCTCCAAAGCAAAGCAGATCAAACCACTTACGTACTCTAGCAGATTTCACTTGGCTTGATTTCTGTGGGAATGAGATGGTCGGAACGGGGTATGAGTTTGAGAGGAAGCCAGTGTTTTCTGAAACTTTTGTTTTGGGTGTGCCGTGACTGCACCTGCATTTCTTGCAGTTTCTTACAAAGAAACTTCCTTTTGAGAGTCAAACTGTTTCAGCTAAAGTTATTTTCAACCAGAGGGAAGTGTGAAAGCTCAGCCCTGAGAACATTGTTCCATTCCCAGTGATTGAAAGAGGAATTTCCTTTGGGGGCCTTTGCCACTGAAACAAACTTTGATTCTGGAAGCAAATGTTTTGGCTTTAAAGATGGCATCCAAACATTACACTTTCTTCTAATAGCTCCCCAGCCATGTATGGTCCTGCTATGATAGTGAGGTTCCTTGGGTGTGGACAAGAAAACTGCCCTGGCTAGTGTGGCTAATATTTGGGGGCAGCGTGTCCAGAGGTGAGGAGCAGATGGCTTGCAGCCGGGGTTTGCTGTCCTCACTTTGCCGCTTGCAAGCTGGAACATTTGGCATGTAACGTAACTGGTCTGAGTTGCGGTTTCTCCATCCGTAAAATAGGGCTGATAGCCTTTACCTCCTTAGTTGTTATACTTACTGAAGAATTAGTGTGATCAAAGCACTTAGAGAAATCCAGTAAGAGTCCTTAACAGTATTCGTGTAAAATGTCTGGTTTGATCATTGTACTGTAGGATGGTATCACTGAAGGAAGCTGGGCAAAGGGTACACGGGGATTCTGTAGTATTTCTATGTGAGTGTAAAGTTATTTCAAATTAAGAAGTTAAGAAAAAGCATTTAGAGAAACTATTTGTATGATTGTTTGAATTAGGCTTGTCTTTGACATGAGACTGTTTCCCCTCCTTGCACTTAAGCACAGTGCCTGGCACTTAGTAGGCCTTCCAGAAATATTTGTTGACTAGATGAATAAAGAAGTTGAGATGTTGAAGGCACTGGCCAGCAGGTGCCTAAGCAGCAAAAGAGAGACAAACCAGCTTCTGCATTTGGAGGGTGGCAGGAAGGAGGTGAGAGGACTGTGCACTGATTTTTAGTGGAGCCTTCAACACACACACACACACACACACACACGTGCGTGTGCAAGTACATTGGACCCTGTGCAAGTTGGGGAAGTGATTTGAGTCCAATGCCTGGGTCCATGGTACGGAGAACAGTGGCTACCCGAGGGGACGGCGAGAGGATTCCTGAACTTAAATAATTTAATGAAAGCAGCTCAGAACTGGAAGTGACCATGAGAATGTGCGATGAATAAATACCATCTAGACCTTGGGTGATTCAGTATGTCCAGCCAAAAATTTTAGTAAATTGACATAGATCTTTGTACGGTCTCTGGGAAGACAGATTAACAGGAGAAAAGCCTACGGATTTTTATATGTACTTGGGAGCTGCCGTAGGAAAATGAAGACCCCAAAGCAGATAGGCCCAAGTGCCCATATACCAGGCTGAACAAAGCATAGCAACTGTGGAAATGTAATTAAGATACACGGAGAGTCTAAAGGAAGGCAAGAGTTAGCCGAACAAGGTCCATTTGTACAGATTTCTCTCAGCCTCCACTCCTTGACTTCGATGGTGATCATGTTTCTCTGCTCTGGGGGTAGGGAGGGCGTCTTTCACGTAGGAGTGTTAACTTCTGCTTTCAGGACACGCAGCGGAGGTCAGAATGACATTCTTGCTTCTGCTTCTTCAAGTGTTTTTAGCTCTAAATGGTCCTTGTGCCAAGGACATATTTTGATGTGGCACATTCAGCACCCTTCACTATCTTTTTCTGTACTCAAATGTTAATGTAATCACCACTGTCTTAATACTGTCTTCGTCTTAGGAATGTTGCTAGAATATACTGGGAAAGAGGGAAAGAGGCTCAAACTCAGGAATTAAGTAAGCTATGCTGCTGTCAGCGTCAGAGTCACACCAAGTAAGTGATAAGCCTAACAGAATATCACAGAGTTTTAGCTGATGACACTATGTTTCAGAAGTATTCTAAACATCGAGAGATCCTTTGGGGTATTTATGCCTCTGAGAAATGCAAAGGTATGAAGTAGGTTTCTGTATTATAATCAGGGTGTCAAGTCAGATTTCTCAAACAATTCCCGGGCAACCCTTAAAAAGCCTGAAAGCATTTCCTAGAAGCTATTCACAATGCCTGAATTACACATACTCTCTCTATACCATACATAATACAAAAAGTTTTGTTCAGAATTTTTCATAAAGCCAGATGCTCACAATTTAATGTTTTGCTTCAATATATATCATATCGTTGGGGAGGTGGGATATGTCACAGACATTCTGCAGCACCTAGCACTGGATGGAACCTTTCCCCTGTCTGTGTCTCAGCTCCCCAAGGAGGCACTTGGTCCTTTGAAGCCGTGGGCTGTGGATTTGTTTTTGGTATTCTCCACCCCTTGCCCCCACCTACACCATGCTGTTCTGCAAATGACAGATTTTCTCCAGAGCTCTTTACTTTGCTCTAGTAGCGTATACAGTCTTACTAATCAGTTGTATCTCTAAACATTTGTAGTGGAACTGTTATAAAAATATGTGTGTTAATTGCAACAAATGCAGAAGTACAGAAAAGTGTAGAGAAAATAAAGATCAGTCATAATTCCACCATATTACAATGATCAGCAGCTAACACTTAACCTAGACTCAGAGATGTAGACTTATAATACAGTTAGTAACCCGTTTTTTTCTGAGTATTGTCTGAAGAACTCCCATTATTAAGTATAGATCAACATCATCTTTAATGACTTCATAATACCTATGTATGGGCTGTAATTTCAACCCCTGTTATCGAACTTTTGGGTATGTCTACATTTTCTCCATTATTTGTTACAACTCAGTGGCTATCTTTAAACACACTTCTGGGGGAAATTCATCGGAGCGGAATTGCTCTGTTTCTTTTAGTTTAAGACGATTACGTTCTAAGCTAATTTTGAAGGACATTGAACATACGTCTAGGTTCCCCACATTAACTATAAACGTCTAGACTAGAAGGAGGAGGCCGAGGCTTGGGTGTCTCTGTATCCTTTACGAATCCTACAAATCTTACAAATACCCAGACCTGGGTATTAGGTACACTTTGGGCTGCAAGTTATGGGACACCTGCCTAAGAGTAGCTTAAATCAAGAAGCCACTTAAATACCTCACATAATTAAGATGTCCAGGTATAGAGCGCTCAGGAGTTGGGGTCACTGCTCAGCAAGGTCACTAAGGACCCAGGTTCCCTCTCTCATTCCCCCTGCAGCGTGCTTCCTGTCCTTGAGCTTGCCATCTCACGGCGGTGGGGGGGGGGGGCGCGACTGCCTTCGTACCAGGCATGTGATCTTCCCAACCCCCATCCAGAAAGGAAAGCATTTCCTCAAAGTCACTCAGGAGAATTGTCCTTCTCTCTTGGTGGGCAGAACTGGCTTTCAAGGCTACTTCTAGCTGCAAAGGAGGATGGGAAGGTGAGTCTTCGGCATTTTCACCTGCTCCCATGAGAAACAATCTCAGGGGTGGAAGGAGGCAGGGAAAGGCTGTTGGGTGGGCCGCCAACCCATGGGGCCACGGTGCCAGGGCTGAAGATATTCCCTGAGTTGATATTCAGATCATCTCCTTTCTTCCCTCCTCTTAGTTTCTCACGAAGGAAAACGAATTCTTGTGGTGTCACAATAGCTGTGGGACCCTCTGGGATAAAGTGGCCATGATTGACAGAGACTGTCTCCTTGACCAAACTCGAGTCAGGCTCCTCTGGGCCCTCTTCTCCACTAGGCTTCAGCCCATCCTTGCTGGGCCTGTACAGGCCAGTGACAGCAAGACTCCTTCTAAGCCAGTTTAGGGAGAATCCTCTCACCCTGGTGTCTGATGGCCCTGGCTGCCTTCAGCAGGAATCCAGTTAAGTCAGTTTAGCAGGAACACCTCTACCCTGGATATTTCCTCTTAGTGATTTTCCATCCACTGATCCTCACCCAGTGCTGCTGCTTGGCTGTAAACCCCCCTTGGTCCTTGTATTTCACTTGAGCCCCATCTCTCTCCCCTGTTGCAACAGTCTTACCCCCTATTGTGATGGCCCGGAATGAAGTCTTCCTTACGGTTTTGACAGGGTTCAGAATAATTGTTTCTCTAATAGTTACTACGCCAGGACTACTTCCTTCCTGAGCGTTTGGTGGGACTTTCCTGGTTTGCGTGGGTGTCCTCCAGGGGAATCTCTGGCCCCGTAGGGACATCGGTCAGTGGGAGGTGGCATTAGGGCCTCTGAGAGACTGAGGGAGACTTGGATGCCCTCTGGTTTGAAAGGCTTCTTGTAAACTAAAAATGAACAGCCAAACCTAATAGCATTATAAAAATTGTGATTGATTTGAAATGTTTGCCTCCCACAGACTAGCTCGTTCAATGCAAAGGAAACATCACAATACAGGTGGGCATGATGATCACTGAATTCGTGAACAAACCGACTCCTATGTAGCAGCGTACTGCCACTGGAGTGACCCCAGGTGGCGACAAGCTTCAGGGGGATGCTGACGGCTGTCTTCGTAAAATGCAGGTCTGTGCTTCTTCCTATTTCATTTGGAGGGCTTTGCAAATCTAAATTTGAGGTGCGACATGAAATGAGGTCCAGTACACAGCCTCTGAGCCCCCTGTGAGAACGCCTGGGCAAGAGTTCACCAAGAGGGCCTGAGGACTCAGATGCCACAGTTTCACAATCAGTTGCTTACTTGTTTCTCTTCACCTGTTTGATTTGCCCGTCCCCGCCCATACCCCCTCCCTGCCCTCCTCTCCTAAACTCACTATTATCTTATGGTCCATTCTTTCCCTCCCCTTCTTTCCTCCTTCCTTCCTTCCTTTCCGCTTTTGAAAAGTCCGGTCCACTACAGCAGTGAAAAAAAAAGCTGTAATCTGAGCTCTGGCTGGCAGCCAGAAGGGGAGGGGGAACACCTGTGAGGTCACACCAAGGTCATACCCAAGAGAGAGGAAGTGAGGCTGCAGGCGCTTCCCTGACTCTCGCAGGCAGCCGTCCCCCTACCTCACCCCCTCCAGCCCCTGTCCCGGGCTGAGGTAACACTCAGAAAACACCGAGACCAGGGCTTATTTTAAAAGCAGCCCAGCATTCATCACGCCAGCATCATTTCCATCGGGATGGCTATGTTGAGGAATTCCTTACAACCCCCATTCAGGAAGCGTTTTATTCTGTCCCCTGTGGAGCGGCTGCCCCAGTGCTGGTCAGAGTTTGATCGGTCTGGGTCAAGATAGAAGAGACACTGTCCTCTTGTCCCACTCTTGGGGAGAAATCCCACAGCTTCCTCAGCTCTGAGTAATCTCTCCCTCTATCTGTAGCACCAACTCCGCATTTTTTTAAAGTATATTTTATTGATTGTGCTGTTACAGTTATCCCAGTTTTTTTCCCTTTGCCCCACTCTGCCCAGTACCCCCCTTCCCTCCAGCAATCCCCCCCTTAGTTCATGTCCATGGGTCATGTGTGTAAGTTCTTTGGCTTCTCCCTTTCCCGTACTATTCTTAATATCCCCCTCTCTATTTTGTTCCTATCAATTATGCTTCTTGATCCCTATACCATTTCTTCCGTTCTCCCCTTCCCCCTCCCCACTGATAACCCTCCAAATGATCCCCATCCCTATGATTCTCTTCCTGTTCTGGTTGTTTGTTTAGTTTGTTTTTGTTTTTATTTTTTAGATTCAGTTGTTGATAGTTCTGAGTTTGTTGTCATTTTATGGTTCATAGTTTTGATCTACTTTTTCTTAAATATGTCCCTTTAACATTTCATGTAATAATGGCTTGGTGATGATGAGCTCCTTTAGCTTTACCTTGTCTGGGAAGCACTTTATTTGCCCTTCAATTCTAAATGATAGCTTTGCTGAGTAGAGTAATCTGGGTTATAGGTCCCTGCTTTTCATGACTTTGAATATTTCATGCCAGCCCTTTCTAGCCTGCAAAGTTTCTTTTGAGAAATCAGCTGACAGTCTTATGGGCACTCCTTTGTAGGTAACTCACCACATTTCTCTTGCTGCATTTAAGATTATCTCTTTATCTTTAATCTTTGGCATTTTAATTATGATGTGCCTTGGTGTGGTCTGCTTTGGATCCAACTTGATTGGGACTCTGTGCTTCCTGGACTTGCATGTCTATTTACTCTGCCAAATTAAAGAAGTTTTCTTTCATTTTTTTTTGAAATAGATTTCCAATTTCTTGCTCTTTCTCTTCTCCTTCTGGTACCCCTATAATGTGAATGTTGGAACATTTGAAGTAGTCCCAGAGATGCTTGTACTATCCTCATTTTGGGAGGATTCTTTTTTCTTCTTGTTGTTCTGATTGGTTGTTTTTGCTTCCTTATGTCCCAAATCATTGATTTGATTCTTGGCTTCATCCACTCTACTGTCATTTCCCTGTAAATTGTTCTTTATTTCAATTAGTGAGTCCTTCGTTTATGACTAGATATTTTTTTATGATGCTGAGGTCCTCACTAAGCTCCTTGAGCATCCTTATAAACAGTGTTTTGAACTCTGCATCTGATAGATTGCTTATCTCCATTTCATTTAGCTATTTTTCTGGAGCTTTGATCTATTCTTTTGTTCGTTTCTTTCTCTCCTCATTTTGGCAGCCTCCCTGTGTTGTTTCTATGTATTAGGTAGAGTTGCTATAACTCCATGTCTTGGTAATTGCCCTAATGTAGTAGGTGTCCTGTAGGGTCCAGTGGCACAGTCTTCCCTATCACCCAAGCTGGGTATTTGAGGTGCACCCTTCATGTGGGCTGACACTCACTCTTGTATTTGAGCCTTGGTTGCTCTTGGAAGATCAATGGGAGGGATTTACCCAGGCCAGTCAGCTGCAAGAATTGGCTGTGACAATTTATCACCAACCTCCACCCTCCGGGGACCATCAGTTGTGCAGGGACAGGGTGGTGGTGCTCCGACGTGGTCTGTAGCTCTCCTCTGGGTGCGCTGGCCCTGGGGTTTCCCAGGTGGTGCAGGCCAAGGTCAGCCCCAACCTCTGTTTTGCCTGGGGCCACCCTTCCTGAGCTATGAAGCAATCTGAGAAGGCTGCTACTTGTGCTGGGGTTGGAGATTCCCAGGTGAAGCTAAGCTGTGAAGCTAATCTGGCTGCTGCTAGTGCCCGGCCTCCATCTCACTGAGGCCAGCTGTTGCTTGTTTGATGGGATTTAGGAAGCTATGAGGCATGAGCCAAGACCAGTTTTTCATATGAAAAAGCAGCTTGGGTGGGCCCATAAAGTGTGTGGGGCAGAGATCTCCACGGTGGGTCAAACAGTGTTAGCCAGGTTGATGGAGTCTCAAATATGGCATCAGCCTACTGTCTCTGTAGCTCCTCAGGGGAGGGCTCCGAAAAGGGACAGTGGTCTCTGCTCTCCCCGATGCCAGACACTTCAGCCTCTCCTAGTATGATACTGGTGCCCTTCAAGCTGTCACCCTGGCGCTGGAGCTCAGAGGGAGTGAATCTGAGTAGGTGAGTCCTTGTGTGGGTTTTTTAAAAAGAGGAACTGCTTGAGACTCCAGAAATTTCTTCCACCACTCAATCGCCAGTTGTTTTGCAGCCAGAAGTTGTGGGGACTTAGCTTCCTGATACTGGAACCTGGGCTGGGGGGCCTGGTATGTGGCTGGGACTCCTTGCTCCTGGGATATCCCTCCCGAATTTTTATCCACCACACATGGGTGAGAGACTGGCATTCCGTGTCTGCACCCCTCCTACCAGTCTGGATGGATGTGTTTTCTTTAATTCCGTAGTTGTCAGACTTCCATTCAATTCAATTCCTGATGCTTCTGAGTGATGGCTGTTCTATATTTTAGTTGTAACTTTGATGTGGTTGTGGGAAGAGGTGAGCCATGTCTGCCTATGCTGCCATATTGATGGGAAGTTCCACTTTTTTTTTTTTTTTTTTAAGTTTCAGTGTTTTATGGTGCCAAGATCCTAATGGTGCCAGGGCATTTGGTCCTATGGGTCACTCCTGAGTCATCCCTCAGTCTTGTTCTTCGCAAGTGTTTAGACTTCAGGGATTGGAAGCTGGGAGTTCTCATAGACTGTTCTCAGCCTTCTACCCTTCCACTGCTCTCTAGAGGTAAAGAATATGGATCTGCTTACAAAGGGTGGAGGGCAAAGGAGACAGATATTTATTTTGTGTGTCTACAGGAATTATTGGTATTACTGTCATTTTCTACGATTTACAGAGTTGTAAAATAGCTCAAAGGCAATGAAATAGCCTTTGTAAAATAGCTTGGCCCCTCCCCGTAACATCACAATCACGTGCCCGGAAGAGTGTTCTGGGTGGTACACAGCTTTCCATTGAATCACACGCATTTTCCCCGCACAATATTTGTGAAGCACTTAGTATTTTCAGGGAGTGATCCAGTACATGGGAGCTGCAAGTCTGCTCAGGGGTTTAAGATGCAAGGAGCTGAGCCATTTCCCTCTCTCCACCAGTCTGATCAGTGGCGTGCTGATTACACTTCCCCCAAGTGACAGAAGAGATTTACAAACTGGGTGCCATTATAAAGTTTTTTTGGGGGAAAAAGGAAAGGTTCCACTGCTTTAAAAAAACTCAAAAACCATCAATCCATGTCCAAACTGCTGCATTTTATAGAAGAGAAAATTAAGGCTCAGAGCGGGGAAGTGACCTGCTGTAGGGCACATAGCTTGTTAACTTATCTCTAGCTGGAAGGGGTTTGAGGACCAAGAAGCCGGTCCTTCTGGCGTTATTAGGTGACACAAAGAGCTCTCCTGGAAGGAAGGACTTGGGAAGCAGGCTGTGACAGATGGTTTTCATCTCCTGCGCTCTGGGAAACCTGCTACCCTCCCTCTAATTGGGTGGTGGGAGCTCCCAGTAAACTTGCAGTCTCCATTCTGTCATTGTTCGTATCCCTAATTATTCCTTGGAATTTGGCTCAAGTGCAGCTTAGGGAAGGATGTTCATTAATGGTGTTGACAGGGACACTCAGCATTTATAAAGTTCTTTACGGTCCCAACATTGTTTTGGTGCGCTGAGGAAGCATGTAAGCTCCCAGCTGAAAGATGACTTAAGTTCGGAGGATGAAGGCTGGCCGACTGCGAGTTGTTTTTCTACCCTTCCAGTCTGAATTCGAAGCTTTACAACCCCCATTTTCATCAGCTCAAGGAAGCTCCTTGCTGAGCACACCTGGGGCTTAACTCACCAAAGTCGGGGCATTTCATTACCAATCTCAGTTTCCTATCTCTTGGCCGTCACGTTGTCCAAAACCTCATATTCTTGTTTGCACAACCAGTTTAAAGGGAAGCTTTGTCTCCATAGACAGACTGTGGTTCCATCTGGCCCTGCCACCAAGAGCCTTGTGATTCCAGATGGAAAACTCCCAGCCCTCCCCCTGTTTCCAAAGCAGCCCCCACCCCATTGTTTTATCCACGGCCAGCAGCACAAACCCTCCCCAGTCTCTGCAGATCTGGAAAGAGCCGCTAATGGGGGAAACTGCTCATCTTTTCTTCCATCCTTAAACCCTGTGCTGTATGAATGGAAAAAAACTCATGCATCTGCTTGGATTGGTGGAAGTGAGGGTGCCGGGGCAAAGGAGCTGGGAGGGGTGGGCTTTATCAAAGAAGACGGTAGGAAAAAGGCTATTCTTCCTGCCAAGAAAAATTATAACTTTCCATTGTGACTGTAGGTATTCAACCATCTCAACTGTTATTTTTTCTTTTCAAAAGATATTCTTAAGGAGCCCCAGGACTTGGCTGGAATCTTCTGGTGGTAGCCAGTTTTCTCCATGTGTTGGTGTGTGTGAGTGTTTGGGGGAAAAAAAGGAATCGAACTGGTTTTCTTTCAACAATATCCTTACCCACCTGCCATTTGAGAAAGAAAGAGGGAGAGAATCGCATGGGAGAAGATTTCTCAATCTGAGGAATAAAGTTTCAGCTGCATTGGCCGAAGCTCCTGGAGATGTATCTGCCACCCTTCATTCTCCACCCACAGTCCCCTGCCCACCTCCTCTGGATGCTTCTGGGATCTCACTCTTACCACTTCTTTCCTCCTGTCTCACCTACAAGGGAGGCCAGATTTTTGGTACCTGTTGACCATGTTGAAGTTTTTCTAAGACCTGTGCTTCCAGAGAGCTGGAGAGCCAGGACAGTAGAGACTGCAAAGCAACATCCTGCCTTCGCATATTCAACATATTCCTATCCCCTCTTCAAACCAGATCCATCCCCCTCTCAAATAAGACTTGTCCACTCTCCTTGCTCTCTTGCTGCTATAAAGCCCCAGGCCCTCCTTCCTTTTCGCTGAGCTGTTCCTCTGCATTAATGAATGTCCTCCCTGTTGCAATAGCCTGCATAAAGTCATCTCTTCAGCTATCCAGTGCATTTCTTTCACATTGTGCTGTGTGTCCGGGGTGTCCGAAATAGTACTGTAGCATGTTTGGAGTTAAGAAGGGGAATTATCGCTTCTCAGCCTTTTGGCTAAGATCAAGTGTAGTAAGAAGGGGAATTGCCCTATATGGTCTTGGGGAAGATGTGCACAGGACTAGTTAATGGACTGAAGGTAAGGAGCCCTTCAAGCATGCATCCTCCGTCTGGCCATGTTTTTCACTTCAAAACCTCAGAAGCAGTTAGCCTGAGTGAACGGATTATATGCCTAGGAAGCAAAATGTAAACCCAACACACTCTTTGTGTGTGGGGAGGGTCCGTGCTGGAGAGGAGGGAGTGCCCGAGATCCTCCGAGGAGGGAGAGGTGAGGTTCTGACCCCCTCACAAAGACCCCCTGGAGCTTGCTGCAGGGTGAGAGCCCTGGCCAGGTCCATGCAAATGCAGGGCGTGTGTTTATGCTGATTTGCCTTTTGCCAGGGGTCATTCCTCAAGACCTTCACAACAATGACTTCTGCTAGGGGTCTGCTGGAGGAAGCTGGCTTTTCAAAACCAGAAAGCTTTTTGGCTTGTTGAATGGAAAAAGACAGTTGGGCCTCCTGGCTCTAGTGTGTGAGACCTGACCTGAGGGAGCCAGGTCCTAAAATGCTGCCTTAAAAATGCTGCTTTAAAAATGACTGGTGTGGGTCAGTGGGTTGGGTGTTGCTCTGCAAACCAAAAGGTCACTGGTTCAATTTGGTTGGGGCACACGCCTTGGTTGTGGGCCAGGTCCCCAACTGGAGGTGTGTGCGAGGCAATCCGTAGATGTTTCTCAACCTTGCTTAATCCTTCCCTGCCCCTCTCTCAAAAAATAAATAAAATCTTTAAAAATAAATATGTAATGAAATGGTAAAAAATATGTAGTTCAATGAAAGGCAAACACCACCCATAATCTCAACATCCAAACATGATATAATAGGTGTTTAATGTTTTCATTTTACTAGGTCCTAATTTCACATTTTGGCAATTAGTAGCAGTACCAATTTATACCTTTTTACTAAACATTATGTCATATAGTCATTTTGTTGTTATATAGTCCTATAGTATATAATTCCATTGGGTTAGTGGAGCATATTTATTACTTTTAAACCTGTCCCCTGATATTAGACATTCAGCTTGTCTCTTTCTCTTTTTTATTTGCTGTTGTAGATTGCTCACTAGCCAAGGACTAGCCAAGCTCACAAATAATTATAAATCCAAAAGGAGATAAACATCTTACACCTTTTGTGGTGGAGTTGTTCTCTCTCTTTCTTTCTTTCCCCCTCATTCTCGCTCTATTTCTCAGTATTACACACACACAGAAAAGTGCTCATACCATACCTCATTTTAAGGAGATTTTTGAATGGCTTTTTTTAAGAGGCAGAGTGGAATAATAGAAAACAAGCTGGGGGAGGGAGGTTGTGAAGGAGGGGAAGGAATGGGGCAGGGTGGGGAGTGGGGGATGGGATGGGCGAGTATGGCGCTGCCACAGATGGCAACTTTGTGAACGAGTCAGTGTGTGCGCGAGCGAGTGAGCCGAAGGAGGGTGCGGGGCAGACTGCTCAGAGGCACTGGGGCACCAGGAGGCCGGGCCCAGCGGTTCAGTTTCAAAT
Organism: Desmodus rotundus; assembly: GCF_022682495.2. Lineage (NCBI taxonomy): Eukaryota > Metazoa > Chordata > Mammalia > Chiroptera > Phyllostomidae > Desmodus > Desmodus rotundus. The sequence continues at coordinate 117,706,627 of NC_071393.1, read as the reverse complement.
TTGAATCAACCAGTAGTACTGATTGTAACCTAATTTCCAAGACTTATATAAGCAGTAGCTCAAAAGGACTGTACTTTCAGGTTGTGAGAGAATACCTCAAGTTGGACTCAAAAGCAAGATTTACTACTAAGTTTGAAATGAAAAAGGGACTTCCGGTCAAGATGGTGGCATAGGTAAACACATCTTGCCTCCTCACACAGCCACATCAAAATTATAACTAAAATATAAAACAACCATCACTCAGAAACATCAGAAGCCGAATTGAATGGAAGTTTGACAACTATGGAATTAAAGAAACCACATCCACCCAGACTGCTCATGCAGCCCCAGGCAAAACACAGGATGGAGCTGACCTTGGCCTACACCACCTTGGAAACCCCAGAACTTGCGCACCCACTGGACAGTTACAGACCACGTCTGAGCACCACCACCCTGAGCCTGCACAGCTGATGGTCCCTGGTGGGTGGAGACTGGTGGTTATTGGTCACAGCCAATCCTTGCAGCTGACTGGCCTGGGTAAATCCCTCCCATTCACCTGACAACAGTAATTAAGCCTCAATTACAAGAGGAGGGAGTACTCAGCCACACCAAGGGTGTACCTCAAGTTCCTAGCTTGAGTGATAGAGGAGGTTGTGCCACTGGACCCTACAGGACACCTGCTATATTAGGCCATGCTACCAAGACATGGAGTCATAGCAACTCTACCTAATACATAGAAACAACACAGGGAGGCTGCCAAAATGAGGAGAGAAAGAAACATGGCCCAAATGAAAGAATAGATCAAAGCTCCAGAAAAAGAGCTAAATGAAATGGAGATAAGCCATCCATCAGATGCAGAGTTCAAAACACTGGTTATAAGGATGCTCAAGGAACTTAGGACCTCAGCATCATAAAAAAATATCTAGTCATAAACGAAGGACTCACTAATTGAAATAAAGAACAAGTTCCAGGGAAATGACAGTAGAGTGGACAAAGCCAAGAATCAAATCGATGATTTGGGACATAAGGAAGCAAAAAAACAACCAAACAGAACAACAAGAAGAATCCAAAAAAATGAGGGTAGTGTAAGGAGCCTCCGGGACAACTTCAAATGTTCCAACATTTGCATCATCAGGGTGCCAGAAAGAGAAAAAGAAGAGCAAGAAATTGGAAATCTATTTCAAAAAATAATGAAAGAACATTTCTTTAATTTGGCAAAGGAAATAGACATGCAAGTTCAAGAAGCACAGGAGAGTCCCAAACAAGATGGATGCAAAGACGCCTACTCCAAAACACATAATTAAAATGCCTAAGATTAAAGACAAAGAGAGAATCTTAAAAGCAGTTAGGAACCTACAGGGGAGTTCCCATAAAACTGTCAGCTGATTTCTCAAAAGAACCTTTCTAGGCTAGCAGGGATTGGCGAGAAATATTCAAAGTCATGAAAAGCGGGACTTACAACCAAGATAACTCTACCCAGCAAAGCTATCATTTAGAATTGAAGGGCAGATAAAGAGTTTCCCAGATAAGAAAAATACTACAGTAGTTCATCACCACCAAACCACTATTATATGAAATATTAAAGGGACGTATTTGAGAAAAATACGATAAAAACTATGAATATTAAAATGGCAGTAAATACATATCAATCAACAATTGAATCTAAAAAACAAACTAAGCAGACAAGAAGAACAGAGACAGAATCATGAATATGGAGAATGTTTTGATGGTTCAGTTGGGAGGAGGATGTGGGGAAATGGGTGAAGAGGTGAGGAGATTAGGAAGTACAAATAGGTGGTTACAGAATAGCCATGGGGATGTAAAGTACAGTATAGGAAATGGAGTAGCCGAAGAACTTATATTCATGACCCGTGGATATGAACAATGGTGGGGGGATTGCTTGAGGGAGTGCGGGGGGGTACTGGGTAGATGGGGCAAAGGAGGGAAAATTAGGACAACTGTAATAGCATAATCAATAAAATATAATTAAAAAAATAGAAAATAAGCTTTTGGGAGAATTTGTAAACCTGGGTCTCCTGACCTCTTGGGCTCTCTTTCTTTTTCTGTAAATGTAAGATTTGGCACACACAAAAAAAGTTTTTAACCAAATTTTTGTCCACCCTTAACATTCTATGACCCTCATTGTGTTTGAGTACTTTGGAGGGATTGGTTCGTTGGAGTGCTGGTTGGGGATCATTTCTAGATTTAAAATTGAGCGTGTAGAGAATAAAGCAGGAAGCCTGCCATCTAGTGGTGAATATATATATTTATATTGCTCTTTTGCTCAACCTGAAGTTGAGCTTCCTTAATTACAAGGGTTTTAATTGTGCCAGAGTTACAATACTTCATTGTCTTAGCTACATTATGATTAGTGAAATGAATACACTTGTGGTTTGGCTGACCACGTGAGAGGGGAAGTGCCTTGCATTCATAGTTAATTGCTGCAAAACTCTGCCTTGCAGGCTTTGCTGTGCCCTCAATGTGCCCTTGGGCAGACTAACAGGAAGGCTAAAATGGTAAGTATCCATAAGATACTGTCTCTGCCTCAACACTTCAGGCTCCAGGGGGGGATGCCAGCTGGAGTTCTGTCTTACAGCATCTCTTTAAAAGGGAGATTGTTGGTGCTGTACTCCCAGCGCATTGACTCCTGGGTATTTGCTCATTACATGCAATGCAATAAAGAACAAACCCTGGGCAGAGGCTCTGGGCACGGAAGGGGTCAGAGTCGGGGAGCGGCGTTCAGGGCTGGATCTCAAGGGAAGAAGTGGCTGGGCTGCTGGAGCCGAGCGTATGCAGAGGCGCCAGCTCGAATGTTCTGTGCATCTGGAGAGCTATGTCTCCTTCACATGTCTTTGCACAAAGCCTGGCTGTGGTGGATCAGGGAGGGGCAGAAATCTTAACAGAGAACCTATTTCTGGCTGGTAGGGCACAGGGAACTTAAGAGTGTGGCACCAGCTTTGTGACTGGAAAGAAACCGGCCTATAATACTATGTGCCTACCCCCCAAAATTCTTTAAAATTTAAAATAAGAATAAAAGGCACTTCTATGTCCACCTAACCTCTTAGGGGGGTCAACAAGAATTGGTAGTTATCCAATATGAAAGGCAGATAGCCACTGGTCTAACTAATTATTAAGTTAAAATAAGTATTGAACATTTCCTAGAAGCTGGGCCCCATGCTGGGTGCTGGGATTAGGGTGGTGGAAGTACATGGTCTCTACCCTGGAAGATTACAGTCTAGAGATGAAGACATCGCAAATAATTATACCGTATACGCCTGATTCGAAATGACTTCTGATGAAAGTGAAAGAACTCAGCGCCAAAGCAGGGCTGCGTCTGAACATCAGGAAGACAAAAGTCATGGCTGCAGAAGAAACACACAACTTTAGCACAGACAACAGAGACCTGGAAATTGTTAAAGATTTTGCTTACTTTGGTTCGGCCATCAATTCAAATGGACACTGCAGCCGAGGAATCAAGGGAAGGCTGAGACTTGGAAGGGCAGCGATAGAAGGATTGGGAAAGATCACCAAGAACAAAAACGTGTCATTAGAGCCAAGGCTGAGATTGTTCACACCCTCATGTTCCCAATTACCATATACAAATGTAAAAGCTGGATAGCGAAGAAGGCTGATGGAAAAAATAATGGATTCGTTTGAAATACAGTGTTGGAGGAGAGCTCTACGGAGTCTCTGGGCCGCCAGAAGACAAACAAGGGGGTCCTAGAGCAAATTAAACCTGAAACATCACTGGAGGCAAAAGTGTCAAAACAAGCTGTCCTACTTCATTCAGTTACATCATGAGAAGGCAGGGGTCTTTGGAAAAGACAATAATGCTGGGGAAATGGCAGGCAGCGGGAAAAAAGGAAGAGCAAACATGAGCTGGACTGACTCCATGGAAGAAGCCACAGGCAGGCATCTACAGGAGCTGAGCGGGGCTGGTGAGCACAGGACAGTGCAGCCCCCACTCATTCACAGGGCCGCCAGGAGTCGGAGCTGACTCAACACCACATAACAACAAATACATCTGGGAAGTTAATGGCAGTGGTGATACATATGAGTTAGTGGGAGAGAGTATATTTGTGTAGTGCATGTGCACGTGTGTGCGATGTCCCAGGCAGAAGAAATAAAAGTGGGTGTAAAACTGCTGAGACAGGAAGGGACAGGATGCATCCAGGGACCTGAAAGATGGTCAGTTCTTCCCAAGAGGGCTTTAATAACCTCTGGGAAATAACTTACCCAAGGTCACGCAGCAAGTACGTGGCTGAGCCAGATTCAATCTCAGGCTCTCTGACCCCACACCCTTCACCCTCAGACACTGTGCCAGGAGCTTTCAAACTTTTTGGAGCACCGCACACAATGGAAATCATTTTAATGTGACCTCCCCCTACACGTGCATATTGGAAATGTCAGTTTCAGCAAACAGGCGATGCACATAGATGTTCTCAGTTCTCTTCTCTTCATACCATTCCAGGGAGCCCTGACCTTGATGCACTAAGTTGACCTTAGCTTAGATGAGGGTCCTGCACCACTTGAGGCAGGCGCTGTGCTGTTCCAGACTGCTATGGAGAGACCCGGAGTGGTGGTGTGAGTTGTTCAAAGTCACATGTGCGTCCCTGACAGAGCTGGCTCGAGAACCCTGGTCGCCAGAATGAAAGTCAGCCTGGGAGGCCTGTGGGTGTGTCTTGGCATCTGTGAAATAACCTCTTTTTGGGTCAGAGTGTGCAAAGCAGAGGTCAAGGCCATGCAGAAGCAGGATAGTAAGGGACCCCTTACCTCACTGTAGAGCCCGTGTGGGCTACCTGGCCCCTCCAAAGCACCCTGCACTGGGTCAGGCGCAGGTGTCGCAGTACCGTCAGCTTTGCCCTGCAGCCTGGAGTTCACGCCAGGGAGGGCATCTGGCTTCTTTTCAAGCCCGTCCACATGCTTGGTTGGGCTAGTGATCTTTTGCACATATTGCACAATTATTTTCTCATCACTTTCCAGCTGTTAGAGAAACGTGCATCCAACTGATGGGTTGGGTAAGGCGCTTTGAGTCAGCCTCAGGGATTCACAGTGTGTTATTTTTGCCACCCTTTCTCCTCCTCCATCCTTCAAAGTCCAGCCAGCCGAAGCCCCACTTCGGCCACAGTTTCTTCCCTGCTCGCTCTGCCCTTACAAATCCTCCCCTTCTCTGCAGAACTCACTGTGCCCACTGTGCGTGTGACATGCCTGAGAAACTGCCTTGCTTCGTATTGCATCGCACTTCATGAATGCAGAGACGGGGCTTGCGTTCAGGGTCCACCAGTTCTTAGCTCTATGTCTGGGGCAGGTCACTTAGCCTCTCTTTCCTGGTTTGTGAATTGTCACCTTTTAGGACCATTACGAGGATTACAGTAGATGATGTCTGTAAATGTCCCACATATTGTATGACCTTTATTAGTCACTCAACAAACATTCATCAAGTTCTCACCATGTGCAGGTACTATGCTTTCCTATCTAAAAGTTAAGGATGCCTAGGGCTGTGTTAAGGACTAGGTAATAGAGTAGAGGCAGTCCTGGTCTCTGCTCCCCTGAGGCCCATAATCGCATTGGCAGGCCAGTTAAACTCACAGGACACGAGGCAGTGTGTGATTACATGCAGAAAGGGGCCTGGCCTGTAACAGGGGTTAGAGGTCAGAACTGCCTGTGCGTGGGAAGAAGAGCAAACACCACTAAGTAAAAATGAGTGAATGAGTGACATGGAGAGACCTTTGACACGTCTGGGCCGAACTCCTCATTTTACAGGTCAGGAAACTGCGTCCAGGAGAGGGTAGGGACTGACCCCGGACAAGGTCCCAAAGAATTGGGGACAGCTGGGGTGAGAGCCTCCTGGCCTTTTCCTTCCAGGTAGTCTCCCCTTTGCTACAGGCCAGGGTGGAAGGCTCAGGTCAGATGTGCGTGGGTTCCATGGATGTGATAACTTACGTAAGGATTAGGCAGGTTTTCTTTTTTATCTATTAAAGTAGCCCCAACATGGTGTGGAATATAAGGATTATATGGGAAATGATTAGTCCATTTGAAAGAAGTTCAAGAATTTTAGAAGGACTCTTTTCAAAGCCATCAGCTTGTTAATTATGAATTATTTTTATCTATTTTATTACCATTAATTAATTGGCAGCTACAGTAGTTTAATAAGTTGCACACAGCTATCTCTATAAACACACTGTATACTCACCTTTGAGACTCTAAAAATATTCTCTGTTCACATTGATGATTTCCCAAATTGGAATTTGAGAAAAAGACACCTTCCCTTCAGTTCCCCATAGCCACCCACTGCATCACACACAGGGGAAATTTGGAAACTGTAAAAGACAAAAATAGCCCATACTCCCACAGCCCCACATTGCCCACGGTCCTGCTTTACTGAGACCACTATTGCTGACCTTTTGGTACCGTTGCTTCTAGTCTCTTTGTTTTACATGATTTTTTTGAAATGTATTTTTCAGTTAGTTGATGTACAATATTATATTAGTTTCAAGTATATAATACAGTGATTTAGACATTTATACATCTTATGAAGTGATTGTCCTGCCAAGTCTGGTACCCATTGGACACCATACCTAGTTATTACAATAGCATTGACTATGTTTTCTTTGCTGTACTATATATCCCTGTGACTATTTTTATAACTGGCAATTGGTACTTCGTAATCCCTCTCACCTTTTAACCCCTCCCCCAAAGCCCCTCCCATCTGGAGACCATCAGTTTGTTCTCTGTATCTATGAGTTTGTTTCTGCTTTGGGGTTTTTTTTGTTTATTTTGTTTTTTAGATTTTACATATATAAGTGAAATCATACAGTGTTTGTCTCTCTCTGTCTCACATTTCAGTTAGCATAATACCCTCCATGTTTTTGCAGATGGCAAGATTTCACCCTTTTTATGGCAGAGTAATAGTCCGTTGTGTGTGGATATCTTCTGCATCCATTTGTCTGTCGATGAACACTGAGGTTGCTCCCGTGTCTTGGCTGCTATAACTAATGCTGTGGTGAACATCTTTTTAAATGAGTGTTTGGGTTTCTTCAGGTAAGGGCCCAGAAGTGGGATTGCTGCATCATGTGGTGGTTCTGTTTTTACTTTTCTGAGGAAACACTGTGCTGTTTTCCACAGTGGCTGCACTGATTTACAGTCCCACCAACAGTTCCTTTTCTTCACATCCTCAACAACACTTGTTGTTTGTTGATTGGTTGATAATAGCCATTCTAACAGGTGTGAGGTGATATCTCATTGCAGTATTAATTTATATTTCCCTGCTGATGAATGATGCTGAGCATCTTTTCATATGTCTAATGGCCATCTGTATGTCTTCTTTGGAGAAATACCTATTCATGTCCTCTGTCCATTTTTTAAAATTATTATTCAATTACAGTTGCCCCCACTTACCCCCCATTACTCTCCCCTGCCCTACCCACCCCCCACCTCCCACATTCAATACTCCCTACTGTTGTCTTTTTTGTTTTTTTGGTGGTGAACTGTATACATTCTTTATATATCTTGGATATTAACCCTCTATCAGATACATCACTTGCAAATATCTTCTGCCATTCAGTAGGTTGCCTTTTTGTTTTGTTGATGGTTTCCTTTGCAGCACAAAAGCTTTTTAGTTCGATGTAGTCCCATTTGTTTATTTCTGCTTTTGTTGTCTTTGCCCTAGAAGACCTATCCAAAAAAATATTGCTAAGATCAGTGTCAAAGAGTTTTTACCTATGTTTTCTTCTGGGAGTTTTATGGTTTCAGGTCTTCCATTTAAGTCTTTAATCCATTTTGAGTTTATTTTTGTATATGGTCTAGTTTCATTTTTTTAGATGTATCTGTCCAGTTTTCCCAGCATCGTTTGTTGAAGACACTGTCTTTACCGGAATGTATATTCTTGTCTCCATTGTCATAGGTTATTGACCACATAGGCATGAGTTTGTTTCTGGGCTCGGGCTTATGTTCCCTTGGCCCGTGTGTCTGCTTTTATGCTAGTACCATACTGTTTTGATTGCTATAGTCTTGTAGTACAGTTTGGCATCAGGGAGTATGATACCTCCAACTTCATTCTTTCTCAATATTGCTTTGGCTATTTGGGATTTTTGTGGGCCCATATAAAGTTTAGGATTATTTGTTCTAGTTCTGTGAAAAATGCCTTTGGCATTTTGATAGGGATTTCATTGACTCTGTAGATTGCTTTCGGTAGTGCAGACATTTTAATGATGTTAGTTTTTCCAATCCATGAGGATGGTATATCCTTCCAGTTATTTTTGTCATCTTCCATTTAGTTCTTCAGTGTCTTACAGTTTTCCAAGTACAGGTCTTTTACAGTCTTGGTTAAATTTATTCCTAGGTATTTTATTCTTTCTGATGCAATTGTAAATGGGATTGTTTTCTCAATTTCTCTTTCTGATAGTTCATTATTGGTATATAAAAATGCAACTGATTTCTGAATATTAATTCTGTATCTTCCTGCTTTACTGAATTCATCTATTAGTTCTAATAGGTTTCTTTTGGTGTAATCTTTAGGATTTTCTTTTATATCATCTACAAATATGACAATTTCACTTCTTCCTTTCCAATTGGGATGCTTCTTCTTTTTTTCCTTTTTAAATTATTTATTTATTTTTAGAGAGAGGGGAAGGGAGGGAGAAAGAGAGGGAGAGAAACATCAGTGTGTGGTTGCCTTTTGCACACCCCACACCAGAGACCTGGCCTGCAACCCAGGCATGTGCCCTGACTGGTAATTGAACTGGTGATCTTCAGGTTCACAGGCCAACACTCAATCCACTGAGCCACACCAGCTGGGGCTCTTTTTCTTTTCTGATTGCTGTTGTTAGGACTTCCAATACTATGTAGAATAAAAGTGGTGAGAGTAGATATCCTTGTCTTGTTCCTGATCTTAAGAAAATACTTTTAGTTTTTCACTACTGAGTATGGTGTTAGCTGTGGGTTTGTCATATATGACCTTTATTGTGTTGAGGTATGTTCCCTCTACTCCCACTTTGCTGAGAGTTTTTATCATAAATGGATGTTGGATTTTGTCAAGTGCTTTTTCCGCATCTATTGACATGATTATATGATTTTATCCTTCATTTTGTTTATGTGATTTATCACTTTAATTAATTTGCAGATATTGAACCAATAACATTGCATCTTTGGAATAAATCCCAGTTGATCATGGTGTAAGATCTTTTTAATGTATTGCTGAATTATGTTTGCTAATATTTTTTGAGAATTTTTACATCAGTGTTCATCAGGGATATTTGCTTGTAATTTTCTTTTTTTGTAGTGTCTTTGTCTGGTTTGGGTATCAGGGTAATGATGGCCTTGTAACATGAGTTGGGAAGTTTCTCTCCTCTTTAATTTTTTGGAATAGTTTGGAAAGGACGGGTGTTATTTCTTCTTTGACTGTTTGGTGGAATTCACTTGTGAAGCCACCTGGTCCAGGCTTCCGTGTGTGTTCACCTGCTAATGGTAACATTGAATAATGGTCACCTGAGCCTATCACGTCCTAATCTCTGGAACTTGTAAATGCTACCTAATTTGGGAAAAGGGCCTTTGCACATGGGATTAAATATAGGATCCCATGATGGAGACTTTCCAGGTGGGCCCTAAATGCCATCACAAGTGTTCTTCTAAGAGAAGGGCAGGGGCAGATCTGATGCAGACAGAAGAGGGGCAGTGTGAGCACAGAGGCAGGATTGGAGTGATGTGACCACCAGTCAAGGAATGCTGGCAGCCACCAGGAGCCAGAAGGAGCAGGGCTAGGATTCTCCCCTGGAGCCTCCCAAGGGAGCCCTGCCCTGCTGACTCCTTGAATTTGGCTCAGTGACACTGAGTTCTGACTTCTGGCCTCCAGGACTGTAAGAGAAAAAATTTTTGTTGTTGCAAGCCAATGCATTTGTGGTAATTTTTTACAACAGCCATAGGAAATTAACATCCCCCCAAATATGTAGCATGTGGTGGTGTACGTGATAAGGAGCCTTGAATGGAGCCGGCATCTGAGGCGCTCAAGCAATACGGCCCCATAGTGCCTGCCCTCCCTTCTGCCAGATCTCCTGCATCTGTTTCTCTCTTCCACCCTGGATGAGCCTCCTCAGTGAGGCAAAAAAGTGAGGAGACACCTGTAGGGAAGGGTGGCGGTGGTAGGGGTGAGGGGAAAGTGTTTCTGGGTGTGTGTCAGTCCTACAGCCCCCAAATTGAGTACCTTTTTCTCCTTGTATCCACATAGAAACATTCAGGGAGAGATTCTGATTGGTCTTCTTGGGTCAGAAGCCCAACCTTTGGGCCAGTCACTATGTCCATGTGTGGGGCTCAGTGCCGGGAATGGCAGCCTTTCAGAATCCCATGGATGTGGGAAGGACAGTGCATCAGAGGAAAGACGGGAAGGTGAGAGCAGGGTGTTATGCTCAGAAAGAAGATGAAAGGGATGTTGTGCAAAGCAACAAAACCCAGATAAATATGTATTTGCTCTGTAAATGGAAAACTATAGTCTTTCTCAGGCTTCATAAATTTTCCCAGAATCTGTCTGTGAATTTTCGAATCTTAGCCAGGATCATAGACTCAGAATTTGAAACAATGGAAAAAGCCATCTGGATCAATCTCCTCATTTCAGTAGGAAACTGAGGCCCTGAGCAGGAGATTAACTTTCTCAAGGTCACAGAGCTAAGCTAGTGGGCTGCAGAGTTGGGGCAGGACCTAGATCTGATTTGTGGCCTGGTGAATTTTCAGCTTTTCTGTCTCTGCTGGCAGTTGGCACACTGCCTACCCTCCGGTATCTGCCAACTTGAATCTGGCCCAGGGTCTAGGCTGGCTCTCCTGGGGCCTTTGTCTCTCTCTGTCTCCCAACCTGGGAAGGTGACTGTGGGAAGGATGCACTAGGACTGGGCATTTCAGCCCCAGCTGTGCCACTTCTGTCATGTGACTTTCGCACCCCCCCCCCCCGCCCCCCGCCTCCACCCCCCGTTTCTTTACCTATAGTTTAGGGGTAGGAATTCTTACTGGAAAGCGCTGGAGTGAGGATAAGTGGGATGTGCCTGAAATCACCAGTACTGTGAAAATAGTGATATTCCATACATGTCTGTCGAGTTTGAAATTGCTGGCAATGACTTTGCTTACTTTCCTAAGATCCCTGTCTGCAGGACCTCGGTTCATTTGAATGAATTTGCTTTGGTTTTTACTTAGCTTAAAGCTGTCTGTAACTTTGTCCTTCCGTTTTCCAAGTCCATGTGTTAACCAGGCTTTTCTTCACCTTATCATTTTTTGATATTGATCAAGATCAAATCAGATCAAAATGTTATTTTTTTCTATCATCTGCTACTCATTCCTCTCTGTCCCCATCTAATAAAGTAGCAACATTTTTCTTTATTCTCCTCTTTTTTGCAATATCTTTGAAGACTGTTTTTCTGTGCCTTTTATGTACACAGTTCATAAATTATGTTTCTTTTTTTTTTTTTTACTTTGGTTTTCTGGTTTTGTCTCCCAAAGCCTTCACCTGTGTGCCTTTTTGAAAAAGAAGGTTATACTTTAAAAAATTAATCATTTCTGGGGCATTACACTGCCTACAACAACATACAGGTCATGAAAAACAACCATTAATTGGTGATGATGACCGCTAGTTTAGGGTTTTGGTTCTTATGAGTTCACTCACTCAACCTTGAATTTACATTGAAGTTTTGTTGGTCTGATTTAGGGAAGGAATGTTTTAGGTCTAAGTTATAGAAAGCAGGGCTTTTGAAACAGCAGTTGGGAAGCCCGCAGCTGTCTGTGAAGCCTGGGGAGTCAGTTTGGGGAGACCGGGCACTGAGAAGTGCAGAGATGAATGATGGACCAGCCCGATGATGACAGGGCTGCCACCACTGCTGCTGAACACCAGACACGCGCTTGCCTGGCCTTCCTGTCTGACCCAGGCACAAGGCTGTAGGCATGGCCACCCGGCTGGCCCTGGAAACTGTTGTCACCAAGGCAGGATCTTCACAGTCCCTACTTTTCTACATCTTCATGGGCCCCAGGATTGGGTTACACATCCTTGTCCCAGCTTCCATGGTGGGAGGCGGGCCCTGCTACCTCTAGGGATAGCTATTGGATACCAATGGCAGAAGCCCCATTCAGTTTATATAAGGACACATAAACTCTTCCTCTTACACACAAATACATGGATTGATAGAGAAAGAGCATTAAAAATGCATGAGAAGACTTCTACAGATGGCAATGAGGGAATAACAGTTTCCAAAATGCCCCTCCCACTGTAAACACCTAGAAAACTGGGCAAAGATGTGAACTTTACTTTTTTAAAAGTGAGCATTATAAATATGCCCAATGCTCAAAAGAATGAGATGATAAGCCATAGACTGGGAAAAAATATATTTGCGAAAGACATACCTGATAATGAATTGTTATCCAAAGTGTACAAACAACCCTTAAAACTCAACAATAATAAAATGAACAGTCTGGTTAAAAAATGGGCAAAAGACTTGAACAGGCACCTCATCAAAGAAGATAGCAAACGAGTGTATGAAAAGATGCTCCACGTTGAATGTCATTCAGGGAAATGCAGCTTAAAACAATAGTGAGATACCATGGCACTCAATCAGAATGGCCACCACCCAAACGCTACCACCACCCACTGCTGGCGAGGACGTGAAGCAATTGGAAGTCTCACTCACTGCATGCGGGAACGGAAATGGAAGACAGCTGAGCTGGTTTCTTACAACACTGAACAGACCCACACCATACGATCCAGCAATCATGCGCCCACATGAGCTGAAAATTTATGTCTGCACAAAACCCTGCACACAGATGTTTATAGCGGTTGCATTCCTAATTGGCAAAACTTGGAAGCAATCAGGTGTCCTTCAGTGGGTGAATGGATAAATAAACTATACTTAATTCAGTCCTGGCTGGTGTGGCTCAGTGGACTGAGCACTGGTCTGTGAATTGAAAGGTCACCAGTTCAATTCCCAGTCAGAGCACATGCCTGGGTTCTGGGCCATGTCCCCAGTTGGGGGGCATGGGAGAAGCATGCCCCCCTCTCTCTAAAAACAAAGAAATGAAGTCTTAAAAAAAATAAACTGTAGTTATTCAGTGCTAAAAAGAAATTAGTTATCAAGTCACAAAAAGACATTGAAGAAATGGATATTACTAAGTTAAAGAACCCTGAAAAGGCTACATACTGTATGATTTCAACCATACAACATTCTGAAAAAGGCAACACTATGTAGACAATAAAAAATAAGTAGTTGCTAGGGATCGGGGAGAAGGGAATTGGTAAATGGCCAAGGCCCACAGGGTAGTTTCAGGGCATTGAAACTGCTCTGTATGATACAGGTCATTATATGTCTGTCAGAACCAGCAATTGTAACAAATGTACTGCTTTGGTGCAGGGTGTTGATGGGGGAGTCGGTGCATCTGTGGGGACAGGGAGTTTATGGGAACTCTGTGCTTTCTGCTCGGGGTTGCTGGGAGCCTAAAACTGCTCTAAAAATAATATTTGAAAGGAAAAAAATGCCCATTACTCATGGATTTAAGGAAAAAGTGAGCATAATGATGGGAGAAATTAATGACACAAAAGTGAATCGAATGGACTCCTGGAGTTGAAAAATCCAACGTCAAGTGGGCCGCCTGGTTCTTGCGCGTGTGTCATCTGTCGGTTGCGTTGCTGAGGCCCTGTCTACAGCGGGCTTATGTGCGGGAGAGCGGAGGGAGTTCTGAAAGCGTGCATCCAGAGAGATCCAAGCCCTGCGAGAAACTCCTAATGCCCCTTTAGAGGGGACTTGAGTGTTTTCTTTTCCTTTTAAATCTTCAGGGATTCCGTGATTGCTACAGACCATGTTGAGAGGGATCGTGGAATATTGCTTGCTGGTGTGATGAGGAGGAGGAAGATATCAGTGAGGAGGAGGATGATAGCTTTTTCTGTGATGTGCCTACATCCAGTGTCAGGCTCTGTGATGGGCACGTTAAAAGCTTCATCCTCAGTCATCACAACAGTCCTACAAAGTCGGTGGGATTATTGCCACTTTACAGATGAGACAACCGAGGTTCCAGGGGGCTGAGTATTCATACTTGCCAATAGTCCCACACTTGGGCGGTCTCCAGACTTTTATGGTCTCATTCCCTGGCAGTAAGAATTTTTCAAAACATGCACATGCACGCACCTCCATTTGCCTATTTATCCATAAAGCATAAATTAGTTTCATGATCGTTGGTTAATATCTCAAGGCACAGGATATGCCTATGGCAAGGTTTACTGTGAATAATAGTGGATGTAAATCCACATTTCAAAGAGTCTTCTTGATAATTTTTCATACTTTTTTTTTTGGCCAATTGCTTGTCAGATGTGATTAGATCAACATTATTTTTACCTCGTAATATGGTTGACAAAGAGCTTGTACCAGGACTGGGAGAAGTTTCAGCTGTGTCATTTTTCATGTCAACTTGGGGTTGATGCTACGATTTCTAATTGTGCTTTTTTTGAGAGTAATTCCCTTCAGCCTAGATAATGGTACCTGTGAATTCAGTGAAGGAGGCAAAGGGAAGTGGCAGCGGGACATCACTCAGAAAGTGGCCAAACCTGAGTGGGATGCAGCAGACTTTCCTCCCTGTTTACCACACCTCCCTTACCCTTCCCCTAAGTCACACAGGCCCTCAGAGAGGCAGACCCAGGCAGACCCAGGCAGGGGGACGGCGTGAAACCTCTCATTCCACATTAGCAATGCTTCATCTCCTTTTTGTCTATACTTCAGATGTGTGCAAATAGTTCTAAAGGCTTCCAGCCCTCAAGTGCTTCATCTTGCATCTTCCTCTCCTTCGAACTCTATGGCAGAGCTTGGTTAAGCAGTGGTGCCATGACCCAAACATGCCGCTGGTGTGTGCTCTCTCTCTCTCTCACACACACACACACACACACTCACCTGTGCTCCTTCCGAGGGAGACCACCTTGGTGTCAGTTTTGCTTTTCATTTGATTTTAGAGCAAAACCCTTCAGAAGCAGGAGTCAAGGCCCGTCTGAACTCTTCTGGGTCTTTCTCCCTCTTCGCTCCCACATTTGGTCTCCTGCCCAAACAAAAACAATGGCCCTGAATTTGCGAGAAAGCCCTTTCATGGGATGGAGAATGTGAAGCGCTTTTTCTAGGAAGTATGTGTCTTGCTTGACTTCATTCCAACCTACTTCTCTGATTCTGAGGGATTCGATCAATGTTTGTTGAACAAGTGACGGAAGGAAGGAAGGAAGAAATGAATGCGTGTTTTGGGGCTGCGTGTGGTGGCTGGCAGAAAGGCAAGCTGAGGGATGATGGGCTGGCAGGGCTTGGACACAGAATCGGGGGCCTCGGAAGTCCTCAAGCACCCACCTTTGAGAATTAAATGACATCTAACCTTGGTCAGCGTTTGGAAGGGCACTTTTTGTTCAGAAAAGAAAAACGGTACCGTACACTGTGATAAGACCATTTCCTTTCTCATAGCGTCTCCTTTAATGTCAGGTCTGAAATATGAAGTCATTAGGGGATATTAAAACAGTGCTGACAAACTAATTAACAAAAGACATTACGCCGGATGGGCTCAATTTATCCTTTTTAATGGTTCTTATAAATGGGTGCCGCCAATTAAAATTAATAAAGATTTACCAGCGATTGCCTGGTGTACATTGCTAAGAAGCGGTGCTGAAGGTCGGCTTAAAGTCAGCTTTGTCTGAGCTACAAGTTCAGCTCCAGAGCGGCAAGTCCCACGGAGTCCCCTGCTTTCTGTTTCCTCCTGGCTGGTTCTCCTTCAGCTTCTTTCTCTGGCCTTTCCACCTTCTGCTCTGGGCTATTAGTCCATCCTCACCCCCCACCCCCACCCCCTGCACCCACCACCGACTGTCAGCTCCAGCCCACCCTGGGCTGACAGAGATGCCCCAAAATTAAATACATAAAGGGAAGAATGATACACTGCTCCTCATCTTACCCTAGCTGGTCTGATTTGTATCATCGCATTTCTGCTGTCACTTCTGGAAAGTGCCTTCTGGGTTTGTGTAGCAGAGCCCAAGTCTTGAGACCCATCCAGCCTGGCTTTCCTAGCTGCCTCCTTGGTGTCCTCAGATTCCTGGGAGACCCAGCAGGTGGGTGCACTGATGCCGTGGGCATGGGCCTGAAAACGGTGCCCGAGAGAGCTGGCTCTAAACTCAAATGTGCTTTCACTGGGTACGGCCTGCAAGCAGGAGTGGTCGCTATTCAGACAACCCTGTGGTCATGCTTTATGTCTTAATCAAGGGTAGGTTCCTTTTGTTATGCATTAGACAACCCCTAATTGCTGTCTCTCTAAAAGCAAGGATACCTGTGATGTGTAGGAGGTGCCTGCTGAAGCCCTGCCCCTCCTTCTGACCAGCCTGGGGCTGAGCTGCTGCTCTGCTGGAACTTTTGATCCCACATCCAAGCCTCTTCTATCCCACAAGTGGGCTGGCTGTGGCTCCCTACGACATCAGCCCTCCTCAGGGACGGGCCACTTCACAACCCAGCATTCAAGGATTGGGGCCAGATGAGTTCCTGAAGGAGACCTTCCTTGGCTGGGAGGGGAGGAGGGTGAGCAGGGCTGGGGTTTCACCCCCTTCCCCACAGGCCTGGATATAGTGGAAGCGGCAAGGGCTGGGGAAGAGATAGAAGGGAGGGGGTTTCCAAAGAAGAGGCAGATCTTGCAGGCGATTGTCTTGGGACCTTGCACAGTCGTGACTGGCTGCCGGGAGGAGGTAGAGGCTCCAGCCCTCTGTTCAAAGCTCAGTGGAGCCTGTATTAGAGGGTGAGACCCAGTAAAGAAATTCTTTTAGGGCATCAGCCCAAAGGCTGGAGTCACAGCAGCCTGAGAGTGTGGCTCCCTGTGTGGCCAGGATGTGATTTCAAGGGTGCCAAAAGCCCTCTTCTCCCAACGGGCTGGTCTTCATGCCCTTCGAAGTTCCCAGGGTAGGAGTCAGTCAGGGTTGCATGCCAGGCACTGATGGCAGCTCCAGAAGTCCCAGTTCATGCTGCTTCCCTGGCTTTCTCGCCAACCTCCAGGAATGCAGAGATCTTTAAAAGATAGACCATATGGCACCTAGTGGCCTGGGGAACAGGGCAGGTGTGTCGATGGGGTGTAAGCCAGGCAGGAGGGAACACGAGACTCCCAGACTTTAGAAAGCAAAGGAACTAAAAACCAACTTTTCCACTTCAAAATTTACCAAGCATCTGCTTTTTCCTTATGTGCCCTTGATGTGGAATTCTGTGTATGGGCTTGCCCCAAAGTGGGGTCAAGGACAACTGGGCAGCTAAGTGGATACAGCTTCTTTAGTGAGGTCGCATTTCCCTATCACAGTCCCCAGTAGGGCTGGGTCACATACTCCTGTTGCAAAAGATTCCACTGGACCTTCTCTTACCTGAAGGGTTCCCTGAGAGAAGGCCACATTTAGGATCACCCAAAGAAGAACCCTGCTCCAAGCCGCTGGACTAGGGGGCCGCCGGACTAGGGAGCTGCCACGCCTGACTGTGTCAGGTTAGAGAGTCATATAAATGTCCAGCATGTGATTACATGCAATGCATGTTCATTCCCTTCTTGTGGCTTATTTCTGGGCCCCTGCCACCCCATCTGCTGACAATATGGGGGAAATATTGCCCTGATATCTGGGACTGTGTGCCTGGAGGGAAGCGACATTCTTGGCAGGCCAGTTGGCTTTGTTAAAAGAATCCAAGGGAGATTCTAACCTTTCGGTTTCTCCAAAAAGGAAAGAACCAGGAAGACTTGGACTTAACTTAAGAACTCAGAAAAAGAATAGCGCCAGGGGGTCTATTTGTTCTAGGTTCCTTCCCGTCATAAAAGCCAGAGCCGGACAGGCTCTTTGAAGCAGGGGTTGAATTCAAGAGTGAGGGGAGACAGCTCCCTTGGAAAGGGTGAGACAGTCCATTTTCATCTTGGAGGGTCCCTGGGGGGAGGGGGTTCTTGCTACCTTCTGCGTTCCCCCTCCCCCACTTCCAGCCAAATCCCTACCTCCACATGGAAAAGTGGAAAAAGGGCAAGATAGGTTCCCACTGCAGAGAGCCCCTTGGAAGGTCATGGGGAAACCATTCATGGGCATCGGATTCATGGGGCAATGTGACCTCCAGAGAGCCCGACTCCCCAGGAGGCATGAGCCACTCTCTTAATCGTGCATTTTATTGTTTCCTTTCTGGCATCACACAGCAAGTCACTTGTGTGACAGTACATTAGAGGCGACAGGGCAAGTTAGAATAAATAGACTCCGTCCCCCTCACAGCACCTCCTCTATCAGAAACTGGGATGCAAATGTCTTCTGAAGGCCAAAGGGGTAAAGAGTCCCTGAAACAGGCTTGAGAAGATTTCCAGAGCGCGGCTAGGAATGCCTTCAGTCCAACCAGCCTTCAACAGCAAGACGTAGATGGGCCAGGACTGCAAGTTCAGATGCTTCCAGTTATGATCTAGTAACAAATGTAAGGGACCAATTTAATGTTAGCCGTGACCCAAGTTTTGTCAAAGGTGATTTTAGGGTTCAGCGTGAGAGCTCCCTGTTCAGGAAGAGGCAGTGGGGAGCAGTTGAGAGGCCCCTGAATCTTAGAACCTGAGATCATAGTTCCTTACCTGCTGCCAGGGTGACCTTGAATAAGGGGCCTTTCTTCCCTGCATTCTGACGGCCTCAGTCACCTGTCAAATAGGAATCAGAACCCCCGACCACCTCATGAGAGGCAGCACACTGCTGAGACTCGGATGGGACTAGGTACCACAAAGTGGTGTGTACGTAAGATGTGAGAGGGAATTGGATCCCTCTTAAGGGTTTCGGGTCAGGTGGGAAAGGGGAGTGGAGGCTGGCAGTTGTGTCCGTATCCAGAGAAATTAGCTAGCCTGTGTTATGCTTTAGTCGTTAACAGTCCTGTGGGCTGGGGGACGTTCACCCTCTTTTTACAAGTGGGAAAATGAAGTTCCAGTGAATGCATGAATTTCAGGCGGTCATGCTGTGAGGGAGCACCCCAGCGCTCGGACTCAGCCGCACGTTCTGACTCCGCGGCTCGTGCCCATCCTAGCACACCAGGCCGGCTCTGGTCTGTGTCCCAGTGTCATCTGGCCAGCACTTATGTACCTATGATGCATCTACAGCCTGTGGAGCTGTATGAGGGAAACTTAAGCATTTTCTTTGTCCATCTGTCCCTCCCTCTATCCATCCTTCCTTCCTTCCGGAGGACCTTAGCGTGATAGAAAAAGAGCAGAGTCGGGAGTCAGAAGAAGTGAGTTTCTGTCCCCGAGGCAGATTTGCTTTCACGTGCACCAGAAACGTGGGTTAAATGTGTGGTTCCGAGACCCACTGACTTCGATTCTCTGGGGCTGTCGCCTGTGATCTGTATGTTTTACAAGCTCTCTTGGTGACACCAACGCACACATAAATTTGAGAATTGCTGCTCTAAAGCACTGGCCTAACTTCCAGTATGTCCCAAGCTATTCAAAGAATAGAAAATCAAACATCGCTCTGGTTTGCTTTGGGAACTGCCCTATGGGCTCGGTCCTGGAGGTCAAATTGGTCCTGACTCCCTGTGAAGTGGGGCTCTCTGTCATCTATTTTTCCCTCAGCAAAGCAACGACCCTCCCTGATTTGGTCACACTCAGAAGTGACCCTGTTCTAGGGTGCCGTTTCCTCTCTCTACTCTGAAAGCTGACACACTCTAGGGTCCCTGAGCAGGGGGAAGCCTTGGAGATTCAAGCCTGGCTCTTCTGACAGCGATCTCTGTTCTCTCTGCTCCACAGAGCTCCCCTGCATACAGCTACAGCTTAATAAATGTTTGTACAATGAGTCAATGACTGAATATTTCTCCTAAGCTATTCTAGACCCCCCACCCCAAATTTGCTTCAAACGAGTTCCTCGTTGTCATTGGGAAACTAGACATGGATAATGGGCATATAATAATCCTTATTGGTTATAGCAGTAAGTATGGCCCAGTGTCATTTATTGAACACCTATGTGCCAGGTGCTGTCTTAGATGCTTTACATATATTATCTCACAACAGTCGGTGAACGCGTATTTTTATCTTCATCGTCTAGATGAAGAAATTGAGGCTCAGAAAGCTAAGCTGACTTGTTCAAGGTCACAGCTGTGAAGTGGCAGGGCTAGGATTTAAAGCCATATCTTTTAGTCTCTGAAGCCCATATTCTTTGCAATACTCCAGGGAGTCCCTCTTTATGGCTTAATAAGCGTTAATCTGTCAGCTCTCCCAGGAACTGTGTGGACAGCTTGGCCTCCCCGCACACTGAGGCTGCCTGGCCTTAGAAAGTCCACGTGGCAGCCTTGGAAAGCAGGGAAAAGGACCCTGTCTGTGCAAGAGCAGCTCTGGGTGCAGCTGCAATCCTTCCAGTGTGACTGTGCTCTGGCCTCACATCAAAGCAGAATAGGCTGGAGTCCTCTTGACCACTAGACCCTCGGAGCTACTTAAAAAAATGCACACAGAGGAAAGAAAAAAAATTGTATATTTATGTAGTTCCAGTAGGAAAGCACCAGTACCTTACATACATACTCCAGTAATCCTCCTAACAGGTTGGAGAGGGGCATTATAGTTGTTCTGAGTTGTTTTGATGCGATGCCAAGGCTCAGGTATGGTGAGTTTTCCAAGGTGGTGCAGCTAGGGAGTGGCCGAGTGGGGATGCACACCCAGTTCTTCAGGCCTCAGCCCCCGTGGTACCTGTCAGAGCAATGCTGCTCAACACTCTAAAATGTGTGCAGATTCTGGTTCCGTGGATCTGGGGTGGGGCCCGGGGCTTTTGCATTTCTAATGAGTTCCCAGACGATGTCCCTGCTGCTGGGCTATGGGCCGCACTTGAAGCGGTGAAGCTCTTCCAGACCATGGCACCTGGGGTGGGCACTGACCCTCCCTGCAAGGCTATGAATCCTTAGCAGGTTACCCTCCTCCATAGCCCCTCCCAGCTTCCCTGTCAGTCATCTTCTATGGCAGCTTCCTTTTACTACCATGGAGATGAGAGCTTAGGAGAAAAGAATTGTGAGAGATAAGGAGGACTGCTGCTCATTTTTGTGCTATTTCCTTATCTGCCATACCACCTTGCAAGTCCCTTTCAGGGATACTGGAGAAAAGGAATAAAAACCAGAAAAGCTCTTCGAAGTGTCCAGCTCAGTACTGCCCAGGCAGGGTTCTGGCCTCCACCCTCCTGTGGGTTTGCTCCTGGGGAAAGGTGGGTGTTGAAAGACGGAAATGCTCTGGAGTCTTCCTGGAGAGACACCCCATCTGCTCCACAGGACACCTTGTAGATAAACTTGCATTCAACTCGCACTTACTGAGCACTCACTATGGTAGTGACGAGTCCGTAGCTAAGGAGGGTTTCCTGTGTACCTGGCACCGCTCCAAAAACTTGCATCTATTAATTCATTTAATCTCCCCAACAACCCTTAGAATTACGTAGTATTTTCATGTCTTTTTCACAGAGGAGGAGGCCCAGAGCGATGAATTGACTGGCCCAAAGTCACATAGTTAGTAAGTGGCACAGCATGGACTCAAATCCAGGCTCCCTGACTCCAGGATCTTAACCCTCTAGCTGTGTGACTTTACTCCTGGGCTGGCCTGGGAGTGTTCAGAGGGGCAAGTGACACGGAACTGGAAAGCAGGTGGCTTGACTGACTACCGTGAGGCTGGTGCTTTACAAGCGACCTCTTCCTAATCCTGATAACAACCCTTGGCGGTTGGAGGGGAAATGGGAGAGATATCTGGTAACCATTCCCAGGTCTCACAGTCAGCCAGTAACAGAGCCAAGGTTCACACTGGGGAGTGTCTGACTCCAATGCCCATGCCCCCCCTTACCCCTGGAGGGCTTTTATGATGCCCATTAGACACACCCAGCAGCGAGATGTTCTGATGGGGATGGGATCCCCATAGGCCCATGACTCAGATGAACTAGAGGTGCACACACCTGTGTGAGGGAGGGATCATGTGATCTTCCCGGCAACCGACAAGGGGCCCAGATGTTTGCATCAGGGCTCAAGTTCCCAGGTGGTGAGAAAGGCAGGCAACTGTGGCTGCACTCTCACTTTCTCCACCACTATAGCAAAATTATGCAGGTGACATTGCAAACTCCAAGGTGCTCTGGGTGTGCCCATTATTTACCATCTTTAGTGAATGATGTCACTGTTTGTGTGGTCAGTGACGATGGGATGGTGCTCTTGGTGTGTGAGTCATCCACAGGGAGGATGGGGCCCAAGGGGACCTCTGATGTTTGGACTCTCCACGATTTGTTCCTCCCTTCTGCAAAAGAACAAGCAGAGACTGCTAATTAAGGCTGTTGCTTATTGAAGCTGGCAAAGTAAGCCCCTGGGAGACAGGGCCTCTTTATCCTTTGGGCAGGGGTAAGGTTCAAAGACTCAGCCTCTGGAGGGCGTGGGCTCTGGCCGATCAGGGCTGGGACTAGAGCTACAGCGGCACCAGAGTGCACCAGCTGAGTATCGGCCCCACATTTGGATTGAGAGTTTTGCAAAGTTCTATGAAAATGCCCGAGATTTAACAACAACCACAAAACCGCAAATATTAAAGTTAATGTTTTAATTAAATGCTTATAAATCATAACATTATATCCATAGCAAATTGCAATTGCAAATCAACTCCTAAATAGTCAGGTATAAATTCTATTGAAGGTAGCCTATGGGAGTCTCTGAACAGGTTTGAGAAGCGGTGGGATGGGGTCTCCCGAAGTGAGGCACCTAGGATTTGCAGACCCTAAAATCCCCGCTGAGGAGGAAGGGATGATTGGAACTAACAGTCACTCTCAAGTCAAATCTCTCCTTTCAAAACCTGTTTAATTTTCTCTGTTTTTCTCCTGCGTCTTTCCCCTGGGTCCCCACCTGGATAAAGGAATTCCTTGTTTTCTGACGAGGGGCGAGGATAGGATGTCGGTGGGCGTGGCAAGATGGGCACCAGCCTGTGCAGCTAGAAATCTGCATTTCTTGCCTGGATCAATTGTTTACTCATTTATGTATTTACTGAGCCAGGCTCTGTGCTAGACCCCGGTAGTATTACTAAGCGGCTGGGTGGTTAGGCAAGTCTCTTGACCTGTCTCAACTCGGTTTTTTCATCTGGAAGGTGAAGGATTGGACTAAACGGCATTTCTGGTCCTTTTAACTGAATATATCCAGAAGTTGTGACGATCTTCATGTGACCTTGGGGACATGGGAACTCTTCGTATGTCCAGCGGAGTCCAGGCCTTCAAGAGCTGCAGACTCCAGAACCTAGGCCTGCGGATTTCTATCTGCGGCTGGTGGATGGGCAGGGAGTGCAAAAACTCACCTTGGGGGCATTTCTCATGCTGAGAGGTCCCTGGCCACACCTGGAGGCTCACTTCTGTCTCTGCCAAGAGACTGCAACATCTTCCTAGGGCCTGACCAGAGAGGCCTTCCTTCTTAGGAAGGTCTCTCTGTGGTCCCAAGCCTCCTTCATCCTTGAGGCAGTTGCTGGGGAAGGGCAGGGGGAGAGGTGTGTCGTGGGGAGCTCTCCTAGCGCAGCCACCTTGAAGATGATGGGAACCGGAGCAGTGGGGAATATGGTGGGACAAGAGCTAAAGCAAATGTCTGTAATTCAGGAATCCAGGGCCACCTCAGGCTTGTGAAACAGGTGAAATTAATTTTAATAATGTATTTTATTTAACTCGAGATATCCAAATATTATTATTTTGACTTGTAATCATATAAAAATCATTCATGAGATAATGTACATTCTTTCGCTCACAGTCTTTGTCCTCCAGCATGTATTTCACACTTACAGCACATCTCAGTTCAACCAGCCACATTTCGAGGGCTCAGTAGCCACATGTGGCTTGTGGCTACCCTCTTGGATGTGCCACTCTAGAGCACTCACGGGGAAGCTTTAGGGAGGTTGTGAACCCCTTAAAATCGGTTGCAAGTTGATTACCTGTTTATTTCTGTGTACACTGTACATTTTTTATGAGGAGGTATGAAGCTTTATAAGATTTTTAAAATCATGAACGATCCTCAAAGTATTAACAGAAGAATGTCAAATTTCTTAGAGCTAAATCCTGTGATATCCCTAAACTTACTATCAAAATCCCGTTCCTTACTAACAGGTATGGGATTTCAATAGATACATAGAAAATTTACTCTATTTATTATATTGTTTATATCTTTTATTTTCTCACTTATTTTTCCACTTCATCTGCCATGTACTGTTATGTAGTAAATTCTTTGATTATTTTAAAAAAATAAATAAATCCTGTGATATCTAAAAGTTGGCATTGCAGTGCTGGGTGGAGTACCTTGCCCATGGACTTCTAACCTCCCGGCTAGCTGGTTCCAGAGAGTCTACCCCAGGGTATGTGGGTCAAGAAATGTGGCTGCCAGATGTCACCATGGGAGGCGCAAGCCAGGGCTTGCAGAAAGGCAAGGAGAACCATCATGGGAGAGAGGGGACGTTACTTGAGATTTGCAGACCAATAGTTTTCCTAGATTTGTGTTTCATGCTAAACCTCCAGGTTATCAAGGAAATGGGAATACTGTTAGATTCTCCAGAAAGCAAGGCAAATGCAAAGAAAATCAAGTAGCCGAGAATTGTATGCAGATGCTTTAAATGTCACCCTCCTCTCTCTCTCTTCCTCCCTCTCCCTCCACTGCTCCCTCCCTCCAAAGACATAAGCCTTTGAATCACACAAGGTGCTTTGAAAATAAAGTGATTACTGAGTAACCTTGACCCCTTCCTCAGCACTCAAGGTTGATTGCTTCCTGGGACAAGTCTAATCAGAGGGTTCACACTCGATACCAGGGACCATGAACCTGGTGGCCATGGATGAGTCCTACATGCACACTTGTGAGAATTTGGGGGGAGGACATTCTGAGATTCAATCAAATTGTCAAAGGGGTCCATGACTCTCCATAAGGGACAAATCACTGGTCCACACCCTCCATCCGATGGGGCTGAGTCTGGGTCTCCTTCTGCTCCTGGAGGGCCTCATGAAATGCCCCCTGGGGGTTTAGCAAAACCTTAAGGTGTTCTGTACCCTCAGAGCCCAGGCAAGACTCAGATGAATGGTCTGCAGAGTCAACTCCAACCCCCTCGTCTAGTCTTTTGGGCCATGTCACAGCTGACCCATGGCCTGCTGTTTCCACTGTTTTCAGCTTTTGGGGGTCCTGGGTGCCTGATGTGAGCCCCTGTCCCTGGTAAAAGTGTGAGGGTAATGGAGTTTTTATTTCAGCTCTCCCTTCCAGATGCAGAGAATATATAAGTTAGGTGGGTTCTGTGAGTTCATCTGTTCCCATTCCTTCATGTAACAGATGGGGAAACTGAGGCTGGAGTGGTAAACTGCATTACCCAAGGACACACAGTCTGTAAGCAGATCAGTCAGGACAGAAGGCAGCTCTTCCCACTGCCCAGGACCGTCCTCAGGTAAGGTCATGACCGAATGACATCGGGGTGACAGACCTGGGTTCAGATTTCAGTTCAGCCGTTTCCCAGTCGTAAGACTCTAAACAAACCATTTGGACTCCGAGCCTCAGTTTTCTCAGTCAGTAAAATAGGGATAATCAGACCTATGTCCTAGGCTTATTGTAAGGACTAGGTTAGATAGGGTATTGGAGCACTTGGCGCAGGGTCCAAAGCTTATGTGCTGAGTAGATTGAGTTATTGGGACTTGTAGAGTAGGTACTCAGAGAATGTTTGTTGAATGAACAAATGTTTATCTGATGGCCTTCAGTGTTGTTGTAGGCTGAATAGCAGCCCCCAAAGGTATCAGGTTCTAATCTCTAGAACCTGTAAATGTTCCTTCATAAAGGAAAGGAATCTTTGTGGGTGTGACTAAGTTAAGGAGCTTGAAGTGGGTAGATTATCCTGGATTGTCTGGGTGAGCCCTAAATGGAGTCATGTGTATCCTCACAAGAAAGAGGCACAGGGAGGTTTAACTGCACACACGGAGGAAAAGGTGATGTGCAGACAGCGGGGAAAGGCATGATGGAGTGACGGGACTGCAGGCTAAGGACTGCTGGCAGCCACCAGGAGCTGGGTCCTCCCCTAGAATCTCTGGAGGGAGTGTGGTGCTGCTGGCACCTGGATTTTGGATTTCTGGTCTAAAGAACTGTGAGAAAATAGGTTTCTGTTGTCTTAAGCCACCCAGCTTATGGTGGTTTGTTACAACAGCCAGAGGAAATCAATACAAGTTTGTCTTTACCCAAAGAAGTTAGTAACATGGGAATGTGAGGGACCAGAAAATTACATTTTTGAGGATGGAACCAAGGAAGCTCAACATTCTTTAATTCTATATTTACATTCTTTCTCTATAAATAACACTCTTCCTCTGTGAAGCTACCGACAAAGCCTGAGCATGTGGTTGAGATAAGAATCCAGAGGGAATGGGTGGGTTGAGTTCTCCTCTTGCATCAGAGGGAAGAGAAAGAACCAATGATGACTTGTTGATAGAAGTGGGGAAGGGGGGACAATAATGAACAAAGCTGAGGTGCATGCCTTCATTTATTCATTCAACGGATATTTGCGTGCCTACTACAGTAAGCCCCAGGCACTGTTTTACGCACTGAGGATGCAGTAGTGAACAAGACGGGGGAACCTGGTTATGTGGAGGACCTCCCGGCTGGGGAGACATGCACACTCAAACAAAATGAGTGTCCACCTCTGAGGGTGATGTTTAGATGGGCCACCTGGGCAGCAGCAGTCCTTCCTATAACACCTGCTTCTGCACAGGCAATTCTCTGCCGATGGTCAGTGGTCTCTCTGGAGGACGCTGTTTCCCGGAACACTGCCTGCCCACCGAGGCTCCGAAGGCATCTTCCTACACATAAACACAACACTCCTCTCTCTCTCTCACTTTCTCTCTTACCCTGCTCCATGCAGAATTGCTATTTATAAACTTGTTTCTAGGACCTCTGATGAAATCGGGGGACACCAAGGCAAAGAAACCATAGCCTAAGATTTTTAAGGATCTCTCATAAAGTGAGGGGCAGAAACAAGAAGACTTTCAGGATTAAAATGTTTCTTTCCCTACAGGCATTTCAGAGTGTGTGATACATTTAGTACATTTGAGGATACCTGAAAAGGCATCCAGAAAGAGGGTTTCTGGTGTGGTGTTTCTAGAAACTGATCTGCAAAATGTAAAGGGATGCTGTGTGGGAGAGGATGCTCAGTGTTAGAACCAGGACCAGGAAGGGACAGGAAGGCAGAGTCCTGTTCATTGACAAAGGACTTCCCGGTTGTCGGAGCAGCCCAACAGTGGGATAGGCTTCTGGTGGGCACGTTCACACAGGGCTGAACGGCCACCGGGGAATGTTAGAGAGGGATATAGCTAAAGCTATACTGAAAGGAAAACTCGTAACTTTAAAAACTTAGAGTACAGGGTGCTACAGCGAGATGCCCTAGTTAAAATCCCTTTTCTACCACTCATTAGCTATATATACTTGTGCAGATTAATTTTTTTGTGCCTCAGTTTCTACACCTAAGAATGGATGTAATAATAGTACTTACCTCACAGAGTCCTGTTATGAGAATTAATTTATACAAGTAATATACTTAAACAGTGCCTAGCACATAATACTATTGCTAGCCATTGATTAAAACAATTATAATAAAAATAATAATATATCATAAAGCATGGATCCTGAAGCCATCTTTAAGGGATGGGCAGCCCTGGGCAACCTCAAGGATGTTTTAGGGTTCTCAGACGGGGAGACTTGAGCAGAGACCTGAACAATCTGAGAGAGCTATGCAAAGACCTGGGAAGAGTGTTCAGTATGAGGGGACAGCCAAGGTCAAGGCCCCAGAGAAGGAACCAACTTTGCACAATTGTAAGAAAAGTGAGCAGAGGGCAGAGGGGCAGGAGATGAGGTCAGACCCTGACAGAACAGATCCAGCAGAGCTGGCTTTCTGCAGGATGGGGCATGGAGCGGGTTTGCATGACTACAGGATGGGGCCCTGAAGTCAAGGCTGTAAATCCAGTGGACCACTTAACCAAATGGCATTCTGGGATGAGCACTGTACTGAGAGTCAGAAGATTGAGAATTAGTTTGACTCAGCTACTTGTTTGCACCGTGACCTTGCCCAAGTCCCTTAACCTCTCTGTGCCTTAATTCCTCATCTATAATATCAAAGAAGTAGGTCCCCTTCAGCTCCCAAGTCCTTGGCACTATATTTCAGCTGCAGGAAACAAGGTTGCTACCTGGTAAAGCAGCAGAAGGAAGAGGGAGAGGTGAGAGAGGGACATGAGGAGGAGGCAGAGCCCCGAGCAGGTGTGAAGAGTTGGCAGTGCGCTGAAGGAGAGGTGGCAGAGGGAAGAACAAGGGCGCATCTGTTCCTGCTCAGGGCGACACAGCAGTGTCAACGAGCCATCTGAAAAACGGATGGGGTCTGAAACCCATGTCATCGTGAGTGCATCCAGAAATAAACGAAAGGGATAGTAAGAGAGCCAACCAGGATAAACTTGAAGATGCTCATGGAGGAATATCTAGTGACATGTCCTTCAGGGCTTGGGACATTTTTGGCAAATGTTGGAGAGAAGAAAATGTGGATGCATGCGCGGCCCCTGGGAGTGCGAGGCAAGCTACAGGCGAGCCTGGCCAGTGAGCATGGCCCACGAAACGGGACTGTCCAGGCCTCTCTCGGGAAGCACGTCCCGTGGGCCCAGGTCGGGGTCCCTGAGGAGATGACCCTGATGACCCTCTTTGCCCTCTTCTCTTAAGATGAAAAATGTAGGGGATTTTTCCTACACCGTGTGTAGGGGACGCTCAGACTTGTCCATGAGGGATACAGTGAAGGAAAGAGCCATTCTTAGCTCACCTGTGTGACTCTGGGCAAGTCACTTGACCCCTGCCCTTCTCCACCTGGGCCTAAACGAATTTTTCAATAAAAGAAGAATCTTCACATGGAGGCCCTAAATCACCTTTATTACTGATAACGCCCAGGCCATAACTTGTAGCCTGTACCTACAGGCCGAGGATCTCCTGACACCAAGCCCCAGAATTGACAGACTCACCTGGCCACTGGCAGCCTGGACCCGTGCAGCCCCAGTGAAACTCGAGGATGAGAGAGTACTGCAGTTAACTCCCCAAAGGAAGCAGAGGCTGCTGGGAAGAGGATCGGCCTCATATGTTCGGTGCCTGCTTCCAACTCACCAATCACATGATTCCCACAGGAGCTGAAGGGGTCGACAGAGCCTGGAGTGTTCCAGCCAGGGAAGTTCTCCCCATGTGGAAGGAACACCTTGGGAGCAGGGAGTAATCTACACCAAAAAAATGAGGAAATCTACAGGATGTGCTCAGGGCAGGAGCAGGTGTCTCCTAAGCGCTCAGCAACTCGCAGCTTTAAATAACATCTCCAGCCTGGCTCGCTTTACTCATCCTTTCACACAGCTGTTTCTGGAGCGTGCACTGTGGGCAGGCTTTTGTGCAGCTGGGGAGGTTACAAGAAGGCATCCGATTCCAGGCCCTGCACACCTCCTCCTGTTCTACTGCCACAGTGACTATTATTTCTTACCCCTAGCTGGTATTTCCCATTTGGACACTACGCACCTGGAACTCATGCCAGCTCCTTAGGTGAACTATCTCATTCAGTGATCACTCTCTGCTGTGAAGTGCTTCTTATCCTAAGTCTACTTTGCGGCTGTGGAATCCGAGACAGACAGTGAAGTGTCTTGCTCACGGACACAAGGAGGGTAAGTGCAGGGCAGGACCAAAGCCCCGATGGTTAAAGAGCAAAGCATATCAATGTGAGATGACAGGTTTGTCCCTCAGCAACAAGGGTGAAGGTCGCTGGGGGGCTTTAGAGTGATGTGGCTTTGCCAGAGAGAAATCTAGGTAAGCTGGCAAATGGGGATGTCTTCAGGACTGTCCCCAACCCATTCGGGCCTGGCTTCACTTTCCCATTGGGGACATACACTCAGAAGAAATAGAATTGTCCTGGGGAGGGAATAGAAGCAAATTAGGCACAAACTCAAAGGCCAGAGGACCAGCTTGAAAACCAGTCCTTCCTTGCTGCTGCTTGGGTTGCCCGTCAGGGACTCCAGCAGACTGGGGTATGTGTGGGGGACCCCTTTAGTTGGAGCTTTGGCTTCTTTCTGAAGGGCAGGGCCAGTCACCTTCCTTTAGCCTGGCTGTGCTTAGGCAGGGCTGTTGGGCTGGCGCAGCTCTGTCATTTATACGCATGAGGGCAGCGGATGCCTCCCCAAGCACAGCCCTCCCAGCTGCCTGGGACCAGCAGTGTCTCTTGCTGCCGGCCCACAAGGGCCTACTCTTCTCCATGGCTGGGGCAGAGACTATCCCTCTGTCCCCAAAGCAGAAACAGCAGTGCCCACATTGCCTGGGAAAGGATTGTTTTCAGTCCGTGGGGTTTAACAGGCTACCCTCCCCACCCAACTTCTAGTGTTGCTAACGAGCCAGAGCTGTAATTCACAGCACAGTCAGTAAACGAGCAGGACCCACACAGTACACGCCCTTTTATGAGGGCAGCTCATGCTGAAAAACAGGACAGAAAAGAACAGCAAACCAACAAGGGCACAGGGGAGAGGGGACTGTCACTGGACCATTTTGTGTGTGTCTTAGGTTGGCTCTTCCAAGAAGCAACCCAGAGATAAGGATTGGACCACTTCCCACCTTCACTGGGAGGTGGTCCCCAGAAGCGTGAGAAAGAGAGGGGACAGTGAGAAAGAGGAGAGGAAGCTGGTTAGCATGGTAGGACCCTGGAGCTTGTTAGTCCTACTGGGGATGTCTGGACACTCTGTAGCCCCAGCCTCAGATCTCTCCATCCGGGGGTGAGGCAGCCGGGGTGCTCCAGCGCCAGCTCCTGCCAGTAGTTGTTGGTTGAGGGCCTGGTGTGCCTTGAACTTGCCTTGTCATGAGAAGGTGCAGCATGCTCTCATGGCCAGAGACCCTCCTGGGGAAAGAGATGCAGCTGCGGCAGGGGAAGGAGAGGCCCACGGGTGTGGATGGGGATCTGATAGTGTCTGCTGCCCTGTGGGAGCTGGTGCCTTCATGACGTGTCACTTAATCTTCATGGTGGCTGATCATGTAGGTGATGCGGTCCACACTGTAGAGGTGGGAGAGCTGAGGGTCAGAAAGTACCGGTGTTTCTCAACCAGAGTGTTATTCTTTACAACACAGGGTGTTTAGCACCTTTGGTTTCCCCAACTACCTACACGTGGTGTCCCCCTCCCCCAGTCATTGTGACGATATTCATGCAAGTGCCGGTGGGGAGGACATCCTATAAGGCAGGTCTTCCTGTTAAGCTACTTGACGTCCTACCCAGGGTCGTATTCGTTGAGTAGACTGCGATGGGAATGAGCTGACTGAGGCAACATAATTCTTGGAACACAGTTGACTTGACTGATGCAAAATGAGCGTCCCGTTGGTCAGTCCAGACTCACCTGCAAGCCACAGCCAGAGTAAGCTGGAGAAAGACCAGCCAGGGTCGAGACCCCAGGTGTTGGGGAGGGGCATGTGGGTGCATGCCTGGCCACCCATCTGCCCACTTGTTAATAGCAATGTCTAAGTAAACATGGTCTTCATGGGAAGTTGTCCAGATTTCTGTCTTGTTTTTTACTTTGGCTCTGCTGGGAAGGCAGGTCTTTTATAAGCTTTTAGCAGTGTTTGGCAACTTCTGTCATATTCAAGTTACCTGCCAGAACCTGCTCTATTGACCAGATCATCGAGATGGCTGTCTCAGTCCAGCTAACATTAGCCTGGGTCAAGGTTATGGGTCAAGGTTGTGAGCTAATTATAAGCTGACTATGAGTAGAGGAGCCTCAGCCCAGTTTTGCTCTGGTGGCAAGTCTGAAGTTGTTCCTGGCTGTGCACCACCTTCCAGGTCCTTAGTATTACAAAAGGAGGAGCTGGACTGATACGAGTATGATTGCTTTTGTGTGTGGGATGGTGGGAACTACACACAAACGAGCACATGAGTGTGACCTCTCTGAGCGCTGGAAGCAGGATTCAGCCTTAGTAATTCTCCCAGGAAACAAGGCTGCATCCCTGCCTGCATCCCTTTGCATGAGAGTAACAGCTAATAGGGATGGTAGGATTGGACATGGGCCTACCCCTGGCAGCTGCAGTGAACACACTATTCTGTTCCTCACCACAGCCCTTGGTTGGTGTTAATATTGCCATTTTACAGATAAGGAGGCAGACTCAGAGAGAACAAGGATTTGACTTATCAGGCCGCAGAGCCAGTGAGAGACACTCCAGCCAGGACCAGGATCATCTTTTGGACTCCTCGCTCTAGCCTAGGGCTTTGTAGCCTTGGACCTGTTGACATTCAGGGACAGATAACTCTCTGTTGTAGGGCTGTCCCGTGCATTAGAGTATATTTAGCAGTCTCCCTGATTCTTCCCACTAGATGCCAGGAGCACTCTCTCCGATCCTACCGACTGCAAAAACCAAAAATACCTCCCTCTAGACATTGTGCTGGTTGAGAACCACTAACCTGGCTCTTGCCATGGGAAAGCTTCCAGTTCATGCTTCTAGAAAGAACACTGTTCGAGGGTGACCTTTAGCCTCTAATTCTGGGCAACATCTCAGCTCAGACTTGGGGCTTCCCTTTCAGCCTCTCCCTTAAACTGCTTCTCTGTTCATCGGTCCTGTGGCAATTCTTTCATCCATTCATTCGCTTATTTATTCAATGACTATTTATTGAATGCATACTTTGCACTAGGAGACATAGAAATAAAAAAGCTCACCCTCGTGAAGGTTATATTTCAGTGAACAGAAAGCACTCAGCAGATATTATAACCCATGTACCTGCGCTAATTTATTTTGTTCTCACAGCATCCGTTGTTACTTTCCTCTCGTAGGTGCCAGCCTGAGACACTGAGGCGTTACGCAGCTTGCTGAGC
This sequence comes from Desmodus rotundus, assembly GCF_022682495.2. Classification (NCBI taxonomy): domain Eukaryota; kingdom Metazoa; phylum Chordata; class Mammalia; order Chiroptera; family Phyllostomidae; genus Desmodus; species Desmodus rotundus. Next base: position 117,673,836 of record NC_071393.1, on the reverse strand, counting down.
TCTCAGCTGGCAAGCAGTGGAGGTGAGTTAAATGCAGGCCCCTGGGTCCCAGACCTGTGCACCTGACTGCTGCGTTCTCCTGCCTTTTGAAATCTGTGTCTTCATTCCACATCTCCTTTCAACTGCTTTGGGTATTGTCACATGGTGTCCTGGTGTCATTTCAGACCCACAGGTAAGTCAAAACTTGTCATCTTTCCCCCAAATTAGCTAGTCACCTTCCCTCTCCTGGAGACATCACTGTCTCCCTGTCAACGGGGGTCAATGTTCTGGGGTCAGCTTGGCCTCATGACCCTCTCTTCCCCTAGAGCATCTCCATTTCCAAGGCCTGTTCATTTTTAGGACAAAAATCATCTCATCTTCATCCAGCAACCTAGCTTGGCCAGCCTATTTTTACCCTCTCTTTATAGACAAGGGAGCCGGGGACCAAAGAGGTCACAGACTTTGCATCACAAACAAATAGTTTCATATAAAAACCTGGTCTCTGCACCTGCCTCAAGAGCTCCTAGAGGGTAAGGACCAGGGCTTATGCCATGTCTGGATCTCCTGCACAGAGCCTAACACTTGTGTTGACACAAAGAACTAGGAAGGAGCTATGAAGCCTAGCGTCGCAAGGGTGTGATTCAGATTTTGTCCTAAAAATTAATGCTCTTGAAGCCCACCAGATGGCAGTGTTTTCCCCAGGAAAGAAGACATTCCAAAGCCAAAGTGTAGACTAGGATTCAGAGCCTAGGTTGAAGTCCCAAAGAATTTAAATCTGAAGTGCATTCTCCTCTCTCTCTCTCTCTCTCTCTCTCTCTCTCTCTCTCTCTCTCTCTCTCTGTTTACAGTCCTGCTGAGTGTTTAAACACTGATGAAATTTGAGTGCTATTATTTAGGCCCTGGAAGAGCACACGTGTGATGTGACTTGTGCTCTTAGTCAAACCTTTGGCATTGTCTAGCTGGATCACCCCAGGAAGTCTCTTAACTCCTCCCAGCCTTTGTGTTTCTCTCCAGCAAAGTGGGTGTGAGACTCCCTGCTTGGCCTCCCTCACAGACAGGGCCAGTGTGACGCTGAAACTGGACGCATGGGAGACGGCAGATGGCTGTACACATATACGCTGTTGTAACTGTGGATGTCATGAAGTTAATTTAACTGTTGGTTTGGGAAATAATTTTCTAGAAAAGCACCATTTAAAACCTTGTGACTCAAAGTGTGACCCACAAACCAGCAAAGGAGTGTGACCCACAAACCAGCAGATCTGGCATCACCTGAGATTTTGTTAGACACATACAATGTAACTCATCCTAAACTACTGAATTTTAATACTGTGTATTTTAACAAGATCCTGGGGTGATTCATATTCACAGTAAAGTTCAAAACTAGCTAGAAAATCACTAGTTTTAGTGATTGTTTTGGGAGTTAATCCTGAGTTAGTTTGGTTCCATTTCCCCCATAATATGTGTTTGCTGTGCTGAACCTTAGCCATGGTAACAAATTGTTCCCAAAGCTCAAAAAATGTTTCTGTATCCAAGTTACTCCTTGGGCAGGGAGGGTGACTTGGGGTTGAAATAACGCTTTCCAATCAGCTAGGCTAGGCTAGGTTGTGCTGCAACAACAAACAACCTGACATTTCAGGGGCTCTCAAACCCCACAGGTACAAGGACATTACAGGGGAGCAAGGGGCTCTGCTCAGCCATTCAAGAAATCAGGCTGATGGAGCTGCCACCACGCGAGACATTGCAGGAAAAGAGCTCTGAGGGCCTTGCTCTTGCAATTAATGTCCAGTCCAGGGTGACACACTGCACTTCCACTCACAATTCCTTTGGCCCCAACTCGTGACTTGACTTTACCTGACCTTGGGTTGCAGGAAGTGTGATCTTACCCTGTGCTTGGAAGGAAAAGAGGTAGAAATATTCAGCGACTTGCACTGACAACGCCCACAAAGGTTACTCCTGAGCTGTTTGTTCACAGTGGGGGCTCCCAGAACTGGTTGCGCAGGGGAATTAATAGGAACAGCACAGGAAAGGTACAGACTCCGTGTCCCCCAGCGCAGGGACTTCAACCCAGAATTGGGACTCAGTTTTAACAAGGACCCTGGTGATTCTGATCCCTCCCTCCATGGACAAGCACTTGGAAACCCCCGGCTTTGAGCCTTTCTATCCCCCAACCCCACCCTGAAGATAAAAGACACCGCATTCATTGCCCAGGGATGCCTGAACAGATCACCCCAAATCTGGTGGCTTCGAACAACAGAAATTTATTTTCTCTGTTCTAGAGGCCAGAAGTCCAACCCCAAGGTGTTGTTGGCAAGGTTGGCTGTTTTTGGAGGCTCTGGGGACAGACCCTGCAGCCCCGCACCCCGCACTCCATGCCCGGCGCCCCGTGCCTGCTTTCTGATGGCGGTCTTTGATGCGTGGCGCTGCAACTCCAGCTGCTGCCGCCGTCGGCACCCTGCCCTCTGCCTCTTCTCCATACCCTTGAATTCGGGCCACTCGGGCAATCCAAGATGATGCCCCCTGAAAATCCCTAATTTCATCCATCTGCAAAGACCCTTTTTCCAAATGGGGTCACCATGGGAGAACGTGGTATTTTTTTGGAGGGGGCAACCCCAAAAAACCCACTACAGGCACCCACATTCACATGGAACCCCGTCTTCGGCCTGCCCAGTCTGCACAGCCAAGAGCAGGCTTTGAGGGCCAGGCACCACAAGGGGTCAGGCAAGCCTTGTTTTTCTGCTGCTCGTTCCCTGCAGCACCCCGGAATCTAACGCTGGGAAATGCTCTACACTCCACTGTGAGGGTCAACCAGGGCAAGCGGCTGGGCAGGGATCCCAGGCCCAGCAGTCACTTTCAGCCCATTGGCCTGTGCAAAATAGGGGTTCACACGCTAAGCGAGCACGTGATGAGCCTCACCTCCGTGGGTGCAGCTCCCTCTGCCAAACCATTGGAGAAAGCCCCCTAACATCTGGATAGCCTCAGACCCACCGAGGACCCGGATGGTGACAGCATTTCCCTCCTCGGCGACGAGGGCTATGCTCTTGAAAACGCCCAAGGTTGGAGAATTCCAGGCGGATGGCCATAAGGTGTTATGGGAGAAATAGGTGTGGGCGTTCGGGTCGTCGATGAGCGCTTATTTTCACATTCGCTACAAGATGATAGTAATGACCGTGCCTTAAATGGAGCTCCTCAATGTCATTCAACACATCGTGAATTAGCAGTAACGGCTCCTCAACAGTTAGTTTCCATTTAAGCAATCCCTTTGCTCTCCAGAAACATTTTTAGCACATTCAGTGAGATATTACAAATTAATCTTGCTTGGGGTTCAAGATTATGCCTGGGAAGGGGCACGTCCTTTGCCGTGTGTGGTTTTCCACTCAGCACCGATGTGTTTGAAATTCGACGACAGCGAGCCCCCATGCCGACTCTCCCTAAGCCACAGTCTGGAGAGAACCGGGCTCCTTACCTGGGCGGTTGCTGGGAAATGTGTGGAAGTGCATCTGGGCAGGACTAGAACGTGTCTCGAGAGGATTCACAGTGAAAGGACTAGATTAATGGAAGCTTGGAATGTGTGGCCCTGGCCTTCCTGTCAAAAGGGCTTCTGTGCCCCCAGCTGTCAATGGTGTGGTCACCCCTTGGAGCTCAGCCCAACAGTCAGCCATGGCCCGCCCTCCTTTTACTGAACTTACATGATTTCCATTCATGGCCACTTGGCTGTTTCATTGTTTAGGTGGCTTTGTGTTTGGCATTTTCCCTCCTGAAGTGGAAGCTCCCTGCAGGTAGGGCCTTGTGTGACTTCCCCTCTGCGGTTGCCCTGGCACCCGGCCCACACCTGAAACTGAGTAGGTCTTTGATAAATGTTCTTTGAGAGATTGAGTGTTCACTTGGTTGTACTCGGAGCTGACCTTCAGTGGGGCCTGCTCCCAGGAGCTGTTGACGGGTCTTGTGCAGAAATGCTTTTCTCGGGGAAAAGAAGGTCTTCTGCTCATGGCTAACTGTCTGTTTCTTTTTGACCTGGGGCCTTCTGAGAGCTTCATTCTGCAGATACGCATTGTGATCTCCCAGAGGGGAATTTAGTGTGTAATATTCTCCATAATGTTGACCTTCTGTCTTGGCCTGGAGCTGTGGTTCCAGAAAGGGCCTACTGCATGCCCGGGTTCCACCTGCCTGTCTGGTTGTGCTGACTAGCTGTGTTCTCTAGTGGCTGGGGACCCTTGTCCCTGTCCGGCCAAAGGCAAATGAATGAATTCTGGGCAGAGTCCTGGGTTCTGTGCCCTGAGCCCAGTGCAACATCTCCATGCTGTTCCAGTGTTAGCAAGTCACTTCTGTTCTTTGGGCCTTGGTTTCACTCATTCACCAGATGCTTACTGAGTGCCTGTCAGTTGCCTGGCACTCTGCTAGGCATTGGGGATAAAATGGTAAGCAGCAAAGACAGCCCTGCCCTCCTGGAACTCCTAGTCAAGAAGTGAGATGTTGACTAGCAACCCGCAGACAGGTATAAAGATGCTTTCCCGACGGCACTGTGGAGGGGAAGTCCACATGGTATGTGAGATGCTCCGGTGGGGGTTTGACCTAGTGAGGGTGTGGGCCTTGTCAGAGAAGGCCGTCCAGAGCAGGGATCTAAAGGCTGAGTAGGAAGGGAGAAATTGTTCCAAGCACGGGAATCTCCTCCAGCTCAGGCCCCATGGTGGGAGTGATTGTGGCAAACAGCTGTAGCTGAAGAGAGGCAGGTAGGGCCAGAGACAGGAGAGTGAGGAAGACCGGGAGCACAGAGGCCAGAGGAGGCAGGAGCAGAGCACGCAGGACCATGAGGGCTGTCTTGGGGACATTGGACGTTATACTGGGAGCTGTGGGAAGTCACCGCTGTGTCCGAAATCTGTGAGTGCTGGTGTGAGCAGCAGACAGCAGATAGATACCTGATGAGCTTCTCATTTTGAGAAGACAGCACATTGGGAGATGGACTGGAAATGGACCAGAGTGGGCATCCGTGGGCCAGACTGGAAGCTAGTGTAGTCGTCCAGACAGGAGACAGTCATGGAGAATCAGTCTATGAATATTTCTGAGCACCTACTATGTGCCGGGTACTTTCCAGTGAGCAAAACAGGCAAAGATCCCTATTGTCTAGAGCAGCAAGCAGGGGAGACAGGAGTGTAATAAGTAAGCTGGTGAGTTGGGAAGTATTACATGCAATGCAAAAAGAAAAGGACATCAGAGTAAGAGAGACTGGGAGTGGGGATGGCTGATGGCAGAGACCATTAGGAGGCAAAAATGATGGTGCTCCATGATGGAGGACCAGGTGGGGGGGATTAAGGGAGAGGTCAGCGCCCGAGTTTCTGGTTATTGCACTGAAGAACGGTTTTAAGAGGGTCTTAGGGTAAACGTGACGCAAGTCTTCCTGGTTCTGTGGCCCTGCGAGCTCTGTGACACTGTCTGTCCCTCCAGAGGCTGCAGGTGGGCCCGTAACCCGGTCTTCTCATCCCCAGAGGTTATCCTGCTGCAGGAGACCCCCGTCCTGGATTTGCCACGTGAGGCTGTCCTATGTTCTGTCTGAGCACGCAGGTCCCTGCTGTGGGCCATCGAACTCCTGCTGCCCCTTCCTCTCCCTGCGCTGGTGGTGTCTGTCCTACATGTGTGCTTATTATTGATGAGGACGCAACACACACACAGCGTTGCCTCCTGCTGCCCCGGGTGGGCATGCTGCCAACATCCTCCAGGTACCCCAGCCCTTGCCACTCCCACCAGCCAGCCAAGTGACCTCTGCTTCCTGAAATGACTCTGCCTTCAGCCTCCAGGGAGCAGGATAGAGGTGGGTGGGTTTCTTGAGTTTGGCCCGGAGCTCCAGGGTCTGCCTGTCCCTGGGGTCCCGGGGCACTTGACAGGGCTTACCCGAGTTGGTGATTCCCCATGAGACCCCAAAGACCAGAGGGATGGCGTTGACTGACCCTGAGACTCGAGTCTGAACAGCCCCCACGGTTCCCTCCCTACAGCAAGGCCGCCGCTCTCTATCGGCTTCCCTTGGGACAATGCCTGGTGTGGACAAAGGAAGATGATGGAATAACAACCATAATTAACAGGATCGAATGCTTCCTATGTGCTGAAGAGCTTTCCATGGGTTATTTCATTTAAGCCTCAGAGCAGCTCCATGAGGTAAGTGCTATTAGTATCATCTTTCTCATTTTAGAGATGATGTCATGAGGCTGGGAGAGCTTGTCCAAGTTGCCCAAGGTCACAGAGCTGGCAAGGTACAGAGCTGGATTCACACCCAGGCCAGCGCTTGCTCTGTCTGAACCGCTCTGCTCTAGCAGCGGATGGCTGGGCACGCGGGTCACCCAACTGCGATCCAGTGTTGGACTCCAGTCCTGACTTTGCGCTGCGTTATGTGGCAGTTTGGAGCAAGTCCATCTGTTCATTCATTGAATCACTGAATATTGATCAAGTGCCTTCTCGGCAAGGGCTGGGGACACAATGAAATGATGTCTTTCATGAACTGCTCACATGTGGCTCTTGAGAAAGACACGGTAGCACATGATCTGGGTTATAGAGGGGCGGGCACTTTAAGGAGCAGGATGGAGGAGGGGGTGACCATGCTGGTCTGGGGTAGGGGTGGGGGCCTGGGGAGGAGAGGTGGCCTTTGTGTGAAGCCTTGGCAGAGAAAGGCGTTTGCCAAGGCTTTCCAGGCGGACACACTGTGAGCAAAGGCGCGGGCTGCCCGGGCCCTCTCAGGAACTCCAGGTGGTCTCTACAGTTAGAATAGATTCCACAAAGTGTGGACCTTGGACCGTCTACACAAGGACAGCCGGGGTGTGTGCAGTGAGTGTTTGTTAGGGTACAGATTCCAGGCAGCGCCCCAGACCCATGGAACCAGAATCTTTAGCTGTTGGGGCCCAGAGATCTGCATTTCAGCTAGTGCCTCTGGGGACTCTGACATGCATGGAGTTTGGTACAGGTGCAGAGAAACAGGTCAACAAACTTTTCCTGGGACGGGCCAGAGAGTAAATATTTTAGGCTAAGAGGAAAATTGAGGATACTATGTAAATACTTATATATCCATTTAAAGACATAGAAACAGGTGGTGGGCAGGCTTGGCCCACCTTAGTTTTTGACCTTTCTCTGCTGCTTCCTGTTTTAGAACATTAACCGGCAGCCACAGGGAGAAGGACTGGAGCAGGTAGGAGTGAAGAGTGGACCTAGGGTGGGCTCTTCCTCCAGGGAGCATGCCTGCACCTTTCCCTTCCCCTCTCCTTCCCCCACAGGTGTGCATCCCCTAAACTCTAAGGGTCCCCAGGAGACTTGCAACCAGGGATGGAATGGGCAGCTGCTGTTCCCCCCAGGGCTCCCCCCAAGGCTCTCCCCAGAACCTGTCCCCAGAAGGTTAACCAGGCCCCCTTTTCCATGGCTTCCAGTGAGCACAAGCAGCCCCGCCTAGTTTCACTCCTGTTCCTTCTTCTATGCTAAGCCCTCCCTTGTTTCACTGTCTCCAGCTTTAATAAACATACACTCAAAATAAAAACAATAGAAATAAAAAGAGAGGGAAGCAAACATCACATGGGGGGACAACAGGAAGGTCTGGGTTAAGGCTGGGGAGCTCCCAGAGGGGGCGAGAATATTAAGAAATACGTGATCGGAAGGACAGGAGCTGGGACGGGAAGAGGGGGACAGAACAAGGAGTCAAGGGAAACTGAATTGTCTGGCCCATGCTCTTGGGCGGATGGGGATGTCACCAGCTCATGATGTGTAGTAACTTATATGGGAGCGTGGTCAAATGCTGGGCAGCGGTCCCATGGACTGAGGACTGAAAAGGGGTCACTGCATTTGGCTATTCAGAGGTCATGAGCCTTTATGGGAATGGGTTTAGGAACGAAGTGGGAGCCAGATGTCCATGGGCTCCAGAGCAACGGGGAGACGGGAAAGGGAAGAGTGCAGCCCGCTGCGTCCCTAACCTCTGGCTGGACAGTGCAGCTCGCACTCCCCTTGGAGGCAGAGCTCAGGGAGTGCACAGTGTCTCCCCAGCCCCGTGTGATTCGCCCAGTGTGAGAACAACTCCCCGGGGACCCCTGGGACGGTGGGCGGGGCGGGTGGGGGGCTTGTCCTTCTCACTACATTGGTCCTTAGCACCTTTGAGCATGTCTGTGGAGAAGGGGTTGGGGGGTCTGTCCTTTTTCCAGTGAATGTTTCCTTTGAATGCCTTGGAAACAGGCAAATGACCCCACCCTGCTCTTAGAAGTAGATTCCAGAGCTTCCGTCTACTGGCAAGTACCAGTGACATGGGGAAAGCGTACTGGTTGGGAGGAAGAGACTGGAGTTAGGATCCTGGACCTGCAACTGGCAGCCTTGTGTTTCTATCAGAGTTTAGCCTTTGAGACTGACTTTCTTTCTCAGCAACGCGAAGGGTTGGACGGGATGATCTCATAGGTACATTCTAGGTTGGAAATCCCATTTCTCAGGATGCCTGGGCCAATGCCTTGAGGGGGTACAAGCATCTGGCCTGTCCAATATCTTGTCTTTTGGGGGGGGTCTCCCCAGGTTCTGTCCTGAGCACTGGCCAGGTGTGTCCTGGGGGGCTCTGAGTGGCAGGCACGCCCACCTCTGTCCCACTCTGAGGCTTTGCTCAGCACTCCTGAGTTATTCTCCCTGTAGTCTGCTGCAGGCATGCCCTAAGCTCATTCTACCCCGTTCCATGTCTTTTTTTTTTTTTTTGATGGCTGGAGAAATGAGCAAATTAAGAACAATGTGTTAGTTTCTTTTGAAGCTAACTCTTTTTTTTTTAATGTCAAGAATTGTTCTTTATTCAGAGGACATTTCCTCTCCAACATTTTTTAATTGTTAAAATGCCCTTTCTTCTATGAAATAATGATGATGGTAGATGATAGTTTTTCCTACTGACCTTACATAGGAAAATGAGCTTTGGCGACACTTCTGTGGGTGCCCTCCTTGACTTTTTAGATATCTAGTCGATCCACGAGATCCAAAAGTCTGCGTTTCATCTCCAAATGGGGATAACAGTACGCACTTGGACAGGACTGTTGTGCGGACTAACTGAGATACTGCAGGCCCAGTGGCTGAGACCTACTAACACCCTCGTTATCCTTTAGCCCCCCAACTCTGACCCCCACCTCCCGCACACTGTCAGTGGACCCTCCTTGAGAGTTCAGAGGAGTTCAGGCAGTCAGAACCTCACAAATACCCTCTCCCCAGGGTCAGCTGGGTCTGCCACCCTCTCTCCCACCTGCTCTCTGGAATCCCTCCTAATTAGTTGTTAAAAAGCGTAGGGAAGTGAACACGACCATTCATGCAGCCTTTCATCTCTCCATTCCTCTGTTTGTTAACACACCCCTTTCCAAGCATCTAACGGGGGCTAGAATTGGGTAGACGGGCACGATGGCATACAAAGCCCCCATTTCACTCGAAAGACAGACATGTAAGCCAGCAGAAACTATATGGTGTGGCCAGCGCTCTAATAAAGACAGATACGAAGAAGTAGAATGACATAGATTACAGAACTTTCGATATTACTGCAAATGGGCACTACCTTTAATCCTGAGCTTCCCAGCAACCATGGTGAAAAGGAAAACATGTTGTTCTTACTGTTCAATATGGTATTCTTGAACAACTGCAACTTATTTTGCCTTTGTGGTAGATCTACCCAAATTGTTACTTACTTGACATTTAAAAAAATCACTGCAATTATTTCATTTAAATAAATTAAAAAGGAAGCTTGATATTTTCATAAATGGAGAACCACCATCACTGACCATAAATTGAGGATAAACACATACTTAAATGAATAATCATTAAAATAAAGAATTGCCTATCAATATAATTTAAAATAATCTAAAATTCTGAGCCACTTACAGCAATCCAGCTACACTGGGGCCATAAAGTGACATACATAAGGTCAATTGAAAGCAAACATCTTTTCTGGCATAAAATTCAAGAAAGTGTTTATTGAGAAAGACACAAATTCCGTTCAAATGGATGTTTCTTATGAATGCTGTGAAAGTTAAGGGCAGAGCATCACATCTTAGTACACTGAATACTTTTTCTGGGGGGAGCTAAGCAAATAGCAAGACAAGCATGCTGCTTCTGATGATCTAACTCAGGATTCCACAGACTTTTTGTGTTCAAGGGCCAGGAGGTAAAGGGTTTAGGCTTTGCGGACTGTGTGGTCTTAGTTGTGACTAATCTATTCTGACTTGTTATCACAAGAATCAATGAAATTTGAATTTCACGTAACTTTTACACCTTAAAAAAAATTTTTTTTGGAATTTTTTCCAACCATTTAAAAATGTAAACATTGTTTTTAGCTCATGGGCTGTACATAAACAGGTAGTGAGCTAGATTGGGCCTGTGAGTGGTAGCTTTCTGACTCCTCGTCTAACTGAATGGACCCTCAACCAGGGCTCGGAGAGCCTAGGGGAGTGGGGAACTGGTATGTTGGGTCCGTTGTTCTCTCCTCTCCAGCCACAGTGCACAAGGGCTTCACAGACCAGCAGAAGGCCATGTAGGGGCAGAGTTAGGGCTAGGACCTGCATTTTCCAGCTTCACACTTTGGGTCTTCTCCTCTCTAGATGCTGCCTCCTTGGGTGGAGGAAGGCTTTACCCTGTGCCAGGCCTGATGTAGGTATAAATAGAATCCTGCTTAATCTTCCTGGCAGCCTTTTTGTGATATTAAGGTCCCATTTTTTAAGGAAAAGAAACAGAGGTTTAGAGAGGCTAGAAATTAACTGCTAGGTCATCGAGCCAGAAGTTATACCCAGGTCTGTCTGGTTCCAAGGACTTGCTCTCTACATTGTAATTTGTAGTTCTTTCCTATTTCTTTGGGCAGTGGCTCTGCGAAGGATTGCCTTGACTTTGATAAAGAATCCTTTGCCCGTGTTCTTTCACACCCCCGAGCTGCTTAACTGTAAGTGACTAGCTGGCTTGTGGGGGCAGAAAACATGGCCCCCACTTTTCAGGAGCAAGTGAGCTCTGCGGTGGATGGATAGAGGGACAGAGAACACACAGGGAGAAAAGCCTCGGTTTACTTTCCCCTGAATTCTTCTTTTAAAAATAACTTTGTTGAGGTATACCTGACATACAAAAATGCACATATTTGTAATCGTACAGTGTGGTGTTTCACCGTATTTATATACCCCTGATCAAGATAAGTATTCATTGTCCCCTTCCCCAAGGTTTCCTTATGCCCTTAATCACTCCTTCACACCCCTCTTCTCTTTACCCGTCTCCAGGCAACCACTGGTCTGCTTTTTGCAACTACAAACTAGTTTGCATTTTCTAGAATTCTATATAAGTCGAATCATACAGTACACATTTTTTGTCTTCCTTTTTTTGCTCAGTGTAATTGTCCCGTGATTCATTTTAGTTTGTATAAAAATTCCATTCCTTTTCATTGCTGAGTAGTTTTCTTATATGGACGTACTAGCATTTCTCTGTCCATTCACCTGTTTATGACATTGGGGTTGTTTGCAGTTTGGGGTTATTAGAAATAAGGTTTCTATGATCATTCATGTACAAGTCTTTATATAAACATATGTTTTCATTTCTCTGGTGTAATTATCTAAGCATAGAATGGCTGGATCTTGTAATAGGCATTTGTTTGTTGGCATTTATTTTACTTTAGAACTGCTAAGCTGTTTTCCAAACTGGTTGAGAATTACATTTGTCCCACATCTTTGCCAACCTTTGTTGCAGTCATTCCTTTAAATTTAGGTATTCTAATAGGTATATGGTTTTAACTTGCATTTTCCAAATAACTAATGATAGCTAAGGCTTTGCATTTTCCTAATGACTAATGGTGGTTTAGACTTCATTAATTATCATTAGTGAAAAATCATGGTTTGTTTTTCACCTAAAGATAGTTGAACATCTTTTCATGTGCTTATTTGCCATCTGTATATCTTCTTTGCTAAAGTGTCTGTTCAAATATTTTGTTCATTTTTTTTTTACTGTAGTCTTTACTCTTTAATTAGTGAGTTTTGAAAAGTCTTTATTCTGAATACATGTCCTTTATCAAATGTATAATTATAAATATTTTCTCCTCATCTGTGGCTTGCCTTTTCATTCCCTTAACAGCGTTTTTTAAAGACCAGAAGTTTTTTAATTTTGACAAAGTCAAACTTATCTTTTTTTAAAATAAAATAGATCATGCTTTTGGTGTCTTATACAAAAATTCTTTGCCAACCCATGATCACAGAGGTTTTTCGCCTATGTTTTCTTTTAGGAACTTTATGGATAGGTTTTACATTCAGGGCTATGATCTTTTTTGATTTAATTTTGTAAAATATGATGTGAGGTATGGATTGAAGTTCAATTTTTTGATATGGATATTCGATTGTTCCAGCACCATTTGTTGCAAAGGCTATATTGTTGCTACTGAATTGCATTTACACTTCTAAAAAAAAAATCAGCTGCTCATGTGTGTAGATCTATTTATGGATTCTTTATTCTTTTTCATTGCTCTATTTGTCTGTATTGATGCCAATATTACACTGTCTTGATTACTGTAGCTTTATGATGAATCTTTTTTTTTCTTCCTTTTTTGATGAGTCTTGAAATAAGACAGTGTTAGTTCTCCAACTTTGTTCTTCTGAAAGAGTTTCCTTCCCCCTCCTCAGAAAACACAGCTAGAGTGCATGTGGAGAGTTCTGGTTCTCGTTTTTTGCCTGGTCAAAGATTTGAGAGAATTTCACCCAGACCCCTGTCTCTTCCGCATCCTCCAGTCTCCGGTTAATGTCAGCGAGGCCTCCTCCAGATGCGCTGGAGCCCCTACTTTGTGCTCTCCCTTTCTGAATGCCATGATACAGGTAAATAGTTCATGAATGTCGCCTTACTTTCCAGATGGGATAGGGACCCTATCTTTCTTGTTCAACTTTTTAATCCCTGAGCTGAGCACTTGGCACATAGAAGATATTTAATGAGTGTGTGAATGAATGAATCAATGATGTAAGGGAATCTAACATAGCAAATTATACCTAGTAGATGATCAGGATATGGCTAATGGAGGAAAGGAAGGAAGGGAGGGAGGGAGAAAGGAAGGGAGAGCGGAGAGGAGGGAGGGAAGGAAGAGGGCTCTGTACTCTCCAGCTTTGGGAGCTCTAAGACTCAGAATAATGAAATAGCCACAGAGACACCACCCGCTGCTGTCCATGTGCTTCAACAAACTCCCATCCCAGATAGCACTGAATCCACAATCATCAGAATATGAGAGATTGGAGTAAACTTGGAAATCCGGATTAAAAAACATCTAGGCCGTGCTGATGCAGCCCATCCTTGGAGGGTTTTTGAGAAATTCACATTATAGTAATCTGGATGCACATGTTCCTTGTGACTCACTGGTCACATGTGGCTAATGGCGTCCATATTGGACAGTGTAGAATTCTAGCCTTCTCTCTCCTACAGCTGTACTGTCCAATACAGTAGCCACTAGTTCCGTTACTGTTTAAATTTAAATCTAAATTAATTTAAATTAAATAAAGTTAAAAATTCAGTTCTTCGGTCACACTAACCACATTTTAAGTGCTCAACAACCATACGTGGTCAATGGCTGCCATCCCGGGCAACACAGCTGTGAGTATTCTATTGGACAGCGTTACTCGACAGGGAATACTCCTCTCCCATTCTCAGTCCACGTGCTTCGGTGGAATTGACTCTAGCCACAGCTTCATGGGTGAACATGTGATGCAGAACTCCAATTACAGTATTGCATGTGACTCAAGTCGTAATCAAAACAAGTGATGGGACTTGTACTTAACTGACCACCAAAGGCATTCTCGTTTCCACTGATATGAACCTATGTGTGGAGTGGTGTAGGGTGCTGCAGAACCAGAGAGTTAAGCCACAGAGAGGGAAGCAGAGCTGAAAAGTCAGATCTGGATGATTCTTTTTGAATCCTTGGACGAAAGTTGTACTTGAAGAGAGAGTTTTCAATTCGGTGAGCCAAAAATTTTCCTATCTTCGTTTAAGCCATATTTTTTCTACTTGCAGCAAAAGAATGCTGATGAAATTCAAAGAATGACCACTGCACGTCATTTCTTCTCTAGCCTTCAGTTTCCCCATCTGTAACCTGTGGTGGTTGAAAGAATTAGTTCAGTTAATTCTCCAGATACACAGGGAGTTTGTGTTGCCAGATGTTTGTGCTTAGTACAGAACAATGACTTAGATCTAGTCCTTCCCTGCAAGAATTCGCAAGTATAAACCTAACTGTAATACATTCTGTGAAGGGCTTATTATCGATATGGGCAGAGTGCCCTGGGACCACAGAGGATGTGCCTGACTTGGCCTTGGAGAAGACTTCACTGAGGAGGTGACATGGAAACTGGGTCTTGAAAAATAAGTAGGTTTTTTTTCCTAGCTGAAAAATCAGAAGGTGGCATTTTAGCTTTAAAAAAAAGAGAGAGAATATGAACAAAATGTCAAATTAAGAAAGCTCATGATGTATTTGGGAAGTAGTAGTGCATTATGCCCACACTTTGAAATATCAGAGGGGAAGGAATGGGCCACAGACTAGGAGAGGCTGGAGGGACCTGATTGCCAAGGCCTTGAATGCCATGCTGAGGATTTGGAGCTTTCTCATGCAGGAGAAATAAGAACAGGGGGATATGATGATCAGACCCGCATTTAGTAAGATCACACCTGTGAGCAAGGAAGATAAATTGCTAAGGGGGAGCTACCAGAGGCAGAGGGACCTGCTGGGGAGTTATTGCAATTGTATAGATGAAAAATGAGGCTAACCTAAACATTCAAGATAATTTACACTGTATTATGCGCTGGATATATCGAACTAGTATATGGTAGGTGCTCAGAAAATGTTTGCGGAATAAATGTTTGTGATGGGGAGCATGTTGGAGAGGATAGACTGATCGTCTGAAGGTTGTGTGTCCCGCAATAGGTGAAAGGGGGTAAGGAAGGGAGTTGGTGGAGCATCAGAGCCTACAGAGGGGCCAAATTAGGACACCAGTGACCTTGGCAAGGCCAGCAGGGTTGGGAACTGAGTTGCAGAGCATGGAGTAGTGAAGATGACAGATAAGCCATTGCTTCTCAAGGGAGACTAGGGGCTTAAAAAAAGGAGAGACAGTAGTAGCCGGGAGTGGGGAAAGTGGAATAATGGAGCTAGAGGCTGTCTTCCAAGCTTCTGTTGCCCTACTTCTTGCTCCCTAACAGAACCCCAATTTTGTTAAGGTTTCTACCCACTGTGATGAAACCCTTTGAGTCCCAGGGATTCAACTAATCTAAACCAATCATGGTGATCCCATTCCTCTTGGTCACTGATCGGCTCAAGAGCATAAACTAAGTCCATCAGTGCAGGGCATCCTCCTGGCAATAGTTATTGATTGTCCAGGGCACTTGACTTTACGGCCGAATCAGAGTGGTCAGGTGAGAGAAGCCAGTCTGAATACAGAGAGCTGAGCTCTGATCGTCTTGGTGCCTGGAGACTGCCCTATGTCCAGGCTTCTCGTTACTGTGAGATAATGCATTTAATGATTGTTCCAACCATTTAATTAGGTTTTCTGTTACATGCCGCTGAAAGCATCATTGATGGTTATCGGTGCATTTTATTTTATTTTGAGGATGGAGGATACACAGGGTTAAGAGGGAAAGTTAAGGGAAGGGAGGAAATTAAAGACATAAGAGAGAGAACGGAGAGAGGGGATGGGTCACATTCCCAGGAGCAGCAGGAATGCTTGTGGCCAAGACCATTGGGGGAAGAGCTGGCTTGCAAAGAAATAAGCAAACTTCTTTCTCTCATGTACAGATGGAAAAGGGGTATGAGAATACAAGTAAATTTGGAGGTGAAGGCAGTTGACAGAGTGATCTATAAAGGCCCTTAGAATTCCCCTACCTGCATCTGCTTCCCCTCTAGTCAAGGAAGTGAGGGGCATCACTTGGTAAAATCAGACTCAGCAGGTGGGACACGCAGAGAAGGATCCCTGCCCCTGGAGTAATCCACAGCGGAGGAGGAATATGAGTCAGCCTTGAAGGATGGATTTAATTGTGGTAGAGTGTGGAGGAGTACAGTGTAAGCACTGAACTTCCATTTCTATCATCTCATTTAAATGCCACATTCCTGAGGAATGTATTGAAAGGACAGGGAGAGACCAGTCGGGCTGCAGCAGGGAGTTCAAGATGGAGAAAGTCAGGCTGAGGTGAGATCCTAGAGGGCCTTACGTGCCAGGCTGGGATTATTAACTTTAATAGGCTTGGATCAGTGTTTCTCAGACTTGAGTAAATTAAAAAAAAATTCTTGCTAACACCCAATTTTGACTTAAAATTATTTGTTTAAAGAGTTTATTTATTTATTTTTAGAGAGGGGGAAAGGAGGGAGAAAGAGAGGAAGAGAAACATCAATATGTGGTTGCCTCTTGTGCGCCCCCTACTGGGGACCTGGCCCACAACCTGGGCATGTGCCCTGACTGGAAATAGAACCGGTGACCCTCCAGTTCACAGGCCAGCACTCAATCCACTGAGCCACACCAGCCAGAGCAACTTAAAATTATTATTATATAATAACACAGAAATATAAACAGGCATAAAAAATAAGTGTACACTCCTTATGCTTATATCTCTTATATGAATCACAAAACCAAACTTAATTAAATCCAAAAAGGCATAACACTAATAAAATTCCACATGAAGCAGACTAGATGATAATATTTGCTGAAACTAAATTGCCACTCACCAGGCAAATATGGCATTGACCGTTACCGAGAGTGATGGGCCGGTAACTTGGCTCTCCAGGAAAAAAGAGAGCTGTTTCACAGTGTTTACAGATTTCCATGGGGTGCATATTCTGAGCATGGCTCCTATCATGATGGCCATGTTGAGCGACTGGCTCTCAAAATACCTGAGAATTGAACACTTGGCTTTTATGAGCCACAACAGGCTGGTTCCAGCACACTGTTGCCTTGAAGGATCCCGCAAACTCGTCACGCCTATTTCTGTGTGCTCTGTAATCAGTCAGTTGTCCCATCCCTTTCCCATTCCAGTTTCTGTGACGTCTATGTTTGGACACAGTCCGGGTACATAATTTGACCTTTACTTAGATGAGTGTATCATTTACATATGAAGTGAGTCACTATGCTATTTTCATCAGGCTAAGATACAATGTGGTGTCCCTTACTATCCAAATCTACACAGTTCCCAAATCCATGCGGTGTGATACTATGTAGTAATTTCCTGCATTTTGGATAACCAATACTAAGAACTCAGAGAGTAAGAGATATTAGTTCCATTTCAAAAATTTTTTAAAGTTTATTCAAGTTCTAAGTTAAAATAGCAAATAAATATCTGGATAGCAAAGAGTGTCTGTAGTACTCTTTGGCACCAAAAGGATTGTTTCACCGGAATAAGAAATTCTGACGATGAGCCCAGTCGTCTGTCAGATTGGAGAGCTGCTGTTCTCTTTCGAATGGACTTCCTGCCCAGTGGCTCAGCAGCTGGAGGCCACGGAGCCTCAGGCCTGCGGGGGACTCTGTCACAGCATGGGATGACCAGGAGAGAAGGGAGCTCCTGAGGGCACTGTGGGTATTCCTGGTTACTTGGAGTTCGGAGAATGGAAATCCTATGGGCCAGGGAGTTAGGAGACCAGGTTCTAGATGTCCCTGATAAGTCACTTTACCTTGTTGGATCTGAGTGACCTCGCCTAGGGTCTGACACCCAAAAGCTGCTTGGTAATGCTGGCAAAACCTCACGGATCTGTAAAAGCACACCTGTCCTGCTTATCACCTAAATTTTGGGTAGAACGGTATGCATGGAGATATGTTTAGAATTGAAAAGCAGGTTAGGATGTCAATGTTTTTGTCACTGTCATAGCAGGGGGAGAAGAAAGAAAAGAACTTCTTTGGGGTGGGGTGGCTATGGACTCGGCACCACCCCAGGCATTTTCACACAGCCTCTCTCTAAGTTCTTATAGCAGCCATTTCAACTCAGGAATGTGATTCCCATTCCTCTAAGTGGGTTCACTGGGTCTCAGGGAGGTAACATAACTCATCCCGCGTGAGGGGCAGAGCCGCATTGTGAGTTCTTCTGCCTTAAAAACAGTTGTGTCTAAGATCCTGGTCTCAGAGCGCGGAGGTTGCAGATATCAGGGAACATTTAACACCCGCCTGGGGCTACCAAGAATTCTGAAACTGCGTCGGCTGAGAAGGAGCTGGACGGGCCCCAGAAAAGGATGGGACTAGTTATAATTAGCTGCGATGGGCACAAACACTGAACATGCCTCCAAAAGCAATTTCTCCAAGCCCCCTTCCCCTGCCTCCAGCCCCGGGTTGGCCTGGGCCGGCCTGGGCCGGCTGCCAGCTCCTTGCCCTCCTCACCTCTGGACTCACCACCCGCCTCTGGGTCCTTCTCATGCCTCCTCTTGCTTTTACTTTTTCTGCCGAGTTCTGCCATTTAAACCTTCCTAATTTAATAGGTTTGTCTCATTATTTTGATTAATCATATTAACTCATGTTAATTAAGAGAGAGATTTAAGCAATGACAGGGGTTAATGGAATTGGGCCCTGTTCTTCTCTGGCTTTTGTTGGGGGCCCTGACAGGCCTGGGGAAGAAGGGGGAAAGTGGGAAGAGGAGCATCGGCAGGGCCCAGCCTGGGACAAACCAGGGAGTCTGCAAAGAGGGAGGGGAGAGAGAGGTATCGTGGACACAATCAGTTCCCAATCAGAGTTTCCTGCTAATTGAATGTCTGATTTTATTAATGATGGAATTTATAAAGGTCCTTAAGAAAAGAAAAATTTAGTCAGTTCAGCAGTTAACTGTGAAAATTAATGCCAAGGATATAAGTTAAAATGGCCATTGTATTTGTCTTCCCTTTCCTCCCTAGTGGTGGGGATGGAACTGGGCGCATCACCTCCAAAGTCTTTGCCATTTCCTGGCTCTTGGTTTGGCGTGGAAGAAGCAGATAGGTGAGCCCAGGGCTTCACTCTGATGCTCTCAGGAACAACAAATGCACCTACTTTATTCCAGACTCTGGGCTCAGCAACTTTAATGCACCTTTCTCTTTATTCCTTGTAGCAATGCAGTGAGGTCCCCTTTTGCAGAGGAGACAGCTATGGCTCAGAGGTGTTCGGTCACTTGTCCAACGTTTCACAGCTCAAGAGCCACAGATCCAAGGTTCCCACCAGGTCCCCGGCTCCCACGCCAGCGAGGTTCAGAAGGAGCACAAGTCGTTTCCCTCCCAGTGTAATTCACAGCTATGAGGAGAAGGCTCTGGGCTCAGGGGGTTGCCTCGGTCTGGTCCCGATGACTCAGTTCTAGCGAGGAGTGGGGACATCCTGGCCCAGGCCCCCTTGGAAAGGCTCTTCATGTGAAGAAAAGAGAAAGGAGAGGAGGCAGATCACAGGGAGCTCCGCTCTTGGCAGGTTGAGGTTTCCCAAGTTGGCTTCACCTCAGCTGACAAGTGCATCTCTTCTCATCTTGCGAGATGTCCCAGGGCTGAGAAGTGAGTGCCCCAGAAAGTTTAGCTGCGGTCCCAACCCCTGGCACCTGTGAATTGACCTCATTCAGAGGTAGGGTCTTGGCAGATGTAATAAGGTTGAGATCATACTGAGTTAGGGTGAGCCCCCGTCCAATATGACTGGTCCTTCTAAAAAGAAGGGAACGGAGACAGACACAGACACCAGGAACAAGGCCATGTGACGGTGGAGGCAGCGACTGCAGTGAGGCTGCTGCAGGCCAAGGAATGCCTGGGGGCTACCAAAGGCTGGAGGGGACCTTCCCCTCGAGGTTTCAGAGGGAGTATGGCCCGGCTGATGCCTTGGTTTTGGGCTTTCAGACGCCAGAACTGAGAGAATGAATTTCTGATGTTTAAGCTACTCCGTTTGTGGGCATTTGGGATGGCAGCCCTAGGAAACTAACACACCGCAAAAGCCTGACTTGGGTCTGAACCTCTTTTACTTGCTGGCTGATGCTTCCTCAGCTTAAGATTTTGGTCCTTGTTAAAATTCGGAAAATGTTTTTTAGGCTGCCATCTGTCCTTTATGGATAATTGGAAGGAGAGTGTGATGTGTGGCACTTATTGGAGTCCCACAGGACAAATGCAACTGACTCAGAGGTGTGACCTTGATCCTAGCTTGCTGGGGCAGCCCTCACTGTGACTGCTGGGACACCTGGATCCCAAACCTGGGTCTGCTCCTGGGTCAGTAAGTCCAGGGTATCTGTCCTGTGTGCTTTGCTCTTAGACCTTGGGGCTGTAAATGAACTCCTCATAGCTTGTAAATTAATTCCTACTAGTGTATCAGCATCTCCCTGAGTTTCCCACGACCTAGAAAAAGCTGCAGATTCTGGAGTAGAGATTTCAGTCCTTCCCCCTACAATGTGAATGCCCCTTATCTAACCTCCTGACTTCCTGCCACTGTCCAAGGTCAGCCCTGCCTCTTCTCCAGCTTGACTTCTTGAAAGGCTGGAAGTGAGAGCCTGGCAACACGACAGAAGTCACTGTAGTTTCCACGAAGACCTGTGAAGGCCCAGTTGAGGATGAGAAGCGGAAATGTCTCTCCAGCGCTACTTTAGTTGGCCAGCCATTGCCCAGGTGTCTACTCTATTCCGACTTCCAGTTCCTGCTAACGGAGCTTAACCAGAGAACTGGGAGGACAGGCACTGTTTCCTGGGAAGCGCCATGATGTGGCCCATGCCAGAGGCAGAAGTGTAGTCCTTGCTATTTTAGGGGACGAGCCTATCTGGGAGACCCTCCTGGGTCATGGCAGTCCCCAAGCCAGTATTTGAGAATCATCCTTCTACAGGGTATGTTCTGGGCTCGATGTCCAGTGTCTTCCTTCTCTCGTGGTGCCTGATCCCAAGGAGAGACTTAGAAAATGCATGTTGGATTATTTTCTACATCTCTCCCAAAGGTCATACCATTGTGAAAGTCTTGTCTACTTTCCTTTTTAAACACTTTTATTTTTCAGTTACAGTGGACATTCAATATTATTTTATATTAGTTTCAGGTTAGACAGTTTTATAATTTACAAAGTGATCCCCTGAAATTCAGGTCCCCACCTGGTACCATACACAGATGTTACAATATCATTGACTACATTCCCTGTGCTGAACTTGACATCCCCACGACCCTTTTGTAACTACCAATCTGTGCTTCTTAATCCCTCACCCCTTTTCACTCAGCCCCCAGCTCCCCTGTCCTCTGGCGACCATCGGTTTGTTCTCTGCATCAATGAGTCTGTTTCTATTTACCTACTTATCTTAAAGATGACTCCATTCTAAAACCCTTTCCCCAAATCATAGTCTTTTATAGGCCGTGTGGAAACTTCCCCACACTTGGGAGAACCGGCACCAACGCATGGCGAAGAGCATGTGAACGAACAGATGCGGTGGAGCAGGGGAGCTGTGAAGTTTTCAGGGATGTCAGCAGTGTCTGCCAGGTTAGGACGTGCAGCCCGGTGCTGCTGCCTGGTTTAACGGGTAGAAATATCAGCCAAAGGAAGGGCTGAAGGCCCTTCAGCCCCAAGCGGTCCTGCTGCCATCGCTCATGACGCTCTCCACTTTTCCTTCCCAGCACTTCTCTCCAGGTAAGTGTAGCAGGATGGAGTTCTTTGCCTCCACCTAAACCTCGCCATCCCTGCCCATCCTCACCTGCCAGGATTAGCAAGGGAAAGGCTTTTCCGTCTCACAACTGCTTCGCACTGAAGACTGGGAAAGGCTAACTCAACACCTTTTGTGAGGATCCACTTTAATCTCCCAGGGCGGGGCCAGGAGCCCTGGTGGGAAGGGATGATGGGGTGGATAAGAGAAGAGAACGAGCCAGGAATAAGAGACTCACAGGGCCCTTTCTAGGGCTGGGTTTGTGTCCAGAAAGTGAAGAAATGTTTGGCAGCATCCTCGGGGCCCCCTGTGTGTTTGAGGTTGGCTAAATCAGTTGTTCTCAGCCCTGAGTATAGATTAAATTCACCTGGTTAGCTTTTATGACATACAGATGCCCCCAGATATTCTGATTTATTGATCTGCGATGGAACCTAAGCATCAATAGTGTATTAAGCACCCCAGGCAATGCTAAGTGTAGCCACTACCAAGAATCACTGTACTAAAGAGTAATTTGTTTCCCTTTGTGTCACTGTGGGTTCTGCAAATCAGCCACAGCTGAACCCTAGTGGCAAAATGTGGGTTCACAAATGGAGCTGAATGATTTGCAAATCAAGAATGAATGGAAAGAAGGCATCACGTTGGCTGGTCCTCCCCGAAGAACTCAATACTCCTAGGTTTTCATTCTTGCCAACAGCTTGGCACGAGGGGACCTGGACCTGGGTTGAAGTCTCAACTTTTTCATTTGCCAGCTGTGTAGCCTGGTCAAGTCACTTAATCTCTTTAAGACATTTTTTTTTTTTTGCATCCCATGCAGGAGCAGCACAGTTGTCTACCCCAATACCGCTGGGAGTGTGTGTGGGTCCTGGAGTCAGGCTGCTGTGCCACTCAGAGCCACGTAACTGGACAAGTCCCTTAGCCACGCCGACACGGGGCTTTCTCATCTGTGCCACAGGGATAATGATACTCCACGGGACCTTGTGAGGATTAAGTAGGTCACCATGGGTAAAGCCCTGAGAATAATAGCTGGCACATAGCAAGTGTCAGCCAGCCAGTCATAATTCTCCCAGTTCCTGCTAGAGTTGCCTGGGTCCGTCTCCCTGCGCTGTGTTCTGACAAAGGGCATTTCCTGTCTCTGGGAGCCAATCTTTTATTTGCCCGATTGTTCAAACAGGCAGTAATTATATATTTACAAACACAAATGTATGGGTAAGGAAATGTTTGTGCAGTTGGTCTTGCAGGATCACTTGTGCTCAGAATCTCGTTCCTTTTGCCTCGACGGTGTGAAGCGGTAAAACTAACATCTGCAAGCTGAGGCATGGGCGCTGCCAGTCCTGGGGTGTTTTATGGGGGTCCCCCTTCACTCCCCAGGAATGCACCTTCTCATTTCCTCTTTTGTGTGTGTGAGGTTGGAGAGGGTTCCCGTGGGATAGAAAAGAAAGAATTGCCTAAAAGACACCAGGGAGGGTGCTGGAGGTGGGGTAGGGGCGGGGTTTCTGATGCGCCCTGTGTTAGAAAAGGTGAGTAAATGACGGACTGGCGTGGTCCTAGGATCAGTGACATTTGTCTTATTTGCGAACTTCCTCCATTCTTTTGGCAACAGCTCCCGGTTTTGCTCTGGGAAACCACCCCTGCTGACCCCAGCTCCAGTGGAAGGAGAGCTGAATGAATCACGGTTGGCAGTCAGCACGTTTCACCTGCCGTCTGTGCCTGGCTCGGGGATGGGCGTGGGACTCAGCTTCATCCAAGAGACTCATTTTGGTTCGGTTCTGCCCTGCTTGGTGTGGTTCGTAGGGACCTCTTTCAAAAAATGAAAAAAAAAAAGAACGTCTCTTGTCTTGTGTTCTGAATGTCATGTCCCTCAGTCCTCACAGCGATTTCGTTGTGCACGATTATCCCCATTACATAGATTATTGAATCGAGGTTTTTATGCTTTTGAGGGTGGCTTCTCTATGCAGGAAACAGTTATTTAGGATTTCAAACATTTGTGTGCAATTAACTAAAATGATACATTATAAGCCCCAATTCCGCCCTAGATTTTCTCCCCATTGTTTTTATTGTGATTAAAAAACCCCACAAACATAAAATTTATCATTTTAAATTGTACAGTTAATTAGTACTAAGTAGATTCATGTTGCTGTAAAACAGATGCACTGACTTTTTCCTTGTGCAAATCTGAAACTCTGTTCCCATTAAACACCCCCCTTTCCCGCCTCCCCCTGGCCCCTGGTAACCGCCATTCTATTTCCTGTGAAGTGACTACTCTAGGTACCTGGTATCACAGGAATGATTCAATTTTTGTCCTTCTGTGGCTGGCTTGTTTCACTTAACATAACACCCTCAAGGTTCATCCACGTCGGAGCAGGTGCTGGATTTCTCCAGAGGCTTTAAGATCAGCTTACACATCTTATCATTCCATTTATAAGTCTGTCTACAAGCCTTGTTATTCTTAGTTTTACAATCATTTTAAGGGCCCCCTAAATTCTATTTTGCCCCATATTAAAACCTAGTTCATTAATACTTTTGCGTATTTTACACTGCATTTGTAAATGTAGTGTATTTTATTTCTTTCTTAAATATTTCCATTTCCTGGCTTAATAAAATTTTCCCAAGTACTTAAATAATTCTCAGAAATCTATGAAATTAAACTAATAAAGCAAGTATGTTTCTCTTAAGTGTTTCTCAATACCATACAACGTAAAATTCCAGGTTTTAAATCAATTACGTAATTATACATTTTAAATTGGTCTAGAAAGTTGTTAGACCAAAGGCCAAAACCCCTTAACCTTAACAAATGCATAGGATATCAGATTTTTACAGAGTCATTAATTCAAAAAATATTAAAAATTAATTTGATTTCCTTAAATGTTTCTCTACTTATCAATTTTCTGGGAGTTGAATGAAATATGTCCCTTGGAAAGTAATGACACCCAGTTAACTGAGATTACTGATATTTGAGATCTTTCCAGGATCCCACCTGGATATTGGTTCATGCCCCTTTTGGGATACACTGAAATCTTATTTAGGGTTGCTCGAAAGTTGATGGCTTCACAGTTCAGAAGCTGGGGTCCGGCACCCAGTACCCACATATCCATATTAACATATTTCAGAAAGCCAGCAGCTCCCAATTAGGTGTTACAGGGTTACAGGATTACATCTTTTCTCTCTCTCTCTCAAGTTTTGCACAAGTTTTCCTTTTAGGCAAGAACTTAGCGAAGTTCTGCGTTCTTTCTATATCGTTCTTACCGCTTTAATGTGCGCACAGCTGTTATGTGTATTAACATGATATTGGATTGGATATTGGGTGTTTTAGGTATCTGACTGGGTTTCGTCTGCCTTGCAGTTACATTGTGTAAGGTCATTATGTTGACACAGACGGAAACTGAGGCACAGAAAGCTTAAATGAACTCCTCTAGGTCTTACTATGTATGACTCAGGGAAACTGTCAGGATTGGGTCTGTGGACTCAGAGGCTGCTGGTCTTTCTATTGCCACATTGCAAAACACGTAAGTTAGGCATTCGTGAGTTAGGGTAGAGAGTGTCCATTACTCACTTAAAAATACTGACACTGTCAATCCGCAAATATTCATTAAGCTTGTGCTGCGAGCCAGGCTCCTGCCACGGTAGTTGGTAGTCTGGGGGCAACCCATGCCGGCTGCTGGCGGAGAGTAAGCGAAGGTGCTCCAGGTAGGTAGAGTGAGAGGCTCATCCTGCGCTGGG
Organism: Desmodus rotundus; assembly: GCF_022682495.2. Classification (NCBI taxonomy): domain Eukaryota; kingdom Metazoa; phylum Chordata; class Mammalia; order Chiroptera; family Phyllostomidae; genus Desmodus; species Desmodus rotundus. Next base: position 117,648,612 of record NC_071393.1, on the reverse strand, counting down.
GGGCCAAGAGGGCCTCCCAGAGTGGACCCGAAGGAGGGTCAGAATTTACTGGGCCAAAGCAGGAGGGTCAACACATCCCTGGAATGGGCAAGGGGAGGTCTGTGGGAGCTTTGTTGCTTTGCTCTCAATGACGCTTTCCTACTGTTTAGGTCATAATGTTCATCTGACAGTTAAGATCATAATAAGGGAATGTTAGAAGAAAGGGTGTGAAAACCAAAGACACAGAGAGAAGCTAGTGGAAGAGTGAGTCCTTTTTAGTGTCCTCCCTCCCTCCCCTGCCAAAGAAGGCGGGGCCCTGCTCCCCTCCCCTCCACCTTTAGGTTGGCCTTCCAGATGGTAAAATGCTGAACCCATCTCCTGCCTCTGACTGGCAGGTACAGTCAGACTTCCCTATAGAGGAAAAGCAAAACGGCCATTCTCACCTCCCTTCCTTTCTTTCTCCTTCCTCCTTCTAGGCCCTTACCTTCCCTGAGCTTCACTAAGTGCCTACACTAGCCTGCAGGCTGGGTTGCAACGAGGAGCAAAAACCAAAGCGGTCTTTATGCACCAGGGGCCCACGGCCAGGCCTTGGTGAGGGGACTATTCCAATCCCCCTGCAAACAGTTCCAGTGCAAGAGTTTTTTTGTTTGCTTTGTGACTTTATTGTATACCCTCCTGGTGAATTTAAATATCATAAACCTTGTACTTCTTTCCTGCATCAAATATGAATCTTTGACCTAAAATACTCCTTAAGAAGTTTCTTCCTAGGAAGTTCCCATGTATTATACCTTCCGATTTTAAGGCCTCATTCGTCAGCTAGATAAACACACACACACGAGAGCCTGCCTGTGTATTAAAAAGGCCTCTGCATGGAAAATAAATGAGGAAGAAGTGTCAGGAGAGTCTTATCAACCGGGGTATCTGAGTATCTAGAGAGAGAATCCCAACCACTGACTGCAGACCGATAAGGGGGGAGAGAAGCAGTGATAAAGTAGAAAACTGTGTAATATTTTACTCTGTATAGAGCTATGTGGTGAGTGTGTGTCTACCATACTTTCTGGGGAGGAATGCTTTTTTCCATGTACAGCCCCTCCCCACCTTGACACGTGTGTACACACATGTACCCAGCATTGTGTGCGGTCGTCCTTGGTCCCCGGCGTTCGCGTGGCCAGGCCTGTCGGGACACAGCCCGCTGTCCATGTGGATGGCACCCGCACTTCTCCGAGCCCATCCATATGCATGGGTGCCTGTATCCCAGCAGCGGTCGGCATCATTCATTTCCAAAACCAGCGTGCATTCATTTTCATAACTTTTTGTTCTATTACAATATTAATGGGACTATCAATGGGAAAGGACAAGAGAAGCATTTTTAATGTTTATCTGACAGTTGCAAATTTCACTTGAGGTTGTTTACTGGGATCTGATTGTTGGCAGAGAGGAGCAGGAGAGGCGGCAAGATTAATGGGATCACAGGAAGAGGAGATGTATTTATGGGCTTTCTGAACACCATCTAAGAGTAATAAAAAGTCTTGCCGCACCCTTTCCCAAGTGAGACTTAAGAAGTTTTAAACGCTGAGAAATGAGGGATTGTTTTAATTAACTTCCATCTAATCCAGGTGGCCTGTTCAAAGTGAATCATGTTGCATTTATGTCTCAGTCTATTAAAAATTAGATGGCCCTCTCCCATCTCCCACCTATCATCTCTTTCTTTCTCTCTCTCTCTCCTTGCCCCCACCCCCTACCCTCCTCTGGCCCTGGGCTGCTGTCACCCCGGCTTGCCATATTTTTTCCTTCTTTCTTAAACTCCTGTTCAATTTCAAGGAGGGAGGACCCAGTGGGGCCTTTGACCAGGAGGATGGAAGAGAGGAGGAAAGGCGGATGCCAGACGTTGCTAATGGAAGGGAGTTGGGTACTTGGCTTTGGACTGGGGAGAGGGGCTTTGTGCTTCCCCCTGAGCTTTTCTTTCTGCTCCTGACTACAGAGGTCTGAAGCTACATGGCAATGGGCCCCCTGAGAATCTCGTGGAAGTCACCTTTCAAAGGGGGGACTGTGCTGGGGCACAGCATGTCGGAGCCGGGCTGGGCCTGAAACCCCTCACTGTATCAATGTGAAGACTAACGTTCATTATTTCTGAGGACGGGGCTGAGACAGCGAAGTCAGACAATCTGTTAAGTTGGCAGGTAGGGATGAGAAAGATGGGCCAGAGGAAGAAAGTGGGCTTAGGAATGTGGATGGAAAAATTGGAGAAAAATAGTTTTGCCCAGGGTAGCGCTACCTTCCAGCCTGCAGCTGAGTGGACACAGCAACTGTCTCACTACTTACCTCCCACCCTCTAGGCCCTGTCTAGAGAGGCTGGGGCAGCAGAGGGTTCACTGCCAAGTCTACACCACTGGACTGGGGCACATGACTTCCTCCGCACCTCTCTCCCTGAGTCATGCTTGTCTAAAACTAAATGTACCGTGTAAAACAGGGAAAACAACGCATGTTGCACGTGTATGAAGGAGGCCTGCCAGCTTCCCCTCCCGTAGTCTCGCCTCCCGTGCACGCTGTGGAACCTGCAGAAGGAGCCCTCGTTCCACAGGGGACACGGGCTCCAATGTCAGACCCAGTGTCTGGTGCCCACACCAGGTGTGAGTCTCAGGTTCTTCGCTTGTAAAGGAGGGTGAGGATGCATGATTTTGGAGCTGTGGGAGGTTTTAAATGAGCCGCAAAGGGCCTGACCCACTGCAGAGCACAGAGCAGGAGCTGCGGGGCTGGTTCCATGCCCTTCCCTCTCTTGCTATAGATGCTGTCAAGGCGATGACCTTGTACATGGTATCTCCAAGCTTTCCTGACAGATGCCTGAGCCCACGAGGTACATCCCCCACCCAGCAACCCAGCAGAACATGAAAAGAGGAGTCGAAAATCTTGTGGGTGGCTCTCCCCGCTGTCACTGACTAGCTGTGTGGACACACGCCAGTCACTCAGCTTTGCCTCAGCTTCTTCATCTACCAAATGGTAATTAGAATATGTCCTCATCTTAGGAGGATACTCCAGAGTCATTATGGGGACTCCAGTGAGAACCGAGCAGGGTAGGTGAGTAGGTTCCGGAGTCGGACCACCAGGTCGCAGGCAGCCCCGCCTCCAACCACGTCATGTGCTTCAACAGTCTCCTCTGCAAAATGGTTGTGAGAACAGCACTGCACTTTCAAGCCACAGTGAGGGTGATGCGTGCAAAGGGCTTAGCCTGGTGTCTGAGAGTGAACTCTCAATATATGCTAGCCATTGTCATTGTTTCATTGTTTAGTAGCTATTTGCTGAGCACGGACCTCAGGCCAGGCTGTGGGCTGTGTGCGAGGTGGCTGCCAGGTCAGCCACCCCAGCCCTCGGTACGCCCGACACCTTCCATCCTTCTGTCTAGCCCTCTCCTGTGCCCGACAGAAGGAATCACCTTCCTCAAGACCCAGCCCCCCGATCTCAGAATATGCCTTGGGTGGCTGGCAGGTCAATAACCCTGGAATGGAAGGCCTGCTCAGGAGTGCGAGGGACCCTCCGTCAAGGAGTTTCCCGTTTGCTAAACACTGCACGCCCCACCTTGGCAAAGCATCTTTATGCCCTCAGGTGAGTGAGGGGACCCACAGGCTGCTGACCCCACCGACTGTCTACATCCACGAGGCTCCCCAGGCCATCTCTCTAAAACTTTGTCGCCTCACACTCTGCCACCCCCAGCAAGCTCTCCTCTGCCCACGTGTTGATGTCAAGGCCAGACCTCTAGTCTTGGCCAATACCCATGTCATATGGGAACAGATGGGGGCAAGTGGACTCTTTCCTGACATTTCTGTGCATTCAAAGTCATGCAAATAGACCTGCAGTTAGGTTGAGAATCCAACTAGCGGCCTAAGTCTAAAAATTTTTTTCCTCCAAGGACATACAGAGGACATTTCAGACATATGAAAAAGATACTCAACATCACTAGCCATCAGAGAGACGTAAATTGAAACCACAACGAGATATCACTTCACACCTGTCAGAATGGCCATCACAAACAAATCAACAAACAGCAAGTGTTGGAGAGGATGTGAAGAAAGGGGAACCCTACTGCACTGTTGGTGGGAATGCAGACTGATGCAGCCACTGTGGAAACAGTATGGAATTTCCTTAGAAACTAAAAATGGAACTGCCTTTTGACCCAGTGACTCTGCTGCTGGGATTCTGTGCACCCCATGTTCATTGCTGCACTATTTACAATAGCCAAGTGCTGGAAACAGCCTGAGTGTCCATCAGTAAACGAGTTGATCAAAAGACTATGGTCCATTTGCACAATGGAATACTACACAGCAGAAAGAAAGAAGGAACTCCTGCCTTTTGCGATAGCATGGATAGAACTGGAGAATGTTATACTAAGTGAAGTAAGTGAGGTGAGGAAAGACAAATACCGTATGATCTCACCTATAAGAGGAATCTAATGAATAAAATAAACTAACAAACAAAATAGAACCACAGGCCTGGAGACATGGAACAGACTGACAGTGACCAGAGGGGAGGAGGGAGGAGGATAGCGGTGGAAAGAAGGGGAAAGGACTAAGCAAAGAACATGTATGAATGACCCATGGACATGGACAACAGTGTGGGGATTAACTGGGAGTGGGTGGTGGGATGGGCGGAGGAGGGCAAAGGGGAAAAATTGGAACAACCATAATAGAATAACAATAAAAAATGATTTAATACAATTTTTTTTCTAGACATGTATTTGTGGGAAGTCTGGAGTTTGAGGGGCATTAAGGGTGGCCCTTGTCTATTCTGTGTACCTGACAAATCGAGGCCCAGGGAGAGAAGAATATTGTCCATTGTACCCATGGTCATCACCCCAGGACTTCTTCCCACTTCTAGACCATCAGCCTGTGGACACCCCTCCGCCCCCACCCACTCCCCCACACAAACAGATCTTCCCGTATTTGCCTCTCATTGGGGTTTACTTTCACGGCTATTTTGATGTCATCAGCCCTGACTCATTGTTAGATGGTAAAGGTGCTGGGGCAGGGCTGGCCACTGACCCTTCCCAGGTGCCCAGACAAGGGGTTTTCAGAGACAGGTGCTGACTGACTCTCTGAGTGAAGCATAGATGGTCTGGGGGGGGAGGGGGCCTTTCCCAGAGCCCCGCCCCTCAGCAGGAAATTTGCCACAGTGTCCACTCAGTGTTGGAAATGGGTCCATTAAGCTATTTTAATAAGCTAAGGAAGGATGGATGTTTCTTCTGGAAGAAAAATAGATCAAACTGGGACACTTTGTTGGATAAACTTTGGGATAAGGAATAAATACATTTATAATACAAATGTTTGCATGTGACACTCCCTTTGTGTTCATTAGAAATTTTTCTTATGAAATATATCATACACATAGAAGGGTTTAAGGAATAATAACAACTTGAACACCTCTCTACCCATCTTAGCAAATAGGGTGACTGTTATCTCTGTATCTGCCATGGGCGTATGAAGTTCCCAATGCCATGTGAGTGCCCCTACTCTTCCTTCGTTCAGGCTGCTGTAACAAAATACCACGGGCTGGGGGGCTTACACACAACGGACATTTATTTCTCATGGTTCTGGAGACTGGGAGGTCCAAGATCCAGGTACTGAGGGATTCAGTGTCTGGTGAGATCCCATTTCCTGGTTCTCTGTGTCCTCACATGGCAGAAGAGGGGAGGGATCTCTCTGGGGTCCCTTTTATAAGGACACTAATCCCATTCAAGGGGGATCTGTCTTCATGACCTAATCACCTTCCAAATGCTTCCTAATCCCATCACCTCGGGGTGGGGGCTGCAAGCATTCAGTCCACAGCACCCACCTTGTGGAAGTTCGTGTTACTTACTCCTTGCCTTTATTTATGGTTTTACCACATATGTATGCATTCCCCAAACACTGTGTTGTTTCACTGTACATGTTTTTGAACTTCATATAAATAGAATTATATTCAGTGTATTCTGCAATTTGCTGTGTCTACTCAACATCATGCCTTTGAGTTTTATTCTTGTCGACGCGTGTGGCTATTGCTGGTCCGGTGTTGCAGCTGTGTGGTTTTCTGTTGTATCATTATGCCAACACGGGCTTAGGTTGGCGTTGATGGGCATTTGGATTATTTCTAATTCGTGCCATTACGCTCAATGTTGCTCTGAAAATTCTTATTGCACGCATCTCTGGGATGACGTGTAAATTTCTTTGCAGTATGTACCGAGAAGGGAACGCTAGGTGGGTATGTGTTCACCATAGTAGTTATCACTGAATGGCGTTTCCAACGTGGTTGTACCAATTTACACACCCGCGAGCATCAACTTACTCATAACACTTGATGTTGTCAGACTTAAGGTTCTGACAGTTTAGTGGGTGTGAAACGGTGTCTCATTATACTTTTAATTTGCATTTTGCTGATTACAAGTGATTTAAGGGCTATTACGCTTATTGGCTACTTTTATTTCATTAAGCACCAGCTTCATTTTCATATGCTTTGCCCAGTTGTTTCTTGGGTAGTTTTTGCCTATTGATCGCATGCTTTCTTTATGTATTCTAGATATTAATCCTCTGTTAGCTCCCTGTGTTACACATGTCTTCTGGTGTGTGGCTCATCTTTTCTTTCTCATGATGGTTTCTTTTGGTGAACAAAAGACCCTGATTTTCATGTAGGCAAAGAGCACAGTCACTTCCTGTAAGGTTTACATCCTTTGTCTAAGGAAACCGCTCCCTTCGTTGGAGACATATGGATATTCTCCTATTTCCTCTACTTTCTTTACGCAGGATGTCATCTTCTTGTAGGAAGCCGTCCTGAAGGCCCCCCGCAGTGGGTCCTGTCCCATCTCAGCTGAACGTACCTCCTCCAGAGTGCTTACCTTCTCTCCTGCAGCGAACGCTTACTTGCATTTGCCCTCCTGGGCGAGGAGCAGGACTTTATACAGGACGGCCAAAAAGTCCGTTTGGGGTTTTTCTGTAAGATGGCTCTGGTAGTGCTTAGTTATCTTTAGCCTCATTTGAAACACCTTTGTTAGGTTATATTGTGACAGTGGTCGCATCAGTGTGCATTTTTAAAAAAACATATCCAAATTGGTGAATTTTTGTGTAGCCATTTTAACATTGAAGATGGAAGAAAATAAGCAACATTTTGGCCTATTATGCCTTATTTTTTTCGAGAAAGGTAAAAATGCAACTGAAATGCAAAAAGATTTGTGTTGTGTGTGGAGAAAGTACTGTGACTGATTGAACGTGTCAAAATGGTTTGGGAAGTTTTGCGCTGGAGATTTCTTGCTCAACGGTGCTCCACAGTCAGGTAAACCAATTGAATTTGATAGTGATCAGATTGAGACATTAATTCAAAAACTATCAGCGTTATACCATGTGGGAGGCAGCCGACATACTCAAAATATCCAAATCAATAAAGCTTTTGATACAAATGAAAAATGTTTCTTTTATTTTATGGAAAGAACTAAGTGGACTTTCTGGCCCACCCATATCATTGAGTTCTACCTTTGCAACTCTTGTAATGCGTGGCACACCAGTCTCTCTTCTCTGCGTACTCTTCATTTTTTGCCTTCTTACCAACTCGGTTTTCTTTAACTCTGAAGCAGCGCATTCTTAACCAGATCTGCACACCTTGTTGAGCCCCTCACTGAGCTTTCTGATTTAGCCATTCCAGGTGGGGCTGGGCATTAATGTTTGTGAAAAAGCTCTTCCGATGATTCCATGTGCTGTTGGGGTTTTCCAATGATTGCTCTGTAGTTCTGTAAAAAAAAGGCAGTCCCAGCATCTGCCCTCTGTGAAGCAGACCCAGTTGTCACCCTCTTCTGGCCTGTGACCTCAGCCCCAGGCCCAGATAACAAGCCAGGAGGGAGCACTGGCATACTGAACCTCAGGCGCGACAAGTCCCCAGAAGGTGGCCTGCCAAGAGCCCTTCCAGTCTCCACCCATCAGGCTGCCATATTGATGGGTTCAGTTTCCACTGATGGGGAATGGATGAATGGGAGGGTAATGAGGAGGTTCGGAAGGGGGCAGATGATACAAGCACCATCTGCAAGAAAGGCAGAGGGATAGAGGGAGAAGCAAAAGAAACACATTTTGGAAAGCGCCAAAGTTTTGACAGGAATCTGCCTCCTTCCCCCTCCCTCTCCCATCTGTTTTGGAGAAATGTAAATGCGCCTGTGCTCCCAGGTGACTGGCCGGAGGGTAGCCTCTTTGGAATTCTGTGAACTGGCCATCTGTCGTCTGGTAATAAATGATAGCTATAAAAGAAAGTGATTATGGCACCGATACGGGGAGAGGCATTTGTTTATATTCTTATAATATGTATCAGATTGAATAGAAATTATCACTTAAAATTGACAAATGGAGAGCGGGGTTCCTAGGAGAGGGAGTCGGGGACACAGCCACTGTGATGAGACCATTTGCAAACTTTATTTGACCAAGTGTCAGGGATCAGCTCAGCCCCAGCGTTCCCAGAATTCACACGGCCCCTGAGGATGAGGACCGCTATAGCTTTCAACCTTCTCCGGATGTCTTCAGTGTGTGTTTGGCAACTGTGACTTAGCTGGCACCTATATGAGTCACCCTCCCCTCCTGTTAGGGAAGGAGGAGGGTTGGCTCTGAGATATGCACAAAGCTAGCTTTGACTCCTCTGTCCCTGTGGGGGCTACTTGACCTTGTAATGCCTAGGTATGCCTCCCAACAAATGACTACCCCTTACTTGATTTTTCCTTTTCCAGACAAGCTTTTCCAGCCCCTGGTGTGAAGCCTGATGGCTGGGTCTCCATCTTTCCGACTTTGCCTTGCTCTCCTCCCCCTCCTCAGCCCGCAGCTCGCCTGGTTTCCTGTCAATGCAGAGCTGTATGCTTCCTTGGAAGTTCCTGGGGGACTCACTTCCCTAATGGGTAGCTGTGCATTTTGTGTGTGGTGTGGTTGCCTCCTGCTTCCCAGCCCAGTCTAAGGAGCATTCAGAGCTCACCTTTTCTAAAGAGAAGCAAAGGCTTGAGTAGCTGCTGCATCTCCACTTCCTCTCACTTCCATACCTTGGCTAACACCTCAAGCCTCTTCAGCTCTAAAGTGGGGTGTTGCCCTGGCTAGTGTTGCTCAGTGGGTTGAGCACCGGACTGTGAACCAATGGGTTGCCGGTTTGATTCCCAGTCAGGGCACATGCCTGGGTTGTGGGCCAGGTCCCCAGTAGGGGGTGTGTGAGAGGCAACCACACGTTGATGTTTCTCTCCTTCTCTTTCTCTTTCCCTTCCCTCTCTCTAAAAATAAATAAATAAAATCTTAAAAAAAATTAAAGTGGGGTGTTGTTCTAAGTCCCAGAAAAAAAAAATTTGGTGTTCATATATAGATTGCCAACCACTTTTACATACCCTCTAGGGTAGGCAAGGAAAGTTTCATTCCCCCACCCATCCACCGTCTCCTGGTTGGGATTACTGAGTTACATGGTCAAGGTCACATATTAGGGAGGGCAGGGTCATTTCTTACAACAGTCTTTTACTCCTGATTAATACCTGTACGGCAACCAGAAAGCTTATTTTAGTTTTCAAATGCTCTTCATTTTCCCCCTTTTTGGATAATCTGGCTGTGGGTCTATATATATTTATATACCCTATTTTTGGACTATAAGACACACGCCCCCAGCGCAATTTGGGAGGAATGGGGGTGCATTTTATAGTCCAAATGTAGCTTACCTGGCTTGCTGGAGTGGGGGGGCAGCGGTGAAGCAGGTTTTCCCCCTATTTTCCTCCTCTAAAACCTAGGTGCATCTTATGGTCCAGTGCGTCTTATAGTCCGAAAAATAGGGTAAACATAAAAATACATTTATATATTAAGCACGGGTCTATATATATGAGTACTAAATATATTTGCATATTTAGTGCTCAGGTCCAGTCTTAGTCAATGTTACTCCAATCACTTCGATTCTTAGTTCATTTTCAGTAGATTCCTCAGGAGGGGCTTGTGGGGATTTCTTCCCCGTATGGTCGGGTGTTTCAAAGTTTGTCTGTAGCCTTCATACTTGACTCTCAGTTTGTACGGACATAACATCCTTCACGCTTACTTTCCTGGAATAGTTTTATTGATCTGGAAAATTTTTTGGCACAAAGCATTGCTGTTGAAAAGTCTGATGACAATTTGGTTTTATTCCCCTTATATGTGGCTTGGCCTCTTTTTGAGGGGGAGGCATTTGAGTGAAGTTCTGTCGCTGCACTCTTGTTTAAGGGAGACGTGTGTCCCTGGACTGTCGGGGAGCGGGTACGGGCAAGACAGCTAGCCTTGTGTTCTGCTCCGGACACTGTTCTTCCGTTGTCTCGTTGCGGCAATAAAACATAGGCCCTCTTTCTTTCTGAGACCTCTGCTTCCCGCGCCCGTTCTGATCTCCAGGGCTGTCTGGCAGAACTCTCTACGATGGCGGAAACATTCTATGTCTGCACTGTCCACGACAGTGGCCGTACAGTGGAATCCACCAGCCACATGTGGCCATCGAGAATTTGGAGTGTGGTGAATGCAACAAAAGAACTAGATAATACAATTTAATTTTCATTAGCTTCAATGCCGAGAGCCATTTGTAGTGAGTGGCTTCCAGGGGACGGAGCAGAATTTAGATCTTCTCTCTTTGTCCCTACAGTCCCAGCCCTCCTCAATTGGAAGTCTCCACCCAGGAATCCCTCCTCTGGGTGGGGTTCTGATTTCAAAGGGGGCTCTAATTTGTTGGTTTTAACAGTTATTAGGTCCAGACTGGTCCAGGCTGCCCTCACCTGCAATTTGGATCCTGTTGAGATCCCTTCTAGCTTAGCTGCTGTCTCCATATCAGCGAGGGCCTCTAGTTCTCACAGCCATCAGAAGCAACTTGGCTTTGTCTCTGTTTCCTCTGGCACAGTTGCTGATCCCATGCAGGCCTTGTTCCTGCTATTGGGTGCTTGTTCTCAGCCACTTATATTTGGGGGTTCATGGGATTTCCTCTCACCAATTTCGTGGTAGATGTTGCCTACTGATTTTTTGTATTTCTATCCTAGCTCCTTTGTCTATTTCCTGGGAGAATTCAGGAAGATTCAGACCTGTGCCGACATAGCTGCCCCTGTTCCATTTTTATTTTGAAGACCTTGCCTGTGTGCGTATCTCAGAAGCATCGCTATTCTTGTGAATTTTCTGGTGTTGAACCCCCAGCAAGAAAGCCACATGTGGTGAAGTGCTTGGAATATGGGAAACACATACAAAAATATGTGTTTATGAAATAAACGTTATATTAGTTTTAGGTGAAAAAGAAGAGAAAAAAGGAAGAAAAAAATATGTTAAATGAATGAAGGCTCTTAACAACACCAGGTCCACTGTAGACACTGGAGCAGATTCTAATAGTGTAGCAGAAATGCTGGACCCCGAGAAAGATGGCAAAGATGGACCTCTTGTGTGGTGATGATTTCGTGGCCAGCACTGTGTGGCGTCCGAGACTTTGAAGCAGGGCAAGGGGGCTGACTCCAGCTGGCTCTGTGCTGCCCTTGGGCCTCCTGCACACAGAACAACAAACAGAAGGGCAACGACCCCTCGGCAAGCTGATCAAGGGACCCTCAGCAAAGGGAGGGAGGCAGCAAACTTAGATTTGAGCACTGGTGGAAAGCGAAAGGTACGGCTTAGACTGAAATTATTTATTATGGGCATGGCACAGCAAACATACTGTGAACTTAATAAATGAATAATTGAATGAATGGAAGACTCGAGGAGGCAAACCGTGAGTGAACGTGCTGGATGTGGCTCTAGCCACTCTGGTACTGGAGTTCTCAGGTTGCTCTTCTAAGTAGAAATAGTTTCACAGGGACTAGTCTTCTGGGCATTGACCCCCCCACCCCCAAACCTATCCTTCTGAAGAGTTTGGTCTATCACTTCATCCCGGCCAACCTGGTTTTGATCTCTCCTTGGTGCTGTCTGCAGAGATCATCCCATCTTTGTTTTGTCCTCGTAGGAGAGACCCCTTCACACCAAAAGTCCCAGGTCCTAGGAGCTGCGGTTCTCCAAGTCTGCTGGTGCACTCACTGGGAGCCCGGAACCTTCCTGACCTGGCTTCTGGAGGCCTTCCCTCCATCCTCACCCAGCGCTGGTCTCTCCTTGGCCTCAGGCCCCTAGGAAACCTTCTTTCCGATCTGGTGCCCTGCCTTCAAACTCCCCAACACGCATAGAGGGAAAAGCGTGAGCTGGCCAGGAGGGTCAGTCCCTTTTAAAGAGATTTCCCGGGGGCCCCACACAATGACTTCCTCTAACACCTCATGGCTCTTCCAGCTGCCTAGGAAGCTAGAAAATGTTGTTTCTTAGCTGGGCACCTTGCCATCCCCAACACCGTAAGGATTTTGTTAGTAAAGACTTAGCTAACGACACCTCACCTTTACTGAGTACTTATTTGACGCAGGTGTTAGCACTTTACATACATTGCCTCACGGAACACTCATAACAACTCTGCAAGATGGAAACTATTATTATTCCCTTTGTTTTCCATAAGGGGAAACTGAGACATGAGGGTTTAAGTGATTTTCTCAAATGGCAGAGCCAGGACTTGGCCCAGACAGTGTGTCCCTAGAGCTGCAGCCCTTCTTCAGCACTAGGCAGTGCCACACCCCCGGGAAGCAGGAGGCAGCCCAGCTCCGTGAGGGGCGGCAGTTGCTGCCACAAGATCAGAGCAAGCCCTCTGAGATTGCTGGATTAGGGATAATCCTAGGGATTTGAGTTTCTTCCCAAATAGTCTGTTTTCCACTTGGGCCCTCAGCAACCCCGACCTCCACAATCTCCAAATCAAAGCCTATGGCCCTGGTGGAAGAGCTTAGCCTTTGGGGTCAGAAAGGCCAAGTTCATAGCCATTCTTTGAGCCTTGGGTGTGTTCCCTCACCTCTGAGGCTCACTGCCTCTCCATGTCCAGTGCCTAGTCTTAGTAATTCCTGGTCCTCTATTCTGTCCCCTCCTGTCCACACCTGCCCCCTTCCTGTTCTGTTTTCCCATCTTTTCCAATGTTCCCTCTCTGTTTTTCTTAAACAACATTGCTTAATCCTTTCTTTAAATAAAAGAAATAGTCTTTTGGCCAGGGCTTGGTTTTAGCCCACCTGCACTCGCCTCCTGCTCCTTCCTTACCCATTTTCTTCTCCTCCCTCCTGCTCTCCCCTCACCGCCCCCATGAATGCTGACTCTCCAGCCCCCCACTTGGCCCCCAGCCACCCCCTGAGCTCACCACAGGGAGCAGGCCCAGAGCCCACCAAGCCAGGGCCATAAACACAATGGGGCTGGCACGGGCCCCTCCCCAGGGCTTGAAAGGCAGTTACTCACTACCTCCAGCAGGCCATGTCCCCAGCTCCCTTTGCAGTGCCAGCGAGGAGGGAGCCCTGAGTAAAAGGGACTTTGATTTCCCCCCAGGCAGCTTTCCCTCCACATCCTTGCTGCAGTTACCCCCCCACCACCCCTGCTCTGGGCCTGCTGGCGGCTTGAAAGAGTTTTTGGCCCAGATGGGTCTCTCTCCTTCACTTGGCAAATACTAATTAATTAATAAGAGTAATCAGTAGTTCCAATGAAGAGCTTACCAGGCTGGCCTGTGAGGTGAAGATGGCATTTGGGGGACGGAGGGTGCACATTCTGCGATGGGTGGGCTGCAGCCCCAGGGAAGGTCTCTGTCTTCCCCCTGCACCTCCTCTAGCCCCAAGGCTGTGATTTCTGGGTGAAAGGGACCTGCTCTGACATGTCGCTCATCTCATTTGTCCTCAGAGCAACCCCACTTCACTCATGAGGCAGTGCCCAAGTCCATGCCGCAGCGAGAGCCACGCCCCTGCCACAGGGCTGCTCTGACTGGTGCAGACGTCTGCTTGTTTCAGTAGGGCCAGGGGAGGAGCACAGAGGCCACCAGCCACATGCAGGGCCACACTCAGTTCCAGCTCTGCCAAGCAAGGCTGTGTGACCTTGCATGGCAGATACTGGCTACCCAAAGCCACTTCAAAGCCGCCTCTGTCTCACCTGCCTGTCTTTGTACAAGATAGAAAGCCACATACCCACCTTTCCAGTGTCCTGTGCAGCTACAGATGACCATATAACTCAGGTCCCACCAGTACATGCAAAGAAAATTTTTAAGAAGCTCCAGGGAAGTTTCGTCATCCTGCATAGAAGTGAAAGGTTTTTCTGCTTATCTTCTTTCGCTTGACATGCTGGTGTGAAGATACAATGTTGGGGGCTGAGGCAGCCATTTTGTAAGCATGAGGTGGCAAGCATAAGGACCAAAGCCAACATATTAAAGGGTATAAACAGCCTGAAGTCATAGAGCACTGCCCCCAAACCCCAACTCCCACCTCCACACTTACTATGGGAGAAAAATAAACCTGTTTGCTTCCATTGTTACCATAGGCAGAATAATGTCCCTCACCTCCAGAGACATTTATGTCTTATCCCCAGAACCTGTGAATGTGTTTGTTTATATGGCAATAGGGAATCAAGGTAGCAGATGAAATTAAGGTTGCTAATCAGTGGACCTGAAAATAGGGAGATTATCCTGGATTACCTGGGTGGATACAATATAATTGTATTAGTCAGGATTTTTGAAGAAACTGGATCATGTAAGACACTTTTAAGGAATCTGCTCATGGGATTGTGGGAACTGGCCAATTCTGAATGTATAGAGCAGGCCTGCGGGCTGGAAATTCAGAGAAGAGTGGATATTGCAGTCTCAGTCTGAAATCTTCAGGCTGGAGCCTCAGGCAGGGTTTCACATTTTAGTCTTGAGGCACAATGGCTTCTTTGGGAAATCTCAGTCTTTGCCCTTAAGGTCTTCAACTGATTGGATGAGGGCTGCCCACATTATGGAGTGCAATCTGCTTTACTCAAAGTCTACTGACTTCACTGTTAATCACATCCCAAAAGTACCTTCACAGCAACATCTACACTGGTGTTTGACCGAAGACCTGGGCGTCAGAGCCTGGCCGAGCTGACATGTCAAGTTCACCATCATAGTGACCTCGAGGTTCCTTAGACTGCAGAAGAGAGAGGCAGAAGAGTCAGCATGGTCGCGTGTGAGAGAGACTTGGCTGGCAGTCACCAGCCTTGAGGGGAGGGGCCATGAGCCCTCCTGAGGGGTGTGCCAAGGAAGGGGGGCAGCCTCTCAAAGCTGAAAAGGGCGATAAAATGAGTTTTCCTCCAGAACCCTAGAAAGCATCGTGGACTTGCTGACACCTTGATTCAGCCTAATAAGAGCCATCCGGGACTTCTGACCTCTAGAACCGAAAGATGATAAATGTGTTTCAAGCCACTAAGCTTGTGGTAGTTTGTTACAGCAGTAATAAGAAATGAACACAGCCACTGTTAATTCAGGTTGTGTGTGTGTTTTTTTTTTTTTCAGGTAGTTGCAGCCAAAAGCACACCTAACTTTCACTTGGGAATATCACTTTACCCCTCTGGACTTTCACTCTCCTCTGGTAGTGGTAGGAGCTGGGGGTGTGGGGTGGCTGCAGACTGGAGCTTCTAGGCCTGTTTCAGTCCTGCCCGTCTTGTGTTCTAAGCCCGCCCCACTCAGGGGTGGTCCATCACTCCCTTGAGAAGTTCTTCCTCTGCAGGATTCACAATGGCCACTGCAGGAGGTTGGCCATTTGCTGACCACTGCCTTTGAGGCTCCCCAGCCACATGCTAAGTTGGGGCTGGGGCTGGACAGTCAGTTATATAGATAGCCAGCCACCGGAGTCCACTGCGCTATACCTGAATGAATGCATGAATGAATGAATCTAAGAGAGGGCTCCTACCTGGACAAGCCTGGAATCAAAAGGAACCTGGCTTTCAGAGGGCTGTGTGGTCACCAGGTCAGGCTTGATGAGAGTTCGCTCTTAACTTTCCCTCAGGCCCATCTCCCCGCCCCCTTGCAGGCCCCCCTCCATTGTGGGACCCTAATACAGCTCTTCACAGCCAAGAGAGACAGACGGGGAGGGGTCTGTCTCTTCTGCTAGTCCCTGCCCCCATCCTGTCCATACAAGATTGATAATGAAACCAATATCTTTCACCAGCGTAATTTTCATATTTAATGAGCGTGACTCAAAAACTATTACATTAATTAGTCAAATCCCACAAACCGTTAATGGTGCACGCGGTAATTAATACCGTATTCAATTAAAAAAATGACCTGTTTTGGGGGCCTCTCCCAGGTTGGGGTTTGGGGGTCTGCGGGAGTTTGTAGACATGCTGGCAGAAGCCCCGTGGTTGTTGCTGCTCTTTCTTTTCCTTTCTCTTCTCCCGGTGCTTCATGTAGGGAAAAGGTGCCTGGAGAACGTGGTCCTCCCTGCCCAGCCTCCCAGCAGGTGGCTGGCCCCTCCCCCCTTTGGCTGCTCTCCCCCTCAGCCCCTTCCCCCTCTGCCAAGCCGACAGCCTACTTGCTGTGATTTATGGGAGGACCTGGCACAGGGCTCACAGACTGGAAAATTTCCAGTTTACACAAGAATTCCCTGAAAAATGAGCTTGGTTAATTTATTTCTTTCATTAACGAGTTTGAACTGTGAGATAATCTTTCTGAGTGCCCCCCCAACGCCGTGCCCACCCAGCATTGTTCACACATCCCAACGACAAGCTGTGCCCTCACCTCCCTCCCACCGAGCCAGGGTGCCTGGGGGCTCAGGGCTGGCTGGCCTCAGTGTGGTATTGGTGTTCCTCAGCCGGGGTCCATCTCCCCACTGGGACTGGGGGCCTGTGGCTGACTGGGGATGCCCTTGTTGCCCACCCTGTTAATGATCACGATGAAGCTGGGGTTAAATCAATAGGAGCCTTGGCTTCCTGTTGGCTCAACGTGCTTACCAAGGGCACAGCACCTTGCTGAGGCCCAGGGTGCTAGTGGTCAAGAGGAGCTTCAGTGAAATTGCCCCTCAACCAGGAACTTCAGTGCCAAGTATGGAGACAAGACTTATCTGCAGGGCAGAGCTGGAGGACAAAGCCGAAGACCAGGCCCCCCCTTACCTGTGTTGGGGGGAGCAAGAGGGTACAGGGGTCCCCAACCTGCCTCTTTCCCACTTCTCTTCCCACAGGACACCCCAGTCCCCTCTCCAACTTTGACCCCTGTGCCGCACAGCTGACTGCCCCTTGACCAGCCATCAGGACTGCGGTGGACATGTTGGTGGCTTCACCCACCTCCCAAAGGTAGACCCAGGAAGGAGGCCCACACAGAGAGATGCTGGAAGCCACCGAGAGCCACGGGGACAGGAGATTCTGGGGGTGCAGAGTGTGGTCAATGAAGGGGCACAGGCATGGCTCTGGAACCCCTTGTCCCATGGAAAGGAACACAGCTAGAGAAGAGTGACAGGGGGAGGGAGGGAGCCTGTGACCTGGGCATAAGGGCAGATCTCATGAGATTATGGTGGAAATACAATTTGAAATCAGAGGAAGAAAGGATGAAGCCAAGCAGGCAGCATGGTGTGTGGGGGGAGGCTTTGAAGCAGGACCTCCTGGTTGGAATCCTGACTTGAGCACTCCCTGGCTGTGCAGCTATGGATAAGTTACATAACCTCTCTGGTCTCAGTGCCCTTCTTTTAGGATGAGGAGAAAAATTGTTTTCTCATAGGACTGTTGAGAGTTAGATCATCTAGGTAATGCACAGTGCCTACTCTGACACACCATAGGGATTTAATTAATGGAAGTGGTCATTATTGTATCATTAGGAGACCAAATAATAGTGCTTTGGAAACATCCAGACTCATGACTGATGTTGCAGACTTCACTGCCTCTACCCCTTGCTTGCTGTGGGATCTCAGGCAAACCACATAACCTCCCTGTGCTTTGGTTTTCTCATTTGCAAAACAGATGACAAAATCCGTCTCATACATAGGATGTTATGCCAGTTAAATGGAACAGTGCATGCTAAGGATTTAGCACAGGGTGAGCACTTAACAGAGTCTGTTATTATCTGTTAAGCATCTATGACTCCATCTCAATATTTGGGATTCATCATTATGAGCCCCTCCTAACAGTGCTGTGGGAACAAGCCAGCACTGTTGCAGGCAAAGGCTAAGAGAGCGATTCTCCTCCTTCCCCGTGCAGGGGAGGTGACTACAGCCAAGGGGGAGTCTCCCGGCCACAGTGTGTCTGTTCAGGACAGGAGGGGGTCTCTGGTGTAGGACACGTTAGCAATAGCAGTGGTGGGAGCTCCTGGTGTAGGGAGGGTGCTGGGTGCTTTGGGAGGTCTGGGTGGTACCCGCCCCAATGCCAGCATCTGTAAAGATGGATTCTGACAAAGGCAGCCATACTGGTGCCCATGCCCAGGTGGCACCCTCCCAGAGGTGGGGGCAAGTGCCCTCAGTGGTACGTGGGCTGCACCCAGCCAGGGGTGCAGAAAGCCATTGCTTCCTGCCAGCTTCAGGGCTGGTTAATGAGACACAGGACACATCCAGCAGGAACTCCCAGAAGCCACCAGAATGGACCCGGCCAGTACTGGCTGGAGACGCGAGTCAGAGAGGCTCTGCTGTTAATGCAACTGTATTTTTATCTTCAGATTCTGAGCACCCGAGCCAGGCTGTGAATTCCTAGAGGGCAGGAACCACACTTTATTCATTTCTGTGCTTCCCACAGGCAGAACCACACTGTCTTCCAATGAGTGTGGCCCCTCTGTTGTTGAATATAGTGATCTGAACTGGAGTATGCGAGTGCTACAGACCGAATGTTTGTGTCCCTGCCCCGCCCCCATCTAATTCCCGTGTTGAGGCCCCAACCCTTAGCGTGCTAGCGTTTGAAGGTGGGGCCTTTGGGAGCTAATTAGATGTGGATGCTTCCTGAGAGTGTAACCCCCATGATGGGATTAGCGTCTTTATAGGAAGAGGGGGAGGCTGAACTCTCTCAGCCTTTGCCGGGTGAAGACACAGGAGAAGGTGAGGTCTCCAAGCCAAGAGGAGGGCCCTTATCAGAGCCCAACCTAGATCTTGGACCTGCGGGCTCCAGAACCAGGAGGTCTGTCTAAATGGCACAACCCAGGCCCTCCCACCCCTTTCGTGGTTCCTGTTGGTGACAGTAAATAAAAGCTTTCACACGGAAGGCAAGGGGCCTCGCTGCAGCCCACCGGGCCAGCCTCACCTTTTTGCTCCAAACTGCGTGCTTGAGGAAACAAGCTCCTTTCCTGCAGTTTCCTTGCTCAGTGCTGTTTCTCACCAGTGCTTTTGCCAAGGACACAGGCTGCTTTGGGATGGTTCTGGGAGGTTGAGACCGGAACTCCTCCCCCAGCTCACACTCGGGCCTAGTAGCCTCATCCCCGGGGACCTCCGCCTCTCTGTCCTTGAAACAGGGAACCTGTGCGCTCCCCTCAGCCTCAGAAGTCCCTGAAAGAGTGAGGCTCACTCAGGACCTGGGCTATGGGGTATGTAGAGCCCCAGCCCCATGCCTGTGGCCCAGGAAATAGCAACACAGAACTGCTGTTATTACTTCTCACCAACTCCGTGCCCTCCGACTTGCCTGGGGCCATGAGGATACAAGGGGAGGAAGACTCCCCTCCCTGGGAGATGGCAGGGATTTTTCCAAAGCATTTAACACTATCATTTCAAGTGCCCTGTGGTGATTTCTTAGTTTTACAGACACTTAATAGAATTTTCTGAGCAAGTGCCTGAGTCCATGGTCATTGCAGACCTTCTACCAACTTGAGTGTAGTTGCTGCTAATAGACAAAGAGGTAAATACTGTGTAAGCTGCCTTCTGGTTCCAAAGCAAACAATCACACATACTATCCTCTTGGGGGATCTGAAGAGTGTTACTGTTGGGCCTCATTGTGCCCCAGCCTCTGCCCTGCTCAGAAAGACCCAATGATCCATCAATAACAAGGCCACTGGGTCTCTGGCTGTGACGGGACATTGAGGTCCTGTGGTAAGCAGACAGTGGCTCCCAAGCATGTCCACCTCCAAACCCCCTGGACCTGAGGGTATGTTACCATAGGTGGCACAAGGGAAGAAGGTTGCAGATGGAAGGAAATTTGCTGGTCAGCTGGCCTTAAAATAGGGAGATTGCCCTGGATTATCGATGCACCCAATATAGCCACAACGGTCCTCAAAACTGGAAGCCGGAGGCAGAAGAGAAGGTCAGAGTGATGGGATGGGAGAGAGAGGAGGCTCCATCTGCCACTGCTGGGTTTAAACATGGAGGAAGAGAGTGACAGGCCAGGGGGTGGGGGAGGCCTCCAGCAGCGGAAAAGGCCAGGGAACAGGTTCTCCTCGAGCTTCTGGAAAGGAACACAACCCTGCTGACACCTGGATCTTAGTCCAGTGAGATTCGTGTTGGATTTCTAGCCTACAGAGCTGTGAAATAATATATCTGTGTTGTTTTAAGCGGCTAGATTTGTGGGAATTTGTTACAGCAGCCACAGATAACTAATGCAGGCAGGCCCCTCACCTATTCCAGCTTCTTACCCGATATAGAAACCCCTCTGCAGCAAACCTGATATACAGTCATCCGACCTCTGGTCTAGGACTTCTGGTAACAGAACTCACTGCTTAGGGCGTGGCCTCTCTGATGGCGAACAGCTGTCACTGTTGGGTGAAGCTTCCTCTGTGGCTCAAAATCCCGTCTCCTAAAACTTCCCATTTCTCCTTGGGAAACACCCTCCTTTGACCTCCAGTCCTCCTGGCTGACAAGGCGGTCCCCCCCCACCTTACCTGGTCACAGTAAAGTGGTTCAATATGGTGCATGACTCAAGCTGGGAAAACTGGAACCAATGAGATCCAATTCTTGGACTTTGTGGGAGGGCAACTGGTGGGAAAGAAGCACTGTTCTCATGGGAGACCTGGGAACATGAAATTTGAACAAACGCCCAGCTAATTGTGTGGCATGTCCCACTGGCCACACTTTGAGAAACTCTGCATGTGTGTCATGTATGTGGAGTCTCCATCTGAACCTCACACATGCGGACTCCAGTACCAACCCCGAGTGTGGCTTTTAACCCAGGATCTTGTGAAGGCAAGAAAAAGGTTATTTGAAAAGACTCGAGCCTACATAAGAATAAACTGTGGGTGGTTTTGTTAAACATAAAATTATAGAGTTAACTGAACATAATATTTTGGAGTCACCCCAACTTTTTCCATTTTACTCTGTCACTTCAGGTCTTGTCAGTTTGCTAAATGGTCAGGCTCTCTCTCTGTGTCTCTCTCTCCCTATGTGTTTTTCAACTTCTCATGCAGACACCCAAGTTACAGAGAAGAAAGAGGGGCTCAGTCCAAGGAACCCTACCTGCCACCGCTCTAACCTCAGAACTAGTGAAGATTTCCCATGCACCATCAGGACCAGGGTGTACATGGGAGCCTGGAGATGGGCATCCTGTCTTCACTGGAGAGGCCTGGGCGTGAGCACTCGGGCCTTTGGAAGAGTCCTAGGGTTCTAAGCCTTTTGAAGTGGACCTTCTCCTCCCTTCGGATCTAGGTCCCATTCAGGTGCCAGCCATTCTCTGTCCTGCTCTGAAGGGCAAATGGGAAGTTGCCACCAGAGGCTTGAGCAGCACTTGCAGTGTGGGGCCACCCTGTGATCTCCTGACACCTGGAGCTGAGAGTTCGCAGTACTGCCCAGGACCCCCCACAGGTGGTCCTCAGACATATTTGTTGAGTAAAGGAATGGATGAGAACAGAGAGGGAGAATGAGAAGGCGAGAAGGGAAGAAGGGGTAAAGATCTCTCTCATGGTCTCCTTTCCTGCCTTTGGGAGTGAGGGCATGAGATTTACAGAGGTGTTTTATTCCATTTCTTCCCACACAATAACCATTATAAATGTGCACTTAGAATACAAGCATAATAACCATAATAACTTCTTTCAACTTCCTCTTGGCTAGAATAAACGGCTACTTTAACAAACGTCCTAAGAAAATCACATTGCATGCACGATAGCTAAAAGATGGAAAAATTCAAATGCCCATGAAGGTGTGATAGATAAACCAAGTGTGGTATATCCGTACAAGGAAATATTATTTAGTCATAAAGAAGGAATGGCATGCTGATATATGCTACAATATGGATGAGCCTCAAAATGCTAAGTGAATGAAGCCAAATACAAAAGGTCACCTATTTTATATTCCATTTATGTAAAATACCCAGAATAGGCAAATCCATACATATAGAGAGCAGATGAGTGGTTGCCAGGGGAGGGGAGGAGGGAGCAATTGGTGAATGATTTCCTAATGAGTATGGAGTCTCTCCTGGAAGTAATGAAAATATTTGGACCTAGACAGAGGGGATGGTTGCACAAAACTATGAATGTACTAAAAGCCACTGAATCGCACACCTTCAAATGGTTGGTTTTTATGTTATGTGATTACACAGCATTGCGTGATATATGAGTCTTGTCACAGTGCCATGTGGCAGCCTCCCTGCACCCTACCCTCCATCTATGAGGACTACAACATCCTCAAGGGCTTGCTTTACAATTTGGGGATAACCCCACCCATGCCCTCCCTTGGCTTGCCCCTTGACTTCTCACGTGGCCATAAGGTATTGCAAGAATTTTGCTTCTGGGGCTTTCTCCACCAGGCTCTCTGTAAATTCCTGTTCCCTGCTGCCCACTCTGGCCCTTTCAGTGGCCAAGCCTCAGTGGCTGCCTTTCCTTCACCTTGAGCGAGTCTGCAACCAGTGCAGTTGAGTATAAAGCCAGAAGAAGGTTCAGGGTTAACCATCAATTCTGTCCTGCTAGGACTTTGGTGACATCTGTAGCCAGGAGTGGCTAGAATTGTATTTGTTTTGATTTCATCCTCTGGCTCTGTCATCCGGTTCTACTTCAGGTGGGGTCTGCAGGCTTCTGGTACAGGGGGGCATTTCCCGCCCTAAGGATGCATTAACTATTCTCAAAGCACCCTCAGCCCCTGCCTCTGCCTCTGCCATCACAGGGTCTCTCAGACACAGCCCCTGCTTTCATCTCTGGACCCTGCGGACTCCTGTGGTCACGCTCAGGCCCCTCCTCTTGCCCCCTGATACTGTAGATGTGTGCGGCAGATGTGCGCAAGATGGTCAAGCTGGAGGGAGCTCCTGAGCATGCGCACGAGCTCCTCTGCGAAGCCTTTCAACTGCAGCTGCGCACCAGGCATTGCACAGCCCCAGGTGGGAAAAGTGTGGTCCAGAGGGCTTGACCCCTTTACTCAGGGAATGCAGCCGCTGTCCTTAGGGCTGATGTCAAGCACAAGACTTGTCTGATTTGAAAACTCGTGCTTTTCCAGCACTGTACCAGTACGTTATGGGTTGAACCATGTTTCCTAAAAAGGTACGTTTAAGTCCTAAATCTTGTGCCTGTGAACGTGACCTCTTTTTTTTTCAGGTGTAAAGGTTGTTAAGGTGGGCCTTAACTCCAATATGACTGATGTCCATATAAAAGAAGGAAATTTGGACTCAGATGCAGAAAGGTGGCCATGTGAGGACAGAGACAGAAAGTGGAGTTAGTTTGATGCAAGTCAAAGAACGCCCGGGGCCCCTGGGTGCTGAGAGAAACAAGGGAGGGTGGTCCTCCTGGGCCTACGGGGAGAGCGAGGCCCTGCCAGCTTCTCGATTGCAGACTTTGGGCCTCTAGACCTGTGAAAGAAGAAATTTCTGTTGTCTCGGACGCCTAGTTTGTGGCACTTCGTTATAGCAGCCCCAGCACACTGATACACTTCCACACTACACCTCATCTAGAGAGATAATAGATAATAGACATATGTTGAAAATGGAAAAAGAGGGTGTGTTTTTAATTGCTCCACAAAACTCTTCAGGTTCAGAAGTCTACCGGTGAAAGGAAGAGTGTTGGAAAGTGTTAAGTACCAATGACATAAACTATTGTGAAAGCAGAACCAGTTCTGATCACTGGCCTCTCATCTCCCTTGTATGCACATCTGGCCATTTCTTAACCTTTCACATTCCTCTTTCGGTCAGTTCCCGTCTCCCTTCTTCCCCTTTAATGCCCCCCGCCCCCCACGAAGAAGCAGTTGTCCCTGACAGCCCGGGAAGGATGACGGGATGGGTTAACCCAGCTCCGAGGCACACAGTTACCTGTCTGCAGGGGGCTGGGAACCCCTGTCTCCCTCCGCCGTGTGCGTGTGCACTCATGTGTGCCCCTGGAGCACAGGGAGAGAATCCAGTGATATTTCACACAAATGAGAAATGTTATTCTGCAGATTAAAGCCTCGCCGAGCCTGGTTTTGTCTTTATTTATGCTTTTCCATTTCCCTCTGCGCAGACATGGGTGCCCACGCCGGGGAGCACCGAAGGACGTAATTGGCGTGGTGAAGGATTGTTGAGCGGACCAGACGCTCCCTCGCAGAGCTACCCCCCTTCTCTCCCCCATCTGTCACCATCTAATGTGACAAAGTTTTTATCGGGCATTGAGGCACAGGAGATTAAAAGTAAATACTGCAATCAGGAGGCAGCTGGGGAGAAAATGCAACGCATTTCACAGTAAGCTGCACAGCTCATCAGGGTAGCCTTGTGGCTCCAGGAGGCAAGGGTGGGGAGGGGATGGAGAGCTCCAGGTTGGGGTGGCGGGGGAGACACAGGTCCAGGCAGCTGCACTTTTTCACTTCGGTCAGTAATAATAAAATGACCACAGTTTCCATATATCACATGCCTACTATGTGCCGACCGGGTGGTTTTAGTGCATTTTCCAATTTGATCCTCACGAGGATCATGTAAAGTTAGAATAGGCTCCTCCTTCAAAGGAACCTGAAGGCCAGAGAGGTTAAGAAATGCCTGAGGCCACACTGCTGGTTTGAAATCCTGGTTTCAGGATTTCCTCTCTCCTCCCATCTCTTCCTGCCCTCTTCTTCAATGAATAAATACTGCAGTTTGGGTTTGCAAGATGCAAGGTCCCGGGAGAACTTTGGTTTCCTTGCATCTTCATTACTCTGTTGCACTAAACCACAGCTTTCACCACTAATTTAATCATATATATTTTTCATTTAGAATGTAAGCTGAATGTTCTGCTTTTTAAAAAAATTATTATTCAGTATCTACAGCATTAAGAACACTGTCTGGCATATAATAGGTATTCAGTAAATATTTGTTGCATGGCTGAATGAACGAACAAATACTGGTCCCGTCTACGATGGTGGAATGTTGCCTACTAAAGCGTGGTGCCTAGACCAGCAGCGCCGGCATGCATCATTGGGACCTTGTCAGAACTACAGGCTCTCAGGCATAACCCGGACCTCCTGAATCTGAATCTGCATTACCCAAGCTGCTCTATGCTCTTCACGCAAGTGCTGAAATTTGAGAGATATTGGCGTATACATGAGGCCCTTTGTCTGGGTGGCCCAGGCTGCCCCGCGTTGTCATCACGGTGAAGGAGGCCGCACTTCCCACCTACTCCTGTCATGGTGCTTTATGCCCTGCGTCATTAAACCCCGCTGTTGCGTCACTACCATTGGATGGTCTTGGGGCGGTCTGAATCAGCCACGGATGGGTACCTGCAAATCTTTCTCCCTCTGTCTCCCTGCCCCTTTCCTTTTTCTCCCTCTGCCCTCCCTACAGCTCCCAGCCTTGTAGTTCTGGTGAGTAGTGGATCCTTGATATCTTCAGATCGGGCCCTGTCCTCAGCCTCAACACTTTTCTCAAAGAGTTAATCTCCTGTCGTGGGAAGAACATAGCGGGCGGAGAAGAAAGAGAACTCTGTCCTTCTAAACTTCGAGCTAAACAAGTCTTTCCTTGTTGTGGTCCATTGGAAAATAGAGTCTTGTTCCTCCGTTTCCATTTTACAGCTAGGGAAACTGAGGCCCAGGCGGGAGAAGAAGCCCCACGTAGCTTGAGAACACCAGCACTGGGAAGTCACGGGTCCTTGTAGGAAGATGCAGCGCTGGGCCTGATGCCAAGTTCTTGCTGAGCCAGTGTGTGTGTGGTCCCTCCCTCCACGGCCTTAGGGGCAGGCGGGCATGGCTGGGACACCTGTCTCACGCTCTAGCCTCCAGCATTACCAGTCTCCGGCTGCTGGCCTTCAGAGGATCTAGGATTTAGAGTAATAAACATTAGTCAGCTGCTCAGCAGCACCCATTATCACGTTACCCTGAATAACTTTACCAGGTGCTACACATGTAAATATGCTTTTCTCATTGTAATCTTTCCAAAATCAGGGTGCAACTCATAGATATAAGTACATCTGGTAGACTGCTTAATTAAAAAACACTTTTATTGAAGTGATGGTGTGTGTTACAACTGATGGCATCTTACAATTGAGGGAAATGGTACTAAGCCTCTAATACCATAGGACACAGCACAGGTACATTGTGATGAATGGTAAGGAGCCTAGGAAATGTGGAAATGAGGGTAAATGAATAATTACTGAATAATCATACTACTACTTAGTGAGTGCTTATTTTTATGCCAATTAGATGTTTTCTGTAACTCTTAAATAATCCCCCAAGAAGATAATGGGACTTTAATCATTTTAAACATACATATTTTGGTCTTCATCCCATGGTCTTTTTCTTCAATAGCAACTTTATGGACATATAATTCACACGCCATAAAGTTTACCCTTTTAAAGAATACAATTCAGTGGATTTTAGTGTAGTCATGGAGTTGTGCCTCTAGCCTTTTTATCTGAATTTCTTAAGGATCTGTTCTTATGTCTCTTATGTCTGCCAACTCGCACTCATGCTCATGGTGGGTCATTTCCTTACATGTTGTGTAATTTTGGGTTGTGAGCTCATCTTCAGTGAGACTTTGTGTATGGAGATCCTCCATGGGTTGAACAGAGGTCGTGCCCCTCCAGAGGGGACTAATAACCCCTGAGTATTAGGATATGGATATCTTTGGGGTGCTATTATTCAGCCTACCACAGAAGGAATCTCATAAAAAATCTTTTTAAGTTTATTAACATTATAGAAAAAGAAACAGAGGTCCAAAGAGGTCCCCTGGCATGCAGCCTTATGCTCTTTGCATCCTACCTACCACCCCCTACTTGTAACTAGGGTTCACCTGAGGAGCCGGTGGAGCCTGGCAAAGCTTGCAAAACTGGCAAAGAGCAGGAGGGCAAAGCTTGGTGGCAGCAGAGTTCTAGCAAGAGGAGCAGTTGGGAAACGTCAGCTCACTGGGAGGTTTCTAATAGTCCTAGATCCAGATGCCTACACCACGGATGGAAGGAGTGACGGTTCTGTTCAACTCACAGGTATTAATCGAGTGCCTCTTGTGTGGTGCTGGGCTCAGCCACAGGAAGGATAAGACCCAGCACTCACTCGGAGGAGAGACTCATGGAAGGGGTGTATCACATGATGGGAAAAAGAGGCACAAGGTTTTGAGCAGGACAGGCCTGAGTTTGAATCCAGTTCTTCTACTTACTAACTATATGACCCTGGGAAAATGAATCTCTATGATAATTTCATCATTCATAAAACAGCAGTCACCATTAATTCTCTACCTTACCTGGTGAGCATCCACAACATATGCTGTAATTTTTCCCTAGTCCTGGAACCAGCACCTAATTGTGTGACTGGAACTAAGGCTTTCTGAGTCTCAGTTTCCTGTCCTTTGTAAGGGGGATAACACTGCCCATCTTGGAGATGAAAGGAATGCTTTCTAAGCATTTTCATGCTCTGCTCTGGCCACTCATTCCAGAGCAGGAGGCTGGAAGCAGCCAGAGGCAAGCGGGCCCCGAAGCCCCAGGCCCTACCAGCTGCCTCACGGGCAAAGGACACAGTCTACCGTGTGATGCCCCTTCGGCGCCCGAGCTGGAAAGTCCTGCCTTGGAAGGTCGTCAGGAGGACTCCATGACATGGTTCACGGCAGTGTTTCTCAACCACCCCTCCATTGACATCGTAAGCTAGACAATTCCTTGTTGTGAGTATTGTTCTGTACTTGGTAGCACGTAGCAGCATCTCTGGCCTCTACCCACTAGATGCCAGTAGCAACGCCCAGTTGTGACAACCAAAAATGTTTCCAGACATTTGTCCTCTGGGGGACGAAATCGTCCCTGATTGAGATCTATGGGAAAGCACTCGCTAAGCCAACATATATAAGATAGCATCCTTATAGTGAATTTTTATTGTTGTGCTGCCAAGCGCTGATGCCACGCTGCCTCCAGGAAAGTGCGTGTCCATTTTAACCGGAGCCCCACAGAGACCGTCTGAGAGCAAGGTTAGATGGGGATTTTGAGAAAGCCTTGGCAAACTGGTGAAAAAAAGGGCTTTTGAGCAGCTGGACAGCGGTTTGTGCTTCGTAAGCGGGGCCAGTCTCACCACCGCAGTAAGTGAGAGACCCTGCTTCTGCCTCAGTGGCTTCACTGCCTGCTGGGTGACCCCAGGCAGGTCCCTCTCCTCTCTGGGCCTTCACTCCTTTGCTAGATGGACTTGGAGGTCCCTCCCTATGTCCATTAATGCTGACCAGCCAAATAGCCATGGGTGGGGAAGCGAGAGCTGGAAAGATGGCCCACCTCCCCAGGGTGGTTGGGAACCAGGAGGATTTTGAACCAAGGCAGTGGGTCCACCTGTGTAAAGAGTCACAAAAGCTAATTGAAGGTCAGTGATGGCTCCCCACATCAAGGGCAGCAGACATAGCCTTTCCGGACTTGGTGATTTTTTTTAAAAAAATGCTTCCTAAAACCAAAAGAAAATGTACCCATTTCTGCTTTTTAAGGAGGAAAGAATAATTCAGATGAGTAAGAAATGCATCTCTCTGTTGCTTTCTTCCTCTAGTTAAGCCTTATGAGTGGGAAAGGAGAAAGGAAGGTCCAAAAACCTGTCACGTTTTCTGTTGCGGAAGGAGAAATCCTGCAGCCACTGGTCTCCGCAGAGCAGGGTAGTGAGTGGTCTTCGAAGGGTCGGGGGAGACCAGACAGAGGACCACACAGGGCCTGGATCGCCACGCACAACAAGGTGGGAAAGGTGAGTTTCTGGGGGGCTGGAGAAGAGGACATCAGAGTATCTTAAGGGGGTGGGTTGCTGATGTGACCAAATAAAACTCCTCCAAACTTTTAATACTGTTGGCCACACACACAAATGCCTTGTGTCTGTGCTGGTTTGAGTCTGTTTTTTGCAAGGGTGGATATTAAGGAAATAAAGTTGTGTGGGACAAGGTCAGCCCAAGTGTATGAGTTTCCCAGGCCTGTTATAACAAACCACCACAAACAGCATGGCTTATAGCAACAGAAATGCATTTTCTCACAGTTCTGGAAGCCAGAAGCCCAAGTCAAGGTGTCAGCAGGGCCATGCTCTTCCTGCAGGCTCTAGGGAAGAATCTTTCCTGGCTTCTTGCTGAAGGAGGTGGCCTAGTGCAGGGTGAGACATTGAGGGCACCAGATGGAGCCTGAGGAGCAGCAGCAGGAGGAAGAGCTCGCAGCCAGAGTCATCCTCTAACCTGCTCCACTGCACACCAGAGCCTGGCCCTGAGCCACTGCCCCCTTGGCTCCTAAACTTGACTCCCTGGCCTTGTTCATCTGAAATGAACTTCTTAGTGGAGGGACTGGATCTGTCTTGTACATCACTGAGGAAAAGGCTGCTGGTGCAGCTCACTCCCATCTGTACTGACTTCCCTTTTCCACTCACCCCCCCTCTGCAGTCACCCCTCTGCTTTGCACCCCCTTTGCACTTACCCTACAGGTACTCACTGCAGGTACCCTTCACTTTGAACTTGATTGGCTGGGGAAGCATGCTCTGTCTGCGCAAGGGTTAGGCTGGAAGTACCAAGGAGCTATGCACAAATACACCGTGCACAGCTGCTCCTCAGCGGTGATTCCTGGGAGCCAAGGGTAAATGCCCAGCTGCTCTGCCTACATAGGGGTAGGACGACTCTGAGACTGGCTGTACCTTCCCTCTCCCAGTGCCCAGCACGACTGAGCCCCAGGCACCCACAGTGGTGACTCATGAAATGACCTCCTGCATTTCCTTCTTTCCCTTCCCAGTTTCAGTCTCCCACTTCCCTACAGAGCTTCCTGGGGTCATGTCCCAACAAACTGCCTCACTCATGTTCTGTCTTAGGCTCGGCTTTCGGGGGCATCCAGCCTAAGGCAAGCACTAAGTGCCCAGAACGGTGCCTGAGATCAGAGCCAAATAATGAATGGATGGATTCACGCATCTGCACTCCCTGGCACAAAGAGGCAGCTCGATGAATTTTGGTTGGAATGAGAACCCTTGATCTTGTCACTTACCCACCCTGACCTATGTACACACACACTCAGTTGCTGCCATGGTCACCACCCTATCCCTCCCCTTGGTCAAAGGCAGCCAACTGCGGAACCAGGGCCCCATGCCCCCTGGCATGCCTTTGCACCCCACACAACAACCTGGGCTGGGCCCGGTGGAGCAAGCCTCCATGTTCTTGGCAGTGGCCTGTGGGTCCAACCGCATGTCCCATGTCCACAGGGACTTCCTCCTCCTCAAGGGGCACCCCTGGCAGCATGATCTTCCTGTTGTCTCTGTGCTAACCACGACTGGGGCTAGTCAGCTGGGTGGGGGCGGGGAGAGAGGGAGACAGAGAGGGAACCTGTGTTTTTTTGCCTCCACATGTATTTGTGTGTGCACGGTGGCTGCTGTCATTATGCCGCTAATGGAAATACTGCCACGGATCGCAACTCTCAATTAGCTCCCAGGGCGATCGCTGTGACAGCCAGTTACCGAACAGCAAGGCCTAAAGGAATGAATTAATTTGTAGTACACGGCAGTTAGAGTCACTGTGTTAGCAGTGGACCCGACAGCCAGGCACCCTGATTAAAGCAGCTGGGACCATTGGGCATCAGCAGGGGCCTGGGAGGTGTCTCCCCTGTGGGCCTGACCTGGGCAGCGGATCAGAGGAACACTGGGGACCTTCACTGAGCTCAGGACCATGCAGCCCATTAACCTCTCTCCAGGGCTGCCCCCCGGGGCGGGAGTGGGGGGACCTGGCTGTGAAACCGTTCTGTTTCTCATCAAAATTTCACCCACCAGCGTTTGCATCCATGGATGATTTTCTAACTCCACAGCCCTTCTATATTTATTACTTGGAATTCTACTACAAGGCAGAATTATCCTTTTTTAATCATTTACTTATTTATCTGTTTATTCATTGAGTTATAATTTATTACTATTATTATTCATTTTGATGCTCAAATTGTCCCAGATTTGGCCGCAGGGACCCCTCCAAGGTGGTCCCTGTGTCTTCGTTTTTCTCTGAGTGCAGCTTACTGACTGGCACAACCAGGTCCGCAGACTCCTGTACCTCCCTGGCCCCAGACCTGGAAGCGGCTTTCTACAAGGGGCCTCCCGGGCCCCGTTTGACTCCCCTCACCTGCTGAGCTGTGGAGGGCATCAGAGGACAGCTGCCATGCCTATGGCATTGTCGTCGTGGTCCAGTTGGTATGTTTTATTAAGTTCTCTCCGATTTTTGTGGTCTAATAATTTACAGTAATAGTGATCGTATTTATTATCCACATTATTTTTATTTTCCACTTCCTGCATTTACTTTTTTCCCCATGAACAGCACACTTATGTGCAGTTATGTGAAGTATAAAGGGCGACCATCATCCTGGAAGAGCAGGCGCTACAGGATTAACGAAGGCTTTCTCCAGAGAGCCACATGCAGAAGCAGTCTAGGACCCAGCAAACTACAGCCCGCTCCTGTTCTTGTAAATGAAGTTTTACTGGGACGCAGCCACTCCTGTAGGTTTACCTGTTGTCAGTGGCTGCTTTCACCCTACTCCAGAGAGAAGGAGTTGCCAACGGAGGCTGTGTGGCCCACGAAGCCTAAAATATTTATTATGTGGATTTCTACAGAAAAAGTTTGCCAACCCCTAGTCTGGATGAAGAGATGCTGAGAACCCAAAACAACAAGGGGAGCTAAACGTTACTGAAATAAATGAGAAAGTCGATGCCTAGTCATTCAGGCTCGCGCAGCGATTACTTAGAACAGCCTTGCGTCTTCCAGGGGAAGTCAAGGTGGAAAACAAAAGTCCCACACAATCAAACTTACCCCAGAGAGTGTCCTGAAAATCTCCATGTTGGAGACTGATACACTATTTCTAAGTCCAGCCCATTCAGTTTTACCAGCGTCCACAAATCCAGGCCGAGCATTTCGTCAACGCACACATGCGAGGCGCGCGGGGCCGCATTGCTGGCGGAGAGCAGCGGCTCAGACCGCAGCGCAGTCACGTGTCACTCTGAAACCAGATCACATATGGCTGGCGCTGGTCACAGGGAATCGATGATTAAAACCCTAGAATAGCATCCCCAGAAGCTCTCTCATTTGGAAAATTGCAAAAGGAAATTGAAGAGAGGTGGAAAGTGTTTTACCAACATAAAAACTAGAGGGAAAAAAATCCTCCTAAACATATGTTGACAGAGACTTTATATTTTATATCTAGATCCTTGTAAATTACCTCAGTGCAAAAATACCATCTAGCTATGAGTGGCTAAAAAACAGATTGGAAAGACCACTTTAAATACGTTTGAAATGCTATCTGTGCGCTGACTGATACGGCAATGAAACACTATCTCATATGCACTGGCCTGCTGATGGCCAGGATACCGGGAGTAGAGAAAGCTTAAGCACTGATGATGGGAGAAAAGTTAACAAGCCCACCTTGAGCGAAGCCCTACTTCAGAGCGAAGCAGTGACGGGTGGACTAGTACAGGTAAGATGCACACACTCCACCACCCAGCAATTTGGCCTCAGGTTCGATACCCGAGAGCTCAATGGTCGCAGACCTCGGGGGACCCCTGGGGTGCTTCCAGGGGACCTGCAAAGTCACAACTGTTTTCACAATAAACCAAGATTTCCCACGTCTCTTCTGCTGTGTTGATGTTTGCATGGATGGTGTAAAAGCAACCGTGAGTAAGACCCCTGGCACCGGAGCGTGAATCAAGGTGGGGGCCCCAAACCGTACCAGTTGTCATTGTATTCCGCACCACCAAGTACTTTGGAGGGAGAAAAACAGGTTTACTGAAGAATATTCCTGATGGCGCAGTACAGACTTCAGTCTTTACCAGTCTTGAGCCCAGAGTCCCTATCTTTTCCGCACCCTGTGTGAAGAAATGGAGGCTGAACCCAAAGCCCGTCTGCTGAGTACCCGAGGACAGTTGTCTGCAGGGACAGTGCAGGTGTGACTGTCGGAGACGAAGGATGAACTAGCCACCATTTCATGGAACACTGTTTTCCTTGAAAAACAGCTGCAAACTATGGCTCTTCAGGTTTGGGTATTTAGCAGATGTCCCCCCCCCACCCAAAAGAAGTGAGCCTGTTGCATCAGGGAAAGCAGCTGAGCATCCTTGTTGCCAATGATAAAATTTAAACTTTCAAATTTTACGGAACTCATATCTGCCTCCATGAGCATGACAGCTTCCTAACACTTCAAGACTTTTCTGATAAGATCAGAGGTGACGTTAGCAAGTACAGAATTTTGATGTTGTATCATGCCGTGTGCTAACATCGAGAAGACTGCAGGATGGTGAACCAGCATTTTCCAGATGATCAGGGTTTGGCGTTACAGAAATCAAGAGTGAAACATCCACCCGGAGTACAGGACAGACCAATGCAGTGTAATGCAGGAATACAAAAAGCTCCCCGACAGGGTTTCAGATTTCATGCTGCAACTGATCCAAGAAACCACCACCTGTTGAGTTTCGGTGTATTATCCCAGAGTATCAACAATCATCTGAAAATTCATCTGAAAATCTCCTCTGTTTCTGACTATGGATCTGTGTGAGGCAATTCTGTTCCCAGGGTACATCCGCAATGTCTCCGGGCATTTCTAGTTGACGTACCCGCAGGAGGGAGAGGTTGCTGAGGCATTTGGTAGATCCATGCTACTAAACATCCCACCACATGCAAGCCAGCCCCCACAGCAGAGAATTTTCTGAAAACGTCAATAGTGCTGAGGTTGAGAAACCCTGGAAGAGAAGGACACTTGAGGTCCCTTCCTGCCCTGAAAATTACTGGGCCTTCTGGAGGGACTCATTGCCAGGCTTGGCTGGAGGAGCAGTCCCCGCCCCATGGTGGGAGCCCTGGAGAAGGGTGGGCCAGAGCACAGGGGGTGTTTCCAAACTGCTCAGACCCCTCCAGGCATCTGTTCCATGTTCATGCTCTCCTATAGGTTCAAGGTGGGGCCTGGGGAATCCCTGCCTCTAACAAGTGCCCGAGGTGAGTCTAATGAAAACCCAGTGACAGCAGGGTCCACAGGGGTGCGACCATCAGGATTCCCTGGGGCTTTCTAAACAAGCTTTGGGGTGGAGTCCAGGAATGTGGGAGGTTTTGTTGTTTATGTTCCAAAAGTACCAGTAATTCTGATGAAAACTTTACATCAGAGACGGAGGAGATATCTGTGGGAGGCACCTGGGTACTTATTCATTCACTGATTCATTCATTTGTTCATTCCTTCATTCAAATTCATGGTGCTAGGGTTTAAGGATACCAGATCTTTTAGCAACTCACGAACAATTCAACTGCCTGTGACAAAGGCAGAGCAAAATTCTTGGAGAGAACTGAGGAAGGAGGGAGGGACCCACAGTGCCTGAGGGCTTCTTGGAGGAGGCTGACTTTTGAATTGGGTCTTAAAGGATGAGGATGAAACTGTAGGGAGGAAATTGTGTAGAAACAGTAGAAGGAGGCCCCTTGGCAGAGAGAATAGGCAGTGGGACCAAAAAGAGAATGGAGGGAACTTCCCTCTCTTAACCCAATGTTTGGGTTGGCTCTGTTTTCAAGCAAATCTGAAACGGGCCTCACAAACAATGTGAATGACGCCCCCCTCGTCCAACATGGAAACAGTGCAGATCCTGCTTTCTGTCTTTCTCTATGAGAAAATTTGTCTTGGATTTCGTGAGTTTGAAATTAGGAGAGGTCTCAGGAATACATCTCTCACAGAAAACCTGGCCTGCCAGCACTTGCCTGGGCTCTGGGTCCCAGAGCCCTCTAAGGCCCACCCAGCCCCACCCTGGACGAGCTCACCACCCTGTGAGCATCCCTCATCCCCTCCCCACCCTGCGGCAACCTTTGATCCGAGTCTGGCTGGAGCAAGGGCAGGTAGAGGAAGAGGCCCTGAATCTAGCAGAGAGGGGGGCTGGGGCTAGATGGGGAGGGCAGCAGGTTGTCTGGGGATCTCTGCTGGCATCTTAGAGAGGCTTCTCCAGAGAGAAGGCCATGGGAAGAAGAGCCGAGTGTGCCTTTGCAGGAGGCCACATTTGCTCCTTCCCGTCCCCCCGTCCCCCCCCCCCCCCAGTCCCCACACAGCAACACCACTGCTCCCGTCCTCCTCGGAGCTTGGCTCTTGGTCCTTAATCCTCCCGCACATATTTACTGAGCACCTCCTCTGTGTGCAGTGCTGCTCTGTGCCTCAGGGCCACACCAGTGAGCAGGTAGACCGAATTCCTGCCCTCATGGAGCTTACCTTCTTGTAGGGGGTTGACAGGCCATAAGCAAAACAAACAGGTAATTTGCAGTGTAGCGCGAGGTGGTTAGCACAGCTGGGTACTGAGTGCAGGGTGCCGTGTGTGTGCATGCGTGTGTACACATGTGCTCAAGGGCACAGATCTTAAAGGCTTTCAGGGGCGGTCTCACTGCGAACGCGGCAGTTGAGGGTTTCTTTGAAATCTCACGTTTACACGATATATTCAAGTGTGTCATTTGTCAACAAGATTATAACTCCTCCGGAGTAGAAACGGCCTCGCTCACAGGGCCTAGCACAGAGTTGGGCCCCTTACAGGGATTCAAAAATACTTTTCGGAAGAGTGGATGAAAAGGAAATGAATAAATTAACAAAAATGGAAAGAATAAAGGTAAAAATGTCCTGCCATCCTCCATGCGAGTTGCACAGCTGGTCCAGATGTTATCCAGCCAGGGAACCCTCCCTCTTAGGGCCAGAAGGGAGGGATGTGACTTGGGAAAGGGAAAGCCAGCGGGCGGGTGGGGTGCGGGGGAATCGCTGGGAGGGTGAGGTGGGATGGGGGAGAGTGAGGCAGAAGGGTGGAGAGGAGTTGGGAGAGCAGGAAGAGCAGGAGGGGAGAAAACAAAAGATCAATAAGAACGGTAGGGGAGGTGACAGCAGCCAGCCGGGGAGCGCTCCTCCCTTGATTAGAATTCATGAACTCCCCTCTTACATTAAGTCTTTATATGACACCTGGCCTTTAATGCAAAGCTGGCTGCGAACATTAAAAATTAAAAGCTGAAGGTAGGCTACATCCATCTCTGATAGCGTGGCTCCCCTCCTATCTGAGGTCTGCACGAAGCTATTACACATTGATAAATTATTTTGGGTAATAGCCGAGATATTACATTGTTTCTGAGTGAAGGTAAAATCTCTCCCTGACGCGGGCATTTATCAGGAGTGCCTTTCTTCCCATTTATTACGGGCCAGGTGAGCACGGGGCTGTGGCCGCCAGGGTGCTGGGCTGGGCCTCCTTCCCCTTGCCCACCTCCCCTCCCTCTTCCTCTGTCACTCCCTTGATGAGCTTCTGACAAGTTAATTATTAACTACAGGTATGCAATTCACCTTAAAAGGACAGGGGCTCCTGGGGAAGAGGGACATTTAGTTATTGAACCGTCACAGCCTGGGCCCCTGAACCCATCTTGGTCCCACCCGGTGAACCTGAAGCCACCTCTGTGCCCATCCCCATCCCACTCACTGCACCTGGGATGAAATCCCCTCAGCTGTGCAGCCGCTCCCTGCCCTCCCCTCCCATCCCTCAAGCTGGCAGCTAATCAGAGTTGCTGAATGTTCTGCAGAGGAAGAGGGTGGGGAGGTGTTTACCACGCTGGCCCCTAACAACAACAACAACAACAGCACCCACCCACCCACCCACATGTGCCCCCCCCCCCCCCCCCCCCCCGCCCCAAGGTACAGAGAGTCCAGGCTAGCAGCCACCGCCTCCTGCTGCGGAGTCCCCAAACGGTAGCATCTGCCCCTCCTGCCGTCCTTCCCTCTCCCTGTCCAACCTCCATGCCCTCCTCAAAACTCCTTGACAGCGTCCTCGGTGCTGACAGTTCAAGGAAGAGGCAGCCTTTGGAACCCGGGTTTAATTGTAGGCAAGTTATTTGAACTTCCTGAGTCTCAGTTTCCTCAGTTGTAATAGGAGCATCATAACATACCACCCATCTCTTGGGGTCGCTGTGATGAGGGGTCACATTGGGGATGGCTGGCCACCGGTGTGGAGCCTCGGGGATGGAGTGTGTGTGAGCGTGTGGACTGACTGACACACGCATGGATGCGATGCCGTGGAGGGGAACACCTACCGATGTGGTCAGTTAGGTTTGGGGGGCGGGACTCGATCCACAACCCCTTTTGGAAGAAGATTCTTTACAGAAATGTTTCCCGAATCTCTTCTGCTTTCTAGGCACCACGCTAAGTGCTGACTAGACAGTAATGAGCACAGCGGACCAGGTTCTGCTCTCTAGCTGCTCACATCTAATGGAATTGGCCTAGGTTCCCCGGAGGAGAGAGACTAGTGCTCTGGGTGACTTTGGTCCCCAGGGACAGGTTAGCTCAACAACCTTTCGTTCCTGGATCTGCGTCAGCTCCGACTCCCATCAGGTGCCTGGCACAGAATCAGCAGTCAATAGCCGCCCTTGGGACGGAGGAATGGATGACTGAGTGATGAGTGGTGAGTTGCAGGTGGGCAGGAGTGACCTCTTTTAGTCTCCCTGGGCCCAGGTATAGTCAGTCCTGCCCTCTAGTGAACAGAGGCCGCTGGCTCAGCTCAGGGGAACCGCCCATCCCTGAGCCCCAGGCAGGTGAGGGGACTTGCAGCATAAAGGAAAGGGCCTGTTGTTGCTGGATATAAGGTAAGCACTGTAGTCCTCATGGCTGTCGGCAGAGCCAGAGTGACTGTCCTTTTTCTGGAATTTCTACCTAAGGACCAGACATCTGTGGAACCCACCAACTGTGGGGGGAGGGGAAGGTCACGCTAAGGCACACGCTCCCTCTGGGCCCAGCGTCTACTCAGCATGCAGGACATATGGCTGCCAGAGGAGGCCCGGATGAGCGTCATCACTGCGGCCATGTGCTTGCTACAAGCCCGGCCGGTACCTCTCCAGTCCCCACCTCTCCCTCTCTGGCCAGCCCTTGTGGGCTTTCGCAGGACCATCTGACTGCCTCTCAGTTTTGCCTTTAGCCTGCCTGCCATCTTTCCAATCATCTGATTCTAGTCTCTGCTGATCAGAACCAGCCCCACCCTGCCCTGCATCCAACCGAGCTTCCCCAAGCCCAGGGAGGTTGCCTGGTCCCTGATGATGGATGAACTTGGGCGTCTCTAAGAGAACAGGCGCCTGTCTGACCACGCTGAGATTCAGTTGGGTGGAAGCAGCCCCTTCCTAATGGCCTTTTTCTTATTAGGGGGAGCAGGAGTCTTAAATTTCTACCACTGCTGTGGGCTGTCTTATCTTCTTCCCCATGAAATTCTGTTACACTCTACTGGCTAAACTCAGTCACTGCCGCTTACTGTTGAGAGTAGGTCTTATTCAACAAGTGTGATGAGGCAGAATAAAGGCTGGAACTGTGCTCTAAAAAGTTGATTGTACAAACCAAAATGAAAGGAAAAGCCTCCTGAGATTAGTTCAGTGAGATTAGTTCGGTGATACCTAATAATAATAACAATAACATTAGCAGCTAACACTTACGGAGTGCTCACCCTATGCCAGGCACTGTGATAAGCATTTTGTGTTCAGTCTATCTTTAATCCTCATAAATCCCCTGGAAGTTGGCATTATAGCAGCTCAGAGAGATCAACTGAGGGGCGGAAATGGGATTTCACCCCTGAATCTGACTCTAGACACATGCTCTTAACCATCACCCTGGGAAGGATCTTCAAGATGAGCCCCTCCATCTCATCATTTCTGTATGAGAAAAACTGAGGCCCAGAGAGGGAAACCCATTGCCTAGAATTAGTGGCAGGGCTGGAACTGGGTTCTAAGTGTCTTAAGTCCAAAGCCGAAGCTTTTCTCCACTGCACCACACCATCCACCAGGAACAGAGCTCTCCTGTCCTCTCCCCTGTCCCTCCAAGGCTGAGGGAGATCACAAAGGCAGAGACAGAACCCAGAGCCAGGAGAGCTGGGATTAAGCTATGAGCAAAGCATTGCCACACAAACCAACAGGCATGGGCTTGCGTTCAGGGGAGCTCCAAAGACGCTAGTGTTAAAGGTGGAAGCTGGAGTCAGAAACCAAAAGAGCAGCTGGAGGTATGGAGTCTGTAGCTACCTGTGGGCCCAGGTGGGTCAGGATTCAAGAAATTGGTGAAGACAGCACCATGGGGCCCCAGTGTTGAGGAGGCTTGGAAACAGGAGCTGGCAGATTCAAGCCTTGGCTGGGGCAGGAAGGGTCCCTGCAGGGTTGAGATAGAGAGCCACCAAAGGAATGCAAGAAAGTGCCAGCAACGGGCAAAGGCGGAGAGACCTAGGGTGAGAAGAAGGTGAGTGTTGTAACTGGTAACAGGAGATAAAGAGGCAGCCAAGTTCAAGGGATGGGAGGCAGTGACAAGAAGTGAAGAGCTGGCATCCCTGCTTTGCACAGCTTGCTGGGGTAGATGCAGCAACCTGACCCAGAGTCCCGGACTGGGGCTGGGAGGGCTTCTTGGTTTGGAGTGGATGCTTGGGGAAGGAAAGAGATGCCAACAGCATCTTAAAGGTTTTTTCTGAGCATCAGATAAATATCTTCTTTGTTATTTTCACAAGTAACTACTATAAATACTTGTTTTAAGGAGTTTTTGGTAAGATTTTTTTAATGGAAATTTGTGGTGAGAATGGACCACATGGGAGCTTGAATTTTTGAGGGTTATATTTCAAATCAAGACTCATTTTTAAAAAATAATAAAAGGATGAGATACTTGCATACCTACTACACCTGTGTCTAGAACGTCTCCCCTTTCTGTCCCGTATAATTTTAGAATTTATTTTTTAAATATTGGTGAAGAGGGATACACAGTATTGAACATTATTTATCTTGAATTTACCTCTCATTAGGGCTTGCTGGGGTCCTCAAAGGCTTTTCCTTTCCCAAAGGAGTGCTGTGGGCAGGTAGGAACTGTGTTTCTAGGGATACATAGTTAGGTCTGCAGAGGCTTCCCCATCAGATCTGCAGAGGAATCACAATCATTCAGGATGCATGAGCAGGCCAGTTTTGCATCTAAAGTCTAAGTTAATTCTGCACATTCCTCATCTTTGCACTATTTCAAGCTGCCAGGTTTTAGACTTGGCTATTTAGAGTTAATGTTGCTAGGGGGATGGGGGGTTGGGCGAGGGACGTAAAGAAGAGGGTGATGAGTTTTTACAAACCCAGTGCCTCTGCACCCAGAACCTGGTAAGGGGGCAGTGGTCAGAGGGAAACAGAGGGAGAGAAAGATATCAAGTGTAGTAATCAGAATGAAAAATGGAGCCGCGGTTACTTTAAACAAGAGCTAATTCATCACAAGAACGAGTGGATAAGTAGCTGAGTTTCAGGCGTTCAGTAAGTTCCCCGTTCTGCTCCAAAAATTATTCCACCCCTGTCTGCATGCTCCCATAAATCATCCCTTCTTCACATCAGCTCCGATTACCAATTACTCCTGCCTGTAACACGCTTTCCTTGCCCAACACCATCTGATGGGGCCCTGCCTTTTAATTTTACAAATGCCTTTTTTCTCCACTTTGCTTCTTTCTCCTCTAGTCTCTCCCCTCCCCCAGCCTTTCATCCTCTCACTCTCTCCTCTTTCTCTCCTTACTTGCACAAAGCTCCTCCCCCAGGCCCCTGCCAACCTGGCCGTCCACATTGGTCCCTTGGGAAGGGGAGAGCAAAGCCACCCGGGGTAGTCCTGGCACCCAGAAGGCCTGGGGAAGGGTCCTCTCGAACTTGCCCCCACAGACATCCATCCCCAGCCTGCTTCTTGGTCCAAAGACCTGGAGAGAGTTTGAGTCTAGGGTTCTGACAACCTGTTGGAAAGGGTTATGGCTTGTTCCTGAGTGGAGAGCTTTGCATTTCCTTGGGCACCAGCGTGATGACGATGGTTGTCAATACAGTCGTGCACAGTATAACAACATTTTGGTCAACAGCAGACCTCATACACGACAGTGGTGTACCATGAAGTCTAGGTTTGTGTAAGTGCACTCTGCGATGTTCACTCAACAACGAGATCACCTAATGACACATTTCTCAGGACGTGTCCCTGTCGTTAAGCAGCACAGGACTGTGTTTATCGTGGCCCAGTTCGGAGGCCGGCAGTGATTGCTGCACAGGGGGAGGGAGTTAGAACTCTCTGCAGGGTCTAACCACCCCTTCAGAAGAAGCCCTGCCCTCCGGCCCAGCTTCTGCTCCTGACCCAGAACCATGCAAAGCGGGGTGTGCCAAACTTCACGTGTTACTACATCACTCGCACAATTTTTTGCCACAGTTGAGTACTGCGTACCATATTTTCTTTAAATCAACTTTAAATGCATTTACCTTCCAAAATTTAACTTTGCCCTAAGCAAAAATTCATGAACTTGTGGGTTTGAAGTGATAGTTATGTTTCCTAATACCTGCGAGAATAAATGCTTAGCTACTATGCCAATGAACTTCACTTCATACCAAGCAGCGCCCACTGCGTGTGTACCACGTGTTGGTTAAAGCACCGCTCCCTCCTGTACACCCAGAGGTATGGTGTGATGACGGCATAGATTCAAGACACTGAAGTCAGAGAATGTGGATCTCCGAGAACGTCACCACCCCTCCCAGCCCCACCTCCAGAGATTCAGATTCTGATCCAGGAGGTCTGGGACACGGCCAGAAATGTGGAGCTGGACAAGTACCCCTGGGGTCCCTGACCCTGCTTTGAGAAACCTGGGCTAGTGTGTGTATCAAAAACTAATTTGCTTTATGGCCTTAGGAAAACCACTTATTTCTCTCTCTCTTACTTGCTGAAACTTTGCTGCCTCGTGGAGGTCAGAGGAGGGTCAAACTTGACAAGCTGGAATGGGACGGGTTTGAAAAGGTGCCCAGCTCTGTTCGGGTGGGTTGGGGAGGCATGGCTTGCTTCCTTCAGCTTCTGTGCCTCTTCACAGGGACAAGAACTCAACCCCACCAGCCCGCTGGCATTTGCATGCTGGCCTTGCGTCATCAGAGGCCGCCAGTTTTGACTGGATTTGAAAACTATAGATTCCTGTAGGGTTGAGAACCCCAAAAGTGGATTTCCAGCCAGTTTCATGGCGGTCATTTAAATACAATTGTGTGTGGGATGTGGAGATACGAGGAGTCACCCAGAAACCCAGTGTGGGGACAACAGGG
The DNA here is from genome assembly GCF_022682495.2 of Desmodus rotundus. Taxonomy (NCBI): domain Eukaryota; kingdom Metazoa; phylum Chordata; class Mammalia; order Chiroptera; family Phyllostomidae; genus Desmodus; species Desmodus rotundus. The sequence continues at coordinate 117,606,565 of NC_071393.1, read as the reverse complement.
CTGCAAGCAAAGTCCCTCCAGGGCAACACTCAAAGGGGCTCTTCCTCTCAGGTGATGACCCTGCACTTGCACAATCCTGAGAGCGAGGGACTCCTTCATGCTGCCCCTACCTGCCCTGTTTGCCACTTAGGACTGCAACTTATCCCATTAAAAAAGACTCATTTCCCCGAACTCCTTTGCAGCTAGAGTAATCACATGACCTAGTTCTAAGTAAGGAGAAATAAACTACGGGATAGGGCTCCAGGAAGACTTCAAGCAAGAGTCAGCTGGCACCAGCCTTTCTCCCTTGCTCTTTCTTCATTCTTCATGCCTGGAGCATGGTAGAGAAGTCTGGAGGCACAGCAGCCATCTTACAACCATGAGGATGATGGTCACGTGTTATCGGATTTAGAAAAGGCCTTGGTTTTGATGACTTCCTCAAGTGATTGCGCGAGTCAGGGACTACACTCCTCTGGACCTCTTGTTACAAGAGGAAAATAAAACCCTAATTGGGTAACTGCATTTGGGCTTCTGTTATATGCAGACAATTGTCACACCTAATAAACAAAGGGGTTCATGCATCCCTTTAAAGGTATGCCTTCATGGTCAGCTCCAATCACTCACCATGACCCATCACAGTGTCCCCAAACTTGATCAGAATCACCCTGAGAACTTGTAAAAACATGGCTGTTGAGCCCCACCCTGATTCAGTAGGACGGGCGGAGGTCTGGGAATTTGTGTTTGCGTGTCTCAGAGGTTCCCAGGTGAGGGTGATGCTGCTGGTGCAGGTGTCACACTTTGAGAATCACTGCCCTACAGAATTGGGCTCAAACTACTACTTTGGGGCCCTTGACAGTCTGACCCTAACTGGTCCTCCGGCCCTGTCCCTGGCTCCCCACCTCCCAGTCCCCCAACCACCCTATTCTCTAGCCGCACAAAACTGGAGAATTTCCCAAACACCCACCACAGGCTCCCACCTCAGAGCCTTTGCCCAGGTTGGTCCTTCCTCTTACAATGCCCTTTCTTGTTGTTTTTCTGCAGCCAAACTCTCACTCCTCTTTTAAAGCTCAGCCTTCCTCTCCATACCCTGTTCTCCAACTCCTCCTGAGAGTAAAATATTCTTTCCACCGCGTCACCAGCACTTAGCTTTCACCTGCTTCTGCCTTTCTTTCCCTCTGCCTGGACCCACAGGCAGCTGTTTGCTTGGTTGTCTCCCACCAGGACAGAGTTCCATGGCGTGCGGACCATGTAAGTGGATTCAGCTCTGTAACCAACCCCTCTTCAAACTGTCTCAATGCTACAGGCATAAAAGTTGCTTAGAAAATAATGAATTAGCGCTGGCTGGTGTAGCTCAGTGGGTTGAGCACCAGACTGCAAACCAAAGGGTCACTGGTTTGATTCCCAGTCAAGGCACATACCAGGGTTGTGGGCCAGGTCCCCAGTGGGGGCCATGTGAGAGGCAACCATGCATCGATGTTTCTCTCCCTCTCTTTCTCTTTCCCTTCCCCCCTCTCTAAAAAGTAAATAAAACCTTTAAAAAAAAGAGAGAAAATAATGAATTACACGAGCACTTCTGCAAAGAGCCTCTCCCCCAAAGCATAGTGCCTCCTAAGTGCCTGCTATGTGCCAGGACCCAGGCTACTTGCACTGTCACCGAGTCCCACCAGGAGGTTTCAGAGGAAGTCACATCCTCTTCCTTCCACAGATGAGGAAACTGAGGCACAAGGAGTTGAAGTAACATCGTGCAGTTAAGAAGTGGTGGAGGCAGGACTTGAACCAGAGTCCCTGCCTTTTCCCCGGGCATTTACTTGCCTGTCAAATGCCAACACCAGGCCTGTCAGGTCAGGGATGAAGAAATATTAGGGAGAAAGGTGATCCATTCCTGAATGACTAGGAGGTGACCAAAATTAATCAGGGTCCTTAAGTGGCTGACAAATAAACCACCTATTAAAACCTGTCTTTAATAAGAAAAATAAAGTTAGGAAATGGGTGCAATTAGTAAGTCATAATAAAAAAACAGGTAAAGGGTCACTTAGAAAAATTAAATGCTGGGGAAATACATAAATCAGGGGGTCCTGTGGCCTGCACACTGACGGGTCTGGCCAGAATTAGCTAATGAACTTCAGGAACTCTTGACATTTTTCAGAAAGTGAGGGTGAACCACGGGAGACAGCACAGGGAGAAAACTCATGGGACTAGACTGAAAAACGGGAAGAAACCTACTCCAGCAAATTTTTCCCCAGGGAAGCCATAAGTTCTGTTTGTAGGCAAGCCATAGAACAAATTTTATGATTAAAAATTTACGATAAATTTTACAAGTAAAAAATCCAGTAAGCAGCTGGAGGGCAAAAGAAGCCTGAGCCATAAACTGAACTGGCAGGTTTACGCAGAAGTCATGCCGGGAAATCATAACACTTTTTTATTCTGACTAATTTGTGAGATTAGTGGGAAGAGGGTCCCCTGAAGATTTAGTGCTTTCTGATTTTTAGAAAAGCCTTTGATTCAGTGTCTCATGAAATCTGACTGGCAAAATTAATTTAAATTGGCGTGGACAGGGACCACCTCAGGGATGGGGCTCAGCGGAAAGGCTATAAACCAAAGTGTGATGAACGAGAGTCACACACTGGATGGGCGAGGGGCTGGGCCAGGGCCGGGGCCGCGGATTGAGCGGGAGCGGGTGCGGGTGCCTGATCACACCGTCTCCAGGAAGGCGAGGTTAATGACCGACCACTTAAATCTGCATGTATAACTTAGCCAGAGTGACTCAAATGGGAGGGTAGGCCAACTGGGAGACAGGAAAGGGACAGAATTATTCCCAGGAAACAGTGTGGGCTGTGCAGCAGGTACCTGAAAGCTGAAGAACCAAGGTGCACCTGGCAGGAGAAACCGGAGTCCAGGTAGGTATCTAGCAAGATCCCCAAAGGGTGGGGGACACACACAGGTAGTCAAAGCTGGAAAGGGGTGCAAATCACGGAAAACCTGCCTTGAGCAACAAAAACATCTCACATATGGGCATGGCAGAGGTAGGGTTAGCTTGGGGACAGAATGATCAGGGGTCTGGCTTAGTTGCTCTGCCATGTGTTGGCTCTGCTCTCTGCCACATGGTAATGCCGTCCTCAGGCTGGCTTTTTTCACGATTGCAAGATGGCTATGGTGGGGTGAATGGCCGCTCCCAAACCAGGTATCTATGCCCCCAAATGGACCTTATTTGGAAAAAGGATCTTTTCAGATGTAACTAAGTTAAGGATCTTGAGAAGAGATCATCCTGGACTGGCTGGGGGGACCCTGAATCCAATGACAAGTGTCCTCATCAGAAGCAGAAGAAGAGAAAACCGGTGTGGAGGGGAAGGCCACGTGAAGTCAGAGGCAGAGTGGAGTCATGAAGCCTCTGGCCAAGCAGTGTCTGGGGCCACTGGAAGCCGGAAGAAGCAAGGGAACGTTCTCCCCGAGGGCCTTCAGAGACGGCAGAGCCCTGCCAGCACCTCGAGTTTGGACTGTTGGCCTCCAAACTGTTATAGAATAAATACCTGTTCTTTGAAGCGGGCAGTTTGTGGTAATTTATTACAGAAGTCTCGGGAAGCAAATGCAATGCCTATTAGGAAGCTGGGTGCTTCCTTGCTCTTAAGCAGATTAGCTTTGTGGGCCAACCCTGAACCAGTCCTGGGCAAGGCAGTTGGGACCATACTGCATGGCTTCCACTCATCACCTAGTGGAACAGGTGACAGCCACTGGCTACCTGTGAGGGTGAGGTGGAGCAGAGACGACCAGCCTCTATGACGGACATGCAACATGAGTGAGGAAGGATGCTTTCCTCCACACCACCGAGATCTGGGGGCTATTTGTTACTGAGGCCCACCTGACTAATACAGAGTTGGAAGGACTGACAGGATTTGGACAGGAGGATACAGTCCAGACAGGCAGAGTGCATGAGCAAGGGACGCAGGGTCGGTGTGTTCAGGGAACGGCGGTGGCTGTGAAAACACATACCGGAAAGGAAGAGTAGCGCCCAACCAGGGAGGAGCAAAGGCTCTGCCGCACTGAACTGGGATGTGAGGAAGAGGAATACAGGTGACAAGCTAAATTTAGGAAGCTGCTGCCAAAATCCAAGTAAGCATGATGACGACCTTACCCAAAGAAGAACAATGAAAAAAATGATCATAGTAACAGCAATAGTAAGTAATAGTGATGCGACCATTTACCAAAGTCTCCTATGTTCCAGGGCCTGTGCTGAGGGCTCTGTCTTCATTTCCTGGTGGAATGGAGGGCTAGGGCTAAGAGAGAGGGGGCCACTGAAGATGCCATGTGGGTTAGCACCAAAAAGCCAGCCTCCGAGCCCTGGTCTGGAGCACCTCCACTTTGCCTCTGTAGAGCTCTCCTTGCAAGCCCTGGCCTGCAGAGGAGATTTGCTCTGAAGTCTGGTGAGCACGTTCTCTCGGCTGGTGACCCACTGGGGAGGAGGTGGGCCCAGGAGGGCAGCACACCCATGGCCACAGGATCACAATCCAGGGAAGTCAGCCCTCCTCTGTCCCGATCAGAGATGGACTGCTCAGAGGTGATGATGAAGAGTACGCTTCTCTCTCAGGGGGGCTGATGAGCTGGTCACGGTTTTTGTGCACTAAGGCATCTTGGAAGTGGCAGGCCTGGGGAGATAGCGCAGGAGGCTCCTGGGTGTCCTTCAAAGAACATTACTTTCCTTGGGGAGAGAATGGACGGTTCCCATGAGAGGCATAAAGTTATAAGCTAGCTAAGGGCTTCATGGGCTCATGTTATTGGAAGGTCCATGGGTAGGTGTGGCTTCAGGCTGGATTAGGTGGGATCTGGGTGCTTTCAGGGTGTCAGGAATCCAGCCCTCCTGTCCTCTCTCAGCCTCCTTGGCTTCGGTCTTTCTCTTCTTGGTGGCAAGGCTGACCCTGGTCGCTTCAGGCCTTCGTGGTCTTTGCGGCCAAGGATCCTGGTGAAAAAGATGGCACCTCATCCCCAGTGGTTCAGCAAAAACCCCAGGGAGACCCTCACTATCGCAGCTTGGGTCCGGTGCCCAGCTCACGGACAGCGGTGGGGCCAGCGGCATCTGAAGCACGTGAACTAAGGATGGCATTAGGGTGGTATCTTAGCTGGGTGGTCCCAAAGACAGACCCTGAGACAAAGGCTTGCATGCAAGTAGTTTATTTGGAAGGTGGTCCCAAAAAGCATCATTAGAGATGGAGGGAAATGAGACAGGGAAGGGAAGAAACAATAGAAGATGCATTTACAAGCAGGTTATATCATGGGCAACTGGGGCTCAGCTCCACCCAGGCCCTCTGGGAGACTGTGCAGAGGCAGCCTTGGCGTTCTCCCACCACAAATGCACAATTTACCTTTGGTTGAGGACTGCTTCTGGGGACATTAACTCCCCTGCACCTCTCGCCTGCTCCAGGCATGGGGACTGAGCATGCTTCTGTGGCCAGAGAGAGCCCTCTGGCAGGTGCTCCCAGTAGCTAGTCACCGATGTGTCTGGAAACTGAGTGCTCAGGGAAAATGAGAAAGCCATTGACACTGTGCTGTAGCCTGTCCCCAAGGGAAAATAAGGGGCTATTTCCAAAAGCAGGGGACGGGAACACAGGGCAGGCATAAATCATTGATGTCTTCTGCAGCCGAGCTCTTGACAGAATGCACCCTGGATACAATAGGGAAGCTGATTTCCAACACCCTGCCCCCTGCAGACTGTGCGTGTTTCTGGACAGACCGTCTGTAGATCCCTTCGACTCTCAAACAGGGTCTGTTCTTAATTCCAGAAATACTAAGAATCACGTGTCCTAGGGTCACCTGATAAAACTGAAGGTCTCATCCCTCCCGAAAGATTCAGACTGATAAAGGATGATGACAGGCCCAAACAAGCACATCTCTAATGGAAGAGTTTCAGCCCCACAAGAGCTGTTCTCAGGGAGAGGTTCTTGGGAAGAGGGACCTTCCCTTGCACTGATACCCCACAGGGAGTCATCTGTGTCACTAAGCAGATAGAAGATGATAGGACTATAGCTAGTAATAATCATCGCTAATCTTGTTTGATCTTTTAATAATCTGTGAGTCAGGAAGAATAAGCATCATCCCACTTTAGAGAAGAGAAAACTGAGGCTCAAAGAGATCACACAGCATCTTATCTAACTCCAATCAGATTCTCCCATTGCTGTCCCACGTGGGACAAAGGCACTGGCAGGAAAGTTCTTGCTTGTGTGATGTCATCCACCGAACTAGGAGCACATTTCTGGAACATTTCCCCCACTGCCCTAAGCCTTCCCCCAAATCCAGACCCTACACAGCGGCTGCTGTCAGAACAGCAAGGGGCAGAATGGAAGGAAAGCACAGGGACCTCAGGGGCCAAGTTCAGGGGACTCAAAGGACACTATAGAATAATCATGGCAACCCAGTCACAAGGAAGACAGGAGGACAAATGTCTCAAAGTGTCCCACTATTGATTTTGTAGTCACTTGATTGAGCACTTCTGCCCTGTCTGTGCTGTCTTAGATATGCCCAAGGCTAAGTGCCCACAAGTCCCAGGAAACAGGATTTTCCTTGGTGACAGCTGCACCTCTGGGCACTCAAGGATGAAAGCTGTGCCCCACCCGAAATCACACCACTTAAACAGCTCACTGAGTTCTCCAACGCCAGTAGTCTGGGTATAGACACACCTCAGAGGAATAAGCAACCTACAGTCGTCTCGTGTGCCTTTGGGTGTTGAGTGGGGATCCCAGTACACGTGAATCCTGACGGGGTGCTTCCAAATTTTACAATCTTGGGAAAGATTCTTAAGCTCCCTTGTGCCTTTGTCTTCTCATCTGTAAAGAACAGACAACGACAGTACCTACCTCTTGGATTGTTTTGAGGATGAAATGAATGAATGTATACAAAGTGCTTAAAACTGGCCCATAGGAAGTATTCAGTAGATGCTGGCTGTTTAGATTATTAATGAGTATGTGAAAGATGCCTCGCTGTGGAAGGGGGCTGCTCTTTGTAGGAAGGGTGTCCCCCACGGGTTTCTTAAGACTTCTCGGTTGTGTTCACTCCTGCACCATAAACATTTGGTCAACTGGCTGCAATGAAACATCATTTTATTGCTGTTTTCCGGCCCCTCCATGGCTAAGAGACGCCAGGCTGTTGAGTGAGTCCCTTGCGTAGAGAAGTTGTAGATCTGCTTAAATCTCACTGGTAGAAGGCAAGAGGGTGGGTGGCCCCCGTTAGCTCAGCTGAACTAACTTCTAGCTCATTGGCAGAAAACAGGGGCCACTGCTCCCTCACTGCCAAGAACTCAGTAAGAGGAAACCGCCCTGGGCTGCAGTCAGGACTTGGGTTAGCTCAAGGGTCAGGCCTGCTCTGAGGTCTCCTTCCTGAGAGTCTAGAAGATGAGCGAGGAGGCCACCTCCCTGCACAGGGAGACAGCCGGAGATGTCGCTGGGATCACCGCCCTTCCTAACTCCATTCCTCCTCCTGAACATCGCCCGGCCTGTCTCCTTTCAGAAGAAGGATCTCACGGTTTTATTTGATTGTCCCACGAACCCCCATGGGGTAGGTACTATTTCATCTCTTTTCTAGAGTGGAAGAAACAAAAGCACAAAGAAGTTAAGTAACTCGCTCAAGGTCACACAGCTATGAAGTAGAAAAGCCAGGCCGCAAACCAGGTCTGCGCATCCGACACCAGAGCCCCTGCCCTGAACCGCCGCTAACCAGTAGCCAAAGAGGAACATCTGCAAGTCCCTCGGTGGCCTACAGTGACGTGTTCCCGCACACAGTCAGGACACGTGCAGCCTCATTTAGACCCCTGGCTCTGGCTGTTCTGGTTTGGCCCTGGCGTGGAGGGCTAAAATGTCCAATGCCCCAGGACAGGGGGAGCTCCGGGGGTCCTGAGTTTTGTTAATGAGAGAAGAGATCAAAGAGGCCACCCAAAACATTAGCAGTTGGGTGACCCAGAGACAGCCAGTGATGCCATAGAGGAGGGAATCAGAGGAGGAAAGGGGAGGCCAGAGCAGGAAAAGCAAACTTCGCACAGATTCTCAGTTTGCCAAGGACTGGCTCTGCCTGCCTGGCACCTTCCTTCCCAGGTGCCCCTCCCCAGCCGCCCCAGCCCCCAGCCCCTGATCAGGATGCAGCATCACAATGGGCTGTTTTTAATCCTTGCTAGATCTCTTTTATTTTTTCCCCCTTTGCTGGGCTTCCTGGGCTGTAATTTTTCCCTCTGTGTCATCCATCACAGACACAACGTCGCTTGTGCAAATTAAAATGCACCTCAGAATAATAAAAAAGGGGACTTCTTCCCCCCCTCCCTTTCCTTCCCAGCAGCAACTCCTCAACACAAAACATTTGTCTCTGGGCAAGAGCAGGAGCATTAACCCTGCGTGTGCCATCGTCAGCACCCTGTGGTCCCGGCAGCCATGGGCAGCCAGGGAGCAGGGCCGGGGCAGCTGGGGAACAGCAGACGTGAGCCTGGACCTGTCGACTTTGCTTCGTGCTGATAGGTGCCAGACACTGTTCGGATATTGGTCCTTCAGTCCTCTCTGCACCCTGTTATCGTCTTCATTTTACAAATGCAGAACCTGAAGTGGGGAGGTTAAGTGACTTGCCCAGTTAGTTGGTGCCTGAGCTGGGGTGTGAACACTGTCTGGCTTTAAAGTCTGTACTCTACCTTTGCTACTTCAGCTGTGGTCCATGGACCAGTAGCATCTTGGGCATTAGCTGGGAGCTTGTTGGAAATGCAGCATCTTGGGCTCTATCTCAGACCTGCTGGATCGGAATCTGCATTTTGCCCTGGCTGCTGTGGCTCTGGGGGTTGGGTGTCTTCCTGCCTACTGAAAGGTCACCAGTTCAGTTCCCGGTCAGGGCACAGGCCTGGGTTCCGGGTTTGGTTCTCAGTGGGTGTACACAAAGGAGGCAACCGATAGATGTCTCTCTCTCACATTGATGATTCTTTTCCTCTCTTTCTCACTTCTTTCCCCCCTCTCTGGTACCAATAGCAGAAAAACAATTTTTAAAGGATCTGCATTTTAACAAGATCACCAGTTGACTCATGTGCACATCACATCCGGAGTTGAAGAGTCACTGCCCTAAACCACCACACTATCGCCACTCTCTCCTGCTCCCGCCTTGGTGTCCCTCCCTTGACCTGCCAAAAAGGGGCCTTGTCTGGGGATGGATTAGGAGCTGCAGTGGACTTAGCTCAAGCATCTCCTTCATGAAGCCAGGCCCCAGGAGCATCTGACCAGCCCTCCTTACCTGGACCTATTTCCATCATAGCAGGTGCAACAAGTAACATAAGTATAACTGCACTCATTTACCCATGTGCCTGCTTCACCTCTCCACAGGCTCCTTGAGGTCGGAGGTGTGCTTTACTTTGTCCCTGCAGTGCCAGTACAGTGCCTGGCATCCACCAAAGGTTGGCAATGAGACACGATGTGCCTGTATCTAATGTTCCCAAACACACAAACAACCATATACACACATAGTTTTTTCTAATGATAAAAGTTACATGGTAGGTGCCCTGGCTGGTGTGGCTCAGTGGGTTGAGTGCTGGCCTGTGAACCAAAGGGTTGCTGGTTCGATTCCCAGTCAGGGCACATGGCTGGATTGTGGGCCAGGTCCCCAGTAGGGGGTGTGCGATAGGCAACCACACATTGATGTTTCTCTCCCACTCTTTCTCCTTCCCTTTCTCTTCCTCTAAAAATAAATACATAAAATGTTTTTTAAAAAAGTTACATAGTAGGACTTCTGCTTCCAGGAAGATGGAATTGACATACATTTCTCTGTTACTTCCACTAAATATAACTAGAAACCTTGGTTATTACATACGAAACATAAAAAGACCGAAGGGTGGAGAGAAGAAGGCAGGCCAGGAAAGGATGTTGAAACCTGAACGACATAATGCTGAGTTCAGCATGTTTTCTTTTTGTTTCCTATGCCCCCGACTTGAAGCTGAAGCAGGTGACCTAGAAACACCAATAAGTACAGATTTTAGAAAGCCCATATACATTTGGGGGTGGGAGACACAAACATTTAATCTATTTAACAGCAACTATATACCATCCATAAGAAATTCACTTACATACTATGACCATGTAGGTAGTTTGAAAGTAAAAGGATGGAAAAATATGTCTTGCAAATAATAATCTGTAGAAAACAGAAGTGTTTATGTTAATGTAAAATAGTTTCAGAGCAAAGAAAATTGCCAGACACAAAGAGGTCCGTTCCGTCATGATAAAAAGGTCAATCCACCAAGAGGATGTAACGGTCCTAAGTGTGTATGCGCCAAACAACAAAGCGGTAACATATATAAAGCAAAAGCTGGCAAAACTGAAGGAGGATTAGGGGAATCCATAATTATGGCTGGAGACCGAGATGCCCCTCTCTCAACAATTGATATAACTGAACAGAAAGCCAACAAGGATGTAGAAGAACTCAACAACAGCATAAACTAACAGAATCCAATCGATATTTATAGAACATTCCACTCCACAAAGCAGAATACACATTCCTTTCAAGTGCTGATGGGACCTAGGCCGGGACAGATCCTGTTCTGGGCCATAAAATAAATCTCAGCAAATTGAAAAGCATTGGAACCTTTCAGAGAGTGTTATCTGACGAAAGTGGAATCAAACTAGATCAATACCAGGAACATTTCCAACTAGTTGGAAACAAAATAATAAATGCCTGCATAATCCATGGATCAAAGCAGAAAGTCTCAAGGGAAACAAAAAAGTAAATAAAGTTGAATGAAAATGAAAGTACAGCATATTAATATTTGTGGGTTTGTAGCTAAAGCTATGCTGAGAGGGAAAATTGCAGCATTAAATGCTTATACCAGAAAAAAGAAAATTCCTAAAACAATATTCTAAGCTTCTACCTCAAGATCTCTAAACAAATAAATAAATAGAAATGAAAAGCAAACAGAAGCAAGGAAATAAGAAAGATAAGAACAGAAATCAGTGAGATTAAAAACAGAAACAAATTTTAAATCAATGGGAAAAAGAGTTGGTTCTTTGAAAAAAATCAAATAGACAAACCTCTAGCAAGACTTATAAAGTAAAAAAGAGAAAAGGCAAATAACTAATATCAGGAATGAAACAATGGATATTACTATAGATGCTACAAATATCAAAAGAATAATGAGAAAATACTACAAACAATTCTACATACATAATTTGACAACTTCCATGAAATGAACCCGTTCCTCAAAAAACACCAATTACCACAACTCACCCAATAACAAATAGGTAATCTGAATAGCCTTATATCTTTTGAGGAAATTAAATTTATAACTTTAAAACTTCCAAAATAGAAATCTCCAGGCCACATAGTTTCACTGGAGAATTCTACCAATTGTTTTAGGAAGAATTAGCACCAATACTATAGTAATCAAGCCGTGGAATTGGCAAATGAATAGACACTTAAATCAACAGAACAGAATTAAAAAAAAAAAAACCAGAAACAGATTTCCCACAGATATGCCCAACCTTAATTCCCCATTGTTACATAGCCTAACATGTTCCAGGCCCCAGGGATTGGGTCATGGACTATTATTCTGCCTACCACAAATATATGTAAAGAAATAAAATTTTGAAACAAGAGTGAGAAACAAAGGTATAAAGAACAACAAAAAGATGGAAGTAAAACAAATGGAACTTATAGAAATGGGAAACATAATAAACTCTCAATGGAAGGATTAAACAGAAGATTAGACACAGCCGAAGAGGGAAATACTAATACTCGTTGTCAAAGAGACAAAGACATGGAAAATATGAAAGAGATATTAAAGAGGCATGAAGGGCAGAGTGAGAAGGTCTCACAAAAGGTCTAACTGCAGTCCCGAGAGGAGAGAAGGAGAATGGAAAAGAGCCAATATTTGGGAGGTTATGCCAGAGGATTTCCAAGAGTTGTTGAAAGACATCAATACTAATATCCTGGATCTCCAACAAACACTAAGTATAATACATGAAAAGAAATTCATTCCAAATACATCACAGTAAAATTATAAAGCAGCAAAGAAAAAAAAGTTTTAAAACAGCTCAAGTAAAAGATGGATCACTTAAAACAACAACAACAACAAAATCATCCCCCAAAACAAAAGAGCAATTAGGTGATGGCTCACTAATCTATAGTAATAATGGAAACTAGAAGACAGTGATAGTATTATCTTCAATATGCCAAGCTAAAATTTATACCCAGCAAAAGTATCTTTTAGGGTCTAAAGATTAGTAATACATTTTCATATGAATAAAGACTGCGTTTACCTCACATTAATATTTTATTAAGTCCCTACTATGTGCTAGGCACTCTGTAAGAACCATTACAGTCTGATGAAGTAAGCATGGTGATTCCTATGTTATAGATGGAAAACTGAGTTTCAAAGAGGCTCAGAGATTTGTCCAGGCCCTTCTGATCCCAGAGTACATACACCACTAAGATACATCTTAGATTGACAGTGGACTTTCCGGGATTCTTCTATTTCAAAGCTGGATCCAGGATGGATATTTTGAACACAGGAGGCTACCTATTTGAGAAGAGGGAGCTTCAAAATCCCAGATCTCAAGAGTTTACCACTTCCACTCAGCAAGTCCATGCAAACAAGTGGTCAGAGCTTGGGAGGAAGAACTTTCTGCATGTGGCGATGTTCCATCTGATGTCTTGCGGGGAGGGTTCTGAGAAGCACAGTCAGATGTCATCCTTCTCCCTTTTCTCTCCTTTGCTTTGCTCTTTCATCCTCACCTTGCAGTCCGATATTCTGTAGATGGGACAGTCCTTCCCTGATAGTTATAATACCATTTATCTTGCGTGGTTGTTATGAATGCTAAGTGGGCAAACACCCAGTAGAGCTCCCCACTATGTATACACCCCATCAAGGTTATTCTCGACTTCTCTGTCTTGTCCCCATTCCCATCACCAACATTTGATACCATGTTCTGTAGCTGGCATTGAGAATCCAGTGACAAAATGCCAGAGGGATGACCATCATGGTCATTACCCAGCTGGCATCTTCTAAATTCCAAGTGGAAGGAATAAAATTAGAGGAAAAAAATCCATAAAAAAGCAAACATGTAGCTTTTCTGCAGCAGTGGAGAAAAAGAGGTGGGGGGAAAAGAGGGGAAGAGAAGTGGAAATCACCATTATTCTTAATCATTACATGGTGCATTAGAATAATATGATTATTGAGTGGCATTCTAATTAGGCTTAATGAAGAGTAATGGGTGTGAGAGAGGCCTGGAACATATATAGTTTTATATAGTGTATGTACCTTCTCTCCCCACAAGGAAGCACAAGACCCCATATCAAGACCCCAGGGCTTGGAGGCTAGAACATGATGCAACCTGGGTCAGCGGTGTCCAACCAAACTCTTGACATGTATGGTTAGTGTCTGGGGAACCATGTTTATTCAGTGTGTGAAGAACAGATAACACTTGGCAGTTCCTTCCTTCCTTCCTTCTTTCCTTCCTTCCTTCTTTCCTTCCTTCCTTTCTTCCTTCCTTCCTTCCTTCCTTCCTTCCTTCCTTCTGTCCTTTTCTTCCTTCCTCCTCCCTCCCTCCCTCCCTCCCTCCCTCCTTGTTTCTGGGTGACAGGGGGTTGGGTGGACTGGAGTCAGCATGGGCAGTAAAGTGGACCAGAATGACAATGGAAGGATAGAATATAATTTCAATTAAGTCCTCCAAGCCCTATGAGCTCTGTAAGTGTGTCAGTTGGGACACCCTAGGTCATGCTGGTTAAAAAAAAACAATGTTACAGCTTGCTGTAACAAAGGCTTCTTCTCACTCATCTTGGGGACTGTACTCAATGTTTCATCACTCCAGGACCCTGACTGACGGAGAGGCCACCATCTCCAGCAGGTTTTCAAAGCAAAGGGAAAGAGAGTTCTGGCAATTAAATCTTCCAGCTTAAACACGACACTTGGTAATTCCACACATAACTCATTGACCACAATGATCCCATGGTCCCCACCCAACCACAAGCAGGCCAGGGATGCAATCCTACTGTGTGCCAAATAGGTATAAATACTTGGTTAATAGCACTAATGAGTTTAAGAGGCTCCATGGTCCCAAGCCTATGTGTCGAACTTTCCCAGGCTCGTGGCCATCAGCTACTCAATTGTCAAATATTTGCTGATGACCTATTCTCAGTGGGTCCTTGGGCTGCATTTTGGGGGTACAAAGATGAACATGCCATGGTCCCTCCCTTCAAAGACCTTAAGGACTTATGTGGCAGGCAGACAAATAAATAAGCCATCAGGGCTCATCATTGTAAGTGCTTTGATAAATAAACACAGGTGCTGTGGGAACTTAAGACCCAGACTGAGAAGTCTGGGCTGTGGTAAAGGAGGTGATGCTTGTGGATCCTGAGGATTAAGGAGTGAGGGAGGAGAAGAAAGGGAAGAGCATTTCAAGTAGAGGGAATGGGGTAGGCAAAGGCCCAGAAACAAGGTGCTTTCAGAAAAAAAATTAAATATGCCCTGGTGTGTATAGTATGGAATATAATTGGTAAAAGATGATGTTGGAGAGATAGGCAAAGGCCAGGTCACGAAAGGCCTTGTCTGCCATTCTAAAGACTGTGAACTTCATTCTATGGGCAAAAACAGACCATCAGGGACTTGGCTACATTTTCAAAACAACCTATTGGCTGTTATGTGAAAAAAAAAATCACTTAGATGGAGTCACGAGACTAAAGTCAGGGATAGCAGTGAGGAGAGATATCTGTGGCCTGACCCGGGTGGTAGCAATGGGATAGATGACAATAGACAGAAGTGGATAGTTTCAAACGAATATGTAGCTTATGGGAGTGGTTGACCAGTTGGACAAGCTGAGCATGGTGTGAAAGAAGGGCTAGAATTTGTGTAATGCTCAGTTTTTGTGCAAGTTTGCTCCATGGTGTCTGCTTTAATTATTTTCTAGAAGAAGGCAGGGCACAAAACTACCTGTCAGTATTTCTCTTTGCTGGCTGTGCACTAGACACAGAGGATTCAACATGAGCAAAGCCCAGCCCATGCCTGGAAGAGCTCACAGTCTCAAGATAGGTTTTTCATCCAGGCTTGCTGAGGCTGAGGGCCAGCTGGAGGCAGGAGAGTGTGGGGCTCCAGACTTCTCTTACACAGTGCTACCCAACTTCACTTATTCCTGCTCCACCTTCACAAAATTCACCAAATCCGTATCTCACTCTTAATATCTTTACTTAAACCGACTCACTTTAAGTCTTATGTACCTACTTTAGCTTCTTCCTAAACAAAATATATATAGACCATATATTTGGATATGTTAGTGATATTTTCTCTAATACACATTAAAATAAAACAAAGGGAAATGAAATGTAAAAATGTCTAAGTGCCACCATAAAACATCTTGCAACCACACTTTGAGAAACACTGTCCTATAAGGAAAGACTAGGTAAGTCCAAAATTGTGTTTCTTTTCAGGTCTGCTCCCTAGGTGGCCGAGTGACCTGCCTTCTTCATTTTTATATTCAGATCCTTTTAGCAGATGTAGCCCCTGACCTCTGCTTTTGCTCAAGTTCTTTTCTTTCCAGCTACCCAAGGGTTCAGACATTCAACAATACATTTGTTAAGGGTTTCTTGTGGGCAAGGCTCTCTTTAGAAGACCATGGAGGGCACCCCTGACTACTTCCTTGCTGATTTGTTAAATGCTCCTAGACAGTGATGGGCCAAGGGCAGTTGCTGAGGTTCTGTGAACTGCTAATTACCTGATCCCCTCCACCTGCTCAGGCTGGGAAGCATCATTCGGGACACAGGTGTACCTGTGCCTGGGCACAGGCTGGAGGAACTCAGTTGGTGTAAAATCCAAAGGATAATTGATGTGTAAGGCATCTCTCAGGGGGATCCCCACCTGCTGGACATACACCTTTTTCTCTCAGAAAGCAGGCAGTGAAGCTCACTCCCTGTTATCTATTAAAAGTCTCTCCAGCTGGGAGGCAACTTCAACAAGTCAACCTGTGTCATCTACAGTCACTTTCTGATCCTAGATTCAGGATTCTAACAGGATCACCAAGGTCTTTGATGGCAAGCTTCAGACATTGACCCTGGAAAAAGGGGGATTTTATTAGAGGAACACTGGAGAGTTTGCAGAACTAAGGAGGAGATGGACAATCCAACGTCAGGAAGAATAGGAATCTGGGCAGCTATGTAGCCGGAACCACAGCAGGTCCCTTAGGGACCTACTATCATGTGACCTGTCCCAGAGTCTGAGTGGCCAAACTCAGACCCTGGCCCCACCCCCCACTGGGAGGGCAATACAATTGAAGCCTCATGAGTACCATGTGGAAAGGAAACAGAGAGGAGGGTTGCTGTTATCACAAAGAGAGAAAAGGATGGTAGGCTTGAGAGAACCACATGCCCACTACTGAGATGCACAAGGAGTAACAGGATGAGTAAATGGCAAGGTAACGCAGTTCATTTACTCAACCCAACAACTTAGGGGTTAGGAAATCAAGACTCAGAGAGTTTAATTAGCTTGCTTGGGGTCCCTGGCTCTTCTGTGGCAAAGCTGGGTCCCCAATCCAGGCAGGTTCCCTGACCCTCAGAGCAGGGCTTCTGGCACTTCACAGCTATCCATGGACACAAGAAGACAATGTTAAGTCTGTGGGATCTTCTCATCACCCCAGTGTTTCAATTGGCTTATCCTTAGAGCACATTAACTCTAATATTTTATGGAGCAGGATGAAGATCCACACAAGAGGGAGGGAAAAAGCCCCGCAACACAAATGGAAGCCAACACTATCTGGTTGAGCTGGGGCATGGAAGTGACCACAGGGGTGAAGGAGACCACTGCTGCCCAGAAAGGGACAGTGAGAAGGGCAGCTGACTTCCCTCCCTCTCACCAACCCCAGAATACCCATCTCTCCCCAGGGTCAGAAGACACCCCAAGGAAGATGGATGGGGCTGTTGACTCTGAGCAGAGGGGTCTGAGAGCCTATGGCTCTTCAGAGAGCAAGGCACTGCCTGGTGCCCGTGCCTTCGAGTGTACGGGCTGCGTTGCTCTGACAGCATGAGGGATGTTTGGTTTTGTTCCCAGTGCTGTTATCATTCATCATCCTCTTGTAGAAGCTGGCACCCTCCTCCTGTTCCCCTTCCTTCTCACTCTCTCCCAACTCCCACCTCAGCTCCAACCTCCTCATCTTGCCTGTCCCCACCCCCACCACTGAGGGGAGCCCTCTCGTATTTACCCCAGAGCAGACTCTCCCATATTGGTTCCCAGAACCCCAAGGGACACCCCAATTGAATGAAACATTTGTTGAAAAAGTCCTCGACAAAGTAATGTGCTTGGGACTTTGGGTGTTAAAACACAAGACAAGTTCCTGACTTCAAGGACCTTGTATTCTAGCAAGGAAATAACCACAAAGTCCTAGGCAGCCAAACACAGGCATGCTCAGACAGTGAGGTCGAAGAAGCACACGTTCGGAAAGTCTGGGAAAGGCAGCGCTAGCTGGGTGGCAGAGGGTGGGAGACAGAGGGCAGGGTTAAACAGCGTGTGGTGAGGGTGACAATGAGAACACCAAACATCTGGAGAAATAATGGCTGAGAATGCAAAGAAAGAGATGAAGTCATCGCTGGAAGAGAAGCCGTCATATCTGAGCTGGTTTGAAGGTGAAAGGGGAGGAGCCAATGAGACGGGAAGGTTGAAGGTACAGGAGAGAGGAAACAGCTGCTGAAGCAAAGGCCCAAAGGGAGCTGGTGGGGCAGTCAAGACGGAAAAAGTCCGGCAGTGGAGGGAAGTCAGAACACGTCTAATTTCAAGAACAGTGGAGAGGAAGACACAGCTGTGCACCTATGCGGGGAAACTTGGTGGTAAAAGGAAGCTGCGTTGGCTCCATTTTCTTAGAGAATCAGGAGGTGAGGTCACCTGCTACAGGCTGCAATTGGCTTGGGACCTTAAGATTACTGGAATTTGGAATCTCCTCCAAGGATAAATTAAAGTTATAAATTAAAATATAAAATTTCTGAGAAATAAAAGAGCTGTCTAACATTAAGGCCCCTGCTGAGAGTTGGCCTCACCCCAGGACCTTTGCATAGGGTGGTTCCTCTATTTGCATGGTTAGCATTTTCTCATCTTTCAGAACTTGGCTTAAACGTCCCTTCTTCAGGGTGGCTGTCCCCAGCCATCCCAGCGGAAGTAGGTTCCCTCCCCATGAGTGTACACCTCAGCTTCTTTACTCCTCACATTTGCCATTAGTTTATTAGCTGCTTCTTTAAAAAAAAAATCTGTCTATCCCAACTAGTGTGTAAGCTCCAGGGGACCAGGGGCCACACCTGTCTTGCCAGACACAGCAGGAGCTCAACAGACACCTGCTGAGTACAGGAATGAGTGAGGAAGAATGTGTCTGTAGTGGAGCGGACGGCCAGGCTGAGCCGTCATCCCCAGGGTCAAGGACCGCAGACTGAGGCTAAGATGGAGTTGTGCTGCAAGAGGCTTGTTGGTGGTTGGAGGTAGGGAGTAACCGGGGTAAGATAAAGGGAGGGAAGCAGAATCTCCGAGTGTGGCCCAGAGGCAGAGCTAGGATGGAGGTGAGGTGGGTAAAAAAAGGAAAGCAGAGGCGGGCTCCATCCCCAACACAGTGACTGGATAGTTGCCAAAAAAATGCAATGGATTGCCTGGGGTGTCGGGTTGCCAGATTTAGCAAATGGAAATATAGGACACCCAGGTAAGTTTGAATTTCAGATAAACAAGGAATAACCCCAAGCAATATTTGGGACGCACTTAGACTAAACATTATTCCTTGTTTATCGGAAATTCAAATTTAACTGGGCATATTGGGTTTTATCTGGAAATCCTACCCGGACGTTAAGTTTTTGTCACTGAAGGTAGACTGGCCCAGTCCGGGATACCAGGTGGAAAGCTATGGTTTGGTGATCGATCAATCAGATGGAAGACTTGAGTTTAAGAGCCCAGCCCACCGCAACCAGGTATTCAATTTCCCCAGTTTCCCAGGGGCGGTGTTGGGGCAAGGGGCATCCTGCTGCTCCCAGAAGGGTTTAGTTCACTGTCCTTGAGCCAGACAGGGCAGGCCCTCGTTTAGAGCTCTGTCCTTCAGTGGTCTCCCGCAGCCCGCACGCTGCAGCCCCGTCCCAGAGCAGCTAGCCTTCGAGGGGTGGGGATGCAGGTGGCTGAGCTCATCCCTGCCGCTGGCACAGATGTGGGCCCAACAATCCAACCCCCAGGGCTGGGCTCCCTCCCCCACCTCCCCTTGTCAAGCCCCTCTCCTGGGTGGTGAGCTGTCACCGCTCCTGCCTGTCCCTTGGCCTGCCATCAGCACACACACTCGATTAGGGGATCCGAGTGACTTACAGGGGCTGCTCTTCCCCAGGGTCGGCATTTGCATAGGGTGATGGATGCTGAGATGTCATCTAAACACATCTGCACTTTGCATTTTAAACAAAGCAATTTCCAGAGGAAGCTGGGGGAGCTTTGTCTCCTTCCAGGAATATTTCCTCTGAGTCAAATTCTTTCTTTTTGGCACTTCCCACCACATCTGTCCCAGATCCCTCTTCTCTACTGGCCTCCTGCTCACTCCCCACCCCAACCCACCTCCATGGTAGTAACCCCAGTTTGACCCGGGCCAGACAGGGGTCACTCAGCTCTCACTTCTGTGCCTGACACTGGTGCCCCTCCCCATGCGCACCTGGCAGGAGACCTGTGGCTAGAAGAGGAACGTTAGCCAAAACCAGCCACCTATGAGACGTGGTTGGAGGGACCCAAAATACGTGCTTTGGACATCCCTGTCCCCTCCCCCTCTCAAGACACAAGCCCAAGATACCCCTTAGATCCTCCATGTTTTGTCTGGGGACACAGGATTTCTTCTAACTTGTGACCTCTGAACACACAGAGGAGAATTTCCTCCTAATGAGTCTAAGACTTCCCCGCAGGGACCTTAGGAATATGATAAAAACGTCACCCTAACATTGACCCATAATGTTAGGATGATTTGTTTTCTTCAAAGACAAGCAGGAAGGAATAAGGCAGGCTGTCCCCGGAATTTTGCTCCCACTAATGTGGCCTGAGGGCCAGTAGGGTTGTCGCAGCTCAGTTATCGGCAAGGGGCGTGACTTTGGTTCAAGTCACTTAGCCACCAAACTGGCATATAGCAGTGCCCCTCCCGAGGCTCCTCTGCAATAGCGCACGTCATCAGCGGGACACCATGGTGCTTATTCATGCTCCCTTCTCCTCCTCCTGTCCGGCTGGACGGGCCACACGCTGGCCCTGGCAGGGGCAGCAGCAGACATCTGGCTCCTGTGAGGCCGTGTGGTTCTCTGCAGTGGGAGGCGGGTGTGGAAAGGACTGGACTTTGTGGAGTGCCTACCATGTGTCTGGCCCGTTAGATGGCCAGACTGAAACGTCAGTTAAAAGACTGGAATTGGACACCTACAGATGTGGGCTCCAACCTGGGCTCTGTGACCTTAAACAAGCTGATTAACCTTTCCGAGCTTTAGCCTTCCGTGAAATGAAGGCAGTAGCATTTACATCAAACCTTCTGTGTGAGGAATGAATGGGACAGTGTGTGAAATGTCTAGGGGGTAGCTGGCAGCCACTTGTTATAACCTGTTAGCATCTTTTCAGGGCATGGTCGGCTGCCTTGTGCCAGTGGGGAGGGAGGGGCCTGGCCCTGGGCTGCGGTGTGAGTAAGGGCAGAGCAGGGGTTTCCGAGCCCAGGCCAGTCTGAATCCGCAGCTCATGCTGCAGCCTGGTAGCAGATCCATGGAGGACAGAAGGCTTGACCCACTGTCTCTAGCTGGGAGAGACAGATCTGACCATGTCCCTCCCCTTCTTAAAACTCTGCCAGGGCTTCCCGCTTGTTCTGGGAAAGAGAGCAATGTTCTTATCAAGGCCAACCAAGCCCTGTGCCATTGGACCCCTCCAATTTCCAGCCTCTTCTTCCTCCCCTCTGCCACCAACCAACCAATCAGCAGTCTTTTTCCAGTTTCTTGAGCAAGCCTGGAGCACATCGGCCTCCCTGTCTCTCCCTCTCTCTGTTCCTCAACAGCTCTCTCTCTCCCTGCAATGCCATCCCCCAGCACCACCTGGTTTCATCCGCCCCTACAGGTCGCAGCCTCCACCTGCATCCACAGGATGGTTTTCTTGCACAGCCCTTTCCTACCTAAAGGCCAGATTGGTTCCTTTGTCACACACCCCCATATGCCGCTGAAAGTCTCCTATTTAAAATACCCTCATAAACCGCTAGTTTGATGTCTATTCTCTACTTAGCTGGGAGTGCCCACTATGCCCCCAAATCTAGCCCCGTGCCAGGTGAGGAATGAGAGAGTAAAGGGTGGGCTAGAGTGACTGGGGTCAGTCGGGAAAGCGAGGGCTAAGGAGACAGAGCACACCTTGGATCGGAAAAGATTTGCCTTTCTGGGTGTTTGCTGAAATAAGACTTAAAACAATGGCCAGCCTTTGAGGCTGGAGGTGAACTGGAAGGGCATGTCCTGGCTCTGTGGAACTACAGTCCCTTTGCACGCCGAAGCCTCAGTCCAGGAAAGGGACAGCTGTCTGGGGTTCCAGGTGGTGTCTGTTCTTTGGGGGAAAGTGAATGTGCAACATAGGTAACATGAAATAAATGGGGTAGCGAGGGTTCGCCCACCACCCGTGTGCCGCAGCCTTTGCTAAAGAAGAGACTTGGCTTACAGGATCAGCTTCTGACTCTTCAGCTTGTGCAGAAAAATGGAAAGGAGCTAAGAGGCTGAGCTGATCTAGATAACAACGAGCCGGATCCCGGCGAGAAGGGCCGAGAAGGGGCGCCTATGGAGGCTGAGTTAGGGAGAGCGGGAGGCGGTGTGGAGATGCTCGAGAGAGAGGTGTCCAGGAGCCGCTGCTACTTGGGAGAGAGGGACGAAGAAAGTGGTTTGTGATGAAGCCTGGCTGTGCATTAATAATGTAACACCCCGCTGGTGATATCGACAATGCGCAGGGTGAGGGCTTGGGTCACTTTTAGTTCTTTTGTGTTTTGCTGGACTGTTGTTTCTTTGGAAGTGAGTAGCTGGGCAATGAATGTGGCATTGGGGCTTTCTTG
The DNA here is from genome assembly GCF_022682495.2 of Desmodus rotundus. Taxonomy (NCBI): domain Eukaryota; kingdom Metazoa; phylum Chordata; class Mammalia; order Chiroptera; family Phyllostomidae; genus Desmodus; species Desmodus rotundus. Next base: position 117,584,570 of record NC_071393.1, on the reverse strand, counting down.
GGGGCATGTATTTAATGAGGGGCCTTGTGATGGGGACAGGCTGGCCCCTCCTTTTTGTTGGCCCCCGTCTTAGCCTTGTTCCAAGCTCAGTCACAGGGGATTGTCATGTCTGTCGGTGAGAGGAGGGGGTGGGAGGCTCTGGTTGTCCCTCTTCTCCACAGGGGAGGTGGGAGAGACTCTTCAGTACCCAAGTGAGCACCCCAGTGCCTTAGCTTTGCCTTGTGACAGCTGCCAAAGGGATCTTTGCACAGATGGACTGGGCATTTGGGCTGGCAAGGGAGGGATGTCTGCAGAAGTGAAACCAATTTCCTGGAAAAAGTAAGTAGGAAAAAAGGTCTCTACAGACCACTCCCCCCTCCCCCCATCTCCTGTAAAAAGGAAGGCAGGCCTCCGACCGCCAGACACTGGGGTTGGAATGGCTAATGAAGTGCTTTAGGTTCTCATACATTTGATGTTCGGTGTCCCTGACAATAATGAAGACAACAGAGTGCCTCACCGTTACTGTTCCAAGTATAAAAAGCAGGACAGGGTTTCTCAGGCACCAAGCTACTTCTCAAGTTGCATTCCTGAGTTTTGCTGCTGAACATGCTTGAATGCCCAGGGAACTGGGGCTGAGCTGGCTCTCCCCACGGCCTCTCCTAGCACGGGCCTGAGACCAGGGGGCAGCCAGCCTGAAAGAGAACGTGTGAAGAAATTCTCCAACAGGCCGTTCCTTATTTATTAGATTCCAGATACATGGGACCAGGACTGGAGAATCCTCGGAGGATGCATTTACATGGGGGTCTCTGGGAGACACATACAGAGGAGGAAATCCGTACAGGTGGGTGATGCAATGAGGGGCTGCCATTTTTAAAAATATATACATTTAAGAAGCCATCCCAGCCACATTATCATTATTAGAAAATAAAACAATCTTTCCACATAGTGCTTTTCTTTGGTGCTGTTCCATGGGCAGGGCCCCCTGTCTTCCTGCTACAGGTGGGCCACCACACCCCCAGGCTGCCCCCCACTCCTGCCCTGGCACTTCTCCCATCTGCACAGGGGAGGGGAGCGGCTGGAGGGGAGGGTGGCCCCTGACACAGGGGTGCGTGCAGATTCCAGCTCCTCTAAGCCCTTGTCGTGGCCTTCCACCCCGCACCCCACTCTGGTTTTGACAGCCTCCTCCTGGGCTCTTCCGTTGTGCCCTGGGAGGTAGTCGAGTTTTCCTGTGTGCAAAACCTGGGTGCCTCTTTCAAGGTTCAAGTGTGGCAAAACCAGTCTGGAAGGTTTAGCACGGGTGGGGACACGGGGACCAAACAAAACCCAGCCACAACCACCTTCTCCATGGTTGGATTTGTACACTTTATTTCTTGGTTCATTTCAGTGACCTGCACCATGAGGATACAACTGACACGGGCTATTTCTGCTTTACAGATTTTCCAGGAACAGCAGATTTGGGGGTAAAACTTGAGTTCTGTACTGTTTATTTGGGGGGGGGAGGGGCAGGGTGTCCTAACCTCTCCTCACTTCACCATCCCCCCACTAAGCCAGGGCCACCCTCCTCCCAGGGAGGGCCCAGAGCTGGAGGGGCTTCCAACCAAGGAGTGGGCCCCTACACAGGCTCTCTGAAGATCTGTGGCTCCATCTCTGTGCTCCAGGACCTCTCCCACAGAGCGCAGTTCCCATTGTTACCCATACACTTCCTGTTGCTCTAAGAGCTTTTTTAAGAGTAAAAGCATCAGCAGCATCCACCTCATTGGCACCAAGCCCTCAGGCCCTCCGCGCCTGCTGCTAGAAAGGGACTCTGATGCCAGGTGCAGTGAGGCAAAGCTGCCCTGTGTACAGAACACCCACCCGCTCCAGGCCAGTTGTTGCACCGGTAGCCAGAGAGGCTTTTCTTGGAAAAGATGGACTGCAAATGCCAGTGGACACAAGCCCTGCCATGCGGCCCTCATGCTTGCGCAGAAGTGACACTGCACCGAGTGGGGCAGCCGGGTATGAGACGCCACCCTCTGCCCCACCGCCTGCAGCACACAGCCCAGGGAGAGGCAGGCCCCAGGTTCTCTCGCCGAGAGCTCTCCAGTTCAGACCCCGGGCACGGCCACTCAAGGTTAGGTTGGATTTGGGCTTTGCCCCAGTTCCTTGATGCTGAGGAGGTGCCCTCCCAGACCAGGGACAATGGGGACCCACACAGAGCTACGGATGCAGCATCCTGGATCGATTGTAATTCCAGTGCTGACTGTCAAGTGACTGTGGCCTTGGTTTCCCCGCAGCCAAAGGGGAGTGGAGGGGGGGCACACATCACTGGGGCCCTTGATGTTTCCTGTGTGAGGACATCAGCCAGCCCTCCTGCCTGGAGAGCTGGTGTCTGTCTGGAGAGACAGGGAGGCAGAGCCAGCAACAGCCCCCGGCCCTGGAAAGCCCAGGAGGCAGTGGAAAAGGGCCCCTGGCCTTCTAGTGTCCTAGTGAGGGGTGGCAGGGATCTGCCTGCCTCTCCAGGTGATGGGAGGTTGGGTTAGAAAGGGTGTGCATATGTCCCAGGTGAAAAATGTCCCAGGTGGGGTGGCTCTGATGCTTGCTTTAGAAGGTGGCTGCTGGGAAGGGCCTCTTCCATCCTTGGGAGAGCCTCCAAGGTGCCCTCAGCCACCTGTGCGCACCATGCGGGGAGGGGGTGTCCAGGTGTCCACTGCCCGTGGAAGCAGGATGGGTCACGGAGGTCGGTGGCCTCCACTGAGCTCCCTGTCTTCAGGTTTCCCCTGTCTGCTTATCTCTGCTTCTGGGCTTTTCTGTGCTCAGCAAAGATTGGTTTGGGCCTCTCCCCACTCTGCCCAGATCCTCCTGGCCTGGAATCCGAGTGCCCAGGTGCCCTGGGTGGGGCCAGGGCCCTCCACATCCTCCACCTCCCACAGAACACCTGCTCTGGACCTGCCCTGAAGGTTGACAGAGGGAGGGGAAAGCAAGGAGAAAGGGGGGCTCTGGGCAGCTCTTCGGTGAGCCAGCATAATTCCAGCTACAGTCCCTGGCCATCATGGCTAGCAGAAGCACAGTCCGAGTGAGCTCTCGGGGGGGGCAGGAAGTAGCAGGGGGTCTCCTGGGGGTATAGAGGAGGAGGAGGACAGGCAGGTGGGGGGCACTGAGCTCTGGGGTGTCCATGAAAATGTGCGAGTTCTTGCAGCTACTGTCCTGAAGGTGAGTCCCCCCAGGAGCTGGGTGTGTGCGGAGCTGAGGGAAAGTGTGGAAGGAGGGGCTCCGCTGGACTGTTGAAGGCGTAGGGCCTCTTGAGGGACCACGGGAACCATATAGTAGGCAGGGCTTCTGGGAGGGAGTACCTGCCCTCTGAGAAGGAGCGCCACCAGGTGGTATCCAACCTGAGTGTGCCTGAGTTCTGGGCCCTAGCACTGCCCACCAGGCCAGGGGTGGGGGTGGGGCCAGGAACTGTTCAAGCTGCCTCTTGGTGGTCCGGTGGGGAGAGGGGGCCCTTCCTCGGTGGTCTCCAGTGTCAGGGAAGTCAGCCCTGGCCCAGGTGTCAGCACTGCCCATGGAGAAGGAAAAACATACCAAAGAAAAAGCCAGTTTCAGATGAGCCCACACCCCGCCCCCAACCCCTTTCCCCTGCCCCACAGCACCCAGGACTCTGCACACAGCCGGGAAGCAGGAAGCCCCTTCTTCTGGGACTGCCCAAGGCCATGACACAGGGCTGGAAGGGCGAGGCTGGTGGCTGTGGAGGTCTCTGCATTGGGCCGTCCATTTGTCTGTCCACAGGTGGGAGTCTGCCTGTGTCCTAGGCCGTCAGACCTTGGCCTCCAGCATCTCCAGGAAGAGTTTGTGCATGGGCACTTTGCCCTGCAGTTTGATGCTGTAGAAGTGCTGTACGGCCTTGGCGGCCGTCTGCCTCAGCAGGGGCAGCGTCAGCAGCAGCTGGCCCGTCCTCCGCGGCTCCGCGTGGCGCTGGCTCAGCTCGTAGTCCTGCAGTGCCTCGTGCAGCAGGTCCTGCAGCTTTTGGACCGCCTCCAGGTCTTCGATGTACATGGAATCTGTGAGCACAAGGGGGAGCATCAGTGGCTCTGGGCGGAGATCGCTGCCATGGGGCTGGGGGCCGCCAAGGGTCCCTGGGCTCCGCTTTGGAGCTGTCCAAGTCCTCACTTTAGAGAGGGAAACCAAGGCTCAGAGGGGCTGGGCCGCCAGTCTGAGGTTGCAGAGGCTAATGACAAAGCTAGGGGTTGGACCCAGGGAGTAAGAGATCTCTGCCTGTGGAGGACAGTTCTTGAGAAACCGCCAAAGACAGAAGTGGAAACTGGAGGGCTCGAACATGAGCAGGCCTGTAAGTGCCCTGCAGGCACTGGGTGGACTGGTGCAGGTGGCATCCTGCATCCCTCACTTGCTATTAGACAAGTTATTTAACGTCCCTGTGCTCCATTTTCCCCATTTGTGAAATGAGATAATAGCCATACCTACCTCAAGAGTTTAAATGAATTAATATAGATCAAGGGCTCAAAACAGTACAAAGTAAGTGCCCAGCTAGTGGTATCACCACCACCATAACCACCACCACCACCACCACCACCACCACCACTACCATCATCACCATCATCACCCACCACCACCACCATCATCACCCACCACCACCACCATCATCATCACCACCATCACCATCATGACCACCATCATCACCATCATCATCACCACTACCACCATCACAACGACCACCACCACCACCACCACCACCGTCACCACCACCACCACCACCGCCATCATCACCACCACCACCGCCGCCATCATGACCATCATCACTCACCACCATCATCACCACCACCACCAACATGGCCATCTCCATCATCATCAGCAGCAGCATCATCACTGCTATTGCCACTGCTGCCAGGCACCAGCTCAAGCCTTCACTGCAATCACTAACCCCACAAAATGCTGGCTAGAGAGTACAGTCACAGACACAGAGGCAAGCTCTGCATTTGGGTGCCCCGTGGTGGGGAACACAGGCAGTACTGAGACAGCATGGCTGGGCACATGGGGCACGGTGAGGAAGGTAGCTGTTGGCAGGGACCCTGGTGATCTAAAATCCTGGGGAGGGCTTTGGACTCAGGCCATGAATTGGGGGTTCAAATGAAATTTATCAAAATCTCAGCAGGGCAGGAGACGCTGACAGCTGGGTTATAGTTAGGTCTGAGCTGAAGCAAAGGGAATCTCCTGGAACCCACTCCCTGGCCTCAGGGAAGATAACCAGCTCTCTTCTGACACTCCCTAAGGTTCCTGAGCGGCCACCCTGGACTGCAGCACCCAGCACCTGCCAAAGGTGGGAGAGGGAGGGTGCATGTGAATCAAATCAGCTTGAAGCTCTGAGTGTGTCTCCAAGGAAGGCTGGGCAAGTCTCCTGAATCACTCAAAAGAGCAGAGCAGTTGGGTGGGTTTAGACACCAGACTGCCAAGGGCAGCTGCACCAATAACCATCCCCTGACCTCCTGGGTCTCCGGGGTGACCTGGGTCTACAGGTGGGCAGCCTGTGCCTTCAAGAGCCCTGCCTCTTTCTCTTGGTTAGGATCGCAGTCGGACGAGGTAGATAAGACTCTGGAGTCTCAGCTGCCGAGTGCCTTTGGCCACGTTACTTGGGCTCTCTGAGACTGCCTCCGGTCTTTGAAGTGGAGCAAACAAGAGTGCACACGTCAGAGTGGTGGTGAGGGTTGAATGAAATAGCACGGTACCAGGCAGTAAGTAGGCACATAATGAGCGTTATCATTACCGTCGTTGAGAGGATTCCCACTGGGGGCGAGAGCCCTTGCAGGGCTGGGACGTTACTGCCCCCAGACCCAGGACCCCTCCCCGTGTTTCGGCTCCTGGTTGCCGGGTAGCGAGGACTCCTTCTTTGCCAGTTGCAGGGGAGCCTGGCTCCATTCCTACTCTCCCAACTGTTCCTGGAGTGTGAATTTAAGATGTGTGGGTGCCTGTAAGGCAGGGGCCTGGCCACCCAGACTCCCTGCCTCCTACCAGCTTCCTCTCCCCAGCCCCCACCCTCCCCAAGGAGGCTGAAATTGGCAGCTGCTTTCGACCAAAAATGAAATAAAATAACATTGCAAGACTAATTTCTTTGCAATCCATCAGTGCGTCTGTATCGATGGCATTGATAAACTGTTAATTACAAAATCAATGGCTATGATTTTTTTTTTCTGCTGTCAGGGAGCCTTGGAGAGGGACAAGGGGTGAAACTCGGCCAGTAGACTCCCCAGGGGGCAGGCTTTAGGGCCACGGCCTGTCTCTGATGCACTTCACCCTTCTGCCTATTGTCAGCCCCCTGAACCGCATCTGAGTGGGCCTGTCCTGTCCGCTCAACCTCAGCAGTGGTACTCACAGTAGCTGTTGGGGCTGCCACCAGGACCATGGCAATGAGCCCCTGGCCCCTAACACACTCTGTCTGCCTGGGTGACTTTCCTACCTTACTGCTGGGGACAGGTCACTACCCCAGCCCCGCCCAATCTTTCACGGTTCCCTATACTGACCCTGTTACAAGCCAATCCCTCTACCGCCTGGGAGCCTCTCTGACCCCACACTGCTTTTCTAGCCTGACCCCCAAACAGGCCTGTCCTTTCCCTGCTTCTGCCTGCAGCCGGCTGCTCCACTATGCAGCCCGGGCCTTGAGCATCACAAACTCCTTCTCCGCCCTGAGCTGCTTGAACCTGCACATGAGAGGCAGGACGGCTTGGAAGATGCCACTGGGGCAAAAGTCCAGGCTCCTGGAACTTAGCTCACACGACCAAGCGTGTTTTTTAGGCAAAGCCTGATGCTAGTAGAAGGTCCTGATGGGCTCATGTCACCAAACCACCGTCAGTCCCCAGGTGGTGTGTGCGCCTATCCGTGAGTGTATGTGTATATTAGTACATGTGTACATGTGTGAGCATCTGCATGTGTGCATGCTTATCTGTATGTCTGTACGTGTCCGTATGTGCTGAGACCAAGGCAAGAGCAGCTGGCCGGGCTGAAGAGCCATCTGAAAGGTGTTGAGGGGTGAGATGAAGGGGACAGTGGAGTGGCTTCCCTTCCTTCACTCTCTCCTCCCAGGGGGGTCTGGTGTGAAGAGGTCAGGGGAACGCAGAATCGAGCACGGGCCCCCCAAGGCTGCCAGCCTTGCTGTCTCACCTGGCCACCCAGGGTCCTCTGCTTTCACTGGGTCCCCTTTCCTCCCATGCCCCTCCAAACTCCCAGCCCCCTGCAATGCCGCTTCAGGTGCTGCCCTGTGAGGAGGCGAGTGGAGGGGATTGCGAGGACGGTGCAGCTGCTCTGTGTGGTGCGGTACGACGCAGCACCATCATCACGTATTTGTCAAAACTTCTAGCCGCATACACCATACACCGCACAGAGTAAAAGCCCTGATGGCAACTATGGACTTTTGTTAATAACAATGTATCAATACTGGCTCCTTAATTGTAGCAAATTATCACACGATGCAAGACGTTCATCATAAGGGAAGCTGCACAGGGGTAGAGCAGTATATGGAGCTCTATACACCATCTGCATATTCCCTCCATCTCAAACTGCACTAAAGGCCCCAACAGCGTGAGCATCCTCCAGCAAAACATGCACTGCGCTGTGGGCCGCTCAGGGTGTAAATAAATCATCTCTATAGAAGCGTGCGGCATGTTAGTTATTATTTTGCAGTAGTTCACTACTAAATGCTTCCCCAGAAGTGGGGGCTGAGACAGGGGTTGGGGCCATGGAGTTTGTGGAGGGCATGCTTTCAGGAGAACGGAAGAGAGGTGGATGGGGACGGGCAAGGGTGGGGGCCTGCAAGGTAAGGATGCAGCCTTGCCTTCTAGCTGACCCCTCCCTGCCAGGAATTCTGCCCTTTGTTCCCCTATGTGGGTTCACCATGGGCTGAAGGTGCCAGGGGTGAGTGGGGCAGACAACCCTCCTGGCCAGGCAGGTGAGGGAGGTCTCTGGTGAAGGGGGCAACTGTGAGCTGTTAGCCACAAAACTTAGCAGCTGGCCCAGGAAGGGGGGTCTGATGGGCATCAGCAGCATCTCTGCATGCTCTATGAAGCCCTTTGTTACAGGGACCAACCAACCTGGTGAGCCAGGGACTGAGGTTTCCTGGGATATGGGACTTTCAGGAAAAGTATAGTAGTATCAAGCAAACCAGCTGGCTGCTCTATTTGTACTGCCTCCATCTGGGAGCCAGCTTTCCCTCTTCTGGGCGCTGGTAACACTTTGTTTCCTCTGATACTAATAATAAAGATAACAACGAACATTTATGGAACATTTCCTCTAGGCCGGGCACTGGCTAAGCACTTTATGTTCCATTGATCATTTGATACAAAAGCGCTCGGAGGAGGTACTGGGATATCCCCATGTCACACAGAAGGACAGAGCTATGGAAGATGGCCGCATTGTCCAAGGTCACACTGCTCCCACTTGGGTCGAGCTGACTCAGACTTGAACAGTTAGGTCAATGTGCTGTCTTGCAGCAGAACCACACGTGTGCATGCTGACAGTCCTTGGGACAGGGACTGTGCCGGTCTTGCCCTTCTGCATCCCGGCAGGGAACCCTACATCCCGCGGACGCCAAGTGCAGACACAGATTAGATCTAAGCTCATTCCCCTGCGCGGGCCCCTCTCCCAGAAGCTGCTGGGAGCTGAAGAAATGGAGTGAGGCCTCCTTTCGAACACCAGACTCTAAACAACTCAGTGGGGAAGGTGTTCTGTCTCGGGCCCAGGCAATTTGGTTGTGAGATTCAAGGACTGGGCATAAACTCAGGGTGATTTTCAAGCACAGGACCTTGGTTTGACTCCTCGCTCTGTGTGGCCCTGGACAATTTGCTTCACCCTTCTAAGCCTCAGTTTCCACATCTGTAACATGGGTTTAAAATGATAAGAACTTTGCTCCTAGCATAGCTGTGAGAACAAAATAAGTTCATAGCTAAATTTATTTAACAGGGTGAGTACTTACTGTGGCCAGGAATGTTGTCAGCACAATATAATTATATAGGAATAAATCCCTTCCACAGTCTTGTGGGGTAGGGAACTGTTTATTGTTTCCATTTAATGGAAAGATGAAGAAACTGAGGCACAGAGTGAAGCAACCTGCCCGAGGGAAAGAAACAGGATTTGACTCTCAGGAACCCGGCTCTGAAATCTGGGTCCTTAACCTGTGGGCCAGTCTGGAGATCAAGGGCCCAGCAGGGCACCCTGCAGGTCGGGGCTTAGGAAATGCTCAGCCCATGCTGGCCTTCATCACTGTCCTTTTAACCCCAGACACCCCCCTTGTGCAATCTTTGGTGACAAGAAGCCCCGGCATCCTCACACCGTCCCACTAACAGGCTGAGAAGACATCTCAAAGACCTGCCCACGGGTCCCAAGCCCGCCATTACCTGAGTTGGCCAGGGCCAGGGCCTTGAGTGTCACAAACTCCTCCTTCTCCACCTTGAGCTTCTTGTACCTGCGCACCAGCTGCAGGATGGCCCGGTAGAGCTCCAGAAGCCCCGTGAGGCGCGAGTGCTCCTCGTCCATGATGTAGTCCTCCGCATACACCAGCTTGTCGTCGTAGGGCAGCGAGCGGTACACGATGCCCAGGATGAGGATCTCCATCCAGGCGCTCTGCAGCAGGCTCATCTGGTCCCCCAGAGAGAGGTTCGAGAAGCCTGTGGGAAGAGCGGGCGAGGAGGGCAGCCAGGGCCAAGTGGTGGGCCAGGGCCCCCTGGGGCTGGCTGGAGGGCAGGATGAGGGTGGGGGTGTCCAGGCACCTCTGGAACCTGTCCCGCCCCCTGTACCTTCGGGATTCATCGTCCTTCCCTTGGAGAATGAGTCAGATGTGGATTTCATGGGAAAGACATAACGAAAGCTCAGTCAATGTTGACACTTGTTATTAGCATTATTACTGTTAGTTCTCTGGTGTTTTTCAAAGTTCTGGAGAGGCTGTTTGACTTGTTATTATCATTATTACTGTTCTCTGGTATTTTTCGAAGGTCTGGAGAAGCTGTGTGATTAGTTAAATGCATTTGTAATGTAAGGGGTTATTGAATTCATAGTAGAATTACGAGGTGGCAGACCAGGGTCCCCTCCAGTCTGGGGAGTGTCCAGGCTCCCCTCTCTGCTCAAGCCAGGGAAGGATTTGGTGTTTTAGAGTGATGCTCGATCCTCGGTGCAGAATCTCAGCTGTGCAGAGATGCAGGGCCCAACCAGGAGTGAGGACTCAGCTGTTTCTGGCAGTGACCTCCTGTGGCCACAGCCTGGGGCTACAAAATGCTCAGAAGACCCCAGGGTCAGGGGGCACTTTGTCACCGGGCCACCTGTCCTCCCTGGGGTCAGACCCCTGCTGCCCGGACCATTACTCTCCATTTAACGATGACCCAGCAGTCCTGCATCCCATGAGCCTGGACTCATGGGAGGCCCCCTCCCTGCAGGCAAGGAGGCTGACTCCGGGAGTGAAAGAAGGCTGGGCATAGGGATGGCTCCAGAATTGTAACACTGTCTTGGGCAGTGCGTTCTAAAGGTGGCCAGGCTTGCATCCCGACTGCCCTTGTACTAGCTGTGGGCAGACCTTGGGAAAGTGCACAGCTTCTCCAAACCTCAGCTTCCTCATCTGTGAAAAGGCTGTAACTGGGGCCATTATTACAGTAGCTTCAGAGCGTCGCTGTGCGGTCTGAATGAGCCAGTGGTGATAGAACATGCAACCCAGTTACGGAGCTCTTACTGTTATTGTTATCGACGAGATGAGAGTCTACATCTGCAAAAGGAGAACGATATATCGGAACTGCGTTCTGTGCAAAGTCAATACATCTCGATATACAAGAAAGAGGGAGATAGGAAGAAAGGAGGGAGGGAGCGAGAGAGAGATGGAGGGAGAAAACTGCTTTTCAAACAGCTGGTCACTAAACACAGGTGGCGACGTCAGTGCTTGGTTCCGGCTCTGACCATGCCAGATACGCTGAAAGCAGGAAAAGTATCCACAAAGCCATTTGCACCCTGTGTCACAGCAATGAGAATTTGGGGACGTCCTGAAAGAAGGAATTATGTAGGACTCATCTCTCATTGCCGACCGTGACCGTAACCCTGCCTGGGTGCAGTGGGCGCTGTAAGGACGGAGACAGGGGGAGTGGAAGCACTGAGCGCCGATCCCACACACGGCTGGTGCTCAGCCAACCCGAGCCAGACTGTGGTGACAGTTGTAGTGGTCACTACGGTTACTGACGTTGTTAGCATGTTATTGGTATGGCTCCCTTCTCCGCTTGGGACTGGAGGTCTGGGGCGGTCCCGAGCTTCTGGACTGGCCCATCGCTCTGGGCTTCCTTGGAGATAGACCCTATCCCATGCTTGTCTGCTGTCCTTTATCTCTAAAAACCGCTGTCCCTCCCTGTCTTCCAACAGGTTTGTGAGTGTCTGTCTATAGGGGCCCCTCCTGGGGCTAGAGCCCCCTCTCCTTGGCAGGCTGCCCTTTCCCTGTCCATCCAATCACCACTGTTCCTGAGCCCAGTCTGCACAGCCTGGGCCTTGGACAGACACCTAGCTGCTGGCATCTGGGGGGTGGGGGGGACGGACGAAACAGCTGGATCAATGACACAGACAACAGGGGCAAGCCTGATGCACCTTCTCAGGGGACAGGCTGTGGCACAGAGGGTCAGGTGTGCGTGTGCTGTCCAGATCCCAGGGTGGGAGGCCATGTGTGGCTGCCCATGGTGGTGGGGAGAGCCGGGAGGTAATAAGAGATAGATAGAAATGGACATCCAATTTCCCTTATCGGGCTTCTGAGCACGAGAGGCCTTGGGCGACATTAATTAACAGATACCAATCAGCCAGCCCGTGCGGGGGTGTGTGTGTGTGTGTGTGTGTGTGTGTGTAGGGGAGTGTGGGATGGCACTGGGGGTGGGGGTCTGAAAGCAGACAGAATGGGGGGAAAGATGTCCGGGGTGGATGGGGGAAATTAGCAGACAGCTGAAATGGAGTGGCAGAGAGGGAGGGTGAGGTAAGAGCCAGGCTTCTGCAAACAGAGGAGAAAAGGCCCTGTGAGGCTAACCACACAGGTGCAGTGCCTGGAAGAAGGTGAATAGCGTGCTTTGGCCCCTCCATTCATTCAACAACCATTTACTACTAAGTGCCAGGCCCTGGGCAAGGCACTGGGGACAGGTGAGCTCAAACCAGAATTGAGGCCTGCCTTCAAGAGCCCACAGGCGAGAGGGAAAGGCACACGTGGTACCATGTGTGGCTGTGAAGTTACAACCTGAGGAAGGTGGAGGGCTCTGAGAAGACACAGTGGGGGTATGTGGCCCAAAGGAGAGTCTGGGGAGGCTTTGCAGAGGAGAAGACTTTGGGGCTGAGCTCTGAAGGGTGACGAGGCGCCTCTGACAGCACACGCCTTGGTGTCTGAGTCCTCCCTGTGCGCTGAGCTCCCCATCCCCTGAGCTCCCCGTCCCCTTCCTGCCCCCACTGCCGAGTCCCCATCCTGGTGCAAAGGAGGTGCCCCACAGACATTCAGGTCACAGAGGAGAGAACGGACAAATGCCACCAGGCCTCAACTCCCAGGTGATGAGAAAATGTGTCAAAAGAACTTGTTTAGTCCCTCCTGGTCCTTTAGATAAGACCGTGGATTTAGCTGCCTTTGGGTCAGAGACGGGCCTGCCCTCTGGGGGGAGGGGCAGGGCTGGTGAGGGGAGGGAGGGAGATGGCTCCTTGAAGAGCTTTGTGCCACCACCGGGGGATATACCCCTGAGGTCTGTATCCAGGCCTCCCTGCCAGGCTGGTCTGAGTAGCAGATCCAGCCTCTGCCTTCTCTCTTCCTCCTGGAGCATCTTCCAGAGGAGCTGGAAATAGCTTTGAAAATCCAAATGCACACTGCAAAGTGCTGGACAGCACACATAGGCGGCTCTCATTGGTGCGCGGAAGGGGGAAATGTCTGACCTTTTCCAATGTTTGACACAAGAAACACTAGGAGGAAAAATGAGAACTAAAAACTTACCTCTGGGAGGAAGAAGGGGGAGGGGATAGGGTGGGAGACGAGACTTCTATGTATATACATTTTTGTCTATTTTTGGCTTTTGAACCTGTCCGTGTTTAAGATATCCAAAGAAAATTAAATTAGGCCCAAAATGAAAGTTATGCTCCCTTTAACCCAGCAATTCCACAGCTGAGAATTTCTCCTAGAAAGAAAAGTATGCTTAAATACACAAAGATAAATGTGCAAAGGTGTGTGTTGGATCCGTTTGAAATGGCCCAAAGCAGGAAACCAAAATGTAACTAATGTAATGCATGCCATTGTTATACAAATATGATTGTTAGTTAAATGAATGGCACGTTAGAGGCCACTGGAAAGAAAGAGGTAGAATCCTTCTCTCCACATCCTCTCCAACATTTGTTTGTGGATTTGTTTATGTTGGCCATTCTGACTGGTGTGAGATGATACCTCATTGTGGTTTTAATTTGCATCTCTCTGATGGCTAGTGATGCTGAGCATCTTTTCATATGTCTCTGGGCCCTCTGTATGTCTTCCTTGGAGAAGTGTCTGTTCAAGTCTTTTGCCCAAATATAACCAGAGTCATTGAAGTTAAGAACAATCTAACAATAGCCAGGACGGGGGTGGGGGGTGGGGGCGGGGACAGTGGGTAGAGGGGATTACAGGAACTACTATAAAGGACACATGGACAAAACCAAGGGGGAGGGTGGAGAGGGGGGAGGGAGGTGGGTTCAGCTGGGGTGGGGTGGAGGGACGGAGAGAAAAGGCATACAACTGTAATTGAATAACAATAAAAAAAAATTAAAAATAAATAAATAAAAAATAAATAAATTAATTAATTAATTTAAAAAAAAAAAAAGAAAAGAAAGAGGTAGAATCAATGTGGATGCGAAAGGTCCTTGGGAGCACAGGGGAGGGGCAGGAGTGAAGGGCACAGAGGCCAGAGCCCTCTGCCTGTTAAGAGTCCCAGCTCTGTCCACCACTGGCCGCCCAGCTCTCAGTGCCACAGTTTCTTCGCCAGTGAATGAGGAATAGGAGCAGCACTGGCCTCATAGGGTTGTTTGAATTGAATGGGCTAAGGTGTGGAACACTGAGAACACTGCTTGGCACATGGGAAGTGCTACTATGGTGTATAATTTAATGAAAGACGCAGGGCAGTGTCATAGTGTGATCCACGGAGGGGACGGGGACGCGCACGCACACACGCATGTGCACCATGGTTGTGCGTGTCCAGGAAACTCCCAGAGGGATGGATGCACAAGGAGGATGAGAGGTTTGGAACTTGTAACTTCCACCCCTCTGTCACATCCAACAACTTTACTGGAAGCTCACGTTTCTTCTCTTATTAAAACCAAACAAAGGGGCTGAGCCATTCCTCCCTGCCCTTCAGCAAAGCGCCCTTCGCTTCTCTTTTGTTCTGGGGTCTTCTCCTTCTCCATCAAGTAATTAGCAACTCTGGGACCAAGGGGGCTTCTGGGACAGGCTGGGTGTGGCCTGTGTCCCCTGGAGTGCAGCGCTGTCCCTGTCCCTGTGCCTGGCTGAGCCCCCACGGCACCGGCCCCTTCAGGTGCTGCACAAGCTGGCTGCCCCCTGGGCCTCTCTCCCCAGGTCTCCCACCCTGAGCTCTGCTGCTTCCAGAAAGTTGCTTTATCTGCCCAGACTGGTCTAATACCATTCAGGCTCTTCCCCAGCTCCCCCTCCCCCAGTGATTTGACAGCCCAAGCTCCTAGAGTTTAAAAAAAAAAAAAAGAGCACATAATTTGTGGCAAGTGGAGTTCATAATCTGTTAATTTATTATCGTTTCTGTCGACCTGGAGGGCCATTAGCAGAGGTAATAAAGGGAGATGTAATTATAGGATCTGAGGCCACTCCAGACACAGCTGCTGTCACTCGGCAGCCCATAATTCACCGGCCGCTGGCATCCTTCTCTCTCCCATGTGAGCCAGCTGGTGGCTACCTGGGAGCAGGGCCACCTAGGACCCCTGTGTGAGGAAGCCTCTGGGGTTCCCCTGCAGAGGCCATGCACCTGTTGGCCGGAGCAGGCAGGGGCGCCGGCGACCCCCCATGGGCCAGCCAGAGAATGCGCTCCTGGCTGGGACAGCCTCGAGACCACCCGGGTTGCGGATGACGGGCTGATAATATCTGGAGGCTGCAATTCATCAAGTGACACCCACTGTCTACGAAAGGCCGAGCGCTCTTGGTCTAACCTCTCACTCGCCGGAAACAAGAGGTGGACAATCTAAACACGTGGGTTTGTTCTCTGGGCAGCCCAACACTTGGGAAACCAACACCTGGGCGAGCGGGACTTCCGACTGACGGAAACAAAAGAGTGGCTGATATTCTGAGCAAACCCCAATCAGGCCCAATTCCCCACAGGACCCACCCCGTGTGTTCAACACTGTGGGTAAAGGGAGCAGAGTGCGGAGAGTGAGTTTGTGCTGAAATGGTCCTTCCTCTGGCTGAGTGGGCTGCTCGGTGCCTGCACGAATACTCCAGCTTCTGTGTGTGTGTGAAAGCGTGTATTCACGGCATCTACTGCCCTTCCGGACTTTCCTCCATGGCCGCTGCCCTTCAACCCTGAAGGCCCAGCTCAGGTTCTGCTCTCTCCCTTGGCCGCCCATGGCATCGCTCCTGCCTCTAAACCCGCCCAGGCCTCCTCTTGCTGTGTGCTGAGTGTCTGTCTCATGGATGAGAGACAGAGGGACATGGTGGGGGGTAGAACTGAAACAGTTATCACCTGTTGACTCAGGATAATGGATACACACAAGTGCATTATACTCGTTGACCTTACCTTTGTTTAAAATTTTCTATGACCAAGTTTTTTTTTAAATTATCCATCTTATTCCCAAATGGGATGCTTGGGAGAGAAATCAATCTAATTCTTTGTATCAGCCACAACTAGCAAGAGATCTTACATACAGTTAATGCTCAGTAAAAGCATGCAGAGGCAACTATGAAGCCCCCTCTGTGTGCTGGGTTCTGGACTAGAGGTTAGAGGATACTGAGGCCTGAGATGGGCTTTCCTTTGCTGAAGGACAGAGGCTTGGGCTCCCCTTCAAAGCTCTATTCTTGAGCAGTCATAAGGAGCCAGTCGTTCTGTCTGTCCAGGAATCAAGACAGACAGGAACCAACACAAGTCCCAGGGTGGGACCCAGGCGTGCATCCTTCCTACTCAACCTGCTGTCTTTCTTGCACTCTCTTTCCTTCTAGGGGCTGGTGAGCGGGCCTTCGGGTGAGTTCTCCATCTAGTCTGAGAGGGGATTAAGTCGATTAGTTTAAATATATCAGGCCCTTGATGTGTCATCGCCCTTAATAGGAGGTTTACAGGCAGTGGCAGGAGACTCTATTAATTAATTTTACCTTAAACATTAGAAGGTCAGGCCCAAATAATTCAGCATGTACATTTATGCAAAATAGGCAAATTAGCATTTGAGGCAGACAAGTGAGCTCCTATGTTTACTTTGTTTTTAAATAGAAAAGGATTCGGCTTTGGACAAGGAGACATGGTGATGCGAAAGGAGGCGTTTACCACTGTCGGCAACAGTGACAATGGTCACATGGTCCCTGCCACGGGCGGGGCCTGGGCTAAGTGTGCCACCTCCTCCCTGCACCCTGGTGAGGGGGCTCTATTCTGAGTCCCATTTCACAAGAGAGGACACCGAAGCTCAGAGAAATGAAACGTCTTGTAATACCAGGAAGGACAGCTGGGATCAGACTCAGGGCTGCCTGAATCCAGGGCCTGTGTCCCCAGGAGCCATTCTGCTCTGCCCGATGCCCTCTGGGTTGGAGCTGGGAAGTCAGGATGGGAGAAGGGATGGGCGGCAAGGGAGACAGTGCCTCCTGGGTCTACTCTATCCTCTGGAAGGTGTGGCAGGGGTGGGGTGGTAGAAGGGGAAAGCAGTGACCTGGGGAGACCACCAGGAGCCACTCCTGAGCCATTGCTTGGATACAGCATCTGCTAACCCCAAAGAAGAGCGTGCGATGAGGGCGGGGTGCAGGGGAGCTGTGCCCGATTTGGCCCTGGGTTAGTGGAGCAATCTGGGCTGAGGTGTCTTAAGCAGCGGCCTGACCCCACACCTGTGCTGAACCAGCACGGGACAGATTCAAAAACCACTGAGTGTGTAATCCCAAGAGGCTGAGCTCCTTAGTAAGGGCTCTGCAGCCCAGATCCCCTGGAGCCCAACCCTGTGTTGACATGCCTTGGGGCCACTAGGAATTCCCCAATGTGGGAATTCTAGGCACCCCACCAGCTAAGCCACACCAGCACCACCTCTGACCATGCAGGCTCCCTCTACAAGCCTGTCAGTGGGAAGGCTCCTCCCTGTAAGCCGTGCACACGTGCTACCTAAGGGCTTTCTCCTCACCGTGGGTCTTAGCATTTAAGTCTAGGACACCTTCGCTACGCTCATAGTATGCTATGCTCATGTTCGGAGCTCGTGACAAACACACACACACAACAAAAAATGACCTACAGACAAGAAGACAAAGTGCCCCGTGCCACATAGCTAGCAAGAACCCAAACCACAGTCAATCATTGCCAGAGGGTTACAGGATGTCTCCACCACGCTACAAGCCAAGTTTGTTAGAACCTTACAGGAATAAACTGCACAGACTTTAGAAAGGTCCCCAACATGTATGGGATATAAAATATGTGGGTATCAGTGCCTATGAAAACAGAATAAAAAATCAGCTCCCACCATTTATCCAGAACGAGAAAAGCAAAGAGAGGGTTGGGGGTCGCACACAATGAAGAAAAGTCCTATCATCTGAAACATGTTTACTACACCCACTTTGCATGCCACAAATGACTGTAAAATCACAGAATCCACATAAGGAGACAGGCCTCCCCTAGAGATCGGGCACATGGCAACAGTGAGCACACAGCTGATATTAGCATGTGCCTACTGCTCACACGCATGCCCACATTTCACCCTCGTGGTGCAGCCCACCAGAAGTGTGTGGGCCTGCCCAGGGTTACGCAGCTAGCAAGTTGCAAGTTGAGTCCCGATCTGATTCCCAAACCATGTTCTTGATTGTTCTACCCCACCTGCCTCTCACAGGGAGCTAGAGGGCCAATCCACCTTCTGCGTTACTTTCCAGTGTATTTCCAACAAGGTCGACAAGAAAAACTCTACTTCTAGGTCTTCAAGGATTCAAAGAACATGCTGTTTGAATAGCACGTATTGCAGATGCAGTCATGACCCCTTAGAAGGATAACCAGTTCTGAAGGCCCCAGCAGTTGAGGAACATTACCAGACCTTCCAAACACCAGCTCACCTCCAACCCCACACGGAGAGAAAAGGAAACCAGAGGGAAACAGGCTTGCCAAGAGTTTACAGGGTTCCTGAGCTCCAGGCTCCCCAACATCAGAACCACAGCTGGCCACGGGGACAGCGGCTGGGAGTCCCTGGCTACGCTTTCTCCCTGGTCCTGTGCGACTCACCTGGGATGTGCTTGGCCCAGCCGATGATGACCACGAGCTCTCTGTCTGCCAGGTCACAGAGTGTGGCCAGGGACTTGATGTCACCCTCAGGCATGCCGGCAGGAGGCATGGCATACAGCTTGTCCGGTTCAGCCACCAGCAGGTAGGAGACAATCTTGGTCACTGCAAAGACCAAAGTGGGAAAGTAAAAGCCTGGAAAGAGGGAGGGGCTGGGGCGGAGGCTGGGTGGGTCAGGAAGCAAAGTCAGGTACAGAGGAACCCAGGAAGGTCAAACCTAGCTGTCATCTTCCCTCCCTGGTGAATTCTCCCAAGAGGAACCTGCTTTGAGTGGGTGGCTAGAGGGGCATATTCCAGGTGCTGGGGCCCAGGCCCTCTTAGGACTGTGCTTCCTTTGGAACCACATACTGGGGTGTCCCATATGGAAAGGTAGCATTCTGAAGTACCTGACCACAATGCCGGGCACTGATGCCACCTTGCCAGGATCCACATCATCCTATAACCCAGCACTGGAAAGATGGCATTTCCCCAAGGGGCACCAGCCGTTCCAATACAGGTGCCGGCAACAGGGGCATGGACTGCCCTGGCACTCACATGGCTTTTTAGCAGGAGGGGAAATCTGTAAGCTCAGGTATGGGCTGCTCTCCGAGTCCAGCCGTCGCTTGTATTTCTGGCGGCCTCCACGCACCCGGTCAAGGCGCACACCTGTTGGGGAGGAAAGGGAAAAGGTCTCAAGAATTGTTCAGCATCACCAGGGATTTTAGCACTGACCTTGGGATTTCAGCACTGGCTGAGTCTTTCTGGGCCACATCCAGATGGCCTTTTGCAGCTGCCCCATGGCTGGCCTCAGGCCAGGTGGTTGGACATTCCTAAAATAATTGTCTACAGTAATGGTCCATCCCAGTTGCCCTGGGCCTGGTCCTGCCTCTC
Source organism: Desmodus rotundus (assembly GCF_022682495.2). Classification (NCBI taxonomy): domain Eukaryota; kingdom Metazoa; phylum Chordata; class Mammalia; order Chiroptera; family Phyllostomidae; genus Desmodus; species Desmodus rotundus. Next base: position 117,565,275 of record NC_071393.1, on the reverse strand, counting down.
TGGATTCAGCATCCTCCTGAAATCCATCCCAAGCAACCTTCAGCTCCTGAGTCTTTCTGTCTCTAAAAGGGAAGGGGCAACAAAAGCACCCCTCCACGTGCTGGGGAAAGGAGACGTGTTATTTCAGATCTGCTGTGAATCTACCAGGGAGGGCTGAGTCAGCTGGCCAAGAGAGGAAAGGAACACCTGCCACTGGCAGGTGCCTCAAAAGCCTTAAAACAAGGATTTCCAAACCTTTCACCTAAGAATCACCTGGGTAGGTGCTCATTACAAATGTCAGTTCCTGGATCCTACCCTCTGAGATTCGGATAGAGATCTAGAGTCGGTCAACTACACAAAGTCCCCACAGGATGGGGATGCAGGGGGCCCTGGCCACACCTGGAAAATCAATGCCTAGAAGTATCTCAGCAGCAGGTGCAAAAGCAGTGTGGCCACTCCACACCGACACCCATTTCCAGGAGCGAAAGCTAATGCTAATGGCCCTAAAGGAACTTTCAGGTGGAAGTGCCCATCCACCTGCTTCCAGGTAAGGGCTCCACCCACAGCCTCCTCCCCAAGGGCAAGGAGGAGGCTATGAGCACACCAAGCCCAGTAGACCACCCAGGGGACTTGTCTTTTGGGGGGCCAGTCACTGCTCAGCATTTTCATTTGCAGCCTCCTTCCCACCCTGCTTTCTATTTAAAGGTAACTCTCCTATTGTGGGTCATCCTGCTGGAGGGCCTGGCCTACCCCACACTATGGGTATCAAAGTGGTCCAGGTCCTCCTTCTCTCCACCCTCTGGAGATGGAACATGGACTGGTGACACAGGCAGAGCCAAGTGGCTTTGAATCAGAATCAAATGGCACAAAGACAGAGGGAGGGTGAAGACAGGTGAGGGCAGCAGTGGTGGCCTCAGGAGCAGGGGAGCAGGCAGCCCTGGGTCAGACTCTCCTGGTTACTGTATCTCCTGCGCCTGGGCTGTCTGGGCCTCCCCCAGTCCTCCTCTGGCTTCCGAGGGTGGTCCCCGGGCCTCCTCAGATAGATAGGCTTCCAATGAACGCCCCTCTTGCTTCAAGGGTCAGAGTGGGTTGCAAGTGAATACCTCGGTAGTGGGTTCTCCAGGAGCAACCCTGAGACAAGGACGCGAGGCAGGCAGTTGATTTGGAGGGGGCCGTCTCAGGAAGATAGGCTGTGATAAGTGTGCTCCTGAACAGGCTACTGCTGTTGGGCAACTGGGGACCCTAGGACACAGTGCAGACCAGGCCTCACCTACCCTGACGCAGATGAGGGCCATGGGGCATTTGGCCACCTCTCCCGCAGTCACTGGCACTTCCTGGGTCCTGGCTGAGCTGGCTCTGGAGGCCAGAGAAAGCCCAGGCAGAGCTGCAGTCACAAGGTGGCAGGTCGGCAGGTCAGCACGCCAGAAGGATCTGAGTAGATGTGGGTGGGGCACCGAGGGCTGCCTGCCTTCTCAAAGCGTGGTCCAGGGCCAGCAGCATCAGCATGGTCCAGGAGATTGTTAGAAATGCAAAAACCTCAGGCCTGGCCCCCGAGGAATCAGAGTCAGCACTTTAACAATGTGATACACGTGCACGGGAGAGTTTGAGAAGTGCTGCCCTCCAGCATCCTAGCAGATGCGGCTGTCAATCAACTTCCATTACTCCCTGGGAACTTGAAGGGGACAGCTGAATCCTATCTGGCACAAATCCTAAACACATGAGCTGGTACAGCTTCAGCTCACATTTGCCCCCTCACCCCTCCCAGCCTTTCAGAGAGGTCACAAGGAGCAAGTACACAAACGCAGGTAGCATGAATCCTCCCTTGAAGGTTTTTGGGGAAAAGTTCAATTTGGCAGAGTTTTCCTGTACCCGTCCTGTGTCACAGCCACGAAGCAGCTCCCGCCGCCCCCGTGCCCAAGGGAAGCCAGCCCTCCACCAAGCTCTGCTTCCCCTTGGAGAGCTGGTGAGACCAAGAGCGGAAATGCCAACCTTCACTCATGAGGGACGTGAAGACCCCATTTCTGGAGCACCTACTATGTGACAGGGTCTGCCATGGAGTCCAGAAGGAGGCCCTTCCCCACTTCACTGACTTTCTCTCCTGGAAGGGCCAACTCATGAGCTCTCCCGTCCCACCCAGCCTGCCTGGCCCAGGCAGCTGTCAACAAGCGTGGAAACTTCTCAACAAAAAGTAAAAAGAGGCACTTATCCCTTAGCCAGACAAGGCGATGGGTAGTTGCCACATCTTGTTGCTGCCTCCATCTGGAATGTTCTCTGTCCTGATACAAGACCTTGCCCTTGGTGGGTGTTCGAAAGTCTTGATGAATTCAGCAACAGGTGTGCCTCCTTCCTCCCCCGACACCGGCCGGGTTCCTCTTCCAGGGCTCGGATAACAAACTGGGCTTCCCCTACTGACTAGGCGCCCCTTATACCCTGGGACTCCGTCCTACTCCAGGGTCTGCCACGGCACCTGAGACGCAGTGGATGCTCAAGAAATTGTAACTATTCCTATCATCACCATCATCATTATATTTCTTCCCCAGCAGTGTGTACATCTCTCTGGAAAATCCCATTAATAATGATAATGTGAACCGCCTAATTTACAAAGGACTTTATGTATTGCCCTATTTAATCCACAGCATATAAAGCAGGTGCTATTATCCCTGTTTTATCTCTATTATCCCTATTTTTTTCAGAGAGATTTAGTAATCCACACTCTTTGCCGTCCGGGCTCTGACCTCCCAGGGCACAGCGAGGGCAAACCCTGCTCTAAATGTCTGCCCCCAGATCTGTACAGCGCAGTGTGGCTCCAGTCAGTAAGTGCGTCCATTACCAGAATATTTTGTTTAAAAAACAAACTGCAGGCTTTGATTACCTGGTGTGAGATGTGTTTGCTCTCCTTGCTTCCTGTCTGCTTCTCTCTCCGAACAAGCCCGGAACCGCCCAGCCCGGGATCCCGTGACCAAGGGCCCAGGCCTGTATCCACCCTGAGGGATTATGCAGCCTTGGTTTCACCATCAGGTACAGGGTGGGGGGGACAGGAGCAATACCAAACCTGCTCACTGTACATGCCTTTTGTGACAATCAGATGACAGGAGAATGGGAAAATGCGGGGCAAGTTGGAAAGCGGCTCCAGCAGGGCAGGTGAGGCTGCCGCTCCCGTCTTCGGCACTCACCTGGCACTTCCCACGCCAACCCCCACTCATGTCTCGCTATTCCTATCCAATCTTCAGTTCGTGGGCTCTTAGAGGACAGAGCCCAGGTCGGCTCCGTTTGCTGAGCTCCCCTCCCCCCACACACTGTCCCACAGGCAGGATCACTTCAGGTCACGGGATCCTGTAGCAGAAACATGTACTTCCCAACCCAGGGTTCCCCATTCTCCTGCGCTGAGGTTGGGGCAGATGGGCCCCCACCTAAGGGAAGTGACCCTATCCCTCCTGCCCACACTATTCCCAAAGGCAGTTCTCGTCCTGAATCTCTGAAGGCCCCGTTCAAGTTTTATCTCTGCTGAGAAGTCATCCCAGACTCCAGCTGGCAGAGTTGGTCACACCCTTCCTGGGCTCCTTCTGCTCACCCGCTGTTACAGCAACTACATTCAAAACACCAGCTCTTCACAACACCTGGAATCCCATCTCCCTGGTGGGCAGTGGGACCCTCCTGGGCAAGGGCTTTCCTTCATTTTGTAGCCCAAGCAAGTGTCTGAGTAAAATGATGAGCCAGCTGAAATGAAGCCCCGCAGCCCTAGGAAACAGAGGAATCTCAGGGTCTGGGCTTTTCTCTGGTTTCTATTTGCCCCTCCAGCCTCCAGAAACTCCCTCCCTCAAGGCAGCCCATTCCTCACGAAATTCCCCTTTCACATCGAGCTTAAATTCTGTCTCCGAATCACTTCCTACCCTTTACCCCACCCATGAAGACTATATCCTTCCATAAGACAACCCTTTATGGACTTGAACTTTCTTGGGCACCCTCCTTGCACAGCCAAACACCCTTTGTTTTCTATATTTGTAGAGTGTTTTCAGTCCAATCCCCTCCCTGCCTTCTAAGCATTTGTCTTTATTGATGTGATCTTCTAGGAACTGAGAAGGGTCAGCTCCTCAAGGGCAGAGACAGTGGACAGAGGTCTGAATTCCTTTGCTCTCTACCTAAACAGACATTGCTCAACTATGTTTATCCTTATTATCAGCCAATGTGTTTTTATATTTTCTTGAGTGTGCTCTCATAATTTTAGTAAACAAGAGTAAGCCCCTCCCCAACAGGTAAGGACGGGTTTCTCATCCTGAGAGCAAGATGTTGGATCGTGAATCTTTTAGAAGTTGATCACTGAATTCTAACAGTTGGGGCTGGCAGACATTATTAGCTGTCTCCCCAGTTTTCATTCCATTCCCCCCTCTTCCATACTAACAGAACCAGGATTTTGTTAGTGAACACAAGGTATCCTAGCAAGTCCCAACAATCCTGCTCTCTACTTTCCCAGTTTCCCTGATAACAAGAGCTGATCATATGACCTGGTTCTGGCCAACAGGATGTAAAGGGAAGTCCACGGTGGGGGTTTCTGGGGATGGTTTTCTTTTCTGATAAAACAAACAAACACGGTGATGTGGCTGTTTTTGCCTTTCTCCTTTTTGCCAGGTCTCCTTGACCTGGAAGGTAAAGCCAAGAGCTGTGGCAACCACCTTGCAACCATGAGGCAGCCTTGTGAGGATAGCAAAGAATACCCGAAGAGCAGGCCTGAGCCCCTGATGTTATGTGTGAGAAGCCTGTGAAACGCCAGCAATCGCCCATCACTGGACTTCCTGTGAGTGGGGAAATCCATCTCATTTAGCAGTGCTGAAGCCGCCCGCAGTCCAGCTCTCTGTAACTCGCAGCAGAGAGCCACTTTCACTGATGCTATGGGCGATTACTTTTAAGTTAGGATGCGTACGTCTTACAAACACCAAATTGAAAGAAAAGGGGGACTTGAACTTGAAATGAGTCGCCTTATTGTTTGTATTCTTATACTGGCAAAATATCTAAAAAGTAGGCTCATGGAGCATGTCAAAGTACTAATTAATTTACAATTACTGCCTGGGGTTATTGGATTGTATCATCTCATTGATACTTTCTGAATTTAAACAAGCATTAATAATATTCATCCGTAAAGTATATCAGATCTCCAAATGCTGTAATAAACATATCCTCTGTTGCAACCACTGTTCCGCATGGTTTAATCTCTTTAACATGTGCAGGCCAAAACTGAAGTGTTCATAAGTGTTCCGTGGACACAAAAAAGAATGATAATCACTGGATACATGCCCCTGTGTAGGCCGGGTCCTTCACTTGAGCCCAAGACCAGATAAGGAGTTGTCCCCTTCTTGGCAACAGGATAGCCCCCCTAAGTCTTGTAGCACACGCTCACATCCACTGGCCAGTGGCTACCGGGTGCCGGCCTCTGCTCCAAGCACTGTGTGGGTGTCATTACACTTAGGGATTGCAACAGCCCTGTGAGGGAGCTTCTACTATCATCCCACTTTACATTTGGGGAGGTGGGGCTAAGAGAGGCTGAGGAACATGCCAAGGCCACACAGGGAGGAGTGGGGTCTGACTCCCGAGCCCAGGCTCGCAACCACTCTGGCAGTCTGCACCTCTCAACGTGCCAAGAGTCTTCATGTTAGAGGACCAGCAGTAGAGAGACTCTGGGCCAGGACCACAACACACACCTCCTGGGGCACCATTCACGAGAATTCAGTCTGAGTTAATAAGGCCCCCAGAGATGACCCTGATGGCACATGGAAGCCAGCGTGGCCTCAGCTGAGAGCAGCCCCCTCCCTGCCGGTGGGCCGACCCTGCCCAGAAGCTGCTTGCCAACCACACGTGTACAATCTACAGAGGACCCTGCTGTGGCATGCATGCAGACAGAGCCAGGGACAGCTCCCTGTGAGCAGCTTTACGTGCTGGTGGGTGGGCTGTGCCTCCTTTGCTCCTCCAACTCCACACTCTACTCTTGTCTGCGCTGCTCTGTCACCTGGGGTCCCTTGTCCTCCAGCTTCCAACTAGGTGTGCTTCCTCGAGGCACCACAGAAGATAAGGGAAGAGGGACCTTGGGGTATTTACTTCCAACTCCCACCATTTCCATCCCTTCCTGTTGGGCCACAGTGTGGCCGAGACTTTGACCTCTAAATGCAGCCACAGTTCTCACATCTGTTCCTGACCAACCCTGACCAAGAGAGCAGGGAGGTGGGATGAGCTTGGCCACCCTCTCAAGGAACGGGGGGAAAGACAAGGCGAACAGAGGGAGTGTCCATCCATGCTGAGACTCTCCATCATCATACCTGGATGTGATGCCCTGGTGACTGGGCTTAATTTGGGAGCAGCAACTGTGTGGAGGCCCAGAGATGTCTGCACCTCTAAGGCAGAAGAACAAAGCACTAGGCCTGGGGTCTACCCCTTACTACATCTTCACTTCTCTGTGCCTCAATTTCTGCACCTGTAAAATGGGTATAATAATAGTACTTACCCTGTAGGATTGCTGTGAGGATTCAATGAGTCAATACATGTAATGCACTTAAAATAGTATGGATGGCACATAGTAAGTGCCAAGGAAATGTTAGCGAATATTATTAACATGAAAAATACTCCACCCTTGAAACTGTTCTATAGCTGGATTGATAGGCAAGTCAATAGTCTGCTGTGATTTTTTCCTGGAGTTTTACAAGATGTTACCATTGGGAGAAACTGGGAAAAGGGCACATGAAATCGCTCTGTATGTGTTCTTACAACTTCATGTGAATCTACAAGAAAAAGGTTAATTAAAAATTTTTAACCATTCAGCTGTTATGCAGGCTCAGTGGTTCCTCACAAAAAGCTAAACCAAATTGTCATATGACCTAGCAACTCCATTTCTGGGGGTCCACCCCAAAGAATTGGAATCAGGAGCTCCAACAGATACTTGTATGCAGACGTTCGTTGCAGCATTATTCACAATACCTAAAAGGTGAGGCAACCCACACACCTCCTGACAGAGGAAAGGATAAACAAAATGTGGTACTAGACATGCCGTGGAATATCATTCACTCGTAAAGAGGAATCTAGTTCTGATACATGGATGGACTTGGAAACGTTATCCTAAGTGAAACAAGCCAGACACAAAATGAGACGTTGTATGACTTCACTTACAGGAAATACCTGGAATGGACAGAAAGTAGACTGCCGGCCGCCAGGGGCTGGAGGAAAAGGAAACGGGGGCCACTGTTTAATGAGCAGAGTTTATGTTTCGGGCGATGAAAACGTTCTGGAAGTAGATGGCGGTGAGAGTTGCAACACATGATGGGTGTACTTAATGCCACTAAACTGTACACCTAAAATGGGTTTTAAAAATGGGAATTTTGTCCTATATATTTTGCCACAATTAAAAAACATTAAAATATACTATACCTAAAACCACTGATTTGTATTCTTTAAATGGGTGGATTTTGTCTCAATAAAGCTGTTAAAAGATTTTTTAAAACATTCCACCTTGCTCGGGTTAGTGTAATTAAACATATAAATGTGTGAAACATCCCAAAGTGCTTGGTACATAGTAGGCACTTAATAGTAACTTCTTCCCTTTCACCTGCCTACTGAAGGTGATAGGGTCTGGCTTGAACAGCCAGCTTTTCTCCTGGGAAGAGAGAGAGTAGCATCTCCCTGGTCATGGCTACCACGGGTCAGACGTGTTCAACAAAACCCGCAAGAAACTGAGGGTCAGAGAGCGTGTGCCCGGCGAGGTTGGCACAAAGCTCCCACACAGGCACTGCCCTGAACTGCCCACAGGGCCGAGGGGCCGCCTCTGCCCAACCCAAGGGCTCTGCCCTTGCTGCAGTCATAAGGCCCCCAAACCCTCCACTAGCCTCCCCACTGCACTGCTGTCCGCATGTCCCATCCCGGGTAGAGCGCTGGAGAAAGCTGCAGGCCCCCTGTGGGGCAGAAACTCCTTGGGAGGAGTGGGTGGGGCTCCCCACACCTCTCTGCACCCCACGCCCCATCCAACCCACTGCAGGAATGTCAGAGCAGCCAGAGCGGGTGGCTGCCACGTCCTGGGTCAGATGTCCACTTGCTGACTTGATAAGGTCTGGCTTCTGACTGTTTTCTTAATGGAAGTAAAATAATTCCGATTATCCCCCACCCCCCACCCCCATCTTCTCGGTTTCCCTTCCTAAGCTGGAGGAGAGCCCAGTAAAAATACAAGTAAAAATAGCCAAGTGTGCAGGGGCAGTGACAACAGGGGGAAGTTTAAATTTCTTTCATTTTACCCAGGCACTAAAAATAACTGGCTGGAGCTCTGAAGTGTGTGGCCCTGCCGCTGGCCCAGAGCCTGGCCCAGGCGCTGCCCCTGTCTGGGGCAGGCTCTCCTCCCCCAGCAGAGGCTCAGACAAGACCTCTGAGCCCATGCACTCCTCCTGAGGCCTCTGCAGAGCTGCCGTCCACGGCGAACGGCAGGGTCTCTCCTGACACTGCAAAGTTTTTGTGGTCAAGACCTTTTCCTTCCCCTTCCCCAGAGATCCCACTCCCCTCCCTCAAAGGCAGCGTCCTTGGCATATCAGTGATGAAGCAGGTTCCATGAGTGCACTGCTTCCCAGTTTACAAAGGGATTCCGTATCTCCTTTGATCTGCGCAGCAGTGTTCAGGGAGGTAGACTCCGTGATTACTATTTTCCCATGTGGAAATCGAGGCACAGCAAGGTCAGGTGATCGCTCATGGTCACACAGCCAGGAAGCGTCAGAGGGGAGATCTGAACCTTGATCTCCCAGTCCCACCTCCCTTGCCCTGAACTTGAGGGCACTGTCCTATAGGACCCTAGAAAGCCGTGGAAAGCCTTTGAGCTGAACAGGCTCGGAGGACTTACCCTGTGTCGGAAGCTCTGGGGTGATGTCCAGGAATGGACAATTTTTCAAAGCTCCTCTAATGATTCTGATTATCTACCGGGTCTGGGGACACAGCGCCAAACCTTTTTTTTTCTTTTTTTAATAATTTACCTGACCCGTATTCTTCCCAGGGGTCTTGGTGGTTGACTCTCTGCCTCTATCTTCTACCAAACAATAGCTGACCTATCTCCAGGAAGAGGAGAAATCCACCCAAGTGTGATGTGTGTACCCTGGGCTCCCCAGGGCCCAGAGGTCGTGGGTCACTTGGGCATGCTGATGGGCACCCCTGTGTACGTGGGACTACCCTCAGCCACCTGTCCTGTGGGGATTTCTGGGTGACAGGTGAGCTCACCTGGCGACCTCGGAAAGGACAGTTATCTGGGGCTGCCTCTTACCCCGGCTCCATGTCATCATGGTGAGCACCTAGACTTGATGACACCGGACTGGATGAAAGCCGAGAGGCCGAGAAACACGCATGCTGCCTACTGCTCTGGGCCAGCTGCTCCTCGGTGGGTAAAATGGCACTGAGGGATGAGCCCCTGGCCTCCTGCCTATTAGCAAAGTGTCATCTCGTGCTGCTCTCTCCTGGGGATCCTTCTCACCTAGGGCACCTTATCTCCGGGGATATTTTGGCAGGCCTGTGGTATGGTTGCATTCCCAGGGCCAAGAAGTCCCCAAAACTACACAACGTCCAAGGAAAAATTATTTCAGCCCCCGCCTCCCCTTCCTTTCCCTTCCTCTTTTTCCCCCTTTGAGGAAGGATTATATGCTTTGCTACTGGCCAAACCAACTGCATTGAGTTGATACAGGCTTCTTAGAAGGAGCTCTTGCATAATCCAGCTAAATAACAAAGCTAGATTCCACCCAGCTTTGTTATTTACTAACTGTGCAGCCCTGGGCAAATCACTTAAACTCAGATGAACCAGATAAGATTGGGCAAATAGCTCTCGGCACTGCCACCGCCCTGGTTTCCCAGTCTGTGGTAGACATTGCTAATTAATCACTGATCTCTTGCCTACTGATCCGGGACACTGCCTGAGAAGCCTTTCAATCATGTGCTCTAGGCAGCCACTCCCCAACCTAGCGCTGCCAACTCAGGGCACTTTGCCATCCTGGAGTCTGGAACGTTCCTCAGGTCCTTTCTACCTCTAAAAGTCTGATCCTGCACCAACAGGTCCAAATCTGGCTTCAGGAAACTCTTAGGTGGGCTTCAGGGGTTCTGTGAAGCTCCTAAGCTGTCAGCAAAATTGTATGTGTCAGTACTTGCATATGTTTTATGATAGAGTTTCACTGGATTTTCAATAGAATTTTTGAGTTCCTAAGTCAAGAACAATTGTGTAAGAGGCTATCAGAGTGAACCTGTACGCAAAGGAACAAAAGAATAAATAAGATCATTTCAGACTGGGAGAAATTCAGAGAAAGTACACGAGATACAATACAAAGTAATGAAGGGGGAAGAAGGGCCTTTCTGAGATGACATGTGAGTTGAGTCTGGAGGATGAGGGGCCAGCCACGGGGAGAACATTCCGTGCAGAGGAAACAACCTGAAGAGCCTAAGACCTGTCATTCTTGAGAATCAGAAGGAAGCTGGTGAGGCTGCAATAGAGTGAGCAAGAGTGAGGGGCAGGAAAGGAATGGCGCAAGATGGTACTAAAGAGGTGGGGAGGGGCTAGATTATGCAGGGTCTTGAAGACCAGGGTAAAGTAGTTTTCATTCTAGGTGCGGTAGAATGTCCCTGGATAATGTAAAGCAAAGCAACCGAATCATATCAGTGTTTTCAAAGACCACCCTGCTGCTGTGGGAGTCAATTAATAGGACCAACAGTAAAATCAGAAGTCCAGTTTGGAGATTGGTGCTTCCCAGGACCAGGGTCTAAGTAGGCAGGTCTGAAATAGATTTTGGACATCGACTCAGGAGGAGTCCAGGATGGCTTCTAGGCTTTTCTTAAGCAACAGTTGTAAAGGTGTGCCATTCCAGAAATGGGGAAGCCTGAGAGTGGTGGACGGAGGGGTAGGAAAAATCTAGAGTTCTCTAGATGTGTTGAATCTGGGATGCCTTGTAAGGGACCCAAGTGGAGATGCAAGTAATATGCTGGAGTCTTGAGTGCAGGGAAGGAGTTGGGACTGGAGGTCTCAGATTGAGGGTCATCTGGTATCTAGTATTGGATCTAGAAGAGATCACCTGCAGGGTGTAGGAGAAGAGTGCCTGGTTCCACATCCAGAACAATGCCAAAATAGAAAGGGGAAGAGGAAAGAGCAGGAGTTTGCAAAGGAGACCGAGAAGCATGGTCAGAGAGGTAAGGCAAGCAGGGTGTCAGAGAGGCGAAGAGAAAAGGGGTGCAAGGAGAGCTGGCGAACTGCCCGGAATACTGCCGAGAGGCTGAGTAAGTGGAAGCTGGAGAAGCACCCGGTTTGGCAAACAGGGGCTGTGGAGGGCAGGTCCAGGGTGTGGTCAGGAGTGAACACTCAACTCCAGCAGGACCAAAGACCTAAAGGGATAAGGCAGATAAAGGAAACATCTTTACAGTAGCAGATTACAAGAAGATTTGTTTAATGACCTAAAAGTCCAAGCCATAAAGGAAAAGATAAATTCAATTCATTAAAATTACTAACTTCTGTTCATCAAAGGGCTCCATAAAGAGAAGGAAGTGACAAATGAGATTTTTACAAGACCAACCACTGGAAAATGACTAACAAAATGACCAGAATATATCAACATTTCCATAACCAGTCAAAACAAAAACAAAAACAAAAACACCTGGAAAAGTAGGGAAAGACTCAGAAAAGCACCTCACAGAAAAGGAATCCCAAGTGGCTAATAAATATGTAAAATAGGCTTTTCTCATAGTTGAGAAAATACATATCAAAGCAGTAGGAAGACACCACTTACGCACACTAGAAAGAATTTCGAAGTGGTGAGGATATGGAGCAAGCAGAACATTTCAACACACGTAGTAAATCAACACAACCAAGTCAAAATTAGTTTAACAACATCTCTTAAAGCAGAAGATGTACGTCTCCGGCACGTTTACAGCCAGCCCTGCAATCTTTACATTTGTGCAACAAGAAACGTGCACAGAACTATCCGTAATTAGCAACAACCCAGAAGCCCAAATGTCCATCAGCAGTAGAAGGCCAAATAAACTCTGCTAAACTCACACAATGATACTGTATAGCAGGACTTTGCTGACTACAGTCTGTGAGCCAAACCCAGCCCTCTGCCTGTTTTAACAGAACCAGCCCTGTCCATTCATTTATGTGTTGTTTGCGGCTGCTTTCCCATCATCAGAGCTAAGTGGTTAAGAGAGAGACGCTTTAGCCCGCAAAGCCTAAAAAGCCTATTTACTCTCTGGTTAACTTTGTAATCCGGAAATGAAAATAAATGAATAATAGCACCATGCAACAAGAAGCACTCATCTCAGAAATACTGACTAAAATATCAAGATGCAGAAGAACATGTATAGTATAGTTCATTTAAAACTAAAAGTAATCATTAGAGATACCAACATGTGATAACACTAGAAAGAAAGTCAAGGGAAAATAACACAAAATCAGGATAATAGTTACCTCTGAGAGTAATGAAAATGAGGAAGAACAGAGAGGGAACCTCAAAAGTAAGGATAATTTTCTTTTTCTTACTCTGGATGGAAGATGTCAATATTCTTCATACTTCACATATATTTTTGGCAAGCAACAACGCTTGTCCTCTAAAATATGTTATTCCCTCTTCCATGTCATGAATTTTTACTGGGTAAATGGCATCCTAGTAAAGACTACAATTCCCAGAATTCCTTGCAGAGCTGTATAGCCATGTGACCAGTTTCCACCAATGGATTGTGAACGAAAGGGCCTTGCACCACTTCTGGGTCTTGCCCTTCAAATGATCTGGAATAGGCTTTCCTTCCTCTGGGTCTGGAGAGCTAGGTCCACAAATGGAAGCCACTTGCTAAGAATGGCCAAGCTACCAGTCCATCCTGGAATGCCTTTGACTGTCTTGGTGTGAGAGATGAGAGAGAACTAAACTTCTATACTGCTTAAGCTTCCAGGGTTTTTATTTTGTTTAGTTTTTTTGTTGGGAGGGAAGGGAAGTAGTCTCTCTCTCTCTTTTAAATAGAAGCTTAGCCTTACTCTGATATAATATGCAGTACTATAAATACTTTTCTGGATTTACTTAATATTTACTTTGTAAGGAATTTTTTTTTTTTTTTAAGTGGATGGGGGTGAGGAACCAGATATAGTAAGTGCTATCAACTCTTTGGGGGAAGTTTTGTTGAGAAAGGGAGCAGAGTGAGGTAGCAGTAGCTGGATGGAGATAAAGAGTCAAAATATAGTTGTTCATTTTAATTTTGTTTTTATAACGGGAGGGCAAAAGTAGGTTAGTGTGCTGATGAAAATGAGCCGGTAGTGAGGAAGAGTTTGATGATGCCAGAAGTAGAGATGATGCCATAGGAGTGAAGTCCTTGATAAAGAAGAGTGATTTGGAGCACAGGTGGGCAGAGCTACCTCTAACAGGAATGAATGAAGAAAACAAGCAGGTAGGGTTATGGATTTAATAGCAGAAGAGTAAGAAATTCTGCACTTGACTGCTTCAATTTTTTCGGGAAACTGTCAAACAAGGTCATCATTCAAGGAGTGGGAAGAAAGGCTATGGGAAATTCACAAGTGCCTTCTGGATCACAGAGGAAGCCCAATTTTATAAGATGATGAAGAGTATCATCTATGATACTCAAATCAATGACCAGATCCCACTTTGTGGTACAACTCTAAGGGCTTTCCCTGTAAAGTGGGAGCAAGATGACAATGGTCACTCTTATTATTCCCATTTTACAGAGGAGGCCTAAGAAGGCCTCAGCAAATCACCTGGGGAGCTGAGAAGAGGTGATGCCGGGTTTTGTTGGGTCTGTGTGACCACCAAACCTGTCAGTGATGCTCTGGAACACCAGAAGCCCTGAATGAGCAGTAATAAGGGCTCAGCACAGATAAGATCACCTCCTACACTTCTTCCCATTGACACTTTCCTAGCCAGAGGTCACCAGGTCACGGCGCCTGAGTGGCCCAGAGGCTTCAGGCCACATGGGATGACCTTGTGAGCCATCAGACATGTGTGTGCATGCACGCATGTGCTTGTGTCTGTGTGAGCATGCAGGACGGAAAGTGGTGCAAACATACATCCGAATTCCCGGGCTCTAGTTCAAAGCTATTCTCTGAAGTGCAGGGAAGTTAGTTTCAGAACACTAATGTACTTTGGAGAAGATAAAGAAATTTTAAAGGTAAGCCATCTCTCATCCTCTTTCTTCATTCAAAGGGCCAGAAAAGTGGTATTTCTGGCATGGGTTAGAGGCAGAACTCTATAAATACAAAGCCATTAAATCCCATGCAGTGGGAACCTGATCGGAGCCTCCTTTTAATTTCCTGACATGAGCTGGCCACTAACCCAATTACCCAGAATCCCCGGAGGAGCCCTCTGCCTTCCCAATGAGCACAAAGAGAGGGAGAGTGTATTGCATGGATGTCAGCCTAGCTTTCACTGAAATCAAATATCTTTTAGAAAACACTTGGGGAAAGACAGGCAGGGGCTGAGGGGAGGAGGGAGTGGAGTGGGACCGGGAGGCTGGTGGCTTGAGGGAGGTGAAGTGAGGTGAGGAGAAGTTTGCGGGGACAAGCTACCTAGGGAGAGTTGCTGAAACTCCCGAGCTGGGCTAGAGTCTTGGGGGCAGAGGGGCTGTGAAATGCAGCACATGTTTTTCCAGGTTCTACTGGTTTAGGTCTTGTCAGCCCACACCCTAGCCAGGCTGCGAAGCCCACCGAAGGGGGAGAGCTTCTCCACTGGCTTCCTAGGGGAACCCTCATCCTGGATTTTCACCCCAGACAGGGGGCCAACCCAAGACAGATGCCACCTCTAAGTTTCCTACCAGCGAATCCATACAATGGGCGGGCTGCTAAAAAGGTGAGCACTAACAAGGCTGTCTAGAATCACATACCATTACAACAGGCCCAGATCGCTGACATCTTTGAAGCGATTGCATGGTGCATTTCACCAAGCAGTTGTCCCCTGTGGTCCCCACCTGGACCTGCTGATGGAGAGCCCCTTTCGACACCTGTGCTCTACAGGTGAGGAAACAGAGACCCAGGAGCATAAGAATCCACAGCAAGAGTCCCCCAGAGCCAGGAGGAGGACACAGGCCCAACTCCTCACCAGTACAGGTTTTATATTCAATTCTTTATAAAGAGAATAATCACTCCCCCCCACCCCACCCCACAAAATACAGATTTTCATATACGGGTTTGCTTAAAGCAAGACAGACCCCTGGACATCGCCCACATTCCACCTTCATTGATTCCAGAGCCAACAGCAGCTTCCAGGCAGAGGCTGAGCCAACAGAGCCCATGACTGACCTCTCCCCCTACAATTGCTAGACCCCCCCAAATCATGCAGCGGTCTCTCAGGTTATTCTACTTAAGAAAGGTAAATCTGTAAAAGGCTCCCAGAGCTGCCGCATACAAGAGGGGAAACGGTGCTCAGATGTGTAGGGGAGATGGGGAGGAAAGGGGGGCTGGCATCCACATTGTCTTCCCCAGCTCCCCCCAAGACCCAGAACCCCACCCCCACACCCCCACTCCCAGGCCTGAGGCCCACTGTGGAATCTTAAAGAGGGGAGCAGCCCTGGAGAAGGCTGGAGTTTGCCTTTCACAGGCAGGTCGGAGCCAGAGGGAAGACAGGGGGAGGCAGGGAGCCGTGCTGCTCCCAGGAGCCTGAGCTCCTGCATGTGAAGGGGGGACACCCAAACAAAAGCAGGAGCCAGGGCAGCTGCCAAGAGCCCCTGCCTGGCAGGGACCCAGGCTCCTCAACGAGGCCCGCACCTCCTAAGGGGGCCGGTCCCCACAGAGCTCCAGGCCCCAGCTCCGTACTGCGGGATGAAGACTAAGTGGGGGCGCTCTGCTTTGTCCACACTTGGGAGCCTTTGTGGCACCTTCCCCCGTTGGGCTTAGGACTGCCAGCACCAGCGATGGTGTGGGGGAGGGGAGCATGCTGGTGGCTGCCTCTTCCTCCTCCAGGTAGAGCCCCTGAACAGGCCCCTCCAGGCTGCACCCTGGAGGCTTCTCTGCCCACTCCTGCCAAGAGCCCCGGATGCCCTGAGCTGCCATCCTAATGAGAAGCCATCTCATGCCCTGTTCTGTGTCCAATGTACGTCCTGGACCAACCACAGAGCTATTTACAGCAGGGGTGGTCAAGGTTGGCGCCCACCCTGCACGCCGCCCCACCTGAGGCTGCGTTTCTCTCAGGCCTGTGTCTCCCGGCGCCCTCCCCCGATCATCCTGGGACACACAGCATCCAGCTCACTACTCCTAACTGGCTGGCTGGGTACCTAGGCCACGGTGGCTGATCAGTTGTGCACCTGGCCACCTACTTACCTACCATCAGTAAACCCCCTCAGCATTCCCTGTCTGGGGGTCCAATGGGAAGGACCCCACTCTCTTCCCAGCACTGGGTAGTACCTGAAAAGACTCCAGTGTTATAAGATGGTCCAGGGATTTCAAGTGGTGGTCCCCACCTCTGCACCTCTCCCTCTCCATCCCCTGCTCTTTAGCTCAAGTCCTGGGTTTGGAGCCTCCCCTCTTCCTGACCTACCCATGGGGCACAGACATGGGGAAGCTCCAGGCTGTGGGCCCAGCAACCCCCAAACCAGCTGTGTGACTGAGGGTTGGAGAGTCCTCTCTCCCCAACCCCTACAGAGCTCAATTTTGTCACCCTTAAAATTCAGGGGTACACTGAGAGTGATGCAGCTCTGGTGCCTCACTGCTCTAAGTGCCTCAGATGCTGTTCAGTAAGCAGAGAGGCCACTGGACAGTGGGTCCCTTGCCTGACCCTGTGTCCTCACAGCTAGCTTCCAGAACAAGGTGGTGGCTCCCAGCCTCACAGACTCCAGAGCAAGGGGCCTCTTTGAGGCGTGGACACCCTTAGGTTGGTTCCCAACAGCATACAGAGGGGGGAGTCAGCAGACCAGCACTAAAGCACACTTCTGAGGGCCTCTGTGCCTCAGTTTCCTCATCTGTGAACCTCAGGATGCTCTGGAGGGGCAGGAAAAGCCTTGTGTTGGAGGCAGGGGGCGCTGTTCAGACACTTGCTTGGGTCACACCCTACGCAGGGGATTTGTGTAGTTAAAATGAACCAACACAGTCTTTCACAGGTCTAATGCAGCCCATTTTTAATAGAGAGAAGAGGGCTGTTTCCCCACTTGATCCCCCAATGGGGTTAGAAGGGGTTGACTTTTCCATCTCAAAGAGGTTAAAAGAAGTGACTCATGAGAAATGCATTTAAAAGGCCGTGTGCTGTGTAGACACAGGGGTATTTTGGGAACTGTTTCCAGAGCTTCTGTTTTATGGGTGTAGACACTGGGCGGAGCTGAGGTGAAGAGCGGGGACCTGGAATGGAAAACAGAGGGATAGGACCTCCTATTTCCATAGTACAAGAAGGTCCAAGTCACCTACTAATAAAGCACCTTAAATTTGGGTCCTTTTCCCCAGCTGGTGCTGGAGAGGAGAATGGGAGGGGTGCCCCTGGGGCTCTTAAAGGCTGGGCTGGGTTTCTAGAATCCCTTTCCTGGTAAGGAACTGCATTCCAGTCCTGCCCTTCCTCTTCTCTCCCAGCCCCTCCCCATCATCCCTCCATCAGCCCACACCTCTCTTCCTGCCTCCTTCTGCTTCTGGAAGGATCCCAGGGCCCAGGATCATAAAAGCTGATCTGTAACAATTTCCACTCACTCCCCTGGAAAGCTAGGGAAGGGAAGAAAAACACACACAATACCCATTCCCCAAAAGTGGTACCCACAAGAGTCGTCAGCCTGAGCTGATCCACAGAGAAGGTGATGACGAGGAGACCTAGAACAGAGCTATCCAAATCATGAGAACCACATGGTGTTTTAAATGTCCTAGTAGCCACACTAAAGAAGGTAAAAAGAAGAATGTGGTAATATGTTCTGTTTAACCCCATATATCCAAAATGTTACCATCTCAACATGCAATCATTATTCAAAACCTACTACTACATGATTTTGCACTTCTGTTATCATCCTAGCAAGTCTTTGCAATCAGGCGTGTATTTCACACTCAGAACCCGAGGCTTACATTGCCACGTGGGATGGCACAGCTCTAGAGGAGAAAGAGAGGCAAAGGGAAGAGAAAGGAAAGGGAAGTGAGAGGGTGGCGAGAAGGGGACTCGGAAGGGGCAAAACATCCTCAAGGTGATAGCAGTGTGCTGTCCACCTGCTGGGAAGCAGGTGAAGAGTTCATCACATGTCACTCAGGACCTTAACGTCTCTGATCTTTGCACCCCTACACTCCATGGGCTCCTGAGAGGTAAGGGAGCCTCTCAAGCCTGCCCCTCCCAGGGGGCAGGGGGCTTGCCCCAAAAGGAGGACCTTCTGCAGAGTGCCACGCTAGTTTCCCAGGGCCCACGTGAGGTCCCTAATGGAGAACTTCCAACTTCTGCCTTCTTGGTGCTCTGTGTCTCCTGTAGGAGTAGAGAGCTAAGCAGTAGCTGGAGGCCACAAACCTGCTCACAGGGTGCGTGAGAGAGGATGGGTGGGCACTCCCAGAGGCAGGGGCTTAACCTGGGATGCACAGGAGGACTCCTAGAGTCCAGGGCTCCCATGGAGTCACGTGTCCATGCGCTGGCCTGGAGAGGTCCGCGGCATGCGGGTATCCTCCCAGGGGTCTGAGATGCCCAGTGAGAAAGGCCTCGCCCGAACTCCCTTGGGGAAGCCTCCGCAGTGCACAGGGCATCTTACCTTCCTTCAGCATCCCCACTTTGAGGCATTTCATGAAGCGGCAGGCCTGGCAGGACTTACGCCTCCGTTTCGTGATCTCACACTCGTTGGTGGCCGGGCAGCTGTACTCGATGTTCCCTGCAACCAGATACAGACAGGGTTGCCAGGTGCCATCCAGGGCCCCGCCCGCTGGCCAAAGGCCTACAGTGACCCCACGCTGAGGATCCCGTAGGGTAGCAGTTCTCAAAGTAGGTACTTGTCAAAATGTTCCCAACACTCTTAAATGCAAAGACCCCAGTTCCCGAGGTCTGGGTGGGTCGGGCAGCTAGAGCTTCGAAGAACGGTCACCCACTGGGCTGGGACATCAAAACTCACGGAGGGGCTGTCCTCAGGCTCCATTGTACCTCAGTCTCCCCATGTGGCACATGGAAACCATTTTCTATTGGGTTTTCTGAGAACACATGTGAGCCAGGTTCTACCACTGACAAGTGCCTCCCGGCAATGAAACTACTGAGTCCCTACGACGGAGCGCCTGTGTGCTGAGTGCTCGCAATGGCGCGGTGACTGCTCTTGTCCCCATTTTGTACTGGTGAGGAAACTGAGGCTCAAAGAGGCTCATGTGCCCAGGATGCCTTAGATCTCTCTCTCTCTCTCAAGTCCAGGTGGCCCAAACTTTTCCCACCCCATTTCCTGCAGGGACCAGGGCTGGAGGTCAACCTCTGTGCTTGAGGATGGGAGGGGACAGGAAGGGAAGGGATAAAGATTCTGTGTGCTCCTCTCCTCTGTTACCTAACCTTAACCATGTCACTCTGGCTTGTGTGGCTTCTTGGGAAATAATTGCAACACTCACATAAGCACGGTAAAACTTAAAAGATAAATGGAAAGGAGGAAAACTCATACGTAAACTGATTTATCCAAGTCTACCCTGGCTTAGAAGCTCTTAGAGGCTGGCCCCCTGCCCACACCTCGCCTCAGTGCTGTCTCTGCCCCAACACCCCTGTTGCTTTGCAGAAGCATCAGTGCCTGGAATTCAGTGATCTAGGGTCCCAGGCCTTTGCTCCCGCTGCTTGGAACGAGCACCATTCTGCTCCCAGCACCTCCTCGCCTGGCCTGTGTGCATCTCCAGGCCCCAGGTAAGCAGGTGTTCCTTCTCCACCCCATCACCTGTGTTGCAACTATCTCCTCCTAGACCGGCTCCTCTCTGCAGTTCAAGTGCCTGGCACACAGTAGGTGCTCAATGCCCCCTGAGAGCTAACACTAACCAGTGCTTACTATGAAGCAGCCACAGTTCTGCTTTCCATACATTGAAACTTTCACTTTTCCAACCACCCTGGAAGCACGTGTCTTTCTCTCTATCTTACAGATGAGCAAGGTGAGTAGAGTCCCAGATGAGGCAGAGCAAGGACTTTAACCCAAGTGGTTTGGTTCAGTGTCTGCTCTGAACCACTACAGGGAGCTCCTAGGGCCACCCACTGTGGGTCTGGGTAACTCTGCCACCTCAGGATGCCACACGCATGCCGCTAATTTTCATGTTCCCTGGTCACAGCGGCACAGCCAGTCTGTCATGCCTTGAAGGAGGATAGGTTCCAGGTTTCCCAGGGCTGCTGCTCCAGCAGAGGGTCAGTAAGTGTCTGCTGATTTGACACTGGTGTCCTCCCAGGATGAGAAGACAGAGCGATCATAAGAACTCAAGCCATAGTCTCGACCCTGTGTGTATGTGTGTGTGTGTGTGTGTAGAGGAGAGAGAAAGAGAGAGATAGAGAGATACCATATTTCTAATTTTATTTATTTATTTTTTGTTCCTTTCAATTTGTTTTATGGCCCCCGCGGCTGACTGCCAGCAAAGCCTTGTAATTTCTGTAAGAGCCTCCTCGATAAAGCGATGAGATTAATTCATCAGAATTCCCGTGGTCCCTTGAGGGCAGTCTAAGAGAGCTCAGGAGTGGGGAGAGGCATCTGTCACACACACACACACACACACACACACACACACACCATCACCACCACCCCCAATCTCAGGAGTGGCAGGTTTGGGGGCAAGCTCTCCCAGGACAGGGATGTGGTCAATGGCCTGCATATATTCAGGGTTCTAACTTGGCAGTATGCCCAGGACAGACACATGCAGACCCACTTCAGGCAAGTCACCTAACCTCTCTGGGCCCCAGTTTCCTTATCTGTTCAATGGGCACAGTATGCTCCCATGTCACAAAATTGTGTGGATTCGGTGACAGAGAGCACGTAAAGGGCTTAGTGCTGTGTATGCACTGGCAAACACACAACCAAGGTTACTGTGCTTATTTTTACATCTAGCCAGGCTGCCAGGGCACAAAGAGCCAGAAGGCTCCTGGGGAAGTCTTTTGTAGGTGTCAGACCTGAAGCTAGCCACTCATTTGGACCCTTTAGGACATTAAGATAGGCCTTCCAGAACTCTCTCTCAGAGTGGATGCTGTGAGTGCCATGGGAGGGAGGCAGGAATGTCCAGAACCTGACCTGGACTTCTGTGTGACCTTGAGGCAGAGGGCAAATCCCTATCCTCAACCCTCTTTGACCCTGTGCCCCAGGAGAAGGGCACCCCCACCAGCTTGCTGTCCTTGAACAACGGCAAGGAACGGCGGTCCTCTCTTGGAGGTCAGGGATGGGGCTGTGGGCTAATGACAGAGCGACAGAGCGTGTATGGGCTGGGCTGGTAGTCACTTGGTTCCACTCCCTGCTTTATCTCATCCTGGAGGACAGAGACTATGCCTTTCTTCTCTGCTGGTCCACTTCCCTCAGCTCTCCTCCCTCCCCTCCAGCTTCCCCACTGGCTGGATGATCTCATTCCTGCCACTGGTTCAGCTTCCACGGAATAGGCAAGGATGGGCAGCCAGACTCACCGCCTGTGCTTCACACCCTTATATCCATCTACCGCTGCTTTCTCACACTTCCTCAAACTGAACCCACCCTCACCAAGCCTGTACCTCTTACTGTGTTCCTTGTCTCAGCAAAGGGGCCACTGGCCACCCCACCACCTAGGTGGCATCCTGGACACTTCGAAGGTCCTTTTTATCCCACATCCATGATATTTCCTCCATCCTTCCCCTTCTGCCTCAGCTAGTTTCAACTCTCAGCATCTCTTGCCTCACCTTTAATGTGCTAGCCTCCTCTGTCCCATCCCCGCTTTCACCCTGCCTCTGGGGGTCATTAATAACTTCCCTGTGCAAAATCCCTCAATGGACCTCCGGTTCATCATGGCACATGAACACATATGTCTGTGGACCGTCCCAGAAGCCCACTACAGGGCAGTGCAGGAGTGAGAACTCTCACAGAAGAATGGAGGGAGCAGAAACCGAAGTTGCTAACAAGGGGCATCCAGATAAGAAGTAAGCCCTTGGTCCTGCCGAGCCTTAGAAACCCTCAGGTGTTGAAGACTCAAGACTCAGCAGAAGATGGAGTGAGGTATGGGGTGGGAAACAAGAAGTTGCTGGAAGTCTGTACTTAAGGAGTGCTTATATGCCACTCCATGTGGCCACCAAATGTCTCCCCATGACCTGCGCCAGAGAAGTCAACTTAGTCCCTGGAGAATATACACAAGTGAAGTCTGGACTCAGGAACCCCAGCGGAGGTAAGTTGAGGCTGAACAGAGGGTGACTGAATATTGCATACTGAACAGAGAGACTGCCCAGCCCACCCCCAAGCCCACCCCCAGATTTCTAGCAGCCAGAGGCACAGTCCACCTCCTCCCAACCTGAAGATCAGAGTTTGTAGGATTCTCCTCTGGGAGAATGAACGGCATCAGAGAAAAGCCCAGCAGATAAGCCGAACAAGATAAGCCCCAGCAGAACAAGGGGCTGTTCCTTGTATGGTTTTTACCCCTGTTGCCATTTCAGACAGTCAGGGTTACCAATGCATTTATGGAAAGCCTTAATATGAAAGACCAACCAAAACAAATGGGGGGAAAGCATGCAGAAGGAAACCAGGGCAAAGCAGGAAGCAGAAACACACCTCCAGAAGCAGTGATCAGCACGCCGTTGACTTGAGAGGAAGAGATACTGCGTTTATGAAACAAGAACATTGAGCAAAATAAAGAAAGTAGAAAATGAGGCTCATGGAAACTAAAAGTATGAAAGCCACAAAAATGTCAGAAGAATTGTCTAAAGAGCTACTTTCTCTAGAATAGATCAAAAATCAAAGAGATGGGTAATAGGCTAGAAAAGATGTAAGAATTAGAAGATTGATTCTGGAAGCTCCGTGCCCAATTGTCAGGAGTTTCTGAAAGAGGAAATGCTGAAGAGGAAGTTTTCACAAAGGGAGAAAGGACGGGAGGGAAGGAGGAGAGATGAAAATCTCTAAGGCCTAAAGAATATGAGTGTCCGGACCAAAGGGCCTGCTGAGAGCCCAGAAGAATGAATGAAAAAAGACCTGGACAAAATTATAGTGGTGGAGAACAAATTAGCTGCCCGGGTCGGGAGGGGGAGAGGGAGGCCCGGGTTGTGGACCTGCCACAGGCATCTCGGTGGTGAAACTGCATAGAAACACACACATGAACATGCACGGCTGGTGAACTCTGAGTAAGCGGGTGGATTCTGTCCACGCCAGTGTCCTTACGTGAGATGGGGGAGGCGGGGGAAAGGTGTGGAATCTGCGTGTACGGGATCTCTCTGTACTGTTTCTTACAACCGCCTGGGGATCTACAATCACACCAAAACAAAAATAGGAAATTAATAATAAATAATGCAAAGATCTCAGACACACAACGGAGATTTTTATCATAACATTTCAATCATGAGGCCAAGAAAGAAGACCCTAAGAACTTGCAGAGGGAGTAAGAGAGAAGTCAAATGCAAGGGGCCAAGAGTAAGGTTGGCCTCTGCATCTCAGACCACAAGGGAACAGCCCCTGTGAACACACACACACCCAGTACGCACGTACTCGCTGCTCTTTATTGCTACGTAGCACTCTACCCAACTTCACTCATTTATCTCTACCGTCTGCTTTGTCCTCTGCAGTTTCTGGGTACCTAGAACCATGTCTGGAAAGGAGTGAGGCCTCCACATACATTTTCCAATTGAGTGAATCGAATTTCTTTTTTAATCCTCATCTGATTAAAAAAAAAAAATTTAGAGAGGAAGGGAGGGACGGAAAGAGAGAGAGAGAGACACTGATGTGAGAGAAACATACAGCAGTTGCTTCCCATATACGCCCCAACTGGAGATTGAACCCGCAACCTAGATATGTGCCTTGACCGGGAATCGAACCCGCAACCTTTTGGGGTATAGACAACACTCCAACCAACTGAGCCACCTGGTCAAGGCTGAATTAAATTTCTTGACAGGAGTACTAGAAACTAGAAGGCAAAGCAGCTTCATCCTTCCTTTTCCTGAAATGCCTCTTGGCAAACCTTCTACATCCTTGAAGCTTGGGTCTCACAGGGTCTTCTTGGTGACGTTCTCTTCCCTTCTGCCCCAGGTAGGCCCACATGGTCCTTCAGGTTTGCCCTACAGACGTCATCCATCACTCATCCCCTCGACCTCCCCCCACATACTTAACGCAACTAGCTTAGTGTTTCATAGTCACAGTTTTGCGTATTGCCCTCCCTCCCGAACTGTGTGCTTACTGGAGACAGAGGTCATTAGTTAGATCTTCCCTTTTTGTATGTTGAGTACAGTGCCTGAAACCTGAAAACACCTGTCGATCAAAGCAAATGAGTTGAAAGCAAGAATCCCCAAGCTCAGAATCCTAGAGTTCAAAAGTAACCTCTCTCAGTGGTCAAATGCAATCACTTCCCCTGGGTCCTCCCTGTCCGGGTCCTTCCTGAAGCCACAGACACCACTCACACCTCTTAAAACCCACTCCTCTGAGAGACTCCACCTCCCTTCTCTCTACGGGGACTTGCAACACCTCTGACTGTCACAGGATCCCTCACATCCAATCCCAGATGCTTTGGATGCTGAGACTGCAGCATTATTTTATGTCCCACCAAGACAGAAAGGGGAAAAGCTGCCAATCCAACTAGGACTGTGCTTCCTTGCCGCTAGCATTTTCATTTCTTTCTTATAGAAGAGCTCCTTGACATTTATTTAGATACAGATTTGATCACTAGCATTCTTGTGTGTATATGAAAGAGAAAAGTGGGGGGAAAACTTCCCGGAGTGTGAGTCTCCAGGATCATTTTTGATCAGGGTCATTGTTTGCCTGTTTTCACACAGAATATTCCTCTCTGCTAACAAGGGGGTGGTGCTTCTTAAGTGGGTCCTTTATGTCTCAGTGTTTCCTTCCAGGTCACTGGCCCCTTTCTGCAAGCTTTAACGTGTCTGTGAGGGCAGTGACAGCCACACACAGCTGTCACCTAGGGGTCAGTGACTAGCACACAATCCGACTCGGGGATGGGACATGGAGGAAGCGTGCATCTTGGAACTGATGAAATCTGGTACTTCTCAGTCTCCTTCAAGGCTCTTACTCCCCACCCCCTTCCTTTCCCCTCTGCTCCTTAACTGTTTCCCCAGGAACATGCTCTCCAGGAGCACTGTTAAATCAGGTCACTGGTAATCAGGTCACTGGCCCTGCCCCACAGCCTCTCCTGATTCAGCAGGTCTGGGGTGGGGCTAGAAATTTGCATTTCTCAAGGTCCCAAGTGAAGTCTGTGCTTTGGGCCTGAGGACTATACTCTGAGAACCACGACCCTAAAAGATCTCATTAGACCCCAAACCTCACTCAGATTCTGCTCTTGGCCCCCAGGTCCTGATTTCCAAGTCTCCGGGTTAAGTCCTGTGAACTGATCAAACTCGACATGTACCAAACTTTACCCGTTCTTCCAACCCCTTCCTCACTGCCTGCCCCACTTCCGCCAGGAAAATCCTTCTTTCTGGGTTTCTTTCCCCTAACAGCCTCACTGTCTCCAAAATCAGTCATCTACCATAAGGGTCAGTCTCATGTCCAGTCACTATTCTTTCTACCTGACTCCCCTTTCAAAAGTTTCTCAAGCCCAGCCCGTCCTTTAATCTCTGCGGCTGTCCTGGTGCAGAGGCCTCTATCTTCCTGGGCCTGCTGAGATCACCTCCTAACTGGTCCGCCTGCCCCTGGACTCTGCCAAATCCAGACCATCTTCCATATCATTGCCAGAATCATCTTGCTGAAAGGAGATTTGGCTCATTCCCTGCTCAAAAACCTTCAATGGCTTCCTGCTGTCGAGCATTAAAAAACAAAAACAATTACTATTCATTTCATGGTTATCATATGCCAGGCAATAAGCTAGACACGTTACAAGTCTGTCTCATTTAATTTCTGCCATAACATTCTGGGAGCAGGAACTCTTTATTAGCCCCATTAGTCCCATTCTTGACAAGGAAATTAAGGCCCAGAGAAACTAAGGAACTTGCCCAGGTTGGCACAACTAATTGGGAAGCTGGGATTCTGGGCCAGGTGAAGCAGCCCTCGTGCGGGACGACCATCCCTCCCACAGCTTGGGAAGCCCTTGGACATCCATCCCATCATCTGCCGCTGAGCCCCCGCTTTCCTTAGCAGAACACGTTCATCTCCTCCAGGCCCTGCTCTTGCCGTGCACTGTGCTTCCTGCCACGCGCATTAATGCTTCACTCCTGCTTAAACGCCTGTCCTCTGGGGAGCCCTCCCTGTCCTGTCTGACCTCTGCGTCTCACCTGACTTACTCGCCAGCTGTGCCTCTGAAGAGAGAAATCGTGACTTGTTCTCCCTCTCATTCCTTCAGTGCCCTCCAGACAGTGGCCAGTTTGTGGGCCTGTTGACTCTTGTGTAGATGAGGAAACAGAGGCCAGAGGACCTACATCCCTGCCCAAGGTTAACCGGCTGGCATGTGGTATCCCACTCCTGACTTTCACCCACTCCTGGCTTTGTCTCTGCACCCCTGTTGTCTTGTGTCCCCTAGGATCCTCCAGCCTTTTTCTCCAGGACAAAAGGCTTGGAGGTGGTCCAAGACAGAATAACCCATCAATCATGCCCCTGCCCTTCTCCACGGGGAGTTTCCTTCCAAGCTGGCATCTGGGCCCTGGGTGTACAGAGGAAGCACAGTGCCAGGGCCTCTTGCTCACTTGCTCCTCCTCGTCTTAAGTCACAGACCCAGGAGCTGCTCAAGGGGCCTCCCAGTGGCCTGCCAAGTTGGCCATATGCCCTGGGAACTTAAGGAGGGGTCCAGGGTGGCTTTACCCTCTGCACAGCCCCTGGGACCATGCATCGTGTGTTCGTTTCTTCGTCCGTAGCTTTTGTTCCACTTAGAAGCAAATACAAGTGTGGCACTCACCATGGCCCCGTGACTTCGCCAACCTCCCCCGCCCATCTCCTTCCGCTCTGCCCTCACTCACACCTTGGCCTTCCTTCTGGTCCTGAAACACAGCGCTCTTTGCTCTGCCTGTGTGCTGGTCCCAGGAGGCTTTCACGTACTTCCCCTTACCTGGCAAGCCACCTTGTTAGCACTTCCTGCCCTAACCCTCCGTCTATGTGAGGTCCCCTCTGTCAGTCACCTTTAGTCTCTGGTTTTTCTCCTCGTAATTCTAGCCTCAGTCTGTCATTGTGCTTCTTTATTTGTTGTTGTATTTCCTGTCTGCCTTCCTCCTTAGAAGACAAGGCCACTAAGGGAGGGCCATTGCTCCATTTCAGCTCCTGGGACAGTGGCTGGGACTAAACCACTGCTTCATAAGCTCACACGTAAGGCAGAACCTTTCCCCAGATGTTGTCCTTTAGAAAAAGAAGTTGCTGAATATTTGAGTCTTTAAGAAGCCTCGTATTAGAGGTGCTGTGTCAATCACTTTACATTGAACAACTGCCATTTGAGAAGGCCGCTATCGATGCGAGTCCCCCGAGTGAATCGACAAAGGGGGTCAAGAAATTTTACACAAATTCAGCTATTGCTGAGAATAGGACCTCACAATGATGGCCGTTCAGTGTCAGAAGCAGTCCAGACCTGACACGTCGTGGAAATCACGCCTGCAAGCTGGCGCAGATGAAGACAACTGCCCTGATGGTCTAGAATCCGTACTTATGGCTCAAAGTAAAACTTTTAGGGATAGAAACCCGAACATGCTCGTAAAATCTCAAGTAACGGAAATGGACGTGAAGAGCATCCTGAGGCCCTGTGTAAAGTGCCTCAAAAAGTGGCCCTGGGGCAGGCACAGACACTGTTATCAGAGATTCATTGAAAAGTTCGGTAAGCCTCGAAATGTGAGTAGTAAAAGATTTTCAAAAAATACAGTGTTTTACACAACATGACTTAAAATGAAATATAACAAAAATTAACGTGTTGTTGTAAGTAGACATTGGACTATTTTATCTAGATCCCTGAAAGTTTATATGCACAAACCTTTGGTTTCTCCTCACTGGGGATCACTTTCTATTCAGACACTTTGAGAATTTTCTGTGTGCCAGGTACTGTGGTGGATGTGGGGCTCAGTGAAAAACCAATGTATATGGAATGCTATTCCCTGAGCACTTACAGTCTTCCTGGAGAATTGGACAAGTCATTGCAATAGCCACACAGTGTGGCCAGCCTTGCTGGTGTGCTGGGAGATTTATAGGAGCACCCAGGAGGGGCACTACACATGGCAAATGAGAGGAGGAAGTCCAAGAAGGCTCCCTGGAGGAAATGCCAGCTAACTTAATATCTAATGGACAAAAGTAGGGACTAGAGGTTGGGACAGAGAGCAAAGAGAAGACTAGAAGACTATGTGCGAAGTCTAGAAATTGAAAGCATGGGATGAGTTCTGGGAACTAGAAAGCAGAGCAGTCAGGCCGACCTTCAGCCTGCAAGGGATGGGGGCACAAGATGAGGCTGCAAGGTCACCGTGGGGGGACTGCAAAGGACATCGTCAACCACATGCGGGAGCTTTGATTCTACCCACTCTACCCACAAGAAGACAGAAGAGTGACATGTTCATATGTGCGTTCAAAAAGGTCTCTCTGGCAGCACTGAAGGCAACAGACTGGGAAGGGGTAAGCCTGGCAGCTGAGACCAGGGGGATGGAGAGAAGCCGTTGGGTTGCAATGGAGAAGGCACAAAGGGCAGGAAGCAAAGTTAAAGAAAAGACCCATTTCTAGCTTAAGTTCTGGAGTGGTTGGAACTGAATTGGGAATGCAAGGAGAAACACTTGACGTTTAGCACTTGTTGCCTTTGGGGGGCTCCTGGGACACCTGCGTGGAAATGTTCATTGGATGTTAAAGGAGCTGGAACGCAGGGAGAAGTTGAGGTCAAGGGCTGTGGAATTGAGACTCTGGTCCTGATTCCAGGGGCAGTCGAAGCCAGGGCAGGAGGAGATTTTAAGCACATAAGAGAGACTTAGAGGTGAGTTCAGAACTGAGAGGAGGAAGAGAAGGGGAATACTAGCAGCTGAAGTGTGAGGGCAGATCTCTTTCTTTCTTACCTGGAGATAGGTATTTAAATGCTAAAAGAGAGAAGGAGACTGTAGGGAGTGAGAAGAAGATAAAAAAGAGGAGATAATGGGTAGGAGGGTCTCTGGGAAGTAGGGAGGAGACAGATTCAAAGCTGGCAGCACTGGGCCTGGGGGAGGAGACGCCTTCCAGCAGCACTGGGTGGCTATAAATAACTACACAATGGATGAGTGGAAGATACTGCAGATGTGGGAGAGAGTGGGTCAGTTTGGTGGCAACAGGCTGAGGGAGTTCCCATCCGAAGCTTCTAGTTTCTCAACAGAACAGGAGGCAGGGTCAATGCTGAGAATGAGAGAGGACCACGCCAAGGAGTAGGGCCTGGAAAAGGCCCCAGGGCAGCTCCCTCAAAGTTCTCCTCATTGCTTCGGTACTCATTACACAGGTTTCTGCTCCTCTGGGGGTCAGGGTCATGGTCCAGAACCTGGCACTCAGGCCTAGGACCCAGAAGCCACAGAAAGGAATTCCATCTCCTAGGGGCAGGCTCACACTACTCTAATGGAGAAAGATGATGTAGAAGCCCAGAGAGGTCTGCACACTCAAGTACAAGCAGACACTGACTGGCCTAATCCAGTTCACTGCAAGCAGAAGACAGAAGACCCATGGGAGAACTAGATCACATCTGGCCGACTCATTTTCCTGGAAGTGGTGTCTTAGACAAGGCCCTCTTTGTATTCTATGCCCCTGAGGTGGATCAATGCTTTTGATGGGCACATTATTCCCTTTAGATATGCTAGTAAATTCAATCACTTGGAGGGTTAGCTCCTTTGGAGTCTTTGGAGCTCAGGAACGTGCCTTTCTAACCTAATTCTGAGCTCGTCTACTGTGGGTGACTGTCACCACAACCCCAGCAGGGACAAGGAACTCCTCTCCATAGCAAAGAATCTGGCAAAAGTTGTAATAAGCACTTGACGGGCAGGGGCACCGCATCCACCCTGTTTGATGCTGTAGTGCAAGGGCATGCGCGTTTTTTCTGTTTTAGGCTTTGTGGCCAGGAGGTCTATGTTGCAGCTACTCAGTGCTGCTGTTGGACCATCAAAGCAGCTCGACTATATGAAAACCGATAGGTGTGGCTGGTTCCAATAAACCTGATTTACAAAAGCAGGTGGCAGGCCTGCAGGCCGTCCTTTTCCCACCTCTCCTACCCACTCCAGCCACCCCCAGCAGGGCCAAGCACACAGTCAGTGCTCAGTAAGTACTTGTAGAGAAGGGATGGCTGAGGCCTCTCTCCCTAAATCTGTCATGACATCCTTGCTTCTGCAAAGCTTCTTTCCATATTGGTGCAGTCACTGAGTTGAGCAGACTAACGTGACCTAAGGAGGAAGGTGGGTGTGAGCGAGCGTGATTTTCAGAGCTATCCAAGCATTCACTGATTTGTGAATGGATCATTCCATGATGAAAGGTCCTCAGAGAAAGTCGTTGGACTTTTGAAACTATCCTTCTTAATCGGGTAGGTGCTTAGGAAGCTGCCCAAGGCTACACCTGCAGACCTAGGTGCCCTAAGCTTCGGGAGGGCAGGCCTCACTCATCTCTAGCTTCCCCTGCAGCTCCTCACTCAGAGCAGTGGCTCCATAACGCTCACTCAGTTCTTAGCTTGGCTCTGCGACCCTGCAATTAATCACAGGCCATTTTTCCCCCTCTTCTGTACTTTACTTATTTTTTTCCAATTTTTCTACAATGATTACATTCAGAAACAACAGAATT
This sequence comes from Desmodus rotundus, assembly GCF_022682495.2. Classification (NCBI taxonomy): domain Eukaryota; kingdom Metazoa; phylum Chordata; class Mammalia; order Chiroptera; family Phyllostomidae; genus Desmodus; species Desmodus rotundus. Next base: position 117,534,561 of record NC_071393.1, on the reverse strand, counting down.
AGAATCTTTGTTAGAACCAAACCAAAGAGTTAATAAAGTAAGCCGAGTTCACTGTTCCCTGTTCAAGATAGAAACCTCCTTCCAGTGACAAACGCCAAACTCTCCTCGAGAGAAAGAGGAGACAAGCTCGGCTTTGCCTGCGCTGGAATGCTGCTGTTCGCCGTTTGACTTCTAGGAAGAGATCATTATCCTATTCGTGGTAGCAAATAAGTAAGACTATTTACAAATCCTCCTCCTGATTTGCTAAGGCCATTCTCAGCACCCATCCTCCGTTGAGAGTGTAAGTGGGGTCGCTGCATCTGTACCTGCCTCTGCCTTCGGAACATTTGGCCCAGAACTCTCCAGGTCATTTAAGAACATGAGAGGGAGAAGGAAAAGTTGTGGTCTCCTAAAAAGCAATGTTTCAAAACTGACTTCACAGAGTCAATCCTACACGATCACTTCCCAGTTTGTGAAGAAAAAAAATATGCTATTTCAGTAAATTAAATTGGTTTAAACATCTCATGTTTATTTGTCAAATATCTGATGATATTGATTAGAAATCGGACAGGAGGTCTTCCACCCTGGCTGAGGCAGGAGCCAGAACCACCATGCAATGCTTTTCAAATCTAGAGATGCCAGGGCCTCTTCCCAGACTTGGGGTACAAAGCTGGCGGGGACCAGATGCATTCGTTCACTGTGCTGGAGGCTAGCACCGTGCCTGGTGCGAAAGTGCTCGATTCCTATTTGCTCAGAGAAATTGTTACCATGGCTCCCTCTGGGGAACGTTCAGGGAGCCAGAGTCAGGAGTTTTCACAAAACTTACTTTTTACTGTTTTGCTCTTTTGATCTGTTTGAATTTTTGCCATTTAGTATTTTGCCATTAGTATTTTCTTTAAAAAGAGTTTCTTTTTTCAAAAAATACTATCTATACCTAAAATAGCTAAAATAATTTAAATCCTGTTAAGTCAAAATATAGTTTTATTTAAATATATGTAATTATAAAAGCTTGCTCTGTAAGATAACACAAATTGTATATCCATTGTCATAGCAATAATATGTCTTAAGTGATATTATAAAAGTGAAAATAATAATTACAAACACTTGTTTTGTACTTACTAGGTGCCAGTGCATATTCTAGGTGCTTGATATGTATTAACCCAACCCTCTTTCACCGCTCCACGTGAGGCAGGGACGTGACCTCTCACTGAAGGTGAGAGCGAGAGGCTAAGGCTTAGGTGCCCTAAGCTCCGACTGTAAGGTAACGAGTGGAGCCGTCCGACCCAGGGGTCCGGGGGCTGGCCGCTGCGCCACACCATCTCAATGAATATGCAGAATCGGAAACATGACCCATCTTAATGCCCACAACTGGTTTAATAAATAAATAGTCATCTGAAGACATCTCAACAAATCAATGTTTGTTGAATGAATACCCTGAGAATCATCCCAGGGAAGCTCGGCCTGCCTCTTCCAAAAGGGAAGTGGAAGGAGGACTGCCTGGGGACAGGCAGGCAAGTCCTGGATGAGGGATCTGGGCCAGGGCCAGGACAGGTGCCCCTGGGTTTTCCCCAGGCTGGTTTGCAGTGTCCGCCCCAGTGGCACTGCCATCTCAGTGACCTGCAGGGGCAGGGCCCTCTGTTACCCCTGTTGCCAGCACCTGGAACAGTGCTTGGCAGATGCTCAGCCGAATGGGTGCTACAAGTGTTCTACCCACGGCTGCCGTTGCAGGAGGAAGCTCAGCTCCGCTGGCCCAGCCGTCTCTCTGGGCTGGTCTGTGCCTTCAACTTCATAACAGCCCATCATCACCCCCAGTTTAACTAGGGGTTGCTTTCCAGAGGGGACCCATCAGGGCGCTGGTACACCTTCATCAGAATGATTCACTCCATTACCCATTAAAAGAGGCAGCCACCCCATAGCCCCTGGGAAACATCTCAGCTGACATGCAGATGCATCAGAAAAACCCTAGAAAACAGGCCACGCTGGGACCTGGACAGGGCGAGTGGCCCGGGGAACGTTTCCTTGCTCAGTCAGCCAGAGCCCACATGAAAAAGTCATGTTCCACTTGTGTAATAAGAGGGGGCTGGGGAGAGAGAGAGACCCTTTATATTTCGAGGGGTTTGCAATTGCAGGGAGAAAAATGCTATTTCCCCCCAAATCAGCTTTTTGAGGGGCACACATTTGAGTGTCCCCCATCCCAGTGAGGGGCGCAGCTGTGATGAGGCAATATGTGAGACAGAAAAGGGGGCCCGTGAATCTCTGTTCCCAACACCCAGGCCTGACCTGGCAGCTAGAGGGAATCACGTAGTTGCCTGTTGGGCTGCACGATGGGGTGCCCCCTCCCACACCCATCCCGGCCCCACTCGCTGCCACTCACCTTGGATGGTCCTCTTGAAGAAGGCCTTGCAGGCCTCGCAGGAGGCCACGCCGTAGTGGTAGCCAGAGGCAATGTCCCCACACACGAGGCACAGGCGCTTGGGGATGGCGTTCAGCATGTACTCGCACTTGATGGCCGAGTCCTCCATGATGCCACTGGCACAGTCCTCGTAGCTCTTGCGACACGGGGTCCCTCCCAGCCCGGCGCCTGCAAACATGGGTGGCGAGTCCAGACCATTGGCGTGGGCGCCCAGGGCCAGGCCAAAGGCGCCACTGGTGTCCGACGAGCTACTGGGGCTGTGGTGGCTGAGGGCATCGATGCCCGAGCATGGGCTGGACGGCTCCGTCTTGATGAAGGAGCCGCAGCTGGAGCTCAGGTGCCGGTCGTCTGCAGACATTCTGTTCAGCAGCCTGTGGACACAGAGAGGGGGAAGTCAGGTCTGAGGTGGCTGAGGTGTGACAGCGTCCCCGGGAATTAGCCCTGGGCTCCGGGCACCAGTGGGTGGGGCGGCGGGGAGGGGCTCTACGCTAAAGCTTTGGTGAGATACAATTCAGCGGAGACTGGGCACAGCCTCAAGCAAGTTTCAGCATTACACCCCTCTTCCCCCAGAACCTTCTGAGTCTTCAAAGAAAAACTGTTTGATCAATAAGCTTCCCGCACAAGAATAAAAGCCATGGTGGCTACACTTGAAAAAGTCTGGGCGTGCCAGGCCCTGGACCGCACACCCTCAGGACAATGACCTGGTAAACCAATTTTGCCGGGTCCCTCTGGGGCTTGGAGCTTGGAGCCTGGAGCCTCGAGAGGGAGAGTGGAGCTTCCCCTCCCCACACCGCCATCACTGAGATTGGAACCAGAGATGCCAAAGGAGCCAGCCAGAGCAAGAAGCAGGGCTTGTGGCTAAGGTCCCAGCTAAACTGGCTGCCCTCTGGGCTTTGCCACTGGCCCAGGGCACTTCTGGAGCGTGGCCGCAGGCCCCCTCTCCCACTTCCCATCCAGGCCCCTGAGCAGGCAGCCTTCCACCCAGCTCTTCCCCTCCGAGAGACAGCAGGAAGGAGCCTTCCAACCCCTACTCCGTGCTTCCTCAGCTGTTTTCCTTAACCTTAAATTTCCACCTCCCCGGCGGATCGCCTCACCGGAGCTTCGTCACCGTGACAGGATCACTGAGAAGCATCTTGTCGTTCCTGGAGGGAAAGCCCCTCCTCTTAGAACCCTGGTGGGAAGGTGGGCGGCAGGGTGTGACCCTCCCAGTCCCAGCTCCCTGGGCGAGGGAAGGGCCTTTCTGGAATGGGCTGGGAAAGCTCACAGCAGGGAGATGAGGCACGCTGCTAGGGAAGCCCAGCTGAGGCCCAGCTCCAGCCCTCCTGGGCCAGCCAGGGCCTGGAGTCAGGAGGTGGGTCAGGGGCCATTAGTCCCTGGCCTGGCCTGGCCATGTGGAGGTAAAGAGGAAGCCAAGGCTTGCATGTGGGGAGCAGGTGAAAGGAAAGGGGGAAAGGTCCTGGAGATGGAAAAGGGCTGGAGAGGTCCAAGGTGCAGCCCGTGAGTGGCAAGAGGGCTCCGGGCTGAGAAGGGGGGTCTCAGAGCTGGGGGCTCCCCTGGGGGAGCAGCCACAGTCCTGCTCCAGTGTCCCTCAGAGGGAACCCCTGTGTTCTGAGCAGCCTACTGAGGGAAGGACTGGTCACCACCTGGGGAAGGGGCTGCCTCCTCATCCCCCCAAAGCCGGCCCCCACTACACAACCTTGGTCACACACCCACGTCACCAAATGCAGCCTTGTGACGGGGAGGGGCCTTCATTGTCCCTGGTCCCACTACTGAGTTCACAGTTAATGTGCTCCCCAGGGGCTGTCCCATTCATCTGCACTCGAAGAAGCTTGGAGATGGGGAATCACTGCCCTGGAGACAGTCCTAATCAGAAACTGGGCGCTGCAGATAAGGAGATAAAAGATAAGGGTAGGGCTCCTACTCTTAAGAAGTTTATTATTTACTGGAATGTGGTGTTTGGAGATAGAGGCTCCCAGGTTCCTTGTGTTCCGAATTGAGCATTCTGAGTCCTCAAGACCTGGGAGACACTTTTCCCACAAGCCCCATGTTTTGTTCACATTGGCCCAGTTGAGGGTCTCCTCTGAGTCCTTTTACATGACTGGCTGGTGACCTGTCATCTTCCTGGGCTTCCCACAGCCACCTATTCCCTTCCATCCACCAGTGGGTCCTGATTTGTCCTCAGGAAACACCATCAGCCTGGCGGGGTATGTAACCTCGGCAAAAATCTCCAGAGCAAATACAAGTGCACCTTTGGGTCCCTCCCCACAACGCCCTTGCGTGGGGCGGGCAGGCAGGGAGGGCTGACCGGGTGCTCCTTCATGTGTAACCCCCTCCTGCCCGCTGCTGTAGGCTCTGCCATTCACAGGAATGTCCCAGGCCGGCTGCGACAAACCCTGCTGGGTGAGACAGCTCCCAGCTCAGCCCTCGGTCCTCACCCCTCCCCCAGAGATCCAGGAGATACACTTGACATAAACAGCAATGAGAGCAACTACTACTTAGTCAGCATGAATTACGTGCTGCCCACTTCAGATGGGTCCTTTGGATGTGCAAGAAGCATGTGTCCTGAGGGAAGAAGAGGGAGAGCCCTGCAGCCACTCCCAGGGGACAACAGGCCTTAAGTGTCCCCGCTGTCTTCCCCCAGCTTCATGGCTCAGACAGCCCCAAAGGACACCAGGGTGGGTGGGGGCTGCCCACTCCAGACCTCGCCCCCAGGCCCAGGTCAGAGACCCTGGGGCTGAGAAGGAAGCAAGGGCCAGTTGGATGCCTGAGTCCCAGCTGAGGGTGGGGGCAATTCTAATGATTTCATTCTTGCTTTTCTCATATCTGTGATCATTTTGGCCCCACTAGAATGTCTTTTCCAGTCGTTCAACCTGTATTTTGGGCACCTACTATGTGCTAAGTGCTAGCCAGATCAGGGGAACATGCCAGGCACAGCCCGCCATGTCAGAACCCTTGCGGAAGGTCAGACACTAACAAACACAAGCGTGCAGTGCTCCAGAAAGGGGCAGGTGGATACGACACTGACAGGGGTCCCCCCGCTGTGCCCCACTGGTCTGGCTTCATTCATGCAGATGTGATGACTGAAACCTTCTCCAGATGTTGCCAAATGTTCCGGGGGTGGAGGGTGCAAAGTCACCCCCAGCTGAAAACCACTGACTTAGGTGTATGAGGGAAGGGGGTGGAAAAGGGGTACAGGAACTGAGGGCTGGGCAAATGAATGGCGCAGCTTTAGGACGGAGGGGCGTGGCGTCAGAAAGGGCAGAAGTGGGAGAAACAGAGGCCTAGAGCGTGGTGGTTTCTGGGGTGGAGGCTGAGGTACAGCAGAAAGAAGGAGCGAGAAAATGGGAAAGATGGAAGAGTGGGGGTGGGGAGAGTGCAGGGGTGAAGACTTGATGGCAGGTCCAGCAGGGGTGGCTGCGGGTGTGGGGCTGAGAGGGTTCGAGGGGGGAGTGCAGCCTCAGAATGGGGGGAACTGGCTGACGCTGTGCTCTGGGGAGGCGGGGGCCATGTGGAGCCCATCATCTGTGGCTGGCCAGGACGCAGTTCCCAGCTGGGTCGATGACTATTGACTCTCCGCAGAGGGGTCAGATGCTGCATCTAGGCAGCCTCTGAAAGAGAGGGGGTCAGCGGTCGAAGCCCCTCAAGGCATCATTTTTCTGGTGATCCGTCCAGAACAGGAGCGTAGCCAGAGCTGCCTTGGCCTCAATTGGCCACCATCTGATTAAACAAGGTCTCCCTCCACCCCCACCCAGTGCTGCCCCTGGCCCTCCCAGGGACCAGGGTGGGGCCCTGTACCCCAGAGCGGCCTGCGCTGATTTGGGGCCTTTCTGCCTCTGCTGGACAACACAATGGGCTGAGGATTTTCCTAACACAGAGACCAACAGAATCCTGGAAGTTCTGAGTGACACCCAGCAGTTGAGAAGTCCTTCCATGGACCTCTAGAGGTTATCACCACGAAGCAATCATACATTTTCAAGCTGTCATCCCAGGCATCTATGGCCCTCGAGACACAAACTCCTGGAGAGAGGAGGGATGGCCTGGCCTGATGAGCGGTGCCTGGCTTGCTCTCCTCTGCAGGGCCGTGTCCACCCCACCACATGCAGAGATCTGGGTCACAAGCGGAGGGGGTGCCCTCAGAGCCCTCCTTGGACTCCGTGCCGGGGCCACCCCCTCAGAGTGGAAACAAGCAGCTGAGCCCCTTGCCGGTTATGAGCCCGCACTCTGGCACCAGATGCGCCAGTTCCACCACGCAGCAGCTGTTCACTGTGAGTCAACAGGTCACCCTCTCTGGGCCGCAGGGTCTTCATCTGTAAAATGGGCTCCACCACAGCTCTCATTCATGGGGTCACTCGGGGTGAGCACGAGCTAACACAGCGAGCACTCAGAGGACGCCAGCTGCTGCTGTGGTCTCCCAGGAAACCCCTTCTAGAAAACCCAGCAGCTGGAGGCCTGCCGTTAAACCCAGCAAAGCTCTTTCCTCGCCAAGTCCCATAGAAGAGCTCTTTGCACATCGAACTTGCCATGTACTAGGAGGGAAAGTGGTTGGTTAGGCATATTAAGAGGATAAATAAGCCTGAAAGGGGCATTATTCTACAGAAGAAAAATGGTTTCTGAACACCTGAGAGACTCTTATGTGCATTTCTGTAGTTGGTCTGCTAAGAAGGGCCACCTGAACTATTCAAGGAAGCCAGCCCTCAGGCCCTCTAGCCAGGCTTGGTTAGGAATCAGCCTCTCAGGCTGATTTGAAAGGAACAAAGCTAAACTTCCTTTAAAAATATTATTCAATTTGCTTCTCCCTAATGGCTAGTGATGCTGAGCATTTTTTCATGGGTCTGTGCACCCTCTGTATGTCCTCCTTGCAGAAGTGTCTGTTCAGGTCCTTTGCCCATTTTTTAATTGGATTGCTTGTCTTCCTGGTGTGGAGTTGTGTGAGTTCTTTATATATTTTGGAAATCAAACCCTGTCCGAGGTATCAATGGCAAATATGTTTTCCCATATGGTTGGTTTCCTTTCCATTTTGTTGATGTTTTCTTTAGCCATGCAGAAGCTTTTTAGTCTGATGAGATCCCATTTGTTTATTCTTTCCTTTATAACCCTTGCCCCAGGGGATGTATTGGCAAAAATATTACAGTGGGATATCTGAAAAAAAACTGTGGTACATTTACACAATGGAATACTATGCAGCAGAAAGAAAGAAGTAACTTCTACTCTTTGCGACAGCATGGGTGGAACTGGAGAGCATTATGCTAAGTGAAGTAAGCCAGGCAGTAAAAGACAAATACCATACAATCTCACCAATAAGTGGAACCTAATCAATAAAACAAACAACAGTGACCAGAGTGGGGGCAGATAATGGGGGAAAGAAGTGGAAGGGACAAGCAAAGGAACATGAACAGAGGACTCATGGACACAGACAATGGTGGTGTGGGATTGACTGTGGGAGTGGGGGTGACGGGGTTGGGGTGAAAAAGGGGGAAAAGGTGGGATGACTGTAACTGGAAAACAATAAATACAAAAAATATTATTCAAGAATGCAGAATGAGTCTTTAATGGGAGTTAGAATGGGGAGGACCATGTGGCTAAATGTGAGTAATTATCAAGGCCCAACATTCCTGTTGGGACATGAATACATGGGCTCTTATTACATGGAAGGGAGGGAAGGAAAGGAAGGAAGGAAAGAAGGGAAGAAGGAAGGGTGAGGAGGCCAATGATGAGTATTATGAACCAAGGATTATAATTAATCAAATTCTGTATATCTGAGATCCATTAATTGTTGGGAACCACCCTGCCTGGTTTCAGAAGCTGTAAACCCCCATGGCTAAGGCTGAGTGAGAGACCTTGGGACCATAAGCCACTAAGGAAACAAAGCTTATCTCCCTGGCAGGAACACCGCCTCTGCCCACTTTACTTCACCCTGCTTGGCCCCCAGTGCACGACCAGCTAGCCAATGACGGGTAAGATTCCTCAAGGGAGGGACGACCTAAGACAGGCATGGTCACGAAGAGGCCCTCAGGGAAGGACTTGGGGGGCTACAGAAAAAAGGGGTGATGGACCCTCGCCCCCCAGCTTTGACATAGCCTGAGTCCTCATTCTGTCTGCAAGAAGTCTCCTAATCTCTTGGTTGCCTTACTTCCCCTGCCTGACTTAAGCCTGAAACAAAGACAGAGGGCTGTGCAGTCCTGTGCTGGAAAGGGCAGATTCCCCGGGGCGATCAGGCCTAAGAAAGAATACATAAAATCCTGTGAAACCTGCTTTGCTAAGAATGCCCTCAGCTTTCTGATAAGGGTCCAAGCACGAAATGAGTTTGTTTCCCAAAGTTTTATAGCCCTTTAGCTAACTGACCCTGACTCAGAATAAGCCCTCAGAGTTCTTTGTGTGTTATCTATTGTTTGATCCTTACTGCCTGACAATGATGAATGAGCTTTACCTGTATTCCTGTGCAAACTGAACCCAATAAAAGCCCATTGAGGAAAAGGCTCCTGGTCCTTCTCCTTTGAGAGATCGGCCACCTTTCCTCCCCAAGCAGATCATGTCTTGGTAGACTTATTCTCATCCATGGCACATGGGGGGGCCCTGCAGGAGGAGCCCCCCCAAAATTAATTACATATATATATAATTATATATAATATTATATATACATATATTTTCTTAAACCCAGATGTTTCTTTAATTCAAATTGACCTTCCCCTTGAGTAGCTTGAGTCCCATACTTTAATAAATGGGGCTTTATCACTATGGCGTGATTAAAATCTTATGTATGTATATCTTTCAATAGTAGATCCATTTTTCTGGACAGCCACACCAGCAGATGGAGTCAGTGAATTGCAAGTCCCCAGAGATTCTCCTGCCTACCCTGGTGACTTTTAGGTGAATAACTAAAGCCCCAAGAAGCTGTGACTTGCTCAAAGTTACTAACTAGAGAGCCAGGCTGGTTGGGGGTTTAGAGACACAGTGAGTTGATGGCCTGCCCCGGAGAAGGAGCCGACTCAGGCAGCAGCCCACCTGCCAGCCTCCATCACCACATGGCTACCACCACACACAGTTCTTATGGTCTTCTGTGTTACCTGGTCTCCTCAGTAACACTTGCCTAACATTCTCTTTCTCTTTTCCCTTTGGGAGCCCCTCTGGGACCCGGGACTGCAAAATGACCCAATAGCAAACTGGCTACAGTGAGAACCTGCCTTCCCCTGTGCACTGGAGCTCAGGCAAAAATCTGTAATTAAGCATCTTGTCGTTAGGAGGATTAGTCAAAACCAGCCTGATCCCGGACAACTGATGGAAATCTCGTTCCACACAAATTACGGAATGGAAAATGATGATGGGTAATTAGTGCCTTTCAATTGGGGCTTTTTATCCATGCCTTTCCAGGCTGCATCCATCATAATGAAAAGAGAGAGGCTCTGCCAAAGGAAGAGGAGACAACTGGACGTGGAGGCGGCTGCCTTGGGACAGCAGGGAGGGCCCGCTGTGGACAGCCACAGCTGGCTCAGACAGCGGCTGCTGCAAATTAGGACCCCCCCCTACCAAGGAGGCCATTTCCACCTTGGTCATCTCAGTTGAGTGTCCTTAGGTAGGACCCCAAAATACCTGGAGGCTCTCACTTTAATCCATTTGGCCAACTCTGGCCTCTGACTGCCACAAAGGATATGTTTGGAGGAAGGACAGCTTCACACATTCAGAATATGCCCCAAACACACCTCTAGCATTCTTCCTTTCAATAGCTATTGGAGAGCTGATGTCTTCGAACTTAACTCTTCTCGACTCCCTGTACCAAGTACTGATGGGGCATAAGCATCCCACCTGCTGTCGTCGATCTGGCAGTTTCCAGATGACGTGTGATCCTCCCAGTAGCCGAGCTGCTGGGCCTTAAAGCCTTGGGCTGCAGCTGGACTGCCTGAGTTTGATTTCCAGCTCTGTCCCTTACAAGTCAGTTAACCTTTCTGTGCCTGTTTCCTCATCTGTAAAATGAGGGTGATCATTATCACCTTATAAGGTCATCTTGAGGATTACTGACCTAATACAGAAAAGAGCTTGGAACAGTGCCTGGTATACAGCAAGTGCTCAATAAATAAATGTTAGCAGTTACCAGTTCCTAGCACTCCTTTTTGGCAATGAGGAGATGGCTTCCATTCACAGCCTCTAAAAAGGTCAATCCCATTGCAAGCAAGACTGGCTCACTCCCTCTCTCCATCATTCATCCATCTGTGCATCTACTTCACCACCCATTTAATCATGCATTTGCACGCCTCCCTGCATTCTGGGACTTCCACTGAGAAAGTCCCTTTTCAGGCAAAGGGGCCCCTCATTCAGGCACTACTAGAACCAACTGTTAGAGCTAACTAGCCTCTCTCCCAGGAGGGGACATCCCACTCCAGCATTCATTTTCTCTCTCTCTCTCTCTCTCTCTCTCTCTCTCTCATTATTCCAGAACGCAGAATGAGCCTTTAATGGGGGGTTAGGGCGGGGAGGACCACGTGGCTAAATGTTAGTAATTGTCCAGGCCCAAAGTTCCTGTTGGGACATGAATACATGGGCTCTTATTATATGGAAGGGAGGAAAGAAAGGAGGGAAGGAAGGAAGGGAGGGAGGGAGCGAGGGAGGAAGGAAGGAAGGAAGGAAAGAAGGAAGGAAGGGCAGATGGGGAGGCCAGTGAGGAGTATCATGAACCAAGGATTATAATTAATCAAATTCTGTGTATCTGAGATCCATTAATTATATAATTATTATATATAATATTATATATATATTTTTTCTTAAACCCAGATGTTCACACACACACACACACACACATGAGCTTCTGCAGGAATTTCCAAATTCTTACAGATCTCCACGCCACTGGCCCAGCTGACGGGCCCAGGGGTGTACACCGGATCCAGCAATGAGTCTCCCCCATGAGATCTGTGCCATCACGTCTGCCTCTCTAGGGACAGAGGCAGTAAGATGGACAGGTTAAGTGTGAACAAGGTCATACTTCACCCCCATGTGCAGCGAGGGAGAAGACTACGGAAGCTGGCAGCAGAGAAGGGTGTTGGCCAGGGGCAGAGTCCTGGGAGCAAGCCTTCGTCACGGTTGGCGGGTGTTCACAAGTCCAGCAGCACCTCTGCTCAGGGGGTGAGAAGAACCTGATCCCCTGACTCCAAGGCTCACACACAGGGGTTCTGACACGTGACCAGAAGAACAACTCACACACCATCTCATTCATTCACCGCCTCCCTTCCCCATTCATTTCATTACCAATTCTTGAGTATCTGCGGGGAGGGGGGCAACACTTTTCCAGCCCTGTGGACAGGTTACTGGCCTCAAGGAGTGACAAGTCCCTTTTCACTGACTGTAGGCTATACCATTTTTTTTTTTCATGTTTTAACATCTTGGCAATCAGAATGCATCTTGAAATGATAGCATGCCATAGTTTAATTAAATTAGTGGTTCCAAAAATAATGGTGTCTTTAACAATAGATGAGGTCATAGATTCAATGAAATATGGTAACTATAGCTGAGACTGTTATGAGTTCACCCAAAGCAATTTCATTTTCTTCTAGACATCAGAAATAGTACATTTCCCAGTTTGCCTTTCGGTTAGCTGTGGCCACAAACTCATCCTGGCCAATGGAATGTGGACAAAGTGATATAAGCTATAAAGTCCCCCTTTCTGGCCCATAAAAATCTCCCATGACACTCCTGCCCCCTCTTCCCTCTCTCCCTCTGTCTCTTTCCACCCTGCAGGCCACACAGGATCTGGGCAAAGGCTCTGAGGATGCAGGCAGAGGATCCAGCTGGGGGCTCTGAGGCCCTGGAGGGTGGCAGAGCCACAAATTGGAAGGAGCCCGGAGCCCTGAAGAACATCTTCAAAGGCTGCCTGTTGAACACCCTCACCAGAATGTTGAGTGGGCAAGAGGTAAACTTCTGCTGGGTTAAGTCACTGAAACACAGTGACTAGTAATCATAGCTAGTGGTACCCACCAAAGAGTATCGATTCAGTTAATGATAGGTGCTGCAAAGAAAGAAGAAGGAAGGGGACAGGTGGTAGGTGGAGTGTCCAAATGTGGTGGCCACAGAAGGCCTCTCTGAGGAGGAGACATTTAAGCAGAGGCCTGAAGGAAGAGAGGGAGGGAGGCAGGCAGGGAGAGTGCTGGGTTGGAGGACAGCAGAGACTGGGAGGGGCAGGCAGGGCCCTCCTCCTGCCAGGGGCACTCAGACCAGGCCAGGACCTCAAAGGGCCTCCGGTCTGTCCCTGTTGCCAAGTGGCCACCTGCCTTTGTAGAACACCCCAGTGACAGAAGGAAGTTGTTCCCATCTTTAGACCACTCACATTGTTTAAACACAGAACAAAACAAAAAAAACTCTTGTCAAGAGCCAAAATATTTCTTCCCTCTGGAGCTTCCAGTGTGGTTTGTACAAGCCCCTCCGTCAGGACCTGCACAGCAACTCTAAGCCCGCTAGAGGCTGGGGCCTTCCTCTCCTCACCAGGATCGGCACTCGCCCTCCTTTGAGAATAACCATCTGCTCTGTCCATTCCTCCTACAGAAGAGCCTAAGAACTGAGCACAGGCCTTCAGGTGAGTTCTGAGCAGCGCAGAGCAGGGCAGTACCGCCACCTCCCTCATCCTAGACACTATACTTCTGTTGATGCAACCTGAGACGGAATCAGTGAATTGGTGGGCCTCACTACCGCTTCCCTGTGTGTGTCCCCATGGGCCAGTGTGCAGGACAGAACCAATGAGGGGGACAGCCCTTCCATCCACTGCCTGGTCATGACTGTGGCCCTTCTGTGTGGCCTTATGCACAGCAGAGATGACACAGGAAGCTTGAGGCATCCATTCCTCTTCCTGAATCAGATTTTTGGTCTCTGGGTGGATGACAAGGAGACATCTTAACTCGGGTGGACAGGTGAAGGCCTGGCGCTGCAGCCACCTGGGAACCTGCTTCTGACCTTGGCAATGTGGATGACAGTGTGATGATAAAGGCCTCACTGTGTGCTGGGCACGGAACTATGTGCACTCAGTCACTGATTCCTTGCAACAACCTGTTGAAGTAGGTACTTCAACATTTTCCCCATTTTACGGATCAGGAAACTGAGGCCCAGAGGGGCCAAATATCTTAGCCAGGGTCTCACAGCCAGAAAGTGCTGGAGTGAGTTACAAAGCAAAGGAGGACTTACTCATAACACTCCTCTGCTCAAAATAGCAGGGCTTTACCTCAGAAAGCAGGAGTCCTTACTGCAGCTGGGAAGGCCTTCGGGACTTGGCCCCCCACCACTCTGGTGCTGTCCTCTGCCCGCTGTCCCCCATGCTACTCTGTGCCAGCCACATGGCCCCAGAGCCGTCTCCTGGCTGTAACTCCCACCTTGAGGCCTCTGCCCCTGAGATGAGGGCAGGGCTGTGTCTGCTCTCTTTTCTGCTGTCCATGGTCTAGAGCGCTTCCAGGCACCCGATAGGTGCTCACAAAATATTTGAACAAATGAATGAGGAGGTCTGAGAGTTAGGTGGGATAAGTGTTCCTAAGCCCAATAGCCACTCGGGATGTGACAGTCACAGGCCTGAGCCATAGGACAGGACCAGTGTCAGAGCAAGGGGGTCAGCCAGTGCCAAAGAGCAGAGCCCAGAGGCCTGAGTCCCACAGTCCCCACTGAAGGACCTAAAGGGTCAGCCTCACCACCAGTTCCCACTGAATCCTGCTAACGCCAGTGTAAGACGTTATGGAAGATGTGTGAATCCAAAACCATGTAATGTGCTTGGAAGAGATTTATAAAGGCAAGAGTCTGAGATCCATATCAAGAAATCTGGTTCTGAAATGTAATAAAAGACACTTTAACTGACAGGGGTGTCCAACCTGTGGCCCTCGGGCCGCATGCAGCCCAGGATGGTTACAAGTGCGGCCCAACACAAAATCGTAACTTTACTTAAAACCTTTTTTTTGCTCATCAGTTTTCATTAGTGTTTGTGTATTTAACGTGTGGCCCAAGACAACTCTTCTTCTTCCAGTGGGGCCCAGACGCCAAAAGTTTGGACACCCCTGCTTAACACAAGAATCAATGTAATTTATGAAAACCTGTGGAAAGTGGGGTTGGAAAAACAGAGCCAGAACCCCGACTCCGTGTGAGAGAAAGGGTCCACCACTGTTCCCCGCTCTCTAGAAAGGGGCCAGGAGGGGACCCAGGCACAAGAGTTCTGGGCCCCAGACCATGTGGACTCGAATCCTATCTTTGTCACTTACTCCTTGTGCAACCGGTTGCTTAACCTCTCCACGCCTCGGTGTCTTCACCTGCGGAATCTGTAATATAAAGTTGCCAAACCTCACAGAATTTTTCAAGGATTAAATGATGCAATAAATGGGAAGCACCCCCAGCAGCATCCACACATCGTAAGTGCTTGATAAACAGGAGCTGTCAACTATTATTCCTCAGCTCTGGCAAGTGCAGGTCCTTCCAGCCACGGCAAGGAGGGCCTAGCGGTTTGGGTCTTGGTCGTCTCCTCTAGGAACTGGATCTAAGAAGAAAATGCGGAAAGGGGGGAGCAGAGGAGGGGGGCAGTCCCAGGCTCCTGGCCCTGCCCCGGGCTGTTGGGGATGGGGCACTGGACTCACTAGGCTTGTCCTTGGAAAAGCTGTCACTTGTCAAGCTGACTTCTCCAGATGGAGCATTTTGACTATTGATCTGATAAATAAACAGCCTGCTGGCTCGATCAAAATGTTGTTTTGCATTTCAATTACTGTTCACTAATGCAACCTTCATCCCACCAAGATGCTGCTGGCAATGACACCAGCCCTGCCACTGGCTTGAGAAGTAGAGTCACCCCTACCAGCACCAAACAGAATTAGGGCCCCCACCCCGTCCCTGAGAAGTCAGTGCGGGGGTGGGGGGAGTGGGGAGGGCACTGGAAGGTGGGAGGACAGCTGCTCCTGAGGAGGGGAGGGAGGAGCGTGAGTGGAAAACTGGGAGGCAGGGGCTGCTATGCCCTTGTGGCTGCAGGCATGCCAGACTGGACACACACCTACCCCAGCCAGGGCCCCCTGGGCCCCCAGAGTCAGGCCTCAGCAGCCCCACTGCTTTGTTGTGTGGCCTCGGTGGCTTTACTATACTTCCCTGCATCTCAGATGCTGCATGGGTGAACTGGACCCAAGAACCGCCACCCCACTGCGCTGGCTTGTTGTAAGGAGAACACAGACAGGGAAGCCCTTCGGAGGACAAAAGACACTAATGCAACTGTATTATTTAATGGAATAATAATGTGAAATGTCCTTTCTTGTTAAGCATTTAACTATGCGCAAAGTGCTTTACACATATTGGCTTTGCTAATCCTCATGATAACCCTGGACGTTCAGTCCTATTTTACAGATGGGAAAATCCACTAAGGCATAAGGATGTTGAGTGTCCCAGGTCACACCGTGTCTCGGGAATGTTAAAGGGCGAAGTGTTGAACTCTAATCCATTCTGACACCCACGTCTGGGGGTTCAGCCACTCGGGCTCTCCCCAGCCCCCCACACACTAGGGTCAAGGACTGACTCTGGAGGAGTGTGGTGACTCCTAAAAGTTACTTTTTCCCTTTCCTGGCCAGATTGGCCTCTAAGGTGGCAGAAGAGAAATGGCTTCTGTCCTTCTCCCAGTGGGTCTGGACTCGAAGGAGGAGCAGGGGCCACCTACAACCAGAAAGAGCATGGCAGGGCAGGGCCGTGAACCCAGTGTGTCCACCCAAAGTTCATATGTTGCAACCTACCCCGCCCCAGGTGATGGTATTAGGAGGTGGGGCCTTTGGGGGGGGGTGATTAGGTCACGAGGGTGGAGCCCTTGTGAACGGGATCAGTACCCTGGTAAACGAGGCTCCAGAGAGCCCCCTTGCCACCTTGCACCACAGGAGGACAGAGCGAGAAGACCGCTGTCTATGAACCAGGAATTGGGTCCTCATCAGACACTGAATCTGCTGGGGCCATGATCTTGGATTTCCCAGGCCCCAGAACTGGGAGAAATAAATTTCTGTTGTTTGGAAGCTATCCGGTTTATGGAATTTTGTTGTAGCTGTCCAAATGGACAAAGACAGCAGCATGCCTGAACAGAAGCTGTTCTCTGGACCCCCTGGGTACACATGCCTGTGACCCAGGTCCAGCCACCAGGGCCAAAAGGATGAAAGGACGGGGTAAACACAGCCTTCTCAGTGAGACAATAGGCCATCTGGAGATCTGAAAACCTGGGCACACCGCGATGTCAGGGGCAGGCCGAAGAGACGTCACTTAGAACCAGAAGAACTTCCAGGGCTATGTTATCTGTGTGCAGAGCTATGGTGGGGTACGGGTGGCCTGTGAACCCTGAATGGAGAAAGTTCCAAGTGGATGGAGTGGGGACTCCCAATGGTGAGGGAATGGCAGCCACAGGTCGCAGGGGCCCCTTTGACAAGGACTGCCCACGCCTCCAGACTCGGTGTCTTGGTGGGACTGAAGGTAAATGTTGGCTCTTTGCTTTGTCCTTTGTCTGCAAAATGCACTCATCTAATGTGCTTCTCTCTCTCTCTCTCTCTCTCTCTCTCTCTCGTGCACACACACACACACACACACACACACCCTCCCAGCTCCCATTTCAAGGGTAGAATTGCAATTTTATAGTTTACATTTCAGGTTTTTAAAGAAATAATAAGCAGTACAAGGTCTTCTGAGTTCTTATTATGCCTGGTCGAACGAGCCCGGAGACTAACTGATTTGGCTTCTGCCCCAGCTCTGAGGCTGTGTGTCCTTGAGACAGGCGCTTGCCCTGTCTGGTCTCAGTCACTCTACTGCCCTCTCTGGAAAATGCAGACAGCCCTTCAACCTCTGCCAGAGAGGCCTACAGGAGGTGACCCAGTGGGCCCTCGGGAAGCAAACGGGACCGTTAGTCCCGAGGTTAACCTGGGAAGCTGGGCACTGGTCACAAGCTTTTAGTTCATGGTTGCACAGGTAACTCAAGGGTTAAAAGTGAAATCACCTAAAGAAAAAAATATCCACATTACAAAATGAAGCGCTCCCTGTAACACAATGACCTCAGATCAATACGACGTGTAAAGACGGGGAATCCATAACTCCCTAGTCCCCCACCCTGCTGTGTCTGCCCAGCGAAACACCCGTCCTCCTGCCCCCCACGCGGACCCCCTCCTCCAGCCCCGCATTAGAGGAGCGGGGCTTCTCCACCCACATCCACCCCAGAGCTGCTCTCCTCACCCACCGGACAGTTCAGGCCAGGCTGCACTGCGAGGAGGAGCCACCCAGTTCTGGGCTCTCCCAGTTTAGATTCAAGTCTTGGTTTCTGCCCCTTCCTTCCTCCATGACCTTCAGCAGGTTCTTGACCTTCTCTGAGCCTCAGTTTCTTCATCTCTAAAACAGTGATCGCCCATCTTGCTACCTGATGGAGTTACTGTGAGGATCTGTTTAGGACGCTATTTTTCAAGAGCTTGGCAAACCATCAGTCTCCTGCAATGTTGTCGCACCCTCCCCACCTTCACTCTGGCATTTCACAGCACTGGCTCCCGGAGAGGAAGGGAACAAGGCTTCAGGGCGACCAGTCCCACCAGGTGGCGTCCACTCACAAAGGAAACCCAAAGCAAACCCAGGTTGCTGAGCGCTTACATGTCTGTCCAGGTAACCAAGGTAAAAAGTCTCACCACCACGGTGAGGGTGGAGGAGCTGAGGATGGGAGGGGTCCTTGTTCAACGTCCCTTTGTGCACTGGGGACGGAACCAAAATTTGAGCCCAGGCCCCTCTGATTCCTGAGTTCTGAGCTTGACCTCTACATTTCACAGCCTCTCAAGATCACAGTTCCAAGTGGAAATAGTTTAAATATGCAAAAGCAAACTACCTGGCCAGCTGCCTCCAAAATTTCAAGGTCACGGAATAAGTAAAGTCTGAAAACCTGCCACAGACCAAAGGAGATTAAAGAGACAGGACAACTAAATGCTATGTGGGATTGGGGTCCTGGAAGAGAAAGAGGCCTCAGTGGAAAAATAAATGAAATCGGAATAAAGTGTGCGGTTTAGTCCATGGTAACACACCGACGTCAGTGTCTTTGCTGTGACCACGCACCCCAGTAGTGTAAGAAGATCGCGAGAGGGAAACCGGGCACTGGTATGTGAAACTCTCTGCACTGTCTTTGCAGTTTTTCTGTAAATGCAAAGCTATTTTAATAAAAAGGTGGTTTTTTATAACAAGAAAAATTTGTAAATCTCCAACTTTGCTTCTTCAAGAGACGGTGAAGAGCCATGTGACATGCTGGCCTGTCCTCAGGAGGCATCTTCTTCCTGACCACCAGGCCCGCTTCAGGCCAGAGGCCTCTGGCAGGCCCAGCTCTGCCTTGGCCCCGCTCCTTTGCACACATGGGGCACCGCCAGAATGTGCTCTCCCCTCTCCACCAGCAGTTGTGCCCTGGCCTTAGTGGTCTGGAGCCATACGGACAAGCAGACTGTGAAGCAGTTATCTCACGCCTGTCGGTTTAGCTTAAGGTAGTTCATCAGAAGACAATAGCCACGTGCTGGAAATGCGACCTGTAGTATTCACTTCAGACACACACCTGTCCAAACACCCACGAACACACACAAATACTGCTGAAAACAACCTTAATGTCGGTTTATAATGCCGCATCCACTGGGTAGGATTGTGCAAGTGTTGAAACACTGGGAATTGGAAGAAAATGGAAAAACATATTGAAAATAAAAGCCAGTCCCTTCCATAGCCTGAAAAGACCTTTGCAACCAGCCCTGGCTACCTTTCCAACTTTAGCTTTGACCCTCTCCCCATGTCCAGGCACACTGGCCCCCTTGCTCTGCCCCAAATACACCAAGGGTATTACTACCCCAGGGCCTTTGCACTGGCTACGTATATACACAATATAAAAAGAGTATGTATGGAAGATAATGTCCAAAAACAAAAAGAGAAGTGATACTTGGGAAATTAACTGAACTTTTAAAAAAACATTTCTCAAATTAGTTAATATTGTAACATGACATGATATGGTATAAAGAAGATATATTGGATATTGTTCAGACCTTATTACAACATCTATCTCTCCTGCTCACTTAAGCAAGCCACTTAGTTTCTCCAAGTTGCAAGTGTTTCATCTATAAAATTGATATCGTATTCCCTTATTCAGAGGGCTGCATGAAGATTAACGAGAAAATGAGAAGAAAGTACTTAGCACAGTACTTGGCATGTAGGGGTGACCTTCACAAAGGTCTCTGCCCCCACCACAGTCTGTTCAGTTCTGTTTGTATGGTTTGTTTTTGGTTGGACCAAACCAAAATGTCGCTCCCTCTACAACTTTCCAGAGTTAGGGACTCCTGCTGAACTTAGAACACACATAACTTATATACACTAGACTTTGCTGCTGTCAGCCTCCCCCTACTAGCTCCTGGAAGGCAGGGTCCTTGTCTTACTTACATCCAGATCCCGCAAAACCTGGCTAAGTGCTGGGTACAGAGAGAGCTCTCAGTGGTGCTGAGTGAATGAATGAATGATTCACAAAACAGGGGCTTCCACTCAAGATAGCAGCATAGGTAAACACAGCTAACCTCCTCACAAAACCACATCAAAATTACAACTAAATTATAGAACAACCATCACTCAGAACCATTAGAAAATTGAGTTGAATGGAAGTCTGACAACTACAGAGTTAAAGAAACCACATCCATCTAGACTGGTGGGAGGGGAGGAGACATGGATGGGCTGGTCCCACACCCACGTGTAGTGGATAAAAATTTTGGAGGGATATCTAAGGAGCAAGGCATCCCAGCCCCACACCAGGCCCCCCAGCCCAGGGTTCCAATGACAGGAAGATAAGTCTCCAAAACTTCTGGCTGCAAAAACCAGAGGGGACTGAGTCAGTAGAAGAAACTTCAAGAGTTCCAAGCGGTTCCTCTTAAAGAACCCACGCACAGACTTACTCAGAATCACTCCTTCTGAGCTCCAGCACTGGTGTAGAAGCTTGAAAGGCACCAGTGGCATACGGGAAGGAACTGAGGTGTCTGGCATCAAGGCAAGAGCTGGCGGACAGCTTTCTCCCACACAGAAAGGTGGGCAGAGGCCATTGTCCCTTTTCTGAACCTTCTCCCATAACAGAGCCACAGAGCTGGCAGGCAGGTGCCATATTTGAGACTCTATCAACCTGGCTAACACTGTTTGCCCCACCCTGGAAATCCCCTGAGATTCTGTCCCACCCAATTTATGGGTCCACCCAAGCTGTTAACAGAGACTTTTCCATATGAATGGCTGATCTTGATTCATGCTTTAGAACTTCCTAAATCCTCTCAAACCAACAATAGCCCCCTTCAGTGAGGGTCCAGTCCCCAACTCTTGCTAGGTGGCCTCAGGCATGGCACTAGCAGCAGCCAGCCTAGATTCAGAGTTTGGCTTTGCCTGGGAATCGCCAAGCCCAGCACAAGTAGCAGCCATCTCAGATTGATTTATAGCCCAGGAAGGGTGACCCTGGGTAAAACACAGGTCGGGGCTGACCTTGGCCTTCACCACCCAGGAAACTCCAGAGCCTATGGACCCAGTGGATAGCTACAGACACTGTTAGAGCACCACTACCCTGCCCTTCCACAGCTGGTACTCCATGGAGAGCAGAGATTGGTGGTCAGTGATTTACCCAGTCTTTGCAGCTGATTGGCCTGGGTAAATCTCTTCCATTGACCTTACAACAACAATAAGGCTCAACCACAAGAGGAGGGAGTACTCATCCCACACCAAGGGTGTACCTCAAGTACTCAGCTTGGATGATAATGAAGGCTGTGCCACTGTATAGAACTGTATAGGACACCTACTACATTAGGCCATACTACTAAGACAGAGAGTCATAGCAGCTCTACCTAATACATAGAAACAACACAGGGAGGCTGCCAAAATGAGGAGACAGAGAAACATGGCCCAAATGAAAAAACCAGATCAAAACTCCTAAACTAAGCAAAACAGACAAAAGCAATCTATCAGATGCAGAATTCAAAACACTGGTTATATGGATGCTCAAGGGACTTAGTGAGGGCCTCAGCAACATACAAAAGATCTAGTCAGAAATGAAGAATTCACTAATTGAAATAAAGAATAATTTGCAGGAAAACAACAGTAGAGTGGATTAAGCTGAAAATCAAATCAATGATTTGGAACATAAGGAAGAAAAAACAAGCAATCGGAACAACAAGAGGAAAAAAAGTAAAAAAAAAGATAAGGATAGTGTAAGCAGCCTATGGGATCACTTCATGCATTCCAACATTCACATCATAGGGTGCCAGAAGGGAAAAAAAGAGCGAGAAGTTGAACATCTATTTGAAATATAATGAAAGGAAATTCCCTAATTTGGTGAAGGAAAAGACATGCAAGTCCAGGAAGTACAGAGAGTCCCAAACAAGGTGGATGCAGAGAGGCCCACTCCAAGACACATCATAATTAAAGTGCCAAATGTTAAAGATAAAGAGAGAATCTTAAAAGCAGCAAGAGAAAAGCAGTTAGTTACCTACAAAGGAGTGCCCATAAGACTGTCAGCTGATTTCTCAAAAGAAACTTTGCAGGCTAGAAGGGATTGGCAATATTCAAAGTAATGAAAAGCAGGACCTACAGCCAAGATTGCTCTACCCAGCAAAGCCATCATTCAGAATCGAAGGGCAGATAAAGAGTTTCCCAGACAAGAGGAAACTAAAAGAGTTCATCATCACCAAAGCATATTATATGAAATGTTAGAGGGACTTATTTAATAAAACGAAGAACAACAAAACTATGAACAATAAAATGGCAATAAATATATATCTATGCAAAATTGAATGTGGAAAACAAACTAAGCAAACAAGCAGAACAGAGACAGAATCATGGATATGGAGGTTTTCATGGTTGCCAGATGGGTGGGGGGTGTAGGGGAACAGGTGAAGAGGAGAGGGGATGAAGAAGTACGAATAGGTAATTACAGAACAGCCATGGGGATGTACAGCACAGCATAGGAAATGGAGCAGCCAAAGAACCTATATGCGTGACCCATGATGGTGTGGGAATGGCTGGAGGGAGTGGGCTGTGTTGGGTGGAGGGGAGAAAGGGGGGTGGAAATTAGGACAACTGTAATCGCATAATCAATAAAATAGAATTTAAAAAAACTAGGGGACAGCAGGGGAGCTTAGATGTAAAGTCTTCATAGAATTTGGGGGCTGGCGGAGATCAGAAGACTCATTTAGTTCAGTCCTCTTTTTACAGATGAAGACCTCAGGCTCAGGGAGGATAAGGAACTGGTCCCAGGTCACTGAGCCAGGCAGGGCCAGGCGCCGGGCTCCCAGCCCACCCACCACACCACTGCACCTCTGGGACAGGAGCCCTGGACCCCTGCAGTCAGCCCCAGGTGTCTCTGGGGGAGGAGGCTGGGGGAGGAGAGGGTTACAGAATATATCCTTCCAATCAGCAGTTGTGCTAATCAATCAACTCAATTAAATCTAGAATGCTTAAAAACAAGTAATAAACAAAAACAGCAGCAGAAAGTAATGACTAATAATCAAGTAAAATTGGATTATTCCTGTGCTGACTGGTTGCGGAGGGGAGGGAAGTGAGAAAGTTCGCTGGAGAGAGAAACAGCCAGCTCAGCAAGCTGGGGACACTGAGAGCCCGGGAGGGGACGCGAGGGGCCTGAGAATCCAGGGCCCTCAAAAAAAAAAAAAAAACTACTACCAAACACAGACTATGTCCAGGCCCTGTTCTAAATGCGACACGCAGATTAACTCATTTCATCTTCACAGCGACCCTAAGAGATCAGAGAACCACTAAGGTCCCATTTTACAGGTGGGGACACTGAGGGGCAAAGACATTTGGCCCCACAGCTGGGGTACAGCCAAGATTTACTTGGACGCCTGAGGTCTAGCACTAAGGTTTTGTGCTCAAGGACATGCCATTTGCTTCCTGAGAGGTGGGGTGCTCTATGTGCTTGGGCAGGAAGCACAGTTATCTCATATAAAAAGCAGTTCCTCTCACTCCATTTCATTTCCCACACATTTACTGACGTCACCCAAACGGGGACCTTGCCCCTCAGCTCGGCAACTCAGGGCAGATGCAAACAAGTGACGGTCACAACAACCTGGCCAAAGTGTGGTGATAGAGCCACATACACATGTTCACAGGAACTTCTGGAGCAGAGAGAGGCGTATCTAACCCTCCTCAAGAGAAGGACATCAGGGAATACTTCCTGGAAGAGGAGGAGTCTGGGCTCTCTTTTAAAAAAATGTTTTTATTTATTGATTTGAGAGAGAGAGAGAGGAACTTTGATTCATTGAGCCACTTATCTATTCATTCATTGGTTGATTCTTGTATGAGCTTGACTGGGGATGGAACCTGCAACCTTGGCCTATGCAGATATGCTCTAACCAACTGAGCTACCCAGTCAGGGGCTGGGCTGTCTTGAAGGACAGGTAAGGCATTAACCAGGCCAATAAAGAGAGTGGGTGTGGAATGGTTTTCCAGGAAGCCAGGGCCAGCAGGTGTAAATCTCAGAGATACACACCCAGGGAAGTGCCAAGGTATTCTGGGACTAGAGGTGCGTGGCAGGGGGCGGGGCCAGGAAGACATCAGGTGAGGACAGGGCAGGTGGTCCAGATGGGGAGGTGAGCCAGGACCAGTTGGAAAATCCTTGGGCGCTATTGTGAGGGGTTTGTAACTGGAACCCTGTGGTGCAGGCTCCAGCGGTCCTGGAGCACGTGGGAGGCTGGCTGGTCGGTCACACTGCAAACCAGGCTGGGCGATCCCCCCCATCTGAGGCACAAAGGCCCTGCATATGGAGCCCCCACCACCTTCAATTGTCAGGCAGTCAGGTACACGCTGTGTTTGTGGTGCCCGTACGCAGGGGCTGGGCGGGGCAGCCGCTTTTCAGTCATCAACAAGGAAACTGAGGCCCCGGAGGTAAAATGCCCTTCACCTAGCAGTCTGTTTCCCAGTCCTGTCCACCCCCCTTTTTCCCATCCACCCTTTCTTTGCAATACAAATGTATTAGCAAAGCTAGCTATTTAAGGGAACCCTGCAGCTAATCCTTGTGCAAACGGAAAATCTTTAAGCAAAGTTAGTAATCCCCCTGTAATCCAGCTGTTACATAATCCTGGTTTTACTACAGTACAGGGGCTGAGGTCTTCTGGTTCCGACAAAACCTTCCTTGTGGGGAGAGGATGGAGTTGGGATAAAGTGTTGAAATGTGCAGCTTGTAAGGGGACAGGCGGTGGGACAGGCTGCAGTTCGGGTGGGAGGGTGGAAAGGATGGAGGTCCCCAGATCCACAGCCCGGCCGCCTGCAGCCCTGTGCGCAGGCTCCCAGCAGTGGGCGCAGTGGGGTATGGAGCACTCGGTGTTGGGGAAAGGCCGGTGCGGAGAAGAAAGGGGCTAGGCCCTTCCAGACTCCACGAGACTTAAATCACATCAGCCAGGTTGTCCCACATCTTCCAAACACCAAGCAACAGAGAGGGAGGTAGCCCAGCTCACAAGGGGAAACTGAGGCACTAGAGAGCATTAGGTCACGTCTATCCCTTTACCCGACTGGCACTCCCCAACCCCCCAAACAGCTTAGACTGCAAGTGATCCTCCTGTTCCACTATGGCAGGGGCTGCCGCCTATATCGGCCTTTGTGGCCCGCCCAGGCGCCTGGCACAGCGCCAAGCAAACAGCAGGTGCCCAATAAATGTGTTGAGTGGGAATTAACACTGGTTCACTTTACAGAAATTAAACTCAGAACGTGGATAAAAGAGAACCAAGACCTAATTTAAAACTGGTAAAGGGAAAGGAACAAAAATGAGAAATCACATATATTGAGCATCTCTTGTATGACTGGCATTGCCCTAATTCTATTTAAAACAATACTATTTCATTATGTAAATACAATTATATTTTTAAAAATACTAGCCATTTAAAAGTACTACAATAATATAAAAATAATATTATTCTTATATTCTGGTTGACCTAACTTACACAGAATGGATGAATAATGAATTACTAGTTTATTAGCTAGTAATACCAATAATTGCTAATATTAACTAGACCTCACCATGTGCCAGTTGCCATGACATCACCTCATTCAGACCTCCCAGGAACCTTATGGGTGTGGCACTATTATTATCTGTAATGAAGCTTGGCACCGACCCTAGGCTTTGATGCCACCCTTATTTTGCAGCGTGCGTAGCCACTGGCACCCTCCCCACCCCCAAAAAGTGCCTGGTCGGGAAGGGGGCAGGAGCCACCTGCAAAGTTCTAATAAAGCAGGCAAGGACTCTTCTCACAAGAGCTGTTGAATTGAAGGAGACTCTACACAAAGATGCCTTTGGAAGCTTCCATTCTGTTTTGAGGATGCTTCAGTATAAGCAGACACAACGACAGCACATAAAGGGACCCAAGAAAGGAGCTGGAGAAGTGAGAATCCAAGTGCCTCTTGTTCCGCTTTGAGCAGTTCTCTCTCTTCAGGTGGGGCAATGAGTCCGTGGGAAGACTCCAGGATTTAAGCCAGACCATGGACAGTTTGGGTCCTGGCCCTGCCAGACACAAACTGGCTTAGCCGATCTAAACTGCAGTGTCTCCCTCTGTAAAACAGAACACCCTGGCTGCCCTTGCGGGTCCCTGGGAGGGATGGAGAAAGCTGTGCGTGAGTGTGAATGGAAAATCTGTGCAAAGACACAAGAGTCACGGAAATCTTGGAATGGTGGTGACTCCGGGGAGTCTGTCTAGGGGATCAGGGGCTGGGGGAGAAGGAAAGACTAACATACAGCCATCGCCTACACTCTGGTCCTGCTCGACTTTTTATTATACAGGTGAGTCTTACTTATTTAAAGACTGAAATATGAAAAAGTACACATACAGGCACTCGTGAGTGACAGGTCCCCTTAAAAGCCTGCTTCATTCTCGTGGATGGGGCAAAACCATCAGAAATGCACACCCTAGTGATCCAGGGTCCAGCTCTCACCCAGGACCTAAGCAGAAAGTACCCCCTTCTTCGTTTCCTCAGGCTTCTCACCGTCTCCCGGCCCCATCCCCCCAAAACTCACTCCCTAAAGGAGCCCCCTCAGCCTGTTTGGCTAATGTATTCGCAAACCAAATTAGGGGCCCTGGCTCCCAGGGAGGTCCCCAAGCCAGTGGGGAGACGCAGGGAATGAGATCGCATCTAGTGCTCAAATGCGATTAGGTCCCACCTCCACCCCCCACCCCACATGCAAAGCCCACTTCCTAATCAATTTTACAAAGGGCCCGCTGCAGAGATACACTAATGGTATTGAGCTGAGATCTTTAAACTGAGTCTGCGAGAAGTCTGCGGAGATAAAACGTACATGCGGTATTAAGGAGGAAGCCTGTTGCCACAGTGCCCTTCTCCCCCGAGCGGAGTGGGGTGCAGGGGGGGTGGTCACCACAGACAAATGGCACCCTTACTCCAAGAATACCAGCCTCAACTTCTCCTTCCCCTTGAGTTTCCTTGTCTGTTAACCTTTCTGTACTACAGGCCTGATAAGTGAGCCAGTGATGGGTATGTTATTCTTTCTCCTCCAACCCTTGGTCCCCTAGACAGACTCCTCAAAGTAACCAAGTTTTTGGTGAACTGTGTAATCTTTGCACAGGTTTTCCACGTGCATTCATGCACAGCTTTCTTCATCCCTCCAAGAAATCTGCAGGGGAAGCCTGGGGGTCCCATTTTACAGACGGAGCGATTGAGGCCCAGATGGGTCAAGTGCCAGCTGGGGAGTGGCTGGACACCTGGCTCCTCCACTGCTACTCGCATGGCCTGGAGCACTAACCGCCCTCTCTGGGCCTCAGGCCACGCAACTGTAAGACAGGAGTGACAGCCATAGGACCCGTCTCAAAGGGTTGAAGAGATGGTGTGTGAGCTGTGTTCAGAGCCTTGCTGGATTAGAACTACGTGCTCAATAAACACACAGCCACTCACACCAAATTTTTTGTTCTGCAAATATCCGATGACCTCACACCTTCTCTCTGGAACGCCGTTCCCCTCTTCCTTCATGAAGAAGCCTTCCCTGGCCCCTCTCACCGTCTCCTGATGCTCCCCCAGCACTTGCTCGTTCAAAGAGACTGACAGAGTGTAGCGCCTGCTGAGCGCCAAGCATTGGGCACCGGGGGAGCCCACCGCTCTCTATGCTTCTTGGGCTTTAGGGCATCATTTATCAGTTAAGTTCCCTGAGGACAGGGACTGTTTTATTCACCGTTGTGCCCTCATAGAAGGTGCCTAATACATTTTGGGGGAATGAACAAAGGAATGAATCAATGAGTGGGACCAGATGACTCAAGGCAACTGCCAGCCTGGTGACTCAGGGTCCCGAATCTGCTCTGAGGTGTGAGCCTGATACGCGGTCCTCGCTGGTTGCCAGTGTGTGAGTGACCTGCACACTGAGAGCTGCTTGGTGTCTGTCAGAGGACTGGGGAGCCAGGACCCACCATCCGGCATCAACGGGCACTGGCCCAGGGGCCGCACCAGGGGAATTCACAGGCAGCTTGGTATAAGCAGATCAGGCTGGAAGGTTCCGTCCCACTTCGGGGAAGTAGCAAACTGGCAGCCCCCAGCCATGCTGGCCTCACTGGTTTCAGCTGCCCAGCCTCCAATGCCAGCACCTCTGTGCCCTGTTCCAAGGTCATCAGGCAGCAATGTGGCATCCCTGCCCTCCTGGAGGCACCCAGACCCTCTCCTGCCCCCATCAATGCTAAGCAACCAGGGCTTCAGGCTGAGTGTGAACCAGGCTGCATGGTTCTGCAGGACCTGATGTGTGCTCTGGGCAGCCTGTGTGGCCCGAAGCTCCAAATAAAAAAAAAATGAGAAAACCAGAACTCCTGCACCTAAGGGTGCCCAAACCAGAGTCGAGGTGGTGGCTCTGCGCCATGCTGGCTCTCAGGCCCTCAAACATGGAGAAGGGCATCCCCAGCCCCCACCCTTCCACCAGCTTTGGAACCACGGACTCCTGGGTCACACCGCATTCTAGCTTGAGACAGCCCGTGGGCTCTAGGTTTATGTCCTATCTGTAGAAAGAAGTGAAATGTACTAGTTCTCAGTGAGGGCCTCTCCCAGGACAGTCTGGGGACCAGCAGCATCAGTAGCATCCAGAGAGTTTGTTAATTCAGATGCCCGGGCTGTATCCCAGACCTGCCACATCAGACTCTCTGGGCTTCAACCTGCACTATGATACGCTCTCCAAGTGACTGTTCCCCGGATGGGAGTTTGAGAACCGCTGTCCTGTGAGCCATGCAGTAAACCTCTGGAAATCCCTTTGCGGGCAGAAAATGTGCCTGACTCCTGGGCCACTGGCACATCTGAAGCAGGCATCTTCTCACCAGATTCTCCCAACAGCCACTGGAGGCAGGTGGGGCAAAGATCCATTCATGCACTCATTATTAACAGAGCCAACATTATTTATGGCATGGAATTACTAGGTGCCCACACCATCCAAGGAGCCGGAGGCGGCATGGTGAACAACGCAATCCCAGCCTTCAGGGGGCGGTCCAGCCAGACCACATGCCCAGCAACAAACTAGCACATGACAGGACTCTCCCCACCCCCTCACCCTGCTTTGTTTGTTTTCACAGCTTTCATAGCTCCTTTAAAAAAAAATTCATTTATTTTTAGAGAAAGGGGAAGGGAGGGAGAAAGAGAGGAAGAGAAACACAGATGTGAGAGAGATGCACCGATCAGTTGCCTCTCCTATGAATCTTGAACCCTGGCGGGGCTGAACCCACAACCCAGGCGCGAGCCCCGACCAGGAATTGAACTGGCGACTCTTCGCTTTGTGGGACGACGCCCGACCTGCTGAGCCACACTGGTCAGGGATGGCTTCTTAACGCTGTATCTTATGTTAGAAGAGAATGAAGCACCATTTTCAGTAAGACGGCATTTGAGTCTTGAATGAAGGTGGGGTGGGGAGCTCAGTGGGTATCTAGAAAGTTAGGGGAGAGGTGCTCCAGGCAACAGAACACAGTTCGGAAGCCCTTTTACAGATTAAGTTAACGACATCATCAAGAGTCCAGAACCTGGCCCAGACTCCTAGCCCGAGCCCCGCCCACCACACCAGCTGGCTCTCAGAGACCCTGGCTGTCTCCAGCCAATACCTCCTTCTCTGCTCTCCCTCCTGCTCCCTCCCACCTGATCACTACCCCTGCTGGAACTGGGGTGGTTTGTCCATGAAGCTCTATGTACACAGAGCCTCTGGCCCGTGAATTTTTCCAAAAACCTTCATGTGTTGGACATACACAAAATAGTAATCTACAAACATAAAAAAGCAACATCAAAATGTTAATGTTTACTCAAATGTCCACAAAGCGTAACATGTCAACTTGCTTCATTTATGGTGTATTCATAAACATTTTATCACATCTGAAAATAGCTGGTAGGTTAGATTTTCTTAGTAAGAATTTCTAAGTTGCCTTGATGATTTCCAAGAATTCACAGCCTATTTTAAATTCAATGAGTTATCTACATCCAAGTAATTGTTAATCCTTCCAAATAATTTGTACACAAAAGTTGTACCAGTGAGGCATGGAATGTGTGTGCCCGGCTCTGTGCGAAGCTGTGAGAGCAGAAGCAGCTCCAAACCCGGCTCAGCACCCAGGGCCCCAGGGTCAGGGCCCCTGAAGCTTGGGACAGCAAGGTAATCCAGGAGGCAGGGCACAGCCACTCCGACCCACTCCACCCCCCCCCCCAGCAGGGCCAGCCCCCCCCCCACCAAGAGGCCAGCCCTCTGTCTCGGGGGAAGGGCCCGACCTCCTGAATAGCTGCTCCCCCAGGCAGTATGCAGCACAGGGTGGAATAAGATGCCCTCCCAAGGGTGGGGCTGGGCTTGAGCACAGAAGGGGGAGGGGAGGGCTCCCTGCCGAGGTCCCACAGTGACAGTGATATGGAGGGAGGAGAAGGGACTGCTAAGAGAAGCCTTAGGCGGGGGAGCATCCAAAGGGCGGTTTACAGACCTGGTCACAGCAGGTGCTGGAAGATTCTAGGCTTTGTCCATTTCCCTGTCTGATCTGTCTGCGGACATTCACGGATGCCTCGCCCCCAGGTTCACTAGGAGAAACTGCCAGGCCCTTCCTCTACCCTCTGCTGATCGCGCCCATGAACTCTGAGCCCAAGGAAATGCTCCCAAACTCCCTCACAAGGAAGCCTCTGGGCACTGGGCCCTCTTCAAAAAATATTCATGTTACCAGTATTCAGAAATGTTTGCCCGATCACTACACCTCATTTATCATCTCTGGGGTAGCGACTAACTTGGCCAACAAACCAGCTCATATGCTTTGGTTTCAGATGACTTTGTCTCTTAGGGAAAAAAAGTCAAAATCATCATTAAGGATATTCAAGAGGCTGGGCGGAGCCAGAGATGACTCTGAGCACAGTGCTAAGAGGGGAGTGGAGGGGGTACTGAGAGAGCAGGAGGGGGAGGGGGAAGGAGGGGACGGGGAAGGGGGGCAATGGGAGGAGTGGGAAGGGAAGAAGGGAAAAGCATAGGAGAAGGAGGGGGAGAGGGAGGGAGGGAGGAGGGGAGGGAAAAGGGAGGAAGAAAGAGAAGGAAAGGAGAGAAGGAGGGCTGGAAAAAGAGAGAAGAGGGAGAAGGAGGGGAAGTGGCGGTGAAGGAGGCTTGGACAGCTGACGGCGGTTTCCAGAGGACCCTGCTGGTGGGGCGCAGTTCATGGGAAGGCGTAAGATTCAGGGCACTTACTACAATGCCCCAGAAGTCTGTCCATTGACTCCTTTACTCGTAATATTTGTTGGGTGATGTTCTGGACACTGTCTGACAATGAAAATAAGGTCCCTGACCTCAGTTTTTATTCTAGTGGGAGAGACAGATGATTAACAAGCATATCATTTCAAACCATATCATCATATATCATATCACGTTAGATACCATTACAGTGGGATAGACTATAAATAGTTCACCAGCACTGTGGGATGCAGGCACACGTTTCAGGTGGTGTGCGTACACGCACACGTGCAGACACACTGCTCTCGGGCACCTCTGTGGCAGGGGCTGGGCCCCTGATGAGCAGTGGCTGCTGAAGACAGACACAGTCACCCACGTGTGCACACACTTCTCTTCCTCTATGGAACACCCTCGTGCAAAACAGCATAGGAACCTCTATGCAGCAACCTCGCTCACTGAGCAGAGAGGCAGACAGCATGCCGGACCCTGAGAGCACCCAGACCCGTCCAGGCCACACCACTACTGGACCAGAAGTCCAGCTCCCAGTGAGCAGAGTCCTGCTGCCTGTTATCACCCCGCCCCCTGGCACTCTCAGGGCTCACCTGCAAGGGCACCAGGCCATTCCTGCACCAAGAGAAACACAGAGCTGGGCAGGGTCTCCCTGTCACCAGCAAGGGGATGATGACCCAGGACATCCTAAGTCGATGTCCTTTTGCCTTTTCCTCTAGAATGTGAGCATATTTTATAAACACGCTAAGTCTCTCTTCCCTAACTGGCATTGTGCATCCTCCTGTTCCCTAATCTCTCCAATTTTCTCTTTTACCATCAAGAGGCATCTTGTCAGTTAAGGGTTTTCAGATAAACTGTTTGATTTGAAACTACACGCTGGGGGAGGCCTCTGCTTCCTTTGCTCCTAAAGGTTTCCCAGTCACATAGCGGGAATCAGGGCAGTAGGGTGGGAGCAGTCCTGGGTTCAAATTCTTCCTTCCCACGTGCTAGAAGGTCATAGAAACATTGCATGCCTATTTCTTGATCTGTGAAATGAGATACCAGTTCCTGACTCACAGATTAAATAAGCTCAGGTGTATAAAGCGCTCAGCACCCAGCGAGCACTGCTTGAGTAAGGCCCGTAACTGTGGCCTAATTAGCAACTCTCAGGAAGTCCTCTCTCGAGCCCTTTCTCTTTGGGACGCAGTTTGATCGTGCCAATGCCAGGAGGCCTCAGCATGCACACGGTGCCGGTCAGGGACAGGCCCCCTTCTTGCGCCGGCCTGCACAGCAGAGAGCAGGGAGGAGAGGCCCAAGAAGCCAAAATCCAGCATTTTCAGGGATGGCGGTCCTGGCGGAGGAAGTTCTGAGGACCAGTGAGGTCTCATTTGCCATCTCCAGGGCCGTGTTTCCCAACACACGGTCCATAGAACCCAGTTCCATGAAGCATCTTGCCTCTTCCCCCTTCTGCCAAAAAAAAGTACCACTGTCCAAAAACAGGGCAAACACTTGGGTGAACAAGTCAGACAGATTTCTTTACTGTGAAACTCAGAACCTTCAGCGCGCTAACATATGCTGGCAGGTCTAAGACAGAGCTGTAGTACACAGACTCCCCCAAATTCCTTTGACCACGGTGATGGTTCATTTTATGTGTCAACTTGACTGGGCCGCCCAGTGCCCAGATATTTGGTCAGACATCGTTCTGGCTGTTTCCGAGGTTCACAGTTAAACGGGAAGACTGAATAAAGCAGATTGCCCTCCCTAAAGGGGGTGGGCCTCATCCAATCAGTTGACGGCCCACACAGCACACACAGGTTGTCCCTTTCCCAAGTAACAGAGGATTGCTCCTGCCTCACTGCTTTCAAACTGGGACATCGGCCTTTTCCTGCCTTGGACTCAGACCGAAACATCAGCTCTTCCTAGGTCTCAAGCCCGTGGGCCTTTGGACTGGATCTACACTATACTACTGGCCCTCCCGGGTCCCAGGCCTTTGGACTGGCTAACTCATCCTGTTGATCTTAGGACTTGTCCATAACCATAACTGCATGAGCTAATTCTTTAAAATCTCTTTATATATGTAAATGTGTGTGTACGTGTATTTATACGTACAGACACACACATACTTTTTGGTTCTGTTTCTCTGGAGAACCCTGACTAATACAACCACAGAAACCTTTTTCCCCTCCAAGAGCATCTTGCAGTAATTAAATTCTATAAAGTCTTCAAGGAACGCTGCAGTTGAGGGTCTGAATCTAAGAGGCCCATAGGCCTCTGCTCTGGGGCTACCCTCAGCCTACAGCGGAGGTGCTCTCTGAAGTAATGTATCACTATGGTCCCCATTCATCATGATCTCTTTAATCTGAAGTCTTCCAGCCTGAAAAGACCGGGCTTAAGCAGGCAAGCTCTTTCATGAATGACAATTCCCAGACTGTTTCCGATTTCTCCTTTTGTTCCCTTCTTTGACACAAGGAGTTTGGTGCTTTTCTCCTCTCCATCCTCCCACGTGAATGCCTAGGGCTGTGCTAGCCTCAGCAGTGGCCTGGCCCTGACCTTCATTCACGACAAAGGGGGACAGGAGCCTTTCTTCTCAGACACAACTCCCTGTAGGAGGGCCAGACAGCAGAGCTGGCAGGATCCAGGAAGGGTGAGGACGGTGGCTCTCTCTGAGATGCTCAGTCGAAGCAGGGAAATCTCCTGTCTCTGTGACTTGGAACCAGCGGCCCTCAGAGGGGCACAAAGAACAGAGCTCCATGGAGGAGGAGACAGAGCCCCAGCTCTCTATAGAGCCTGTGGCACAGCCTGAGGACCCCTGGGTTCTGGGTTCTGGGTTCTGGGTTCTAGGCCAGGTTCTTGTATTCTCCAACCCACAGGCTAAACCCCATTCCACTACCCCCAAATTTGAGGACCAATACAAGATTGACTATTTTGTCAAATGAAAACATTAAGGAAGAAAGGGATCTAGTATAATCATCATTTCATAAAAGCAAAGCCATTTTCACAGCCCAAATGAGGAAGGTCACAATCCCAGAATAAAGGACAACCTTCCACTTGACGCAAGTGCTTCTGGAAGGCTCACAGTACCGCTCTGGCTTTCCCATTTTGTTCTAATCTCTCTCAGGCTTCAGCCTGGCATTTGAGGTCCATCTGCCCCTGTCCAGAGTTCTCTGCCCCCATGCTGTACCTTTCTCCCCAAATTATTCTTGGCTTTCAATCTTTGTATTCAAAACATATTCTAGCCCTGACCAGCATGGCTCAGCTGGTGGGGCATCATCCCACAAAGCGAGAAATCACTGGTTTGGTTCCCACTCAGAGCCTGGGTTGCGGGTGTGGTCCCCGGTTGGGGCGAAGTGAGAGAGGCAACCAATTGGTGCTTCTTTCCCTTTCTCCCTCCCTCCTTTCCCCTCTCTGTAAAAATAAATAAATAAAACCTAAAAAAAAAAAAAGCTTATTCCATATATCTACCTTTCCCAGAATGGTTTGTTTCTCCAGAAGCTTTCTCAGATGCAAAATGCCATAGGAGGACAGTACGAGAAAAGGGGAATTGGTGCCCACTTTTAGGGCTCCTACTATTAGGTTAATTCTCAAGAGAAAATGATGTACTGGGGATGGGGTGGGAGGGGTTTCCTTCTCTCCTTTTGCCTCCAGCTAGACTCTGGACCACTCCAGCTCATTGGGCCTTCTTGGCCAAAGCTGTGTGGGTTCTGCTGTGTAGTTTGCAGATTTGGCTGGTGGGATGAGAAAGTTATAGGCATCTTGCCAGCCCATTCCTTATTCTGCATGGAACAGGGACTGGGCTTGACCCGTGGCTGCCAC
This sequence comes from Desmodus rotundus, assembly GCF_022682495.2. Lineage (NCBI taxonomy): Eukaryota > Metazoa > Chordata > Mammalia > Chiroptera > Phyllostomidae > Desmodus > Desmodus rotundus. Next base: position 117,499,747 of record NC_071393.1, on the reverse strand, counting down.
AATTACCCACATTCCCTCTGGACACCTGCAGAGCCTCCACTGAGTTTGCTCCATGAAGTGGTGGCAGCTGGTCAGGAGCAGCAGGGTGTGACTGTGAAGTCAGGAGACCAACTGTGACCAACTGATATTTATACACCCTGGTGAGTGCTGTCCCCTTCAGTGTGGTCACCTTGGGCCTCTCCACCCAGTTCCCGGTGATGCTGTCTTTGGTCCAAGCATTTTCGGAGTTCCTCTCGGGAACTGCCTTTACAGCCAGAGTACCTGAGAAACAGAGTCACATCCTCACTTTTCTTTGTAATCAAAAATCGCTTTGCTCAGCTTATCACCCAGCTAACTCTCTACACTTGCCTCCAAATGACCTTGGCTGCATTAAAAATTAAATGAAAGAAAGAAAGAAGATTAGGTACCAGCGAGCATATTCGGAGAAGAGGATGCAGACTCTGACGGCCTACCAAGGAGGAGAGAGGGATGGAGCTGCTGCTAGACCCACGTCCCAGGAAGCCAGACCTCCCCATGGTTGGAGACTTGACCCTCACAAGCACCGAATGAGCTGGGTGCTATGACTCATTCCCCTTATGCAGCTGAGAATAGGAGACTCAGATGCTAAGTGACTTGTCTAAGGTCACACATCTACCAAAGGGGCCACTCGAGGGCCTCAGACTCCACCCAGAGAGCTTCCTGTTGGATTGGCCAAAGCACACTATCTGTTCAAATAGATAGGTGTGTACACTGGTTGTGAAAAGACACCCAGCCAGCCACCACATCGCCCAGTCCCCTCCCCGCACACACAGCCACATGACCATTTCCTCCCACACGGTCCGCATCCACTGTTTGGACCCATCTGTATGTGAAGAAGGCAGCCTGGAGGCAGGGGACACAGAGGGGCCTGGGGTAACTTCAGTCCCCAACCTCTGTCTTCAACAAGACGCTCTGGGGCTTCAAGTGTCCATCTGGAAAATGAGGACTAAAATGATCCCTACCCTCCCTGTGCAACTGCATCCTGCCTGTTCCCTGGACATCCCCTCAACAAACAGCAGGGGCCGGACCGTATCAAGGGCAGGGTGGCGGTGGTGACCTGGCGTTTAGCAGTCAAGTAGACCCTGACTTGAATTGGATTCCACGGTCCACTAGCTGAATGACCGCGCAGCCTCTCTGGGCCTCAGCTCCAACATTTGCATTACGAGGTGTGGGAGAGCTCCCGCCTCCGAGGGCTGTTGTTGAGGACTCAGTGAGCCTGTGCCTCTGGTGCTGGACAGGCTTACACCCCACTAACGGTTCCCCCCCACGAATGCCTCCTTATTGCTTAGGGTGGTGCCCGGCCCCTCCCCCATTCCTGCCGTCCTCCCACCTGCTGGATCTGCCCAGGCAGGAAGCAGCCAAGCAGAGACCACCCAGTTTCCTGACCGCCTCTGAACCCCGATAGCAGGAAGAGTGACGCAAAGGAGAACCAAACAATTTCCAACAGAGAGGAACGAACACCGGGGGAATCACTTGTCATCCACAGGGGTGCCCAGCATAGTGGACTCCGGAGGTGGACCTGGGTTTAAATCCCAGCTTTGCCTTTTATCAGCTCTGGGACTTTGGGGAGGCTCCACAACCTCTCTGAGCCCCCATGTTCTGATCTTTAAAATGATGGAAATGCATGCGCGCACTTTGCAGTACGATTGAGATTCAAAACAAAAAATAGGTAAAAGCAGCGTGGTGCCTGACACAGAGGAAATACATTATATATGTTAGCCATGAGGATTATGGAACCGACTTTCCAACAGTGCAGGCTGGCTCAGAAGGCACTGCCCCACATTGGAAAGATAAGTAAGATAATGTAAAAAAACAGTGAGATGTCCAACAAGGCCCCGCACAGGGTCACCGAGTGCTCCCCACTGGTATGCAATGAAGACATCTACTCTAAAGGGGGAAAGTGTACCGCAGAAGGCTCAACATCCTGCCAAACAGGTCCCTTATCACTGACATGCCTCTAGTGATGGAGGACTCAGTGCTCAGTAGGTGGTCCACTTCTGAGTACCAAACATCCAGGTTAATCAAAGACCCCTACACACACTGACTTTACAACAAATAATTCTATTTTGGAATTACTCTAAAGCCAGCAACCTTGCCTTCTTAAAGAAAAATACTAATCTGAGAGTATAGTCGAGATTCCTAGGGCCAAGGTCAAACTGTGCACATTTGCTGGCAGCCCGGATTGGTACCTGGCACGCTGGCTATTTTGTGTGGGAAGAGTCAGACTGCAGGGAAGGAAATGCAGAGCTGGTCGTGCCAGGAAGCTCTGCTGCCTGGCCTGGCCCTGCAGGAATGGCCTGCATCCAGTTCCCTTCTACAGGGTCTTGCCCTCTGCGTGGCCCCGGTCCCCCACTACAAGCCCCCTCCCAAGGCATCTCTAGGACAGGAGGCCCCAGGTCCAACAGGCAGCCTCTGGAGGCAAGAGTTTACCTGTGACCTTGAATCCGAAGGCCCTGCCAAAGGAATAACAATGAGAAATGTCACCAGACACAGCTCTCTTTGATGTGTTCCGACCTGGGGAATGGGTGTCAGAACATACACAGAAAAGCCAGATGGTATTTTCCAGGGTCACAGTCCACCATGGAGAGAAGCCCGGGGCCCCTTTTCACGTCCTTTCCCGAGGCAGCCTCTGCCAGGGCAGCCTGGCGGGAGCACGGGAGGCCGGGAGACACAAGATTAATGGCTTCCTAGGCAGGGGGGATCCTCCAGTGACTCCCTGGGCCTGGCTCCGTGAGGCGTGAAGTGTAGAAAGGAACTGGAGAGGCCAACCCTTGCCAACTGGGCAGAGCCTGGCTGGGCTGCCTCAGGGTGGCCACGGGGAGCCCCCTGAGGGCTAAGCCCCCTCCTGGGTCTCTGTTGCCCCTGAGCTTGGGGAGAAGGGCATGGCAGGGGACAAGGGGGAAGAGGCGGCAGGAGCCAGGGCAAGGACAGGACCGTGTTTCTAGAAGTCGTCTGGCCAGACACCGCCTTGCACATTTGTAGAGGGGTCTCTTTTTATTTCGATGCTTTTCTCAGGAGGGTCTGTTAGTCTGCTTGTGTGCTCTGACTTCCTTAACTTCTCAACGAAAATCATTTTCGTTAGGAATACACACTCACATACAATCAAAAGGGTAAAGTCAAAAGTAACAATCTCTCCCAACCCCAGGTTTCTCAGGTAGATCCCCCAGAGGTGACTCAAATGACAGCTTTTTGTGTCCCTTTCCAGAAGTTTCCAAAGTTTATGCCTAGCAATTAAAACTTAGAAACCATCAGTATAATCTTCCTATATACAGGGTGGGGCAGAGGTGGGTTTATAGTTAGGAGTATGTGAAACAGAGTTTATGTTTGCATTACTATTTATTAACTACTGTTATTATTTTCCATAAGAACAACAGTAAACCTACTTTTGCCCACACTGTATTCTATTTATCCACCCGCTTTTTTCCACTTAATTCTACGCTACTTATATTTTGGTATCAGTCCAGATGGATCTATGAGGGTGTCTTTTTAATGCCACAGTATTTCTTGATCCCCTGTAACAAAATCTTGGTTCCTTTATTCTTCGTTAGTCGGAAGAAACATAACGAACACGTGATCCAGTAATACTGTAAAACACATTCGCACGTGACCACTGCCGTGGTTACCAAGAATGCCGGGGGCACGGCCGACTCCACGAAGTCCCAATGACGCCCCCATGTGAGCGTTTTACAAGTATCATTTTACTGCATCTTCCTGTAACCCTATCAGGATTACAGGAATGATTACTATTTCAATTTTCCAGACAGGGCCAGTGTGACCCAGGGAGGTTAGGTGACTTGCCCAAGGCTACACAGCAATGGTGGGGGGCAGAGTTGCCAGGTATATTCAAATCTGTCTGGCACCAAAGGCCCCACCCTCTCCTTCCTCAAGGAGCCTTTCTCCAGCCTCACCAGCTGGGCCAGCCGTGGCTGCAGGCGCGGGAGCACTGCCAGACCCTGACGCTGACCCCAGCTCTAGGATGGCCGGGGAGAGGCTGACCCTGGCCATGGGCTGCCGTCGGCCAGGTGCTGCCTGGAAGTAGCCACAGGGCTGGCAGCAGGGCACTGCGCTCCTACCTTCACGCCAGCTGTGGGGTGAGATAGCAGGAAGACCAAATGAGCCAGGCAGAGGATGTGGTCTTTATTGTCACGCAGCTGGAATATCCCGTTGTCACTTCCACACGCCCACATGCCCACGGGAGGATGAGCTCCTTACTGTGCCTCCCCTTCGATCACCAATTACAGAGAGCAGCTTAAAGAGATGGCCTGGGGAGGGAAGCCTGAGCGGGTCAAAGGCCCGCACCAAGGGACAATGACAGGGAAACCACTGGAACAGAAGGCCACCTTGCCAGGAAGATCAGCTCATCCTGCATCCTACCAGATCCGTCTATTGGAATTCTTTCAGTTCTTTGATGTATTATTATTTTTTGATTTGGAATTGTTTGCGTCAGTCTGTCCAGCCCTCCTCTGGTTCTGTGTCGCTCCTGCGGTCCCGTGGTCTGGCCTGGTGTGGGGCCGGTGTGACAGTGGCCCGTGGAGTCTTTGATCTCCAAGGGACAATGACAGGGAAACCACTACTCAGGACTACTCAGTCCTGAGGCTCAAGTTCAAGTCCTCAAGTCCACAAGACCATGGGGGCACTTACTGAAGCTGAGGGCAAATATAATTTACATTCAGAAAGACAGGCGACCAAGTGCTGGGTGGGGCTTCAGAGGCAGGGCCTGGGCTTAGCTCTGCAGGTGAGCTCCAGGATGGCAGACAGAGTCCCATCTGTTCAGGGCCTCTGTTCTCCCATCTGTAAATTGGCCCATGAGCCTGTTGGGAGTTCCCCAGCCCCTACATCCTGCCTTCTCCCTCTGGGAAGTCATGCAGGGCACTCAGGGGTTCCCAGGGCTGCGCCTTTAGCACAGAAGGCCCGGAGAAGAGGCCAAAGGTGTGAGTAGCTGAAAAGGGCACTTTGCACAGTGCGTGGCTCATAGTAGGCATTCAGCAGATGTTAGCAATGATTACTGTTGTCCCTAGCAACAGAAGAGAAAAATACAGTGATGCTGGCCTAGGGTGACAGAGGCAGAAATACAGGGCAGTATGATGGAGAGAAAGCCACGAGCAGCAGAACCAGAGAGAAACTAGTTTAGCCTGGAACAGTTAAGTCAACCTGTCGTGGGCACCATCTCTCGCCTCACCTGGGTGGACAGTATAGACCGGAGTCCAAAGTGTTGCACCAAGAAGACGGCAGCCATGGAGACCCTTGCCTACGCCCTCCTGGGCCCCCCAGGCTCCCCTGCCGCTGTGGAGAGGCCTCTGATTCAGACCCTGCAGGTGTCTGCTGTGTGTGGGCACCTGCTGCTGGTCCAGCCCCTGCTTGGAAACACTACAGACTCCCCTCCATGCAGCCCACACCTGGCCACACCCTCCATATGGGCCCCACCCCATGGACCCACCTCCAGGCTTGCTCTGCACTTTCCCTGTGCATGTGGCTTGGCTGCAGGATGGGGGTAGGGGGTCCCTTTATATTGGACTGCTCTGAGCCCACGCAACTTTTTGTCTTTGCGATAAGGATATTTCATGCCATAAAATGTAAAAATTTTTAGGTAACTACATTTACAGACCTCACAAAATGATCCATTGCCAGACCACGTGTAACTATTTTTATTACTATTACCACAAGGAAGCGCCTGGTGGGTCAGGGCTCAGGAGGTTCCGAGGGGCAGGGGGGACCAGTAAGGCTGATGGCCACGCTCACACCCGGGGCGTGTAATGGAGCCACGACAGGGGCACTTCCCAGAGCGATGAAAGCCTTTCTGTTGAGGGGTGCCCTCCTAAAGGAGGGCAGGTCAGATCCCTTACTGTTGCCCCAAGTCAAGAAGCCTACAGGTCCCCCCCTGGGGCTGCTCCGCTTGTCAGGCATGCAGCTGGGGGTGGGTGGAGGGGCTGGTGGGCAAAGCGGTCAGGGAACACGAGCAATAAAACCTCAAACACTAAGGCAGGTCGGCTAGGTACTGGCCACAGCACCTCCCACGTGCCCCTGAGTCCCCACACCCCACCTGGCACCTGGGGTCTGGGAACACAGGGTCCCAGCACATCTCTGCTCCATGTGCATCCTGAATCAGCAGCAGCAGCAAGAGCAGGGCCGGCATGCCCTTCCTGCTCTGGGCCTGCTGACAGCTGTGTGCAACCCGCTAAGAACTGCAGCAAGTGTTCTGAGTGCAGAGTTATCAAGCGCTCCATTCCGGCTGCAGGGATGGCGCTGGGCGCAGAGAGACAGAGTGGCCATCAGAGAACCAGGGCACTGTTAGGGGGCTGCTCCCAGAGTAGGAGTCAGGGCCTGGGGCTCCTCAGTCCCCTTCTAGGCCCCAACCCCCTTGGATTCTCACCTTGCCGCCACATATGCTTTGGGGTGAGTTAGACACTCTAAGTTCAGACCTCCCTCACCCCCTCAACCAGGCACTGTTGGCCAGTGAACAACCTGTGCCGGCGGCCCACCGGCAGTTCAGCCCAATGCACACATTTTCTCCAAATGTGCCCGAGCGTTCACGTCCTGTCTACCGAAGGCTCCTGCACGTGGAGCCCTGTGCTGCAGAGTCACTAAGGAATCAGACCCAGGCCCTGAGAGACTCAGGGTAAAGGAAGGACTCTTACAGAGAGGTGGGAGGGACGGTTTAATTCTCAGGGCTGCCTCCTCCTGGCAAGGCCATTTCCAAGGGCATTTCTCGGCACACCAGGGATTCAAAGAATGAAATGAGCCCCACCGCTGAGACTCACTCTATGGCGTGTACAGCTGGTAGACCCAGCCATTACCTGGAGTCTGTAGGCCTGCAGCTCGCTCACCACTGGAAGTGCGGCAGGCTGGCCGGGAGCTGGGTGTAACAACCGAGCTGGGCCTCCTGATGTCAAAGGTCTGAGCCCGAAGTGGTTTCCAGTGACCTGCGCAAACTCCTGCCAGTGCAAAGCCCTCCTCCAGGGGCCTAGCGCACTCTGGCCATCCCCGGGGCCTCCGCTGCCCTGGGCGGTGCAGACCAGATGCTCTCACTCAGCACCCCCTTTCTCTGGCAGCCACAGCAAATGCGGCTCGGCCAGTGCAACCCCAGCTCAAGCCGTCTGCAGCATGTGTGTTAATTTGGGAAGGGTCTGGAATATTCCCTCATGTCCCAAAGCCAGAGGGGCCCTTGCCTTTGTAGGCATGGCTCCCCCAAGCATTTTCAGGGACAGGAGCTACCCCTCACATGATCTTAGGGACCCACCACAGCCACCTGCAGAGACTCCCTTCAGCCTGAAGCTTGGATATTCTTAGCATTTGCTTTGACCTCAGTTGTGCCGGTTTCACCTGTTCAGCCAGATAGGCTGCTGCTGCGGTCCCAGTTCCTCACAGGGCCTGGGGACAGCCCTCTACTGGCCTGAGGGATTGAGCATACCTCCCCACCTCCCCTAGTGTTTTGTGCTTCCTGTTCTTAGCTACAACAGTTAAACCCCACAGGCGAGAGTCCCAGCAGGGAACAGCAATAACCGGCCACCCTAGGCATAAAACTCACATGCCACCCTGGGAAGGCCATCCATTCCATAGGGCCATGAGGAAGGAATACTGAAAAGAGCCAAAATTTATTGAGCACTTACTGTGTCCCAGTCTCTGCTTTAAGGACTTGATGGTGATCGACATTTAATCTTTATAACAACCAGGAAATCACTGCCAAGGAGGGAATCTGAGGCACAGAGAGATTAAGTCACTTATCCAGGGTCACAGAGCTGGGATGTCGCGCAGCCAGGCAGTGGGGTGGTGGTACAGCTTTCACAACGGGCTGGACGAGGGGGCTGACTGGAAGCATTTGCCAATCTCCACAGCATAAATACTCCCATCATAGCTGGTTGACAGCTGCCCGTGGGACATCACTGACATCGTACCCCTGTGAAGAGGTGGCCCCCAATACACCACCATATACAGGGTGCAGCACAAATAACGCCCCTTTTTATTACAGAATCATAAGCATGTAATTCTGTAACAACAATATCACACTCAAGCACACCACATGACATTTTAGGCAAAATGTTCAAACTGAAACTATGGATTATCACAGCCATATTATTACCCTACCAAGCACACTCAAGCAGGCCTGACTTCTGCCGGACATGTTCCCTGTAGTATCACCGCCCACAGATACATTAGATGAAAACTTGCTTCACAAATGTAGGGCTAAGGGTAGTAAAGTATTAGGAAATAATGAGTTTTGAGTCCTTCTTACCACTGTTCTTAATACAATGTACTTAATTGTAAGTGTATAGAATTTCATTTTTGATAATGTTTGTATTTAACCATCAGCTCACAAAATTCCTGAAAATTTAACAGTCATCTCTCCTGAGCCAGTTTGAGCTGGTTTCAGCATACCACCGGGGCCCGGATTCAAACTCAGTCTGTCCAGAGCCAGAGGTTTCCTCCTACCACTCCACATTCTGCCCCCAAGAAGGACGTGGATGCCCACCTAGCCAGCCAGCTTTGCCCTGTCGATCAACAAAGCAACAGACTGCAAAACCAGGTCCCTCCTGGCCGCTTTGTCCATGGCTTTGACCTCCCTCTATGCCCCTGGAATTTCCCCTCACCCACTTCCCCTCTCCCTGGCTTAACTCCACTGTTATGCATTAGGTACCTTACTCTGTGCCAGGGATTGTTCTAGGCACTGGGGACACAGAGACGAGTTTATACTCTAGAAGCTCATAGTCCACTGAGAAAAGATAAACACATATTCAAGTCCAACAGATTTGCCACGAGTCAGGGGCATGGGCCAGATTGAAGCTTCAAGGAGAGAGAGAGATCTATTCCCCTTGGGAGGAGTCAGGGATGGCTTCGCCCAGAGGGGCGTATGTGAGTAGGGTTTTAAAGGATAAATAGAAGTTCGCCAAGCAGACTGGGGGCTATGCAACAGTACAAAAGGAAAGGACTAGATCTGAGGTGTGTGTTTGGATAAAAGTTGCCCAGACTGTGGAGGGGATTGGACAATGAAGAGAGAGACAAGGGAGGACAAGACATGCTCCACGTCTTGGCTGGGGTTCCCGCGTCGGGGGAGGGGGAGGTACGGAAGACACGGGGAGAAGCAGACGTGGAGTGTGGTGCTGCAGTTCCGTTTTGTGTGGGCTCAAGTGAGGTACCCCGAGTCGGGCACCAGAGTTGGACACGGAGATTCAGACACAGGGGTCACCAAGAGCAGGTGGTGAGAGAACAAGGTGGCAGCCTGAGACGGGAGAAAGTGCAGGCAGAGAAGGAGAGGGATTCAGCTTCCAAATCCATTTATGCCAGACTCGCAGGGACATACGAGGCGCGGCAGCCCATCCGGGTGCCTCTGGAGGGTGACGTCAGGAAGACCAAAAGCTCCTTTTCTGCCTTCCCCTACGCCAATGACACGGGCTGAGGGGCAATCCTTCCACCTTGCACTCCAGAAACGAGACATGGGGCCCAATTTCCCTTCCGCCTCCACTCTAAACTTCACCAGTGTGTCCGGCCCACACAGCTAAGAAGGCGTGTTCGGAAAGCAAGAGTCAGAAAACCGACCTTCCAGACACAATGAGCGACACTGAATTCGGTGGTTAGGAGAGCAGGCTTGCCGCCCCACTGGCCCTGAGCAAATCCCAGCCGCGTGACCTGGGGCCAGTGACTTCACGCCCTGTACCTCAGTTTCCTTACCTGTCAAATGGGTATGGTAACAGGAGCTGCTTCATGGGCTTGTTGTGAGGAAGAAAGAAGTTAACACGTGACATGTGCTTAGGGCAAAGCCTGGCACTTGTAAAGCCTGGCTCACTAAATGTCAATGATTGCTACTTTTACTGTTATTACAACTGCCCACCTCTGACACCGTACCTTATTTTTAGCTTTCTGGTCTCCCCCCAAACTTTTGTTCCAGCAAACCCTAAAGTGATCCCCGGGGATCAGGTGTCTTGGAGAAGACAGTCTAAACACTAGCACTGGGCTCTGAAAATGTTGCTGGCTGCATTGCTTCCACGTGTGCAGCAGCTGGCGGGGTTCCTCGGAGGGAATGAGGCCTGAGCGCTTTCCTGGAGGTCAGGCAGGCCATGGACTCAGTGAGCGCGTGGCGAGAGTTTGTGTGTGCACCCGTGTGCACATATGCGTGCTAAAGAGCATACATGGAGCATAGCTCTGAAAGGCGGCTCCCAAACCAGAGCTGCTGTCTGGAGCGGGAGTCGTGCACTCACTCCTCCAGGATCCTGCGTTTCTGCAGGCTTACCCACTGGGATCCTCCACACTCCCTCCCATCCTGCGAAGGCTCCTTAGTGGCCCACAAGGTGCAGTGCCATAGAGGGCCTGTAGGGGGCTCTAGAGCACTTCCATTCATCATACTCTGGGCTGTGAAGGTACACCGCTTAAAACAATGGTGTGTTTACCCTGTCTGGGAAGAGAAGCTGGGGTTTGCTGGTCCCCCAATAATGAGCCCCAGTTCATCCATGCTCCCCACTGGCTGTCTCAGGTTTAGCCCCTTGTCCTCCCTACTCCACCATCTAACCCTGATTGGGACAGTTTCCCAGCAGCAACCTAGGGGATGCCTCCAAAGGGTCGGTCTCTTGTCCTTGGGTGGGAAGGCAGGGAGAGGCCACTGCCTTGGCTTCCAAAGTGCAGCAGCATGCACTAGTGCAGTAGTTGGTAGCTCCCAACTGCTGGGGTCTCTGCTTCTAGCAATCCAGTCCCCAGCCTGCTTGTCAGGGAAGCATCATGCAGAGGCAGTTTCCTGAAAAGGCTGGGCTTACCCTATTCCTCCCTAAGGCAAAATTTAATAGCTCTGGGTCCTGGGTTAGGAGACCTCATTTGACAGATTTACTTACCTAATTGCAACTCTATCGATATGTCTGGATGAGAGAAATCACTTGTACCCACTAACTTCTGAGGATATGGTCAACCGAACCAGTTAATATTGGCAAAAAGTTAAAGAGAGTCATTTAAGAAAACAATTTGAAAACACTAAACATATAATCATTCTTTCAGGCTTCATCAAAAACAGAAAAAAAATAAAGTAAACGTGTTTCTTAATCAGAACAATTTAAGAAAAACACGCATGGGTAGGGTTGCCAGATTTAGCAAATATTGCATGGGGCATACTTAGGCTAAAAAAAATTATTTATCTAAAATCCAAATTTAACTGGGTGTCCTCAATTTTATTGGGCAACTCTGCCCACAAGACCGAGGACATGGGGATTCATTGAGAGGAAATTTCCTATTCATCACCCCCACCCCAAATCATAATTCCTTCTCTAATCCCCTGTGTTACATATGGAAAGCCAAGCTACACTGATCGCATTAAACAGAGTAATCAGTTCAAGCACCCCAATCTTAACTGCTGAGGACTCTCCTTGTGAGGTTATGTCAAAGGAATAAAAAGTAACTTCCAAAGGACAGCATCAAGAAATTAATAAGGATGTGAAACACTTACTGTACCCCTACTATATCCTGCCACTTGTGAATTAACTCAGTTCAATCTCCACAACAACCCTGGGAGGTAGACACTATTAGTGGAAACTAAAAATAGTATCTACAGGTCTAATTTCTGTAGTTCTTGCAAAGGCACGTAAATTTCTGGTCAATTACTTCCCAGAGAAAGAAAGGGGAGGGAAACCAAGAAGAACGGCATCCCAGCAACAAACCTGCTCATTCATAATGCAACGCCAGATCTGTTGCTATTTGGTTATGTGCCACTTACACGGGGAAAAGGTCTTCATTTCAATAAATCATCACTGGCTTTGGGTATGGGATTGTGGGAGAGAATTGAGTGGGAAACCCGGAACAGTCTTCAGTAAGTTGGCCTCACAACTGAGGGAGACGTGTTACACCCCCCCACCCTTAATAAACAGCTCACTCGCTGTGAATAAAAGCGCACTCAAGCCATCCCAACACTCCGTGACAATGACATGCAGATTCCAAATGTTCTCTGTAAGAAAAAACACCCTTTCTCCTAATCCTTTTTAAACTCAACAAGACTGATTGGTTTTTATTATTCATGAATTAATTTTTTACTCAGCGTCCAACAAGGGGATTGAAGCTCCAACGTCTCTCACCGGTTGAGGGGGAAAAAGCAGGTCTGACCTGAGCAGCATGGCCAGACTCTCACTGGGATCCTCGGGGGGCAGGCCGTTTTGTTTGTTAAATCAGTTAATAATCAATTAATAACCCAAAGTGTTGGGCTGTTTTGTTTTTTCTAGAAAAAAAATTGAATAAGAATATAAGAAAAATATTAAAGTAGAAAAAAGTAAAGACCCCTGAGAATCCCCGGTATATGAAGTGCCTTCTATATGATATTAGGCTGGCGTATTAGGCTGCCTCCTATTTCCCAGACACTTATAAAAAAAGGTGGTGAAGGGGGGGGCAATGAAGAAGGAGAGGAAATAACAAAGGCAATGCTGATTTTAAAAGTAATGTGCAGATGAGCAGATCTGAGTCTGGGAGTCGGAGTGAAGGGTCACAGGACCCAGAGGGACAGCTCCCTGGTTTCCTCCCTCTAAGCTCTGCCTCCAGAGGGCAGGTTGAGGTGCTCAGCACGAGCTAACAACAGCCTCAGAGAAGCTAAACGGCCAAAAAGGCAATCAAGGGTGGCGAGGTGACTTTGCTTCTCTCTTCACACAGTTCTTTTCCCAGCTATTCACATGTGCCAAGCCGTAACCCCTCCCCCTCGTCCTCCGTATGCCTTTGGTCTGTAAACTGCCCCTGAGATTACAGCCGGAGTAACCAAGGAATTTGGGGGGATCGAGGGGCAGAGCATGGCACGGGGCCTCAGAAGCTCACGGTGGTGGGTTCAGACCTGACACAGCATCCTTTACAAGACACATTTCTCTCTTCGTAGTTCAAAGGCAACACACCCAGCATTTCTCAGGGGGATGGGGGGCATGTGGCCAACACTGGACTCTCCTCTACCCGTCTGTTCCTGTTTCGGAGACCAGGTAGTTTCAGCTCCTGGAGGAATTCAGACATGCATGTTTATGTTTGCAGAAAAACATTTCTGTTTGGGGGAAAGACACAGCAACCCTTATCCGGTTACTATGAGAAACTGGTTATGAGAATTGCTTTGCGCTTTGGGGGAGGAAAAAGCTGCAAGCTGTTATTACCGTTATCATAATTATTACAACCTTCGCATGATTGCTATTATTTCTGTAAAAGCGGTGTTCTTTCTGCCAAAACTTGTTAGCTTGATTGCTTAGGTAGACAACGTCAACACACCTGAGAGACGAACGACAGAGTGAGACTAAAGGAAAAGGATACATACTGCACTCTGCATGGGTGCTGAAGGGGTGTTTCACCATCAAAAGGGAATGTTTTCTGCTGATCGATTGGGAAGGGGAAACAGAAGGGCACACCAGCTTGTTTACTCCGCAGCCGCCCAGGACCCAAACAAGAGCGCCAAGTGCCAGGAAGTGAGGCAAGATGAGAGATTTAAAAACTGGGTTTGAATGAAGTTTCGTGCTTCCTGATGGTCTCACCCACCCCTTCAGTCCCTGTCACCTTTTTCCTTGGGTAATGGATGCAGCAAGCCTGGAGTTTGCCTGTGAACAGGGGCCTTTACCTTCCTGTTTCCACCAGGCACAAGAGCAGCCCGCTCACATGCATCAGGATAACGGACGGCTGGATCAGACCGGGCACCCAATCCCGGGCGTACTGCCTTGGGACTTAACCTGGCTAAGCGCAGTCAGCCCCTCAACACAGCTCAAACACACCCCCACACTCACACACACACAGACATACTCACACACGTACAGGTACATGCACACAGACCCACACACCCTGTGTTCCTTCCTTCCTCCAAAACATATACAAACCAAGAGGGATAAAAGGTCAAGGGCAAACTAGAGCAACTTGAAATGAAGATAGAGGGGAAAATAAATACAGACAAAGGAAAATGTTAACTCCTACGACACGAGAGAAATCTCCTCTAACACACCACCCCTCTTGTCCCCTCCCTTCCCATAGCATCTCCTTACGAGAGCATTTCCTTTTTCTTTGCCCTTCGGAAACCAAGAACACACGGAAAGGATAGCGATGCTCAAAAACCATTTTCCAGGTATCTTTTAAAAATATATACACTGGGTAAAAAATACTAAAACTATAAATCTAAGTAAATATAGAAATTGTTTTTAGATTAATAGTAAGAAGAAAACAAAAAGCTAACTTATATATTCAAGTTAATTAAGCAATTAAAAAAACAGCCAAGTTTAAATAACACTCAGTATTTGGGGGTTTGAAACTCCTAGTTTCCTAGATGAAAAAGCTTGACTCTGGCATTTTGCATTGGTACAGTTTTAAATGCGTTCTTTCGTAAACACCGATGGTCTGGTGTGAGGCTGGCTGCGGCTGTAATTGGCAGGAGAGGACCCTGATACAGTTTTAAATGAAAATTGATCACATTTGAAGCCAGAAGATAAAAACAAAACCTTGTCGGAGTTTGTTTAACTGCCTTTTGACCTCTGGGTGAAATGACATTGAGAAATAAAATAACATTATCCAGAAAACCATTCCCAGAAAAGGCTCAGTCCTGGAGATGCTGAATGACAATATTGAATAGAATATTTTAAAGTCCTAAGGGATAGAGAGAGAGAGAGAGAGGCAGAGAGAGAACTTCTTTGGGACTAAAATGTGTATAGATTAAAACGATGAACAAAAATTACTTCTCTAACCCCTGTGAAAACTTTCGTTTGGGGTTTATTTTAACCCCAGCTCATACAAATTTGAATGTAAGACATCCAGCCAATAGATTTTTTTTCCTACTCCGTCCAATTCCATACTGAAAGTCCCACAGGCAGACTAGACTAACCAGTGCGCTTTTCCTCCATTTAGGAAAACATTCGACCCTTCTAGTTACAGACTGCCAATGGCTTCCTCCAGGGGAGAAGAGGAAGCGGGGAGCCTGGACCAGAACTGCCCACAGGCTCCTTTGAGTGCGGCCATCTGTCACCCCAGAGAAGGGCAGGACAGCCCTCTCACTTTCTCCGGGCTCTGCCCAGTCCTGCCCAGGCCGGGACACTGGAGAGGCTCTTAAGAAAGGCCGAACTCCTGGGGCTGCAGGGACGGCCTGTCCTCAGGCCCCTCTGTGTTCCCTTTCACACCATGGAACCCACCCCCCCACTGGAATGTGGCCACAGCCTGACCTCAGCCCAGGCCCGGGGGTACCGCAGACAGCAGGGGCTGTGTTTAAAGAGCAGGGTCCCTTGTCCCCCCACTCCCATTCTAAAGAGGGATAGCACTGTCACACGCTCTCACACATGCTCGCACTCGCACGCACACAGACCCTCCAGGTGGAGACTCTCCTAGGAACGGATGCAGCTTTTGATGTTATGGGGTTCAGAGGTGTCCTCTACAACAGCAACAAGGCAGGGCTTGCCACTCCCTCAAGCCACTGCTTATAAATAAAGGTGCTTTAAGATCCTTATTATTTTAATCCTGATCAGTACAGAAAGGTGCTGTAGATAGGCAGATGCAAGTACACTCATAGGCAGGAGAAAAAATAAAGACCAAGCGGCTCCATGGTTCCCCACTTGCCTGGTTTTTCGGTGTCTTTTGTTGGGGCTCTCTGCTCCCAGGGAAAAATTGAGCCTGTGCTCGGCCTCCCCACAAGTCCCTTCCTGGGGGGGACTACTGTGGCCATCCAGCTCTGCAGAGCCCAGGGACCAGGGGGCAGTCACATCCCCCTGCCCGCCAAGCCGCAGGAGCACTTGCTGGAAGTCCTGTCCCCTTTACAGCCTGGCTTCTTCCAAGCAGGGCGCCAGCATGTGCCCAAGGTCTTCCCGTCACACCCTTGCGGTGAGCCGGGGAAGTGAGGGAGGAACTGCCCCCGAGCAGCCTGCCACACGAGGTCACACTGCTATAAGAGGCAGGGGTCACTTTTCCAGTGGCCTAGGGAAGAAATGACTCCCCAGCTACTCACCCCTCCCAGACACTGCCTTGACATCCCCTCTGAGGAAGAAGTCTGGTCCCATCACCCTGTGCTCAGGACAGCTCTGCCATTATCCATGCAAGGTCAGTGGCCTTACCAGAGGCAGGGGCCAGGCTGGCCCGGTGAGAGTCCATCTGCCCAGCCAGCCACCACAGGGTCACCGTGATGCGCAGAGAAGTTGAGCGTCCCAGGCCCCCAGAGCCAGTCTGCTAATTACATTTGCAATTATAAACACCATCACCTCCCCGCACAGGGCCCAGGCCACACCAGCCACGCCAGGGGACACCGGGCCAGGAGAAGCCTGTGGGCCCCAGCTCTGAGGGATGAGCACGTGTATGACGGGTCCTGGAGGTCTGAGGCTGCTGGGACTGGAAAAGGGGAGCCCACCAGAGATGAGGTCCTGTCAGGGGCCACCCGCACTCAAGGTCTTTGATTTATCCCTAGAGATCAGCAAATGGCCTCAAGGGCAAACAGGCAGGATGTGGACTCAGCCGAGTCTGCTTCCAGCCCATCCCCAAGTTTTGCCCTCCCTGGCTTGCTGGTGTGGTCTGTGGACCCTCGACTTGAAGCCCCCTGCTGGGCTCACGTACCCTCTAAGAGCTAAGCACCTGTGGGGGACATCGAAGGTTGAACCCTAAGCCATGCTGGGGGCCCCATGGAAATACTCAGTCAAGACAGAGGCACCCAGCAGAGCTGTGGAAAGTTCCGGCTAATTCTGGGCAGACCTCCTGGTCAAGCTGGACGAGCAGTTGGAGGTCCTCATTTTCGGAAGAATGGCAGGAGCCCCCTGACGGCCAGCAGGTCTGGGAAAGCATCAGCATGGGATGTTCAGGTGTGGTTTGGATTTCACTTTGAAGGAATAGATTGTGGTCTAAATACCAGCTAGCCCTTCCCCTTGAATTAGAACCACAGATAATTTTAACCATGTTGAGGCAGCCACTACAGCGTTTGGGAAGATGAGTTCCAGGGAAGGGCACCGCAGAACCGTGTCAAAGCATCCTGCTTCCTGTCTCTTTGTCCTCCGAGTTCTCACCTTTGGCATCCTGCTCATTCACACGAAGACACACTCCATCACCCACCCCCGGGGCACACGTATCCTCGGTGTCTGTCTCCCTCTCCCGCCTCGTCCCCGGTGGTCTGCTACACTCGCACAGATCTTTCCAGTCCCAAGCACTCAAAAGAAACATAGCATTTTGCAGAGGACTGAGGAAGTACACAAACTTTTTCAATGAGTTTAGATTATGTTTAAAAACCCTTTGGCAAAATGTCCAATTATTAAGAACGTGAATAGAATATGTGAGACAAAGTTACAAGGGCCCCCCTGAGCTAGGGCCGGGGGCACTCTGAGAAGGCAGGGTTGTGGCATGAAATCTCTATCACAGCCACTTCCTTTGCAGTTTTTTCCCGAGAAGTCCCTCCTGTCTCGGGCTCAATGTAATATTTATTGGTGGGCCAGGTTGTTTCCTTACATACACATGTTTTTAAGAAACGTCTTTTCATATGCCCCAATTACTGGTAAAATAAAGGATTGTTTCTAAAGTAAAGGGAGTGGGGGAAATAATAAGCTCTGGGAGGAAATTTCCAGCTGATGTCAGGATCTCACTGAACTGGAAAGGGCCTTCCCCAGGACCGGGCCGTGAGGCTGGGGCCTGCCCCATCCACCCGCTGTTTCCTCCTAGCTCACGGCCCTTGGGCCCGAGCGCGTCCGGCCTCCCGTCACCCATCCTCTTCCACGGCAGCCCGCATTTCCAGAAGGGGGGCAGGCCCACAGGTTTATTTCCTAGAGCCCCTCCCTTGGAAAACCAGGACTAATGTCCTTACTCTGATTTATTTTTAAATGTACCATTAAAAATTAATTTCCCCCTTTGTTTTTCTCTGGGTCACTGATTCTGAATTACCATGTGGCATTTTTCCTACGTGTGAAGCCACATATTTTACCTTTGGGACAATTTGTTCTTTGTTTCTTTAATGGCAAAAAGTGGTCACTGGCAGCCCCCACCTCCACCCCCCAGTTTTTCTGCCGAGGGGGTCTCCAGCCAGGCAGGTCCGGGAGACATTTGTACACAGGCACCGGCAGGCCAGCAGCGCACTCACTCCCACTGCAGCTGATTATACATGTACATAAAATATTGATTAGAAATGGTAATGGAGTCACCTACAGGATTGGCTACAGGAAAATGAAAATGAAGGATAGAAAGGTATGAAAGTGTGTGTGTGTGTGTGAGAGAGAGAGACACACACACACACACACACACGGAGAGAGGGAGAGAGAGAATTTCCCACCTGGGACAGTGAGAATAACACTGAAGCATTAAAAAAATGCCCCTCTGCCCTGGCTGGTGTGGCTCAACGGACTGAGCATTGGCCTGTGAACTGAAGAGTTGCTGGTTCGATTCCCAGTCAGGGCACATGCCTGAGTTGCAGGGCATGTGAGAGGCAACCACACATTGATGTTTCTCTACCTTTCTATCTCCCTCCCTTCTCCTCTGTCTAAAAATAAATAAATAAAATCTTTTTTTAAAATGCCCTCTGCGAGTTGGCAGGGGAGGAGGGCTGAACTGCAGTCCTGCACCCCTGGGTTTTCTCAAGTCCAGGCATGCCGATTAAGCCCCACGGGTAGAAACTGCGTGTACAGAGCACACGAACCCACTCATGTATATGTTCCCTGAGAAACACCGGCACTGGAATGAATGGATTTGCCCTACTGTCCTTCCAACAAACCAAAAAATGCTGTCCGGTTTTGTTACTTTGCTGCCAATGGCACTAAAGCCACTTGTCACGAAGCACCGGGGTTGAGGTCAGAAAGCTGCCTCCCTGCCACACCAGCCTCTGGTCCCCGCAGCAAGCTCATCCTTAGAGACTGTGTGCCCCCAGACCACGGCAGGTGTAGCGCATCACCAGGAGGCACACATCTGCACACTGGGCCAGCTCCCCAACGTACGGGACGTTGCGCAGGGATGCTTAGCTCCTCCGTGGAAACAGGTATATTTGTGGGTTTGCCTGTGCCCCATGGAGAGAGAAGCTAATTCTTTGCAAAGAAACCAGGAAGGGTAGGGAATCCCACCCACAGACAGACTGACTTCATACATCATTTCCACTTCAGACCCTTCCCAGACACCCAGGAATCGGCTCCCTCCTTCCCCTGTGCCGCTCCCCTGACATCCCCTTTCTGCCCGTATTTCTCCTCAAACTCAAGCCAGGGTTCCCTCAACTAGATAAATTACCCAGCTGCTTAACCCTCCGCCTCTCCTTGCTTTCTGGTCAACATAATCAAAGGATGTATTTCCCCCATTTAAATTTTCACATTTATTATCTATGACTTGAGCCAGGGACACAAACATAGATATTTCGAGCTCAGCTGAAGAAGTCACCCCTGGCGGGAAGGAAACTAAATAATTCAAATGTCCACTCTTTGTCCCACTTGGTGGTTTTATGGGAGAAAATGCCCCACCAGCCTCAAACGTTGTTCACAACCTCACTTGCCCACCCAGAGGTTTCTTTCCGGCTGCCACAAGCAAACGCTGGAAGTGCGAGCATCTCTCGGCACTACCCCACCCCCACCCCGCCCGCCGTACAGGCTGGGATCGGTGTAACCTTTACCCAGAAGCAAAACCCACCGTCAAGCTGATGGAAATTTGAATCCATTGTAATGAAAGATTCCCCTGATCTCCCACCCCACTCACCACCTTCCGACACTCCCGTCTACTTTCTGGCAGTACCGAAAGGACCCTCGCCCAGGGAGCTCCTAAAACTAGAACCAAAAAGGTCAGCGAGGAGGCTGGGACAGTCGGGTCATCGGCACGAGATGCGGCCGTGAAGTTGCCTCCTTTCTCTCGAGTGGTCCCCCGGGGTGGAGGTGGTCTGCGCAGTGAGGGGGGCGGGTAAACACACTTCCTGGAACCCCCATTCATTATCCAGACTATTTATTTTAGGTATGTCCTGGTTCTTGGGGGGAGGGGTACAAAAATGAAAGGATGGTGGGAGGAGCAGTGACTTTGGTGGTTTAGTTAGCTTCAAAAAAAAGAAGAAGGTATGAAGTTGCTCAGGTCCGCGAAAACCTAGAGTTTTCATTTTGTTATTATTTTTTAAGCATTCGGACGGACCGCTCTGCGTGCTCCCACACCCAGGCGCCGGGACACCAGTCCGGACGCAGCGGGATGCGGAGCGCCAGAGGAGACTCGGGCAGGTAGTGGAGCAGGCAGGCTTCGAAGCGGAGGGCCCCGGGAGGGAAACCGAGGGTGTCCAGAGCCCGGACCCCTGCGAGCCCAGGGTTGGGTGGTCCGGGCAGCCCCCGCCGTTGGGGGGATCAGTTCCCTACTTTCCCAATCTGCGTGCGCGGCGCGCTGCCCAAGCCCAGTGACGCCCGGTTCCTGGGAGTCCAGATCCGCAGCCCTGTGCGCCACCTACACCCACGCCGCTGGGACCACCGCAGGTTCCCGCTAGGTGAGCGCAGCGCAGCTCCGGGCACGGCAATCTCGCCGGTCTGTTCCGCCCGGCGCAGCCTCTGCCAAAACCCGGAACCAACTTTGCCTGCGCCGCAGCGCAGGGCCGGTGTCCCGACTCCTGGAGGGGATGCGCGCTCCCCTCGCAGGGCGTGCGGGGCACAGTGCGCCTGGGGCCCTGCGGCCAGCACTCCCGGGCGCGCCTCGGCTGCCGAACCTCGCCGCGTGCGCGCCCTCGGGCCGCCTCACCAGGACCGCCTGCCGTTTCCAAACCCGCGCGACATCTACGATTTCGCTTCCTTGCCGATCATTTTTGATCTCTAGGGTGGAAATAAATATTAAAGTCCAAGGGCCCGCAGGGAAGCCTTCTCAGACAGGACGGGACATCTCTGCGACTTTCCCGCACCTGTTCTGGGCTTGCTCCTCCCCATCGCACAGAAACTCAAATATTTTCTCTGCGTGAGAGAAAGACAGAGTGAATGAGAAAGCGCTGCCCTAGAAGTCAGAGTTCGTAAAGCGGGGTGCGGGAAAAGTTAGCTGCAGGTTACCCCCAACAAGGAACCTCAGGAAGTGTGTGGCTTTCCCCCACCAACACTGCCCAAGTGCCTCCTTGGTCCCGGCCACTCCGAGAATGCCTAGAAGAAGCCCTGCGACACCCAGGACAGAGACAGCCGGAGGGGCACAAGGACAGGCAGAGAGACCGACGGAGAAGCTGAGCACCTACTGGTTGTGGTAGCCGAGGGGGTCCGGGATGCAGAGTTCTGACACGTCCATCAGGCCTGCTTTAGCATTCCCAGTTGGTAGAGAAAGACCGCGGGGAAATCACGCGGAAGAGCGAGTGAAGGGCACGGGCGAGGTGCGAGTCCGGGCTGGGGCACAGTGAGCGGGAGAAGGCAGAGTGGGAGGAAGCGCCGTGGCGGGGCGAGAAGGAGGCAGAGAGCCGTGCGCGCACAGCCCGGTGCTCCCACTTCTGCACGCACTCCTGGCGGGCAGAGGGGACACGGAGCCGTGGCGGAGGCTCGGGCACCAGAGACTTGGAGCCCACTAACCCTACTGTAGCTTTAAGGCTGGGAGACTGATGTATGGTTTGGCTCCTATTGGCTATCTCTCAGGGGCTGGACTTAAAGTGACAGAATCGAGCTGGGGGAGGGGGAGGGGGGTGAGCCAGAGAGACTTCAATGGAATCAGGCGCGCAGGCGAGGTCCCCACCTCCTGAGAAGCAGGAGGACTGGGCTTAAGAGCGGCAAGACCTGCCCTCTCACCATTATAGAAAAACAATTTTTGTCCAACTGGCTTGTGGCATTGGGGAGGCATAGGGGAGGTTGAAAGATCTGCTGCTGGTATACCTGCCACACTCCATCCTCTCTTTTCAACTGGCTGGCCTAGCAAACTCACCTCTCAGCCCTTTGGAATGGGTCTGTTTTCTAGATTAAAAATGAGCCCCATGTCTCCACTCTCACACCAAGAAGAGGCCAGCGTCCGAGACATTCACAGCCTCCTACCTGTGTGTGGTGTGCAGAAGTGCTAAGGGCCAGGCCCGCAGGTGAGGCACACAGAGAGAGAGCCGCAGAGAAACACTTCCCTGCCCAGCTCCCCTCACCTGGGCCAGCTGCTTCTGAACCACTTTCACCGGCTAGATGCAGGGCATGCATCTATAAAGTGCTCTCTGGATGTATCAAATGATGCTCTCTTCATTGGCAACTTTCAGAGATGTACACAGCACACAGACACAGGCCAATAATTCCCGTCCGCTTAGAAAAATACAATAGCGGTTAAAACCACCAACCTGTCACATCCACTTGGAGGCATGCAAGTAGGCACTTCAACGTATACACCTGAATCCCCAGCTACGAACACACCTGCATCCCTGTCTGCTGCTCCCTCCACGAACTCGATTGTTATGGGTTGCCAACGGTACCAGTGCAAGCTATAAGTCATGCCCCAATTCTTCTTCTGGGGCTTGTCATCTTTTGAGATGTGCCAGCCACAGGGTTAATAATCAATTTGATGATTCAAATGAGTGTGGGGAGGGAGGTAGGTATAGAATTATTTAAAAGGGGAAAAAAGCCCTCAGGAGAGACCACCACCTTATTCTATATTCTACAGAAGACAATGAGCAATAGGGGGAAAGACATAATTTTTTTTCATCAAAATAATGTCTAAATGGAAAGTAACTCCAGGCAGTGTTCAAGCACTTCAAGAATAAAAGTGGGAGTTTTGTGAGAAGCCCCAGGAGGGGCCAGCCTCTCGGGAGGAGCTGGAGACTGGGCAACAAGACGGCAGATGATGCTTGACTTGGATAAATGGAAGCGCGTGCAGGCTGGGACACGGCTGAGATTTTTCATAAGTGCTCAAGTGCAGGAACTCGGGATTCTCCGCGCGTGGGGCTCAGGCAGGTATCTCAGAGAGATGGATGAAGACGTCTGCTCTGTCAGCAGAACCCCAGCAGCCCTTGGTTTTGTTTTGTTTTTAACCACGTAAGTACTTGGTCCCGTTAGAGACTGAGAGGGTGCAGAGACACTCTCCTTGAGCTTCTACGCTACCACCATATCTTGCCAAGACCTCAGTACCGGTTTCGCTGCATCCTTTCTGGCCCCGGAAATGCCTTCTCCACGCACACAGCAGCCAGGGGGCACTTTGTAAAACACACACACACACAGTGTGACCTTGTTGCAGTTCAGAAAGAGACCCCAGTCTTTCCCGTGCCCTATGAGGAAGGCCCCACAAGGCAGGTCTGTCTGCATCCCTCCGCACTCCTCCTCGGCCCATGCCACGCTCCCCTCGGTCCTTGCGTCTGCCACCTAGAATGTCCCCCCTTTCAGACCACACCAGAACCTTCTGCTGTTCACTTTGCTTTGGGTAGTTTATCAGTTTGCAATGACGTATACGTGTATTGGTATGAGCGATACCCCCCCTTCACAAGCGCATGCACGCACACACTCACTAGACTGGAAGCTAGCTCTGTGAAGGCTGGGACCATGTCTGTTTTTGTTTGTCGGACAACCTCCAGTGCTTAATGGTGCCCGGCACACAGCAATTGCTTGGTAAAGATTTTGTTGAGTGAATTGGTAAGCTAGCAGTTTGGGGTGGGGTGCCAGAGCCCGCTGCCCCAGAGGAGCTGAGGCCCTGGCAGGTTGCATGGGATCAGCTGACTCCTTGCTTGGCATGGGTGCACCATTTTAATGGGAGACAGCACACTCGGTGGAGCATGAAAAGAAAGCTTCACAGCCTGAAGCCGTGGAGGCAAAGCCACTGGGGACAAATGAGGGGAACCGGGAGGTCTGTGTTGGCAAGGAAGCCGGCCGATGCCTGCACACAGTCACTGTCTGCACCGCCTTGCATCGGGGCTTTAGCTGATTGTCCTGGAGGGCCAGAATGAGGCCCCGGAGACCCAGTCCTCCCTAGACTGCCCTCCTCCGTTGTGCCTGTCCAGCCTCCTCAGCCCTGGGGCAGAGTCCTTTCTCCTTTGCCTCCCCAGCAAGCTTGAGCCTGCAGACCCTGCTACAGGGGAGGCAAGGGCCTGCCAGCAGAGGCACCCCGGGCATCAGGTCCCCTGGCAGTCCCAGGCAAACATGGCCAGGTCACCCAGAGCCCATGGGAGAGCCTTTTCCCCACTCTGTCCGCAGCCAGGTCACAGGGGACAGGATTCCTTCCCAAAGCCAGGGTCAGCTTCCACGCTGCTAGCTGGAGAGGCAGCAGTGCGGGAGAGTCAGAGGATGCCTGGATCTAGTCCTGACTACTCCGTATAACCTTGCCAAAGTCACCACTTCTTCAGGAAACCGAGGTGGTACAGGGGGTAGAGCAGGATGGGCAGGGGTCTTACATTCCTTCAAACCTGAACTCCATTCAACCAATCGTCACTTACTATCTCCACTGCTCACCTAGAGCAGGGGCTATTTGGAATCCACTCCAACAAAAACTCTTAGCCACCCCCTTCGCTGTCCTATGGCACCTCCAATGCTGGCACCCCCAACTGGGCAAGCCAGCCAAAAGGAAATGGGACAAAAGCAAAAGTTATTAGACACAGTAATTGCACAGAGTATAAGGGGAAAGCAACTCAATTTGTTTTCATGACAAACTCCCTTAAATAGATATTTATTGCACTCACAGAACTTTACAGGTAAGAGGGCTCTGGGATCATTCAGAACCACTGTAAGACTTTACAGTTAAGGAAGTCTGTGAGTTTCTCTGTGCGGTGGAGTGACCCACCCAAGGTCACACAGCGAGTAACTAGCAAAGCATGCCATCTGTGGAGTTCTGCTATCCATCTCCCACATCTTTGTACACACTTCTCTTCACTTCCCTCCCTTTCCCCTTCCCCAAGTTCAAGCTCTTTCCTGAGGAATACGAAGCCAAACCACTGGCAACACCCGCACGTCAGCTGGGAAAGGGTGGGGACCCAGGCTGCTGTCCACTCTGTTCCCCAAACCTGTGCTTCTCTAGGTACAAAGGCTTCCATTGTACGGTGGATTGTGGGACTCAGGTCCACACTAAACACCCTTCCTTCCCTTTCTAAGTCCTTAGAATGGGCTGCCCTAATGCCTGCGCCTGGATCTCGGGGACCAGCAAAGCGGCCTTGCGGTGATCCAAGCAGCTGACCCCAGCACAGTGCCCTCGCCACGGGTCTGATGAAAGTCCCCACCATTCAGGGTCTAGTCTTGGTGTGCTTCTTCCCTCTCTTGAGATGGCCTCCCCGATACCCGTTGTGTCTGCACACACAAGGCGGCAGCACACAGCGTCTCTTGGGGTCCTGACTCCCCTCCCTGTGATGTGACATTCACAGCCCACAGAGGTTTTTTCTCATCTTTCAAGCCAGGCAACTTAGTGGGAGCTGGTGGACTCAACAGGGGCCCCAACAGGGCAAAGGACTAGATGGCTTGACCATTAAAACGTGAGACCCACCAGGAATTTTTGAAGAGCCGGTCACAGGCTCTGTAATCCAGTGAATGTGGGATACCACTTGTTCTTTACGCCAGCCCTGTCCCTCAGCCTCGCCCACACTCCCTGAACCCGAGTTCCCAGGTGGGAATGATGCCTTGGGAAACACCCCAGGGGGGCAGCCACTTCTTACCACCAGCCCAGGCCGGGCAGGAGGACTCCATGGAACTGTCTGAATCGCACACCAAGCTTGTTTCTCCTGCACCCCAGGGTCAACGCTGGCGGAGGCGCGTCTGGAAAGTGCATCCACTTAGTCTGGGACTAAGTTCAACTGCACTTAGTCCCAGAGGACCAAGGAGGGCCTGGCCTAGACGGCGAGCCTACCCTGTGCATCCCTGGGAACAGTGCAGGTCAGGCCAGGGCTCCATGGTCTCCAGGCTCGGGGAAGTGTCCCTGGCCACATGCATCAGTGCTCCCACTCACTCTCTTCTCACCTACTTGAGTTGAGGGTGGGGAGTTATATCCCCGGGTGGTGGTCAGCAGACTGGCAGCCCATTGGCTGGCACACGTCCCGAGGATCATAATTAACTGATAACGCTGATACAATGCGAGTTTGTACTCCCATAATAGTCTCCTGCTGACAGATAAACGCTGCGGGAACATGATGGCTTTTCCTGAAGCCGTAATGGGCCATTACTGGGGCAAGAAGGGCCATGTGCCGTTAGCACGGCCACGTGACCCCGAAATACCATGTGAAGGGGACGGCGTCTTGAGTGGGTCGATGCTCGGGTTCTCTCCCACCATCACCATCATCCCTTCCCTTATCTGAAATCCCTACCAGGGGTCTTGGAATAAATTCCAGATATTTCAAAGATCTATTATGACCTTTTTTTGAGCCTCAAGATCCTATTCTCACCAACACGGCTGAACAGTATATGACAGTTCTCTGTTTGCCAAAAAGACCCCAGTTCTGCAGGCACCGTGCAAGGTGGCCGCTGGGTGACCGGGCAGGCAGTGGGTCATGCATGTGGGACAAGTCTCTCCATAGAAACAAAGACCTTTCTCCGTCCTCATCTCCAGGACAATAGGAATACATTATGACAGTGATAGCCTTGTCCCCAGCCACATTTCGGCTGGGGGGTGGGGGGCAAGGAGAGGGAGCAAGAGGAGAAGTATAAAGAGAAGAAGAGGGAGGAGGAGGAAGTGAAAGGAGGGGAAGAGAAAAGAGCTCTGTGTCTTGATAGTAGCTGGTACCTAATAAATATTTTCAGTGAGAGTGGATTATGGTTTTTTCCTTATAACAAAGAAACTTGACCTTATTTTCATCCTGTGTCACATAGAAATTTATCATCCAATTTCTTGTGACTTTTGCATCGGCTTAAGCATAAAACATAGTTGGTTCCAAGTAGCTATACAGTTTATCTCTTGAGTTTCATCATTGGTAAAAGGGAAACTTCTCTTTGATGATAAAACAACTGTACGCATCTCACGGTCAACACTGGCTGTGGAAAGAATGCTCGCTTTGCTTTGCTTTGCTTTGCTTTGCTTTGCCAGCTCACGCCTGAAGCCTCCGTGAACATTTCTATTCTCCAGGATAATTATCTTAGAGAAACTACAAAATACATGGAACGTCTGGAAAATTAATTCTGAGGTAACACACAAGTAAAGTGTTATTAAGTAGGAATGAAGAAACAGGTTGGTCGAGCCTGTCTCCCTGGCATTCGCGACGTAAGATTCAAGACGGGGAGCATTCGAACGTATTTTCATTTCCGAATGGCTCGATTAGAGTAGAACTTCTTATTTCATTATCTTTCAGAATAAATGCTTTTTTTTCCTCTAATAAAATGTTTCGTGAAGAGGAAAAAATAGCAAATGCTTTTAGGTTTGGGGAAAAATCAAGTGTTTTGTAAACTGTAATGTGCTATTGCTTCATAAATCACAGTTCCGATGACCGCTTTCGACTGTGTTCTCACCGCTGGCCGATCGATGCCTTTACAAACGTGTAGTGTTGGGTGGGCCAAAAAGTTCATGTGGTTTTTTCCATAAAATACAAACCACATTTTTCATTTTCACCAATAACTTTATTGATTTGGATATTTTGAGTATGTCGGCTAATGTTGATTGTTCTCAATTAATGTCTCAATTGGATCTCTATCAACTTCAACTGGTCTACCTGACCGTGGAGCATCATCCAGAGAAAAATTTCTAGCACAAAACTTCACAAATCACTTTGACATGTTTGATCAGTCACAGCACCTTCTCCACACACTGCACAATTTTTTTTTTTTTTTGCCTTTCAGTTGGGGGTTTACCTTTCTTGAAATAATAAAGCATAATATGCCAGAAATGTTGCATATCTCCTTCTATCTTCAATATTAAAATGGCTGCACAAAAATTGACCAATTTGGTAAGTTTTTTTTAATGCACGCTGATATGACAGCTGTCACTATACAATCCAACAAAATTGTTCTGAATGAAGTTAAAGACAACTAAGCGCTACTAGAGCCATCGTACAAAAAAAAAAACCAAATGAGCTTTTTGGCCAGCCCGATACGAGGCGATGAGTGCAGCCGGCAGTGCGCTGCCCCCCATCCTGAACCCTGTAGCTATGGACGGTCACTAGCAATTCCAGATGAAGTCTTGGGCTCTGCAGCAGGGCCGTCGCAAACATCTTTATTTTTCATAAACAATTGGGAACGTGAAGCTTTAGGAGGATTCCCAACTCAGAAGGGTTTGCCTTTCCCAGAAGGACAAGACAAGGCAGGAAGGGAAACTGCAGAACCAAAGAGACTTTAGAAAAATGGGTAAAAGGCAGTCAATGATACAAGATTTAATACGGATAAACACTGGTAATACACTTGTCAGCAATGACCCTAGAAGGAGCCGACGGGAGTGGAGCTGGTGGGGGAGCAGCGGAGCAGAGAGACATCTGGGGTCAGAACAGAGAGCACATTAAGCGCAGGCCTCCAGCTCATGGCATGATAAACACTGCTTTGGGGTAATTCTACAAAACCCAGCCGAGCAAGGAGCAGCCATAACTCCTCTTTACTCTCCCTTACAAAAGGTGCAGATGGAATTTTACGCTCGGCCCCTAGGAACTTGATTTGAAAGCAAAGTGGAAGGGTGAGGAGGAAAGGTCTTGGAGAGAGGTGGAGAAGGCATCGTAGGCCTCCTGAAGTTGTCTGAGCTACCTGCCCCCCGCTCCCAAGAGAGAGGGACAAATGTGGGGGCAAGGTGGGATGGGTTGTCCCTGCACCCCGATGGGCAAGTGCTTGGCTCCCAACCTGTGTCACATGCGCATTGTAAGTGTCATCTTAGGTTCCTTCGACTGTCTCTTTTCCCTGTCTCTTGGTCAGCACCCCACCAAGGCCCAGGCTCACGTCCACGTCCAGAGCGTGAGGTCTGGCTTACTGAGGGGCCAGATGGCCAGCCCAGGAGTGCAGGAGGGTAGCTCCCCGAATCCTTCCTTTTCCTGCCCTCTGTGCACTGTTTCACGGCGATACATTTGTGATAACCCTTCCGGAAGGAACATGCATGCCGGAGCCACCTGTAAGTCTCCTTGGGGCTGGACGGGAAGTGGTGGCCAGCACCATGGCACCTCACTGGGATTGCTTGGCACCTGTCCTCACCTCAGTCCCTTTATATCACCCTCAGACCCCTGGGCTTCCACCTCCCAAATGAGGTAGTGGGCATTTTTAACGCCTGCTTCAGGCTCTGTTTTCTAAGGGACCAGGGCTGATATACAGACTGAATCAGCAGGGTTGAGGGCCCCTGACTTGCTCTCAGTTCTAACTGTTTTATTACTTACTCCCCGCTCCCTTGGTTAGGGGAGGGGAGCGTAATGATTGACGATCACTAGGGGTAGTCCCCAGTGAGTTACAGGCTGGCTGTTTTACAAAGGCCCACAGGACCCTGCCCCACCAACCCACTCTCCCACCCACTCGGACACTCTGGTTCTGGTTCAATTGCCCAGAAGTTCAGGTCAAGGGTGTTGTCGGAAGCCAGCCAACAAGACCATCTGGCCCAATACCCCTTCTCCACTCGCCTTTCTCCCTTCACCCGCCACATCCAGGGGGCCAAGTGCACAGAGTTGACTCTTGAACAACAAGGGTTTAGACTATGCAAGGCCATGTATACATGGATTTTTTTCAATAAATATTGTACATATATTTTCTCTTCCTTATCATTTTCTTAATAGCATTTTCTTTTCTCCAGCTTACTTTATTGTAAGAATACAGTCTACAATACATGTAACATACAAAATACATGCTAATCTACTCTTTAGGTTATCGGTAAGGCTTCCTGTCAACAGTAGTTAAGTTTTTGGACAGTCCAAAGATTCCTGTGGATTTCTGACTGTGGGAGGGGTTGGCACAGGGTCAAGGGCATTGGTCACGGCTCACCTGTGCTGTGCTCTCCTTTTTCCTGGTCATTTCCCCGCATGCCCACCCACCCAACAATGGGCTTCCAGCGCCAAGGGAATCCACCAGCTTCAGGAGCAGCAGTCTATGATCTCACACAGCAGACATTCTAGCAGCAAGTAGTTTCACCTTTCTGGTCTGCTGTCCTTAGCACATCAGCTGTCACCTTCAGTTTGTCCCCTCCTCCCCATCCACGCCCCACAGTTGAAGGATGGTTCTCGTGGCCTAGGCATCACTGCCTCCCCGAGCTGTGCCCACATCCAGGAAGAGGTGGATGTGGGTGTGTATTTATGTCAGGGGAATATTTTTCCTTATGACTCTTGTTGGTTGTTCAGTTGCTGGTTTGGATTTGACTTTGGTCTGGAGGAAAATCTCCCCCAGGATTTCTGCATCCCCACCCCAGCAGGCTTATCCTCACATCTTCTTGGCCAGAATCCAGTCACATACTCAACCCAAACCAATCACTGTCAGAGGAGAAATGGATCGCCACGACTGGTTTAAAATGCACTTACTCCCTGAAGCGGGGGAGAGGCTCACTCTTCCTGAGAACACTGGTGTTCAGTGGCAAGCAAATCCATGCCTGTTAGAGGAGGAGGTGGGAATGGCTGCTGGGTCGGCAACCAGCAGCGTCTGCCACACCTGGTGGAGGACACCACGGACGCGAGCAATGAGAGGGCCATCATCTGTACAGGCAAAAACCAACCACAAAAATCTGGCCGCTTTCTGTTGTCCCCTTGCTCCTGCAGTCGAAACAATGGCAGCGATCAGCGGTCCTCCCTAAGAAAATCTCTGGCCGCTCTAAGTTCTGCACAACTGTTGCAGTTGCTGTTGAGTTTTAATAATACATATAAGTTTCAAATTAGTTCTTATTACCTAAATTTGAATACAAATGGCATTCCGTGGGGAAGTTATAAAGTCAGCCACACCAGCTTAGCTCCGTGGTGTTTTAGGAGTAAATTCACGATGGGGTGGAATCCTTCAAGCTCACATACGGCTCAGTGTATGTCTCTGCCCCCGGGTATGATGTACCCCCGGGTGCAAGTGGGGGGCTCCAAAGGGATGAGAGCACAGTGATTCTACAGACAAAGAACTTGAGGTTCTTCAGTCATGTTCTTCTATGTGATCACTTGGAGGTTTTATTTGCATTCAAATTTTAAAACAGTGAAACAGAGCAGAAGTGTGAAATGTGATATTTGTAACTTCAAATATTAGTTCCTGCATGACAAGTTCTATTGGATTTGAACAATATTTTGGCATCGAAATTTACGCTTCATTTTGAATTATGGTTTGTTTTAAAATTAATCAACACATCAGGAAAATAATTTTAATAATTAAAAAAAATTATTGATTGATTTTAGGGAGAAAGAGGGAGAGTAAGAGAGAGAGAGAGAGAGAAGGATCAATTTGTTGTTCCACTTAATTATGCATTCACTGGTTGATTCTCATATGTACCCTGACCAGGGACCAAACCAGCAACCTTGGTGTGTTGGGACGATGCTCTAACCAACTGAGATACAAGGCCAGGGCCAATTTTAATAACAATTTAATTTTAGTAATAATCTAATAATGATCATTATTAATTTTGATATGATTATTACTAAGGCTAATTTTGTTGTGCAGAGGAAGGCAGTCCAGCTGTCCAGATCTTCAAGTTTTGCCTCCTCCTCCCTCCTCTTCCCCGGTTGTTCTTGCTCTCTTCCCACCCTGAGCTGGGCCAGTGGTCCTCGGAGACAGAAAGGCGACTGTCCCCATGGCCCTCGGATATATCTGAGGGACCCATCTCCAGATAGATCAGCAGTAACCATTCCGAGCCCTGAAGTGTCCAGCAGTCCCCTCAGCATCTTCATCATGTCCTCATCTTCTTTTAATTGAATAATTCTACCCTTTATCAAGTGCCATCAATAAAGACAGAAACTATTTTTTATTCATGATGTGGTTAATTCCGTGTTTTCTTTTTCTCATCCTTTTGCATTGTTCGTTTGAGAACGCTAACTCTCATACGACTCTTCAGACCCAGTGACAAGGGCTAGAAAGGGGTGGTGGGGACGTACCACTCACTGAGCACCCACCCGCTCTGTGCTGGGCACCCACACTGTTCTGCCAGTTAGCCCCATCACAGGGAAACCAAGCCCACTTTCCATCTGAGGCGGCTATCATCACTCTCATTTTATCCATTGAGGAGAAAATTAAAGCAATGAGGGTAACTGGCCCAAGGCCAGAAGACAATCTGAAACTTGACTCCAATCCTAGCTTGCCCCAAATCCCTGTCCAGTCCACCTTGTCACTTGCACGGAGCCCATACCGGCACTATGTCTTTGACTAAGGAAGAGGCTTTCATGGGCTAGCCTGGGAACCTTACTCAGCATGACAGAGAACTGGAAATATCTGTGCTTAGATACAAGCAACCGATTTATTCAATATGAAAAGACTTTAGGAACACGGCCTCTGGGAAGTCAGTAAGGGTTAGACCTGTCCCCACTGTACAGGTATTTAGCTGGACATGTTCATTCCTAATAGGGAAGTCCTTTAAAGTCAGAATGAGGTATGCTCTTGGCACTGAAGGGAGAAGATGAGGAAAGAAGTGTAACACCGGAGAAGAAAGGAACTGATTTTATGGAATGATGCCAAAGGGTATCTTTTAGCTTTCTGTGGCTTGGAGAAGGTGAAGGGCGACCGAAAGAAGAAGGATGAGGTGATGAAAAGGAAGATGACCTACTGCCAAGCACAATTTCCCCATTAGGACCAATTTGCTTGGTTGGAGCGGGTTCAAATGGGCAGCAACTCTGAACCCAGCAGGATGTGTTTGAATGGTTTCTGCAAACACACCCAAGAAATTAGGAGGTCCCCTCTGGAGGTAGGAAAACTCCCTAATAAAATGAGGAGGGCTCATTACTCCATAGTTTTCCCCCTTTCAGTGTAAGGCTACTACCACAAGACCAAACAAGTGGTTTATTTTCCTCTTTCTTCCAACATCAACCCATTGCACACTTCCCTTTGTTCCTTGGATGCTAACTTACCTACCCACTCCCCTAAGGAGATTCACTTCCTGCCCCAGTATCAAAGGATGAGCCCCTACAGAGATGCGGTTCCATAACTCTTCAATGACAGCCAACCAGCTGGTCCACAGGAAGGAGACTCTCCCTTGAGGTGTGAGTTTTTTGTTTTGTATTTTTGCCTATGGGATTACAAAAGCATTATTTTAAAGCAATGGTTTTCAATTTTTTTACAGAATAGTCTTCCTTCAGATAGAACCGTACATAAAACTATGTTAAATAAAGCAGCAAAAAAGTAGCCCTTCTGGTTTAGACAAGTGGGTCCCACTCTCGGTCCTTTACTCCCAACCCTGGGGGTGGGAGGGGCAGCCTCCACCCCCTCTATAGAGCCCTAGGTCCCCTGGGAGCACACTTTGAAAATAAAATGGAATCTCTAAAATCAGTGTTCTCTAAGTAGCATTGACTCAATCAACCGATAGATAAAACAAGAAGCATTGCGACTATAAACCAGAGCCTAGAATGACATCCCCTGTGGAGGCCTCAGGGCCGTGGTAGAGGAGGCTGCAGATAAAAAGCAGCAACCTGCCCAAATACCCTTGCTGTTTGTATAGACGCCCTCTGCCATTGAGAACGAGGCCAAGCCCATTTAGGTGGCTTGCCTTGTAGCATACTTGGGAGCAAGGGACAAAGTCATTGTCATGGGCGGCGCATCCTAGTGGTTCTCAGCCAGCATCCTGAGGTACAGATGGGTTTCAAATCAGGTGTGAAGTCAGTTACTAGAAATACTGGTAATATTGGTAAAGTGCTAAAATTGGCAAGCACAATACTTTCTCACATAGTACTTAATAATGTCACTTTCATGTACTTGCATGGGATGTGCTTTGTTGAGTGGGAGCATAAGGGGCGCATCAAGAGACACCTAACACTTTGGGAATTACAAGCAATGCTCTATGCCAATGGGAGTGTCCCTAGCTGATTGCTTTCTGCACTGGCAGAGTAAAAAGGGCACAGGCTTTGAGGTCTGGCAGACTTCAGTTCAAATCCTCACTCCACCCTTCATTAGCTGTGGCTCGGAGGCAGTATGTAACCACCCCGTCCCCCGCCATGTGTTCTCAATCTTTAAAATGTTTTGTTGCAGGGTAGTGTGTATAAAGCACTTTGCGCAGTGCCTGGCACATAGTAGGTGATCAACAGACACTAGCTTCACTCCACCCTTCCCTACACGGAGGTCCTGGCCTCAGCTCTAGCCTGCCTCTCACAGCGATCCTCCCTGTAAGGCGTGCATCGCCCATATTGCACGCAGTCCCAGGAGTAGCGAACGCCTGAGACAGTAGTCAGTGGCTGGCTTTATTCACTGTGACAGTGCAATTCACATGTTCCCCTCTCTGTCCCAACTCATTTCCAGACCCCTGAGGATCTGGAGCAGCATCTTCTCAGCTGTAATTGGGGCGTGGTTCCTCAGAGCCCCACCAACCTCTGCCCTCCTCACCACGAGCTCCCCAACCACTTAGCCCAAGTGTTGGATGCCTGGCCTATCATGGTGAGCTATGGACTCTAATTCAACATCAGGATCAAGGCCACAGTCAGGTCCACCTGTTAGAGATGCCCTTGAGTCTGCTTTGAGTCTTCACTGTGATTCAAACATGAAATCTCACACTGACCTAACACCTCACCAGGATCTGCGTCCTTCAACAGGGATTGAAAAAATTGCCATTCTTGCAGCCTCTGAGGCTTATTCCAACCTTGGAAATCCTCCTTTCTTTTACACACCTGTTAATAACACCAGGTGTTGCCCAGACAACCCTCAGAAGTGTGTATATTACTCCCATCTCTTAATCTTGAAGGAAGAGTCATCAATATGTAAAAATCCACATGCTGGCCATTTCTTCTCCAAAGGACCTTTTGGAGGTAACGGAGAGACAGGGTTATTTAATTTCCCGCAGCTGAACTCACCTCCACTCACTGCTGAGGCAGAGAGGGAGCGGAGCGCCTTGAAGTCTCCCTCCCACCCTTGCCTCCCGTCTCAAGGGACCTCTCAATGCAGCCACCTTGAAGGGGCCCAGGCAGAGAGGCATGTGGGCCCTTGAGGCCACCTGTCTAGGCATGGGGCAGGCAAGTCATCTGGGATAGGCTGAGTGTAATGAAAACCCAGGCACGGCTTCTCAAACATGTCCTTCATGGTCCCATGACCAACAGTGGGAGGGAGTGCCCTGTCCAGTGTCTGTGGGACGGGCCCGGTGGCGGCACGCCCAGGCAGGGCAGGGGCCATGCTTTGTGAGGTGACTTGCCATCTCAAAGCCCTTCCTGGATAATATCTCACGGATCTTATTAGCTCCCAATCAGAGGCAGAGCGATATCGTCCTTCTGGTAAGGGGGAAATAAAGTCAATGCCCCCTCTGTGTGACACCCCTGGGTCCCTTTTTGGTGGGGAGTTTGTGCAAAGAGAAGACATTGAAGATTAATAGCATGTTCTTGGAGTTCAGGGTGGAACAACCCAGAAAGGTAGGCAGGTGCTCACAGGTCCGAGACCAGGTGACAAAGCAATAGTGCACTTTTACCATCTGTCAGGCTTGTTACCCTCAGCGCCGCTACTACAATAGAGCCCGTGATAGAGCGGTCTGCGAAGCCCTCAACTTGGACTTGGTGAGGCACCCCATCTAATAGAACAATGCATGCTAACGAGAAAGGGGGACTGCCATCCCCCCCCACATTTTCACCTCTGCCCACAGGAAAGGCAGGGGGCATTGTTGATTGGATTGGTTAGTGCCCAGGACATTTTCTGGGCCATGTTCTACTAGGGGCAGGGCCACTCGGTGTCAAAGGTTTGCACATCTTGCCAGGGCTGTCTCTTGTCCACTTGACCTTCAGGGCTTCCAGCCTCCTCCAGGCAAAGCTGACTTGTTCCCATTCCACCCACCCCTCTGCCCGCCCCTCCCACGTCCTGTCCACAACTGAGCAGTGCGGGTCTGCAGGAGCCCGCTGTGTCTCGGGTCATGGGGAGGGACGGGGGGCAGGAGTGGAAAGCAAGCGCCCACAGGAGGAAATCCACTGGTAGCAACAGGAGCCCTACCCAGGTGAACGACTGCCCAGGACAGGGCTGCCTGTCACACACCAGGCTGGACACAGGCGGGCAACAAGACAGTGTGACAGGGGGAAGGAGGAAGGGCGGCCACCAGCACGGGCAGTCCCACCCAGAGGTCTCAAAGGACTTGGGCAGCACTCTCAGGGACTAAAACTAGGCCCCTGGCCACTGGACTTGACTTTTTTTTCCTTTTTCTATTATGTCCTGTAGAAAAGTCAGGACTGAAAAAAGGTGGAGTCCTGGATCCAGCCACACCTGAGGACTGGATCTGCAGGCCAGGGAGCCCAGGGGGCCTCGGCTGTTGGGAGCTGCTTTCCCTTCATCCCCAGAGATCACGGCAAACAAAGCCCATGTTACCTTGCTTTCTGGATCTTTCCCCACACACCATTTCCTCCCCCTTCCTTCTCATGGCTACTATCCCTAAGCCCACCTCCCCACCATCCCTTCCCACAAAACCCAGCCTTTCCCTGGCATGTCCACACAGACAGCCCTGGCGTGCCTTCCCCCAACCACTTGTGCAGGTGGCTCCAGGAATGGGTAACTGTGTGCCCGTCACCTCTGCCCATCTGCCTGGCGGGGCCACAGGCTCTGGACCAGCGCTTCCCTCCTGACTCCGGCCCATGTAAGACTCAGGGCTTCCGCTGGGCTGCTTAACTCTCTGGGCCGAGGTAATAATGATCGCCTCAGAGGGTGGCCCTGAACTGTGACAAGGGTATAAGGCTCTCAGCATAGTGCCTGCCCCAGAGTAATTGCTAAATAAATATTTATCAGCGTTTCACCCCTAAAATGGTACTCACTTGTGTTTAAAGATAGAATGCCAAGAGTTTTAATTTGTATATTCCCCATCCTTGAATGATTTTGTCTTTAGGTCCTTCTCACGCCTAGAGACACCCATACCCACTTTGACTAGAGTTTTGCGAAGGCATCCAGAGGGCTGGTCAAAATCGATTCTTTCCACCCAGAGCAGAGTGTCAGGCAAGCAAAGGCACTCATATCCTCTTGAATGTTACAATAGAATTGTCAGCCAGACCCATTCTGCTTTTGTGGAAGGAAGAATATGCCTCAATATTCATCAGCAATGGTCCTCTCACACCATCACGCATGGGATTCCAGGGGGTTATTTTAGGGCGGCGGTTCTCAAAGCGGGTTCCACAGACCACCAGCACGGGCAGCACCCTGGCACCTGTTAGAAATGCTAGGTCTCGGGCCCCCCACCCCCAGACCTGGGTGGGGACCTGCGATCTCTATTGTAACAAGCTGTCAGGTCTCCCCAGAGGAGCTGGATACACGCTCAGGTGTGGAATCCACTAATTTAAAGGTTTCATGACCTGGCTGGTGTAGCTCAGTGGATTGAGCATGGGCTGCAAACAGAAGGGTTGCTGGTTCAATTCCCAGTCAGGGCACATGCCTGGGTTGCAGGCCAGGTCCTCAGCTGGGGACAGACAGGTGAGGGGTACCCACACATTGATGTTTCTCTCCCTCTCTTTCTCCTTCCCTTCCCCTCTCTCTAAATAAATAAATAAAATCTTTTAAAAAAAAGGTTTCACAAATAGGAAGTATGATAAGTTCTGAAGTCTATCTCCTTGCAGCCCATGTCTTCAGCTTCAAACAACCCCAGAGAAAAGGACTTCTTAAAACAGTCATTACTAATTTTTAATAAGGGGACATTTTAGGGGGGAAATAACCGTTCACTAATTGCGCGGTGTACTTCACAGTGTCTCATTAAAGGTGAGGTGACCAGCCTTTCTGTTTTCAGTATCTCGTATTTTCTTCTCGTGTTCCACTTCCTTGGAAGTAGCGTGCATGTAGAAATGCTCACTCGGCCAAGTGGACAGACAGCTCACCGGGTTTTCATGAAAGAAACACACGGATGTGTGTGCCCGGCACCCAGATCGAGACATGGAACACGGCCGGTACCCCAGTATCCCCTTCAGTCACGATCCCTGCCCCTGTTCATTTCTCGTTCTTTTATTGTAGGAATATTTAAAATAAGGAAAACTAAAGAAGGAAAGTTACCAGCCTAATCACTGACACCAAAATGATTTCAACTTTGCTCACTCCCTCCTGCACATCTCTTTTACATAGTTTGGTACATCCCGTAGTTATAATATATTCACACTCCCTGCTACTATATGCTCTTCCTCAGTGTCATTTAAAGTGACCCCACACCATATCGTCACATCGAAGCATCCGTCGATGTCAGCACGCCTCATACTCTGGCCGTTTCTAGCTCTCCCCTCTGCAACGCGCCTCTCTGGCCCTTGTGCTTCCTTCTTTCCTGGAATGAGTCCCTCAGAATCAGCTCTCAGAAGTGAGGTACTGAGTAAGGGCCCTGACATTTCACCAGGGCTCTGTATCGCGGGCACTGTTTCTTTGTTTCGTTTTGTTTTGTTTTTTAATGCAAACCCCCATCTCACTTGGGCTGCATTTCTGAGCTCCTCCCAGCGCCTTAGAGTTCTGGATATGGATTCCTCTGTCCCACCTCCTGTGAACGCAGGAAAACATTTTTGGTGATATTGGGTAGGAGTAGAGAATGGTGATGAATTATCCCCCCTCACCGCCCCTTGAAACAGGCTGCAGCTTGGCCCCAGCAAGCGGCAGGAGCCAGGACAGCCCTCCACCCAGGGTGGGGGTGGTTTGAGCGTAAACCTTCCCTAGGGTCCCCACAGGAAGCTCCCTGTGGCCATCGAAGGCCCAGCAAAGGCCTCCTGTCTCCTCTGGAGAGGAGAGGAGGGGGAATCACCACAGACGGGATGCAGTGAGAGGCCATGAGGCTGGACAAGAGGGTGAGACTGGGTTAAAATCCACAGAAAGAGTCCAGCCTCCCCGAGCAATCGCAGGGCCAGGCGCTGACGGGGTGGATTACTGACTCGTGCACTGCTCGGTCCCCATTCCCAGGGGACTCCCCGCTTCCCCTTGAAAGCTGGGCCACACCAAGAGGGTAGGAGGCATCTGGAGGGAGCTCAGGGCTGGGAGGTCTGCGTAGAGAGCTCGCCCATGGCCGTGGGCGATGAGCAGGCCCACTCAGCTGTGGGCAGAAAAGGCAGGCTGGGACTAGAAGAAATCAGGCTGCAGGTCTGAATGAGAACGCTCGCCCTGTCGTCCTGGAGACGTAGACTGCACAGATTCCAGAATTCTCTTGGTCCTTATGTGTAAAATGTGGGAAATGCGGAGCCTAGCTCATAGGTCACTGTGAGGAGTGAGTGAGTTAGCAAACCTCCTGTATGCACAGAGGGAGCCAGCGCTTTGGCTGCAAGGCAGAGCCGGAGGAGAAAGGTTCAGATGTGTCTGCCCCTGACCTTCACCCCATCACTCATGAACACAGCAAGTGCCCCTTGAGAAATCCTAGCCTAGCCCTGGCCTCTACCCCTCCACTCATCCATTCATCAGCATTTACGGTGAAGGTGGGAAGGGGCTCTGGGGAAGGTGAAGTCAATGACAGCCCCACCTGTACCTGCCACCTTGGGCTCCTCAGGACTCCGTGTGGGCATTGGAGGAATAGCCAGGACCAGAGCTCCTCTTTGCTGGAGCTTAGTGGGTCCCTTGCCCTTTCCCACCAGTCCTCAAAAGTGGGAGTGTAGGTCCTTGGGGCCGCAGAGTGGCAGGGAAGAACTCACAGAAGTTTGCTAAGCAGATACCCTGGGGGTGAGGGTTTACATATACAAGGCATGGCGGGGTATGTATACCCGTACATGTACACAGGGGCATGGGGCAGAACCAACTACACAGAATTCAGCAGGGGGGCAGCAAGACACAGTGGTAGTGACATCAGCTTGGAGGCAGGGTCCAAATGCCCGCTCTGTGTGATCTTCCACAAGTCACTAACCTCTCTGAGCTGTTTCCTCGTGGGTACTACTGGATACAATGAGTTATACACATAAAACTCTAAAAACCTTGCCTGGCATGGACTTAATCTAAATAAAAGTTAGAGATGATGCTGCGGAAATCCTGAGTTTGAAATGCCAAATTACGGCAGACAGGGTGGGAACTCCAACTCCCATTCTTAGGGGTTGGGAATGGCCGTGAATCCAAGATACATTGGGTGAAGCTTCAAACGGGCAAATTCGCAGATACGAGGCCCTTTTAGCAGCCCCGTCGGCTTCAATATCATAGTGAGGGTAAAAGTAGTGGGGTGGAGGAATGCAAAAGAGTGGCTCCCCAGCTCTGCTCCCTCCTTTTGTCCAGGATGGGGAGGGCAGACCCTGACACCTTCCCGCCCTTCCTCTCACTGGAAACCTCCTCCAGAGGTTTGACTCCAGAGTCTCCAGGAGAGCGGCAAGAACTTGAGAGAAGCCACAGAGCAAAGCAGCTTTTCCTGCAAACCCCATGAAGGGTAGAAAGCCACAGATACGGGTGCGTCAGAATGGGAAGTGTCAGAGGCCCCAGGGCATATCCAGTGGGTGACTCTCCACCGGGTGGTGTGAGCAGAAGGGGCCTCGTGAGGCCCATCTCAGGCCAAGCGCCACCAGAGGGCGCTCTGGATCTCAGAGTGAGCGGAGATGACCGGCTGGCTGCTGTGGACGGCGGGCTCCCAGGCAAGGGTGGACCAGTGCAGGCCAGCACGCGTGTAGGGGATCAAGGGAGGGAAAGCCTGCTTCCCAGAATTCATCCCATAACTCCAGGGTTAGGTTTTCCAATGATCTAGCTCGGAGCAGTCAGGACAGAGCACTTAAAAAAGGGATACTAATCATATAAAACTTACATATTTCTCACTCGGTGCCAGGCGCTGTAATTCCACCCTCACTACTACCCCAGGAGGTAGATGCTATCATTGCCTCACTTATAGCTGGATAAACTGAGCCTCAGTGTGCCGGAGGGCATACGAATGGGGAGGGCCACAGCTGGAATCCAAATCCTCAGGGACAGTCCCAAGAGCCTGTGCCCTTATAGGACACGCTATAATAACCCCTCTCTAGCAATCCCTTCTCCTCCTTCCCCTCGCAGATCAGTGGTTACAGCAGCCCAGCCCCTCCCTGCAGAAAAGAAGGTGTGTAGCTACATGTCCACTCAGCCACTTGGCATTGCTCCAGCTGTCACACTCGACAACCGAGCCATGGCCTCCAACAGATTCTGATTTAATCAACATTTATTGAACACTTACTATGTGCCAGGAACCGAGCTGATGCATTTACACCAGTTCTCGCACGATACTGCCAATGATGTGTGAATTATGTGTGCTCGATCCCACTTCTAGTTTACGTATAAGGAAATAAAGTCAGGGAGGTGAGTGATTCTCAGTGGCACGATGAAAACCTAGGGGCCCTGCCACTAAGCCACCCATCCACCTATCCATTCATTTAGCAAACTTTTATTGAGAACCTACACTGTGCCAGGCACTCTTTAGGTGCTGGGGACTCCGCAGTCAACAGGACAGATGAAACCCCTTGGTTGCCTGGAGTTTGCATTCTTTGTCAGCTACAGGGAGGCCCCCAGGGGCGTTAACCCAGTTCCTGTTTCTAGATGGCCATGTGTACTGAACAGAAAGGAAAACAAGCTTTTTTCCCCGTGGTGCCCTGTGAGATAATATTCCTGAGCATCTCCTGGAAGGTAGGGGGCTGGTGGTTGCTGTGGGTAGAATTGTATCCCCCCCAAATGACATGTAAAACCCTAACCCTCTGTACCTGGGAATGTGACCTCATTGGGAAACCCAGCCTTTGCAGATGTCATCGAGTTAAGATGAGGTTGTCCTGGAGTAGGGTGGACCCTAATACGATATGACTAATGTCCTTAGAGAAGACACACACTCACACTCATGAGGAGAACACCATGTGACAACGGAGGCAGAGATTGAAGTGCTACACCTGTAAGCCAAGGAACTCCAAGGGCTGCTGGCCTCCAATGAAGGGACGAAGAGGCAAGGAGGGGCTGTCTCCTGGAGCCTTCAGAGAGAGCTCGGTCCCGCTGACACCTCGATCTCAGACTCCCACGCTCCCTAACTCTGAGATAATACAGTTCTGTTGTTTTAAGCCACCGGTGTGTGGTACTTTGGAACTGGTGCCCCTGGAAGCCCCTCCAATGGTTTTAACTTTAATTGTGTTCCCACTAACAGGGATGAGCCTGGCTGACCCACCCAGTGTTCTTTTCACCTCCTCCCCACAGTGGTCGGGGGCAGGGGTGTGACTGGCTGTTCATTGCTACAAAGCTCCCTGAACACAGCTGAGCCACGGTCTCAGCCTTGCCATCCTCTACCTGCCTGAATCAGCCCATGGCCTGCATCCAGGACGATAAAGGTATATCCAGCTGGCAGAGACAGGGCACGCAGCTGGCAGGTGCGCCCAGGCCCCCACCCCTCACCTGCCCACCTTGCTCGGCATTGCCAATGCCCCATGTTGCAGATGTATGCTTGTTGATTCCCAGAGAGGGGAGGGGCAAAGGGGGAGGCCAAGCCATACTAGTCCAACCAGCTGTGTCCAGGTGGCCCACGACAGTGGCAGACAGAGGCCATCGGAGCTGTGGGGAGTCACCCGTGGCCCCATCCCTCTCCCCCAACAGTCACCCCACAAAGAGCCTCAGTCCAGCTGTCCTCACGCCTGGTTCTGGGAGGCAGATATTGATGTGCATGGCTTAGGAGACTCTGGTTTGGAAATGCGCAAAGTGCCAAATCTGAAGACTGTGGGGTGACCTAGACCCTCCCCATGAGGCTGCAGATACATATGGACCCCCTGGCTTCTACCCTCCTGGAGGCTGGGGCTGCTGCGATCTCCTGGACAGCGTCTTTGCAACCCCTCAGCTCGCTGAATTATCCTGGGCGTAGGGGCTTTCATACGCAGGCGCCTGTCTCTGCAGAAGACAACACACTGTGAGGGCAGCGGCTGTTCTGAACCGCGTGTCTAGCTAGCGCAGTGCCTTCCGAAATCAGAAGAATCGGCGCATGGCCTGCCCTACCCACGGCCCCTGCTGGCTTGACAGGGGACATGCTGTAGAAGTTCCTTCTGGATTGTCTGGCCCAGCTCATGGGGGAGAGAAAGGAGCAGGGATTCCATTTAGATGTCCTAGGTGGGACTGGAGACAGCTCTTGGCTGGAGACTCCCCTGGGATGGATATTTCAGAAATCAGAGCGGGTTGGAGGGTGGCAGCAAGGGTGTGGAGGAGGTAAGAAACCTCTGACATCACTCACAGAGAGAATATTTGCCTTCCCCGTGAGCAGGTGCTGAGAAATGGGGTGAGAAGGGAAGAATGCTACAGAGAATAATCCCTCTCTGATCAAGCTTGCCTGATTTTTATTAGACCTACGTGTGTCCTCCCTTCCTCCCTCCCTCCCTTCCTTCTTCCCTTTCTTCTCTACTTCCTGACCATTTAACACATCTTTAACACACATTACTCTGTGCCAGGTATTGTTCCAGGTGCTAGGGACACAGACCCAGTAATGAGAAAATAGACAAAAAGTCCTGCCTTTGTAGAATCCACATTCCAGTGCATGCATCTCTCGTTCCCTTCTAACAACTCATTTCTTTCCATTCTTCTCCTACCACCCGCCTGGCCCTTGGTAGCTACGATAACCTCCAACTGGAGAGTCTGAATCTCATCCATTCATTCAAAGCTGTCAATGAGGTGCCCTCAGGGCGCCAGGCACCCTTCGGGGCTCCTGACCTCCTGGGCATCTACCAGGATGAGGCCACACTTCCCAGTTGAATAGCGATCTAAGAAAATTGCCCCTCCCCCCTAGACCAGCCCACTCAGAGCACAGAAGTCACAGGAAACTCTTGATTATCTGCGGATGTTGTGTACTGAATCCAAAGGAAAGTCGGAAGAGCCAATATTAAGCCAATATGTTGAGCTAGTTGAAGAGCCACTCACTGAGGCTTCCACCTGCCTCCCTGTTTCCACCTCTGTGCCCACCCCTGTCATGCCCACGGCCCCTGTTACCCCCTTTGGAGCCCAGCAGACCACAGAGGGGAGCCCGGGTCCGCCCCCGGCCGTGTTCTTGATGGGAGCCTCCCCACCGCTGCAGCAGCGCCGCCCTCCGGACGGCGGCTGCCCCTGCCAGCCCTCACCGCTTTAATTAACTCAGCCTGGACGCGCTGACTCACTCGTGGGCTCCGTGACCTGCCTGGTTGCAGAGGACACCTCTTCAGACACAATTACATTTGAGGGTGAAGCATTTCCTCTGGGCACGGGACACGCTAGTGGAAGCTCTTCACGGGGAGCGGGAGGGAGGGCCGGCTTAGAGATGACTCACAGAACGACCTGAGGTTAGTGGTTCCCCAAAGGGCAGCATGTCTCACTCAGACGGCATCTGCCTGGCGGGCCTTCCTGCCCTGTGGAAGTTCCTCTTCCTGGGGGAGGGGAACAAGTGTGTCTCCCTTCCCAGGCCCTGGCCAAAGCACTTACGCTTAGAATTCCTGCCGCTCCCAGTGGCAACCCAAAGCCGCACAATCAATTACCCATATTTATTAACACGCTCTACCTCTGTGCCTGCCAGGACACAGCGGAAATGAAACACGATCCTTCATCCTGGACTTGGGGAAAGAATCAAGCCTCCACGCTCTGCGACATCCCCGCGAGACCCATATTCCTGCTCCCATTTTGTGGATCAGGAAGTGAAGACTCGGAGACACAAAGGGACCTGCTTCCTCCGGAACCACACAACCTCTAACAATGAAATTAGTCAAAAACGCTTCTGAGTTCTAGCGCAGGTGACCGGGGGAAAACCCAGGAAAAAAATGGAAGCCCCAGTCTCCTTTCCTGACTTGCATCTTGAAGATTCAAGAGAGAAAAGTGAGAAATCAGCCTGTCGTGGCTGTGATGGAATAGTATGCAGGTAGGAAAAGCCCTGTTGCTAAGTCCAGCCCTCACAAGCCTCTGGGGCCAGTGGGGTCAAGTCCCAGACCCCCATCCATGTTTTCTTTGC
This sequence comes from Desmodus rotundus, assembly GCF_022682495.2. Taxonomy (NCBI): domain Eukaryota; kingdom Metazoa; phylum Chordata; class Mammalia; order Chiroptera; family Phyllostomidae; genus Desmodus; species Desmodus rotundus. Next base: position 117,455,158 of record NC_071393.1, on the reverse strand, counting down.
TGGGAGCCAGCATCTCTGTTAAAATTGAAGCAGGGGAATTTGCATTTCAATGATTTCCCAGGTTTGTGCCACCTTGAAGGGGCTGTTATTGAGGATACTGGGCAAGAGAGATTCCATGGGAAATGTATATTTTGTTTACAATGCACTCAGATACCTTTTATATGAAGCTGATGGGGACATATCCATCCATCCATCCAACCATCCATCCATCCATCCAACCATCCATCCATCCATCCAACCATCCATCCATCCATCCATCCATCCATCCATCCAACCATCCATCCATCCATCCATCCATCCATCCATCCATCCATCCATCCAACCATCCAACCATTCAGATACATCCTGTCCAGTTTCTAGTTGCAGACAGGGCAGTGAACTAGACGTGCATGCGCTCAGCAGCTCACAGCCTGATGTGCACACTGTAAGTGATAAAGACGTTCTATAACAAAAAGCAAAGTCTAATAAGCTCCACCCCTGCCCCCATAGCAGCCCTGAGTACAGGATCAGGGGTTCAGCTCCACGGGGAGGATAAAAGTCCATCCTCCCAGTCCCTGCATGGTCAGGAGAAAGGAGGGAAGGGGGTGCTGCCTTGGCAATTGGATTGGTTGGTCACTTTGTAGGGAGAAGAGGCTCCTTCTGAATTGTATGCTTGGAGTCCTTTGACCTCAAAGAGGGCCTAGTGAAGACGCCCTGGGACTTAGGGCTGACGGAGCTGGATTTGAGCCCTGGCTCTGTCACTGAAGAGTTGTACAGTTTGGGACAAATTACTTAACCCCTCTGAGCCTTGGGTTCTTAATGCAGCCATATCCACCTGGAAGAATTGCTGGGCAGATTAGTGAGTTAGCTCAATATCTATGCTATTCTCTCTCTCTCTCAGACACACACACACACACATGAATGAATGCTGGTATTACTTCATTTTACAGATGAGACAACTAGAACTTGGGGGCCGCGGAACCAACCCAAGGGTGCAGGTAGTACGTGACCTTGCTGCGATCTGAGCCGCATCACTCTGGCCTCAGAGCCCATGCATACAGTAACCTTTTCTCACCGCCAGCCCGCACAGGCACAGACTGGCAGCAGGCTAGTCTGGGGGCTGGCTCTTCCTGAAGCCCGCAGAGAGTAAGCCCAAATTGGATGAAGAAAAATAAAGTCTGAATGAAGCAATCTCCCTGCAGAGTGAGGCTGCTGCCCAGACCACCAAGCCCCTTGCTGACTCCCAAGAGGCCAGGGCCGGGGAGGCGGGTAGGGAGGCCTCACTCCCTGCTACCTCCCAGCAGTGGCGTCTGGAGATCCCGCACAGGCCCAGCTCTGCGGGCAGGGTTCGCACAAGCACGCGCCTGGGAGCGTGTGTCGGGGGCGATGTTATTCACAGTTGCCGGCCAACAGTAAATAAGACAGTGGGGCTTGATTCATGAGGTCTGACAGGAAATCTATAGCATGTGGTGTCTATAATCTGCACCCTACGACGTGGCAAAAGGAAAGAACAACAGTCCAATTACAAAATCCTGGCTGATTCTGGGCACGCTACTCAGACCTTGCAGGGCTTGGGCTCAGCCTGGCTGGGGCAGCCTGGCAGGAGCAGCCGGGCAGATGCCTCCAGGGTGTAGCCCTGCGGACAGTGGGCCTCAGAGGCAGCAGCCCAGAAGAGGTGCGTGGGCACAGCAGGGGGGCTGCCTGGGCCATGGGAAGGAGCGGGGGGGCATGGTGGTTGGCCGTCTTACTCAGCTCACCCAGCACCTAGTGCCCTGGCTGGTCTGTCTGTCCAACCTCTTCTAGGACCTCCGCCTCCCCTCACTGGGCTCCACTGTGGACTGTTCTTCTGTGAGTCTAAAGACCCTGCACTTTTGCACTTGCTGTTCCCTCTGCCTGGGCTGTTCTTGGCATGACTTGGCCACTTTCATGCTTCAGGGCTGAGGTCAGAAAGTTCTGAGAGGCTTTCCCTAACACCCTGTCTGGAAGATCCCTCATCTCCCCCAGCCACTGTCTCTCCACCACTCTGTTTACCTCTTTTACTACCGCTTATTCCATTTTGTAAGTGTCTCACCCATTGTTTATTGCCCATCTCTCCACTAGTACATAAATGCCTCAAGAGTAGGAACTTATGCCCTGACTGGTGTGGCTCAGTTGGCTGGGTGTCTTCCCTCAAAGCAAAAGGTTGCCAGTTCGATTCCCAGTCAGGGCACCTGCCTAGGTTGTGGATTTAGTCCCCAGTCAGGGCACATGTAAAAGGCAATCAATCAAAGTTTCTCTCTCTCTCTCCCTTTATCCCTCCCTCCCCCTCTCTCTAAAACTAATATGTTTTAAAGAGTAAGAACTTGGCTGCCTAGCTCATTGGTGTGATCCCAGGACCTGGCGCCATCCCTGGCACAGAGTAGGTGCTCTACAAGTACTTACTCAATGAATGAATAAATGAATGAATGAGTGAATGAATGACTGAAGAATCCAGGCAGTTACCATGTACTAAGTTCTTACTCTGTGCCAGGAAATATGCTACGTGGTGGCCACCAACCTCTCCATGGCATGAGCGTTACTATTCCCATTCTACAGATGAGCCGATCAGTGGACCGAATTTGAACCAGAAGTCTGATTCTCAACCATCAGTATTCCCTGCACGAGTCTCTTCTTTCGCCTCAGTTTGCTCATCAAGATTAATGGAGATGATCTTATCACCTGCCTCTCAGGTTGGCTGGCCACTGGGGAGGAATGCAAGTGGCAGTATTTGTAACATGTCACGTGTCAGGTGAAGGAATACCCTTCCTGGGATCAGCGGTATTTCCCGGGTCTTGGGAAGGCCCAGGAGCTTGGCAGGCTCTGCCTACAGGCTTGCTTAGGGCTCTCTCCAAGTCCCCTGCTGGCCTGGCACCTTTGCTCTTGACATTCCTTGGTCCCTGCTGGAAGGAATGCCACCTCTTCTGAAATGTGGGTGATCTAGAGAGGCAGAGGGGAGAAAATAGCTCACACCTGAGATGGCCTCCTGGGAAGCCTGGCCCTCCGGTGCTCTCTCGGAGGGTCTTGTGTTAGCCCTGCCCATCCTGACGTCTCCAAGGTGGGACTGTGTCTTATCATCTGTGCCCCTCACCACCACCTCTGCCACCAGTCCTTGCATGCCCCACCAGCCTGGCATTCTGAAACTCCACTGGGGCCCCATCAGACCAAGTCCAGGCTCACCCAGGTCACTGGCTCCGTGGGGCGCTCAGCGACACATGGACGCTGCCCCTAGAGCACCAGCCTCCCACACCAGCATTCTCTGACGGATTTTTGCTATCAGCTTAGAGAAGGGGGAGTCAGGGTTTGTCCAAGTGTCCCACAGATTTCTCATCTGAGGACATTCTCAGACATCCCCAAGCCTGTGGTTTAAATGTTCTCACTTCCCTGTCTGAGTAGTTTAAAAAATACCAACTTGACCACCAGAACTAGGTTCAAATTCTGGCTCTGAGAGACAGTGGATGGGTTTATTTATGTCTGAGCAGAAATTAAGATCTCTATCTAGCAAAGCTATTTTAATACATTAAATAATTTGTAAAGCCCTAAGAGCCCCTTTTCCCCATATACCTCCAGGAACCCAGGGCCCTTTGCTCCCACGGCCTGAGATTTGAAGCCAACTGTCTCTTGAGAGAGAAATGCTGGTCCCAGGGTCTGGGAACAAGAGCCCTAGGGGATGGTGTCAGGAGGGCCCGAGGGGACCAAACAGGCCTCAGGGGACAGGAGGCCACAGGGAGTGACCACAGGAACTGGTTAGGAGGCTCAGCGAAAGAGGCGTGAACTTGGAGGCATTTCTGAAAGAGGTCAGAATGTGGGGGCTGCTGAAGGGACAGTAGGACAGGGTCCCAGGCTAGAGAACCAGCGAACAAAGAGCTGGGTGGTGTCTGGGTGGTGTCTGGGTGGTGTCTGGAGGGAGTGTGCGCCATGCGATCTTCTCCCATGAGCAATGCCCGGTCTCAAGACTGGAGAGGGGAGCAAGGGGCAGGGGGTCTAGTCCCTGGAGGGCCAGAGGGGAAGGGGGCTCCCCAGAGAGGAGCTGCCGCACATGGGTCACACTGGAGGCCGGGCCAACCCTGTTTTGATTAACCTTGGGTGCAGCCTGGGACATTTCTGAGTCCTTCTTGGGCCCCTCTCAGCCCTGAGAGGGAGGGATGACCACACTCAACCAGCTTGTGGGGAAACGGAGGCTCAGAGAGAAGGGGTGACCAAATTCAGTTCATAGCAGAGTCCAAACAGCCCAGCTCGGATCCACTGCACAAACTCACGTTGCGTCTTTCACCTCCAAGACAGAATTTGCCAGCGTGCTGCTCTGTACCCTGGTCAGCACCCCCAGATCCATCGTCCCTGAGGACCTGTCCACACGGCTGAGCAGAAAACTCACCCCAGAAAGCCAGGAGCCTTTGTCTTTATCCCGTGGTGATCTAACCCACCCCCACTCCCCAAAATGAAGCTGTTCACCAGATGGGGGGCAGGAGGGAAAGGCGGGAAAGGAGAAGACCACACGCAGCTGCTCATGCCTCGTTCCAATTCCCGGCCACGGCAATTCTGCCAGTAGGTGTGACTGTCCCCAGTTAGCAGCAAAGGCCACCGAGCCCAGAAAGGTGAGGCCACACATCCATAGTCTCTCAAACTGCCCGGCATGGAGCCAAGGAGCCAAGGCATAGGATTCAAACCTAGAACTTGCTGGCTCTTTCTACCATGTCATTAAAAACATAGAGCAAAAATGAAAATTCGGAGCTAAAGAGAAGAAAGAAGTGTGTGTCCTGACACAAACCAGGGTGGGGGCACAGCAAGTGGGGGAGCGGAGGGCAGGGAACCCTTACATCTGTCCATCTCTGGCCCAGCCACTCCCCAGGCCTCCTCCCGCCGTTACTCTGAGGGCTGTTATCGGAGGCCACAGGCCCTGCCCCTGAGTAGCAGGGCCCGAGCAAGCCCTTCCAGGTTGTGTGGGAAGGACACTGTCCCTGGGTGGACGGCCACTCTCTGGGCCCTGTTGTCCTTTCCCCGCCCCCTGGGCTCCCCGCCCCGCCCCTCCGCTGTTATCTGTCAGTACACAGTAATTAGAGATGTGGCACGCTTGATAAAGATTGCCGCCTGCCCCAAGATGGAACTGCCCTCTCGGACGTGTCTAATTAAAGTCCTGATTGATAAGATGAAGAAATCCCACCCGGAGACGCCAGCCGGCCTCTCCCCTCCTCTGAGCGCTCGGCCTCTTCATTGCCACAGCGAGGGAGAGAGATATAAGGGACCCCGGGAAATGCTCCTTCAAACCAATCGATATGTCCTTTTGTGCGATGTGATGGGGCACGAGGCACAGGCTTTTGAACTGTTCCTGGGGCCATGGAGGCAGCTGTGCAGCTGGGAGAGCCCCCGGCCTCGGGTGGGCCAGGCTGGGGGCTGCTGCTCTGCTGCGGCGTGGGTCTGATCAGGGATGCTCGGCCCAGGAGCCAGATGGGCTGGGTTTCCCACCGGCCCGCTTTCTCCAAACAGTGAATTGCAGAATTCCAGGACTCCCTGCAGAACGCACACACGTCACACAGAGGGCCGGTCTGGACGCTGTGCACACACACCTGCTCAAGTGGCCTAACGGTGGGTGGCATGAACGTGTACACTTGAGGTGCAGCCTGGAAGCCACAAGGGCTCCCTACGAGGTGCAGGTGGGATGCAAGGAGAGGGGATGTAACGATGATGCCCCGCATTCGGGAGCACTTTGCTCAGTGCTTTAGTGGCTGCATTTCATCCTCACCAACCCTATAAGGTAGGTAGTGTGATGACCCCTGTTTCAGAGGCGGGGAAACCTGGACGTGGGGAAGTTAGGTTACTTTGCCAAGGTCACAGAGCTGCGGGCTGCAACCTGACGCGAGCCTATGCCGATACCCATGGAGCCACTCAGTGGAGGCGAGCAGTCATCCCCAACAGACCACACCATCCTAGGGTACACAGCTGTTCCTTCAGAGAATTTTTAAGGGCCTAGAAAGATACGTAATAAATTCATGAGGGGTTGGGACATGATGCATCTGAGGGATGGGCACAGACGAGCCTTTAACTTACTCAAAATGTTAATTATGTTATTAAGAATATATATATACACACACACAAACACATATGACACAACATGTTATCAATTGTCAATTTTGGGTGGTAGCTACACAGTATATTGTGTAGTACTTTTTAAAAAATGCTGTCTTCTTTAAAAAAAAAGAAAAAAAAAAGAACAACCTATTCCCCAAAGGAAAAATAGTGTATACTCTTGTCTCCCAGAGGAGGGAGAATATGCGTGCTCTCCTGAACATGGCAGTTGCCTTCCCAGCTCCGCCAAGGACAGGCTGTCTGGGGCTGAGAAGCGTCCTCTGGCTGTGGGACTCCCAGGCCCTGGAAGCAGCCATCACTGATGAAGAACAGATGACTTTGGTTTAGGGGGACCAATACCTCATCCTGGCTCAGGCGGGGCTGGTACAATGTGCCCGCTGGGGACAGAGAGACTGGCCAGCGGCTGGCCGGCCAGCACCGCCCTCCCCCAGCTGCCAGGGTGCCAGGGGCTCTGTTTGCGCCCACCCTGGCTGGAGCCAGGACCAGGGCTTGATGGAAAGACACATGGCTGTACCAGCTAATAAATAGAAGTAATTTGATTAGCTTTCTCTAACTGGTGATAAGATCCTGACAAACCCTTTTTAATGCGTTTCTGGAGCAGGATGAAATTGTTTCATTCGGAGAGTGGGGCCCCCCCGGGAGTCGCCTTGAAGCTCCTTCAGTGAGAGGTAAAAATATGCCAATCATTAATGAGGGGAGAATTACGGAGACTTTAATACAATCAGAGAGAGGAGCCCGGAGGCAGCTCGGGAATAAAACCTGCCCTTAAATCAGAGAGAGGCGGCTGCAGGCAGGAAGGAGGAGACAACAGAAGCACAGAAAGCAGAAGCCTCGGGCTCCGCTGGGCAAAGTGGCCTCAGCTTTGTGGCTGTGTCCCCAGGAGCCCCTGTGGCATCAGGGACTCCTAGCCCAGGCAGCAAGCAGGAGAAGCAGGGATGGGGTCAAGACGAGGCTGTGCTCATTGGCCTGCCTGCCCTCTCAGGATGGGCCCCTCAGAACCATGGCCAGGACCTCAGAAGTTCCTGGAAAACTCAGTGACCGATGAGGCCTGCCTCCTGCCTGGGGCAGCTGTGGGAGCCAGAGCTTTGCAAAGTCCTTTTCTGGAGCAAAGAGCAAGGTCATTTCCTTTGGAAAAAATTCCAGGTTGTGGCACTTCGGCTGGATGAAAGCTTGAGCGCTTGCTCCCCACCCCAACCCCCACCCCAGCACCCATCCCTAGAAAGTTCTATGGATTCCACCCACCGTGGTGTGGAAGGTGACAGGGGGCAGGGGCTTCTTCTAGAACCCCCTTGGTCAAGAGGCAGGGGCTGGAAAGGACAGAAATAGCTACCTCCATACCTCCTTTCTACCTGCTAGTGGTCCCCACAAACCCTCCGGAATTCTTGAGAAAGCCAGGACAGCTCAGGGAGACTGACCCCATGGGGAAAGTCCTCTGCTTCCACCCAGCTGGTTGACAAGCTGGCCCTCTTGTGTCCCTGGGCTGCAAAACCTGAGCCCCAGCAGAGTCTGTGCCAGGGTGAGCAATTCCTGTGCCTGTGCTCGGCCACATGACAGGGTGTCCACCCTTCGAAGCTCACTCTCTCACTGCACCTCCGTCTATACTTCTCATTTGCTTCACACCAGCAACTGGCCTCCGCGCTGAGCCTTGAACACTCCAGGCCCATTTCTACCGCAGGACCTTTGTACTTGCTATGTATTCCCTGGGCATGAAATGCTTTTCTCCAGACTTTTGCAGAGCTCTCTCCCTGGCCTCCCTCAGGGATAGTGAGGGTCTCCATGGTTCCTTTGTGTTATTATTTCTCCATGGCACTTACCTGTGTGATATCTCTTTTTGTTTTTTGTCTGCCTCTCTCATTCCCCATTGCCTGCCCTCCCCACACGCACACAAATGTAAGACCCACCTTGTTCATTACTGCACCCCCTGCACCCCGAATATGCTAGCATGTGTGTTGGAATGAATGAGTGAATGAAGAGTGAGGAGAGCCCTTGGGACAGGCTCACGCTGCTGATGAAGCGAGCTAGGGCAGCTACAGTTCCAACCAAGCCATCGGGGGCTAGCCTGTCCCCACTGCCACTGCTTCCCGGGCCGGCCTGGTCTTATGTGCAGGCTGCTGGCATCTGGCACCCCAGGGGAAAGGCAATGGAAAGGAAGGGGGAGGTGCCAACTCTGAAGAGGGTAGCACAGGGCAAGGAGGGCAGGGAACAGTGGGCCTGAGAGTCCAGGAATAAGGGTTCGTAGAGTTTCAAGGAAAGCTGAAAGGCAGCAGCAGGCTCAAGAGGCCAGGAGCTGCTCATGGGCTTTTCTGCCCCCTTCGCCTGAGACCAGCTGTCTGCTACCAACCAAGGTAAAACAGTGCCCAGGAAGTCAGCCTGGGGCTGTGGACAGCCTGGGCCAGGAGAGCCGCTCAACCAAGGCTTGGTCTTGGGGTCTTAGCCGAGTCCCTTCCCATTCCAGGGCCTCGGCTTCCTTGGCTGAAACAGGAGAGGGGTGCAGGAGAGGACTTCTGAGTGCCCCCCTACCATGTTGCCATCCCATGGTTCCCGGGAGGTGTGGTACACAGCCTGGATATACCCTGCAGTGCACCCTGTAACTAAAAGGGGAGTGTCTGCAAAAGGGCCCAAATGGGCCTTTCTGACCCATTTCTACACGGTAGGAGGCAGCCACAGGGCAGCGCAGTGTGGTGTAGCACTGACTCGGGGCCGGACTGCCTGAGTTTATGTCCCAGCTCTGTGCCGCCACAGACAAGCAAGTTCATCCTGTGTCTGATTTGCCTCTTTGGGAAAATGGGTTGAATAACAGTACCTATCCCATGGGGCTGTTGTGAAGATTAAATTAGACTGTATTACCTCTGCTGGCATAGTGCTTAGCACCTGACACATAGGGAGCACCTAATAAATGTTGGTGGTCACTATTATTAATTTATTACACCTGAGATTAGAGCTAGCCAAATCAGGACAGGGACTTCCAGGTGGGCAGCAGGTGAAGGCCCAACCCAGGAACCAGCCTCACAAACATAAAGCAAGGGGAAGGAGGAGAGGGGGAAGTGGCACAATCAGAGAATTAGCTAACTCTGAACCAACCAGCCAGCAAACATTTATTGAGCACCTGCTGGGTACAAGACACAAGGGAGGATATAAAAAGAGGCACGGGGTGCCTGTTGGTTTGCTGCATCTTCCCCACCTAACTGTAAACTCTGGGGTCGGAGACTGCATCTGCCTTGTTCGCCACCATAGCTACAGTACCCAGCACAGTGCCTGGCGCACAGTAGGTCCTTCATACATGTTGGGGGAATAAATAGCATGTACATATTAAAGTACACGGGCCCCTGTGCCCCCTACTATAGCACTCCCCACAGAGTGAAAAGGTTTACGGGCTGACCGCTGGCCTTTCCCACTGGGCTGAGCAGGCAGGCGGAGCACCGGCACTGCTGGGCGCTCAGAGACCTGGTGGGTGGACAGAAGGATGGTCAGAGGTAGCAGAATTGCCAAGAGAGTGGCACAGACAATGGGTAATGTGGTGAAAAGGAGACAGGGAGAGTGGTTGGCTGGAGAGTCTGGAAAGGCCCACAGAGGAGCCGGGATTTGAGCTGGGGTCTCAAGGATATCAGGAAGAGTGAAGGAGATCATTCCAGACGGGCTCAGTGCAGAGCTAGCTGCCAAACCACGTGGGCCAGGACCCAGCAGCCTGCAGGTGATTTAATAGGGAACTAAAGTGTTGCCTCCACCAGAAAGGGGCCAGCCAATCATCAGGTACCACCAAGGGAGGTCAGCTCAGAAGGCATCTGGCCAGCTCTGGCATACCCAACCCCAAGCCTGACCGAGGCTCCGAGAAAGAAGAATGAGTCCAGGCCTTGGAGATGGGCTGCTCGATTCCTCTGCAGACTTCATACCCACATGGTCCCTGGTCACCCCCACAGCTCTTTGTCCCTGCTATGGAGCCAGTAGGGTGATGGCCAGGTCTTTACCCCCCAGCTTCTCCCAGTCCTAGCCAATGAGCACCCAAGTGTTTCTGGTTCCCCCAACCCAGCAGCCCCCTTCTGGAAGGGAATCACAGCCCAGAGAGGACTGGCACCGCATGGCACGGCCAGGAGCGAGACCCTCTCTGAAGTTGGGGAGCGATCTTGGCACCAGAACAAGCATGTCTTGTGGGCTGAGAAGCCAGCACCCCCTCCCCCTAGCAGATCCTTCAAGGGGGCCAGCCAGCAGGGGCTGCCTTGCTGCAAATGACTCCCTTTGTCATTCTGTTTTGTTATGATTAAAAATGCATGTCGCAGGCGAGGCCCTGGAGTGGAACCCGGTTGAAAATTGAATCATTAATATTCCCCCTCCAGCTGATGCCCTGGCGCTTCCCAGGCGGCTGTGAGTGGGAGGAACGCAACAGTTTTGGAGTCAAAGCAAGATAGGGAAGACTAAGGGCTACATCAGGCCCCCCGCCCAGGGCTCGTAGTACCCCATCCATCCCTTGAGATGGGAACAGGTGTCAGGCGAAGTCTCAGCCCCTAGAATTGTCCCTGTTTCTGAGGCTCTGTTCATGGAGCTGAAAAGGAGCCCAAGCTCTTCGAGGATGGGCATAATGGTCGCTGCCCCGCTGGCCTCCTCTGCCCCCATCACCCTGCCCCGGCCCCGCCTCCCCGCTCTTCCTTCTGCTCTGTCTTCTGCCTGGACTGCTCTTCCTGCCGAGATTTATCATTCTCGTTTTTCCGATTTTCCTCATTCACGGTGAACATTTAGATAGCACTTTCTGCCTGCCAGGCACTATTTTATTTAGCTCTTCTGTTTATGGGCTTATTTAATTCTCATAACAACTCCAAGGGGTAGGTTCCATTACTACCCCATTTTACAGATAAAGAAGCTGAGGCCCAGAGTGGCTCAGCAACTTGCCCAAGGTCACAGCTAGTAAGTGGCTCCAGAGTTTGCCCTGTTAACCTTGACATCTGTGGTGTCCAACACCGTAGCCACTGGCCACGCGTGGCTACAGGGCACTTGAACTGTGGCGAGTCTGGACTGAGAAGCCCTGTGAGCATAAGATGGACACCAGAGTTCAAAGACTGAGCACAAGAAACAGAAAGTAAAATATCTCAGTAATAATTTTTATATTGACTGCATGTTGAAATGATAGTATTTGGACATATTGTGTTAACTTAAATGTATTGTTAAAATTATTTTTACCTGTTTCTTTTGACTTTTTAGAACTGTGGCTATGAGAACATTGAAAACTGCCCAGCTGGCTCCCACCTGCGATTCGAACCAGATCCCCATTGGACAGCGTGCTGTAGCCCACAGGCCCTGACTGAGCTCTGCCCATCACTCAGAGGGACTGAGGCTTCAAGGTCACCGCCTCATCACAGCACCGCCTCCAACGCCCTCTCCTTCCCATGTGTAGCATTGGCTTCTCCCTCAGGCACACAACAGGCACTTCCCAAATATTTGTCCAAGGGCTGTTGTAGAATGACCTGTAAATCAGAGGTGGCAGGGGAGGGGAAGGCTGGCTTTTTTGGCTTTTCTGACTCTTAAGCTAAGGTGAGAGGCAGGAGCCAAAGCCACAGTGCCCTAAGGAAGTGACATTTGGGAGGGTTAGGAACTGGGCACAGGGCCTCCCAAACTGTGCTCTATGGGCCACGCCTTGTCTAGGGCCAGGGGGACTCCCAGCCAGCGGGTTGCGCCCCACCCCCCCACACACACTACATACCTACATACCCAGGGGCAGGGTCCAGGAACCAGCCGCAGGGACGCCCCACCTGAACCTCACAGATGGCAGCAGGGCTAAGAGGGACAGGGCTGGGCCTGTAGATACCTCTAAGTTACCCTCCCAGTGCCCTTCAAATGGAGAACCTTAGAGGGTCCACGTTCAGCCTCCTACATCCCACTTCACAGGTGAGAAAAAACACAGGTGAAACAAGGAGCCGTGACGCTCTGATCCTCCTCCCCAAGTGTCTTCAGGAGCAGGGTGCTAGCCGTACTCCCGGGCCACCCGTGCTATGCATGCACCACACACATACCCACTCGGGTGAGGGCGGACCCATCATCCCCACTAAACCCACCCGCACGGGGACTTGGAGAATGAACGGACGAAGCCAGAATGGGATCCTGGGCCTTCTGGTTATAGACCCCACAACCCTAACCACTGGTGGTCCCCACCGCGTGCCAAGGCCAAGGAGGAACATTCCAAGCTCAGGGACAGGCTGTGAGCAGTCGCGCAAGGGCTGGTCAGCGATCTGTTTCTAACGTCTCACCACATGTACGGGGGTGGGGGTCGGGGTGGGGGGATTTGAGATGGCAGCTGTGGGAGAGGTGGGTCCTTTTCCCTTTGGCCCCTGTGCTGGTCCAGCCCAGGCAAGGACTGCTGACACAGGAGGCTGGGTTTGCCGCCCAGGCCTCCCCCCAGGGCAGGGCAAGGCCATCCACAGGACTGTGGCAGGGCAGGCACAGGAGATGAAGACAGAGCCCGGCAGTCAGGCCCCCCATGGGCCGCCTCACCTTTCATTTCCAGAATCTCCCGTGTCCTCAGTACAGCCCCCACCCACCCCATCCCACTAGCCCTACCTCCTTTCACCCCCCGTCCCAGGATTCACCCTGTGCCTTTGCCCATGCTGTTTCCCCCACTGGGGATACCCTCCCTTTCTGCCTCTAAACCTGTATTTCATTTTGGATGGTGGCTCAGCCAGAGTCCCCAGCCATTCACAAAGCTACCTGATGACCCAGCCCACAGCTGCCAGGGAGGGCCTGTCCAAGGTCTTACCCAGGAGGCCCTGCTTACTGGGAGAAACGGTTCAGGGCGTGTACCAGGACCCCGCAAGGGCGCAACCCTGGCCAGCAGCCACCTCAGTCTTGTTTTAGGGACATACTCAGCCTCTACAGTCCCTGAAGACTTGGAGGGTCTTTGAATTGTCACCCACAGCATCCTGCCAACCAAAGTGTGAGGCGGCTCTTTGGGCCATTCTAACCGGCACCTCTCTGCCCTGTACCCAGGTGGGAGGCCAGTCAAGGTCCAGGAATTCAGGGGACTGGAGCCCTTGGGAAGACAGATGCCTGGCCCCAGGACCCCACCCACAGCCCGGGCACTAAGACTTCTGGTCGCCAGCCCTCAGGCCTTGGCAGGTAACGGAGCACATGCTTCCCAGAGCCCAGGGTCTCCTTTGGAACCCAGGCTCCTCCCTGCCTGGGGCAGGGTTGGGGGGGCTCGGAGGTGGGGGCAGCTGCAGAGGGTGGGCAGGCGCAGCATTCACTCACAGTGGGAGGTGGGTGCAGAGCCAGTGGCGGAAGGGGAGCTGCAGGTGCGTCATTCATTCACTCTTTTTTCCCACCCCTTTGCCCCAGACCCTAACCCCGCCCCACCTTCAGCCCCCTCCCCCCTTCCTCTTCTTCCCTCCCCCAACCCCACCTCCCCAAGGACAAGCAAAGTTATTACAATAATGAATTAGCCAGCCCGCTTACTGCCGCCACTGGCGAAGACAATTATCCCCGCCGCACATCCCTAGCCGCTGCTGGCTCCCTCATAAAGACAGGCTTTTGGGGCCGCTTTGTGCTTTGATTGGAAATGAAGAGATTGCTAATTAGGGAACACCTGCTGGGACCCGGGCTGGCAGGAACAGCGGCAGGACGACTGAGCGGCCCTGCAGGCAGGGCTGTGTGTGCATCATGCCCCTGCGCCCTGGTCTGCGTGTCCAGGGGTAGGGGAGACGAGAGGAAGAAGGAATGAGAGCCGGCGCCATCCTAGCACCCCAGTGACTTAATCCAGCTCCTCATAAACAAAACCCAGACTGTAGTTAGTTTATGGAGCTTTTCACCTTTGAAAGGATGCTAATTTGTTTATGGGTGGCTGTAATTCTGCTTGTGTTTGCATAGGTCAGTGCCTGGCTTGTGATGTTCGGTGTCTGTGCTGCATGCGCACAGCTGTTTCCAGTGGGGCCAGCTGGTGTTGGGGTGCACACAGCCTCCAGTTCCCAGCGGAGGGACAGGGATGGGAAGTGGCACGCAGAGGTGACCTGCTGGCACCAGGACTGTCTAGTGGCAGGGGTAGTCAAGGACAGGAGGTCCAAGGGGAATTAAACCTGAGATTCACTTGTTTACTTATTCTTGCCCCTTTTCTTCACTCCTTCCCAGGCCCTGGGGAACCAAGCTCATTGGTGGTCCGTGCCCCAAAATGAAAATCCAGTTTTCACCCTGGAGTCAGGGGGGCTTGGTGGCCAAAGAGATCCCCAATTGCCTTTGCCTAAATGGTGCTGTGAAATACTAGCCAAGGGGCCCCTTCCCTCTCTGCCACCCCCAAACCATGCTCCCTGCACGGGATTGCTCCACAGGATCACGGGATTGCTCCTGTCTGAATGGGATTCACACAAGTGTACCGAGCAACTATTGTGTGCACTGAGGATTACACACACACACACACACACACACACAAGCTCTTTAGAGCTTTCTTCTGAATATTTGCACATAGTTCCTGGCTCAGGAGATCTCAGCCCTGGTGGGAAGACCCATACGGAACTATAACTCTGGGGCGGCCATAGAAGAGGACACAGCGAACGTGCGTGGCCCAGGGCTGAAGCGATGACCTCCACAACAGGAGCTATGAAGGGCCTTTCTGAGAAGGGGATAGCTAGCAGAGTTGTAAAGGTGCCTGTGTGAGCCAGGACACGGGAGTTGACCCAGCCTGGCCCTTGGTCAAGAAATGGAGTGTTTCAGCCTGGCTGGAGCCAGGGGCTCATGGGCAGCGCAGGGAGGGAGGGATTTGGGGGTGCAGGGCACAGGAGCTGTGCTGGGTGTCCAGTGGGGCCCTGGCCATGGAGGAAGGGCAGCATTTGCACACCACACACTTTTTAAGGCTGCCTGCTGCCCTTGTGCACAGAGTCTGGGAGGGTATCGCCCAGAGTCGCCTGGAAGATGGTGGTCCTGTATCCCTTGTCAGGGGATTTAAGTGGCTTCCCATCCATACCTCATCCTAGCTTCCTCTCTCCCCTTCATCTTCTGTACTCTAGGTTTCAAAAACACATGAGTGCATTTGCCCACAGAATGGAGCATTGGCTGAAGTGCATGAAAAGTATCCCAGCAACCCCTGAGTTCATGCCAGGAGGCGAGGACCCGCAAAAGTTCGGTGTCGGCATGAGCACCGTGCTGAGAGTGCTCTGACCACTGACCTCCGTTCTCCTGCCGGTAGAACAGGGGAGTGCCCCTCCCTTGTTTGGGGCCTCCTGCAGCTTCGATATTCCATAACCCCACGAAGCATTGCACAGTGTTGAGATGCAGTGTAAGAAGTGGTTCAAAGTATAGGTGTTACCAGGAATACACTCTCACATATATGGTCAAATGATTTTCGACAAGGGTGCCAAGACCATTCAATAGGGAAAGAATAGTCTTTTCAACAAATGGCGCTGGGAAAACTGGGCATATCCACATGCAAAAGAATGAAGTTGGACCCTCATCTAACATTACATACAAAAATAAGAATGGATCACAGACCTAAATGTAATGCCTAAAAACTATAAAACTCTTAGAAGAACACATCCAGGGCAAAGCCTCGTGAAATTAAATTTGGCAATGATTTCTTGAATACGACGCCAAAGGTACAGACAACAAGAGAAGACAAATTGGACTTCATAAAAATTAAAACCTTTTGTGCCCCAAAGGACACCATCAACAGAGTGAAACCGGAGAAACTATCTGCAAATTATATATCTGATAAGGCATTAATATCCGAAACATACGGGGGCCTCCTAAAACTCCACAGCAACAACACAGCAAACAACCTGATTAAAAAATGGGCAAACTACATGAACAGATATCTCTCACAAAAAAGAAAAAGACACATGAAAGGCCAATGAGCACGTGAAAAGATGCTCAATGTCACTAATCACTAGGGAGATGCAAATCAAAACTGCAATGAGTTGCCACTTTACATCCATCAGGATGGGTACTATCAAAAAAACCCCTCAGCAGATAAATTTTGGTGAGGATGTAGAAAAACTAGACCCTTTGTTCTCTGTTGATGGGAATGTCATATGGTACGGCCACTGTGGAAAACGTTATGGCACGCAGCAGAGAGAAAGAAGGAGCTTATACCCTTTGCAACAGCATGGATGGAACTGGAGAGCATTATGCTAAGTGAAATAAGCCAGGCGGTGAGGGACAAATACCATATGATCTCACCCTTAACTGGAACATAATCAATAGAAGAAAAAAGCAAACAAAATACAACCAGAAACATTGAGGTTGGGAACAGTCTAGCAGTGGCCAGGGGGGAGTGGGGTGGGGCAGTGGGAAGAGGGGATTGCAGGAACTATTATAAAGGATACATGGACAAAATCGGGGGGGATGGTGGAGGTGGGGGAGGGAGGTGGGTTCAGCTGGGTGGGGTGGAGGGATGGGGAGAAAAGGCATAGAACTGTAATTGAATAACAATTAAAAAAAAAAAGAAAACGTTATGGCATTTTCTGAACAAAATTAAAAATGGAATTACCATATGACCCAGCAACTCCACTCCTGGGCATATCCAGAAGAATTGAAAGCAGGACCTCATAGAGATACTGGCACCCTCACATTCAGAGCAGCACTACTCACAATAGCCGACGTGTAGAAGCAACCCAGGTGTCCATCGGCAGATGAATAAATAGGCAAAGTGTGGCCTATACATACATACACTGGAATATCACTCAGCCTCAACAAGAAGGAAATTCTGACACATGCTACTACATGGACAAAACCTGAGGACATTATGCGAAGTGAAATAAGCCCGTCATAAGAGGACAGACCCTGCATGGTCCCGCCTATCGGAGGAACCCGGAGCTGTCAGATTCACAGAGGCAGGACCGCTGTGATTGCTGGGGGCTGTGGGGAGGGGCTGGGGACCTATTGTCGGATGGCTGCGGAGCTTCAGTTTTACCAGGTGAGAAGGGTTCTGAAGGTGAATAAAGGTTATGACTGCACAACAGGTGAATGAACTTAAATTGCTGAGCTGATGCTTCAAACTGGTTAGGATGGTAAATTTTATGTTATATGTATTTTACCACAATTAAAAAAAAAACCTTGCCCTGGCTGGTGTGGCTCAGCAGACTGAGTGCCAGCCTGCAAACCAAAGGGTCGCCAGTTTGATTCCCAGTCAAGGCACATGCCTGGGTTGCGGGCCAGGTTTCCAGTGGGGGCGATGTGTGAGAGGCAACCACACATTGATGTTTCTCTCCCTCTCTTTCTCCCTCCCTTCCCCTCTGTCTAAAAGTAAATAAATAAAGTCTTAAAAAAAAAGACCCTGGCAAACAAAACAAAACAATACTGTAAAACAAACTGTCAACCATTTAATTTTAAAAATTCTTTATGTTTTTGAGTATATAGTATATACTTCTGATTCAAATGTTAAAATGTATATAAAAGTATGCAAAAAAAAAAAGCACAAATATTAGAGAGAGACCTGGTTCAAATCCCAGTGCAGCCACCCTGCAGCTGTGTGGCCTAGGACAAATTGTTTAGCTCCTTTGGGACCAATCTTTCTCATCTGTAAATTGGGGGAAATAACAGTACCTACTTCCTAGGGTTACTGAGTATGAGAAGGACCAGTGAGCATAGAGCACCAAGCATGGCGCCTGCTTCATAGTGTGCACTCAATAATAGAACTATCTCCTCCTCCCCTCCACTTCCTCTCCCTCCTCCCTCTTCGCCCCCCTCCCCCTCCACAGCAGCACAGCCTGTATTCTTCCCGTGGAGTCAGGTTAGAAAGCCATGCCTCGCTTAGCATCAGTATCCTTTCACTGCGATTTAACAAGTGTCTCTGTTTTCACAGCCACCTGTACAATTCCCCCCTTTGACTCGTGTGAGAATAGAAATCTTCTAAGGAGTTTCCAGGCCTGTCAGAGAGAAATGGAAAAGCTGGCAAAGCCTCACCCTGACTCAGGGTCCATGCCCCTGGTGGGACAGGCAGGCAGCCATGGATGCAAAACACACAGGCCTGTTGGTTGAAAGCCTTTGCCAAGTGCTGGCACAGGCCAGGCAGAATGAGCCTCTGGTACTGAAGGACAATGGGCCCTCTGCCTGGCAGCCAGGATGGGCCCCTGAGAGGGACAGAAACATAAGCCCCCCAGGGGCTGAAAGCACAGCTGTAAGGTCATCCACCCCAGGCCTGGCTCCCCCAGCCCAGGCAGCTGCCAAAAGCTGGGGAGAGGTCCTGGAGGCTGGGCTGGTGCTGGCCCCAGGCATGGCGGCTCCAGCAGATGGTGGCCTGTGTACCCCAGAACCTTACCTACACCCAGGGACACAAACATGCCAGGCCCTGGAAAGAGCTGCTGTGCTTTCTTCCCTACCCTGTGCGTGGTGCAGCCAGAGAAGAGGGCAACTTGGCCTGAAGGTGGAGGAGGAGCGGACCATCATGTGGTGTCAAACATCTTACAAAGCAAACCTCATGTCTACTCCCTTCCCAGGTCTGTAATCAAATTCTTGAGTCAGCAGGGTTTTAGACTAGGGTTTTCTGTTACTGTCGTTAGTAACAGAACGGCCTCCACAGCGACAGGTTTGTATCCATGAAAACCCAACTCATTGTCCTCGAACTTTGGCCACCTAGCCAGGGGGAAAGGAGAGCTCCTGAGCTCACCCCGAGCTCATGCTTCCTCCTGCCTCATCTCATTTAATTCTTACAATGACCCCACAATTCTGGATTTGGTCATCCCCTTTGCACGTGTGAGAAAACTGAGCACAAAGAGGCAGATGAACTTGCCTGAAACCAGAAAGCAAAGAAGCTGAAGAACCCAACTTTGAACCCAGGTTTGCCTTACTCCAAAGTTGGGGATTTGCCATCCCCTGTGCTGGCATCTGGACATCACTGGGCCCTGCAGTGTCTTTTTCATGTTGACAGTGCAGAGCACAGAGAGAGGGCTGAGGGCGGACTTATAGGGGCATTTGATGCGGGCATGCAAGGAGGCGCTGAGCAGCTTGTACACAGAGCGTGAACGCATGTATCCGTGAACACAGATGTGAACAGGTATGTGCTCTGGGTACACGGAGACCTCATGGGAATCTGTAAAGGATGTTGGCCATGCAGAATGGGGGGGGGTACTTCACTCTTGGGCTTTATATCACTAGGGCAACTTCAGGGAACAAGCAACGTAAAATAACTGAAAGATGGTATAGGGCTGCGGGAAGAAGCAGGGTGGATGTGCGTTACAAGGAGACGGATGAGAGGAGGGGACTAAGGAGGACACAGGAAGAGGCAGCAAGCCCCTGGGGACTGGGGTGAGTGGGCAACCCAGACTCACCAGGCCAGCATGCCTTCAGGTACCCTAGTGTTCTCAGAATTGGGACCAAGCCCTACTGGTTTGAGATAAGGACTATGGAGGCAACCAGGCTTGAGTGTGAAAGTCATCTTTTCCATTTCATAGGTCTGCAATGCCCTCAGGAAGGCTGATGCAGTAGCCTGGGTTCCTTCTTTCAGCTCTAAATTGGAGATACCAAGCCCTGCAGGGAGATGACAAAGACTTTGTCGCAAACAGTCATAGCATGCTGGACTCTACCCAGGGTGGGGAGATAACTGTCCTCAGGAATGTGATTAGCATCCCAAGAGCCAATGCGGGAGGACTGATCGAGGCTGGAGATGAGGGGTCTCCCACCAGTGGCGAGAGACCCCCTCATCCCCAGCCTTGCTCCCTCAATAAGAAACCGTGTGGTGGGTCATGCTCAGTGCAGCCCATGCAGGATGGAGGGACACACAACATCCAGCAAGATACTGGGGTGCTACTGGTGGCAGAGGGGTCAGGGAGCACCAATGTAAAGTTTGTAAAGTAGATGGAGCTCTCAGAAGACAAAGGCAAGAAAGATGGCACGCGGAAAGAGTATGGTGCGGCAAAGACAAAACTGGAAACAAAGGGAACAAAACCATCATCTGTGATTGACTCAAGTGGAAAAGGCGGTGGGTGGGGGTGCAGGGAAGATGCAGCCATGATGAGGCAGGAGAAACCAGGAACACGCTTTCTGAAAGGGGAGCCCACTTCACGGTGGCTTTTAAAAGCTGCCCATCTCAGCCACAGATAAGGTCTACATTTTACCAACAGCGTTTCCAGCTCCTCTGGAGAGGTTTTAAAAACTGATTAGGGGAAAGCAAGACTGTGAGTAGTGCAAAGGAGAGCACGGTGTGTTTCATGGGGGACTCGCTGGATGGAAACATCCACATTGCAGGGATAATATTATAAGGAGGCACGGATGTGGGGAATAAAAGCTAAGAGCTGTAGGCCCTCGCGGATGAGTCTGCTCATAGGAACACCTGACACTTTTCAAAGATTAGTAAAAACGCTAAATTTTTTTCAATGTTGGTCCAAGTTCAGTGCTTATGTAAATGACACAGAAGGGTATTGCTGGGGCTTTGGGGGTTGCCTGCTTGACTCAGCCCTGTGGCGTGTCGTCAAAGGCGACAGCAGGTCATAGTCCTTACCACCCAGGGGACCTTAAGCAAGAACCCTCACCTCAGTGCCTCCATCTCCTCTTCCATAAAATGGGGATAATAATGCTACCTACATCTTTCAGTCACTGCAAAGATAAAAAATAAACTGTGCAAAGTTTCTAAACAGAGCTGGTCCTTCATCAATGCCTTTCTTTCTCCCATGCTGAGAAGGGCAGATGCAGAGGGGAGACACATGGAGAAGTCAAGAAACCAGGCAAGCATTGAGCGACAACGTAAGGAAACAGGAAAGAAATGCTTCGAGGCAATGTCATGCTTGGATACCAGGTAATGCCAAGTAGCATCAACATGCGGTGAGATCGTGGTCGGGGAAAAAGTGGGCTCCTCCGCAATATGGTGCGCAAGACGGAGCCTGAAGAGTGGTTAAGGCTTTAAATTCAGAATGTGGTGAATCTGCGATGTGAAAACTGCTGGTTAAAGAAAATATGAGGGCTTAAGGGAGAGAACAAAGCATGTCCCCAGGCTCAGTATGGAAATGACAGAGACCCCAGACCACCCGAACGGTGGAAGTCCAATTGTAGAAACTGTTCTTCTGGGACCTTCCGGTGGAAGGCTCGGAAAGGCCCGAGATCAAGAGTCCGACATGTAAAGGCATCACTTTCTAAGTCGTGTGAAATGGCAGACAGATGTGAAAAGGGGCACAGGGATCAAGAGAAGTAGAGTTAGGGACTTAGGGGAGAATATTTTAGAAATAAGTTAGACACAGCGAAAAGAATTGCCACATAATGATTAGTGATAAAATCAAGGCCATTTAGTCAAAAATAACAAAAAAATCTTTACGAGGAATCACATAGGGACCCAGAAGATGGATAAGGGATACTTTGTGCTCTGAGGTCTCTTTATTTAGCAAGTCTCCAAATGTAATATTTTTAAATTAATAGCATATGATAGAGAGGGAAAAAAGAACAGAAATAGACAGTACAATGGTCATGGAGAGAGGTAGGCATGGCAGTTGGAAAATAATGTCATTCCTCAAAGGTGTTTTCAGTGGGTTTGTTTAGGCAACTCCATTTACATATTATGGTAAAAAGATTTTCTAGTTCACACCGTGGAGGCCTGAATCACCACCCCTGACCAATGAGGGTGGACACAACGGGTCAAAATTCAAGCCAGGCCTATAGCATTTCTGGAAACAGCATAGCTCATTCTGGGTTGGGGAGGCTGGCATTTACCTGCATCATTTCCTTCATTAATACATACAAAACGTCCAGCCACTGTGCACAGAGCCTTCATTCTGGGGGTCGGGGCGGGGGGGCATGGACTACCATGCACACAGCT
The DNA here is from genome assembly GCF_022682495.2 of Desmodus rotundus. Classification (NCBI taxonomy): domain Eukaryota; kingdom Metazoa; phylum Chordata; class Mammalia; order Chiroptera; family Phyllostomidae; genus Desmodus; species Desmodus rotundus. The sequence continues at coordinate 117,433,374 of NC_071393.1, read as the reverse complement.
GTGATCCATGTAGGTCACTGCCTGGGTGGGGCACAGAGAAAGTTCACAGCTGGACCCAGAGGAGCACCTGGAGGCCACTGGCCCACCATTCCTTCTACAGGGAAAGAATCAGAGGCAGGGGATCCAGCGGCTTGGACAAAGCCACCAGGCAGTGGCAGAGCTCGCACCAGAGTGGGAGGCTTCGGGAAGTTAACCCAAAGTCTTGCTCAGTACGCTGCTGTGAAAACCAGTTTTACGTTCATAAGCGGTGTCTGACTACATCAGCAGAGGGTCCTATTTCAAGGTAATATTTCTGATATTTTTAGCAAGTAGACTCCAAAGATTTCATTGTAATGCACCCACCTGCCTTGTTTCTGCCTCCATTCCCCACTTTCAATGATGAGGCAAAGGTACCGAAAATCAATGGGGAAGAAAGCAAGTGAGGAACCTGGGAAGCCGAGGCAAACACGCACACCTGGCAGACGGGTAGGCAGAGTACTGTAACAGGCGTGTATTCCTCTCCCGAAGAGGCTACTTCTCATTCCCACGCACCTCTTACGTCTGACCCCTGGGCCACGCATGGCATCTGTTGCATGCTTCAGATCCTGTCTCTCGAATATTTCTGAGCACACTTCCCTCGTCAATGCTGCTGGCTGTCCAGATCCACCAGGACAGCTCATTAGACTGCGTCGGCTTTGCTTTGAACCTTCTCTCGCTCAGGGCAGAGAACCGGTGAGGATTTCCTATGAGAAAAATTGCCCCCACCATGTTTCTGTCGCCCGAGAGTAAAGCCTGAACTTGTAGGGACTAATATTCATCTCCTGATCTTTTTCCCTTGGGCTCAAAGTGGTGCTTGGTTCCCACTGGCTTCCAAAGGAGCAGCAGCAGATGGGCATCCAAAGGCAGAATTAACTCAAGAGCCATTACAGGAGGGTGTTCTCAAGTGAGTGCCCCAGAGTAAACAGTAATTACACTTTCCTTCAAGATTACTCTCAGCCCGAGACAGGGAAAACGGAGAGTCATGGATGGCTGACCACAATACCCCTAACGTGCACTCGTACGTGCAGACGCACAGGCTGGTCCCAAGTCTGGGTTGGGAGTTCTCCCCTAAGAGCGTGATGTCGGTGCTACAAGTCCCTCGAAATAGGCAATCACCTCTTCCCCCGCCCTAGGCATTAGAAATCGCCCTTACTTACTCTCATTCCTCTTTCCCTGCTAAGTACTCCCTACAGATACGCCATCAAGGATGTGGAGAGCCAGCAGTCCCCGCTTAGTTACGCTGCACAGGGAGGAGGAACTGGCCCTTTGCAGAAAATACAGTCCAGCAACTCCACAACTTAGGGGCACATGAGACAACCCATTTAAACCATTTCCAACCTTCCCACCTGGACTTGGACTTCCAGCCTTCAGCAGCCCTCTGTGCTAGGCTGTGGCGAGCTGACCTCCACAAGAGGTGATAGGCTTGGCCGGATCCCCCCCAGCTCCAGACAGGCACTGGGAGGAAGCTCACTTGGTTTTGGGATGTGGAAATGCAGGGAACCGTGGAGGACCAGGGCATGTCTGTGCTGCACCCCTAGAGCAGCACCTTCTGCTGCATTTGTAAGTGGCTCAGGGGGACTTGTGGAGGAATGTAGGGACTTTGCACACCTCCTCCCTCTTGGCCTTTCAGGCACAGGGCTGCAGAAAATGATTACAACAGCCATATCATCGTCGTGGTCGTTGTTAACGGCAGTGGAGCCCAGAGTTTACGGTCTAGCTCTAGCAGGTACTGTTCAAGGGCCCGGACGCGCGTTTCCTTTAGTCTCCACGACAACCCCACAAGGAAGGTGCTCGTATCACAGCCATTATACCGGTGAGCAAGCTGAGTGTGGGGAACTCCGTCTCCTCATCTTTGGGTCACAGCTAGTACAAGGTGGACATGGGTCCAGGAGCGGGGCTCTAACGCCCACTTACTGCCCAAGCTCCTCCATGGAAATCACTGTGCAGGGGAGTCCGTCTAAAACTGGCAAGCACTCCATTCTTAAAGGAAAACTTATGCTCCAACTCTCAGCCCCAAGCCAACCTTGTGAGACACGCAGAGCAGGTTTCAGTCTCCCATTGTGGGCAAAGAAACGGAGGTGCAGCAAGGTGAAGGACTTGCTGAGGTCGCCTTGTTGGGAAATTGTCTCCCCAAATCTGTGCTCCTTTCTGAGCAGCTGCGAAAGGGCTTTGAGCAAACCCTGAGGACAGGCACCTGGCACTGGAGCCTCCCAGACATGTAGAGACCTAATGTGACACGTGGGACAGCAGATTGGGAGGGTGAGAATATTAGGACCACAGAGGCATGAAAAGGTGGTCTCTACAAATTAAACACAAAATTAAGAATGCAGAGTCGATAAGCAGAGCTGTTTCTGAACAAGTAGTTCAGACCAGTTTTCTGCTCCCTGCTCAGGTGTGCATGTAGGCAGGGAGGTGAGGAGAGAGAACAAGCTGAGGAAAATGATAGCTAATAGAGGCTGATGGATGGTGGTAAAGGCAGGAAGCCCAAGAAAAGCCATGTCTGGGCCCCAGGTCTTGAATTAAAGGGACACAGGCGGCTGACCTATGGCTACTGGTTATGGTAGGAACTCAACATACCAGATCCATCTTGACCAAGTTCTACAATGGAAACTCTCAGAGCTAGCAGGCCTGAGAGGTTTCTTCCAAGCCCTCATGTTACAATCATGGGGACCGAACCCCAACAGCATGTGTGCCTCAATCACCTCTGATCTGGAGGAGGCTGGGCTGGACCCGCCTGGTACCTACCCCTCAGTCCCTCTGAGCCACAGAGGAAACAGCCCTCAATATTGGGCCTCCCTTCGGGTGACTTTGTCTTTTAACTTTTTATTTCAAAATAATTCTAAATTCACAGGGAGTCACAGAGACAATGTATGGGGAGGTCCTGAGCACCCTTCCTCCTGCTTCTCCCAGCTGACTTGTCCACACAGCGCTCTAATATAACCACAGATATACGCGGTGTGATAGGTCTCTTGCTGAGACTGACTGACTTAGGAGCAAACAACCCGACCTTTGTCTCTCAGATCTTGTCCTATACCCCTCACTGCCATGAATCCAAACACCCCCCCCCTCACCCCCACACACCCCCACACCCCCACACCCTCCACACCCCCAGGGCCTAATCAGCAATGGTTTCACTCCTGAATATTGCTAGAAGGATCACAAAGCCAAGCCAATCAATTGTCTCAGCCGGCCACCAGCCCCCAAGAGATGCCTAGATTTTTCATTGCATCATTTAACCCTCGACATCCTGAGTTTTTACCCTGTCTTCCAAAAGAGCAGAAATCCTGTCCCGGGAAGAATCTGATACCGAAGGTAATGTTTCTATCTTGCCACCGTTCAAAAGCCTTGTCTGTGCTAATGGAAACAGACACTCTGGAACACTTCAGAAGGCAGGTCTCCCTCTTATGTGGACCCCCCTGGGACCAGCATGGTTAGAGCAAGAGGAGGAACAGCCAGAGCAGGCAGGGACAGCTGGGAAAGCAAGAGGGGAGAGTGTGACAAGTGAGGGAAATAGACACAGGAGAAACACCAGTTTAGCAATTAAATTTGACATCGACTTAGACAAAGCTCTGCACTGAGCAGAATAAAGTTCCTGGGAATGTTCGTGCACATCTGAATAAGGACACACCTCGTTTTCCTTTTTTTCTGGACGGGGAATGTGAAAGCAGGAGGGGCAGAGAGGAGTGTTTAGTCCTGGCACCTCCAACTCGCAGAGGACAGTGAGAAGAACACAGGGCACCTGGAATGTTTGGGTGGCACTGTGACTCACACTCCTGTCTCCTGCCTCAGCCAGGAAAGAAGTGGCTTCTCAGTGGGGAAAGCAAAGGACAGGGTTTGTTGCTTTGCAGCACAGAGCCCCTACACAGAGGCTCATAAGGGTTCGAGGGCACAGGGACAGGGGGCCGCCCACGAGAGGACACCTCTTCAGGAACTTCTGCGAGGCCCACTTGGCTCTTGGATTAATCTGTCAAGCGACCCGGATGAGAGAGAGTAGGACAGAGTTGTCACTGGCTGCCCTGAGAATATCCCTGTGACTTCACAGCCAGGACTGGCCTGGCCTGCTCTGTGGGCAGAGCCCAAACTGCCCCCTGAGAATGTAGGGTGGAGGGGAGTGCGGGGGTGACCCGGAGACCCAAGCACAAGACCGTCCATTGCAATGTGGGCCAGGGCCACGGGTGTTGACAGAAGTCTATTTCTACAGAGCAGACATAAGGCAGGTCTTCTTCCCCGGACGTAGGACTGCCGACCGAAGCCTGGCTCACATCCTCTGCTTTACCATAGTGGCTTAAAACCCCAAGTTCTTTCCAGGTTGGGGGGTTCCAGATATGCCTTGATCTCTGGCTTCTGAATGGAATAGCCCCCCTCAGAGGATGAAGCTGGAGGTCTTGCTGACATTGGACTCCGCTTTTTGACATTTAGGGAAAACAGCCTGCTGTGAACTGAATGTTTGTGTCCCCCCCAAGTTCATCTGCTGAAGCCCTAATCCCCAGGCTGATGGTGTTCGGGGGTGGGGCCTCGGGAGGTAATTAGGCTTAGATGAGCTCATGCAGGTGGGGCCCCCGTGATGGCATCAGGGTCCTCAGAAGAAGAGGAAGACAGCGGAGCTGAGCTCTCCCCCCAGTGAGGACACGGTCAGAAGGAACCCATCTGCGTACAAAGAGGGGCCTCACCCAAACCCAACCATGCTGGCATCCTGATCCTGGACCAGCCTCCAGAACTGTGAGAAAATAAATGTCTGTTGTTTAAGCAACCCAGTTTATGCTATTTTGTCACAGCAGCCTGAGCTATCTAAGACATAGCCCCTTAGAGGGAGGTGAAGGGACCTGTTTTTATTTTTTATATATACATGTTTTTATTTTTAGAGGGAGGGGAAGAAAGGGAGAAAGACGGACATCGATGTGCAAGAAAAACATCAATTGGCTGCCTCTCGCATGCCTCCAACTAAGGGACCTGGCCCGCAACCCAGGCGTGTGCTCCTGACAGGAAATTGACCAGGTAACCTTTCGCTCTGTGGGAAGATGCCCAACCTCTTGAGCTGTGCCAGTCAAAGTGGGACCTGTTTTTAGTGATGTGACACGAGAAGTGACTGCTCTGTGCTGAGCAAACAAAAGTCTAACACATTGGACAAAGGGCTAACACTTCATATGCACTTCATCTTCCCAACACCCCTCTACGGAAGGTTCTAGAATTATCCCCAGGAAGCAGATGGGAACATAGAGACCATTAAGGGCTCACAGCTGAGAGAAGGGGGTGCTGGCATTTGAACCCTGGCTGTCGGACGCTCTCACCCACAGCTCTGTGTGGTCTGTGGGAAGCACGGTACCTGTTGGGGTGAGAGGGCAGGAATGGTCAACCATGATCTGGGCTTACTAAGGGGAATGAAATGTGGCCACGCTCTTGGTCCGAGGCTGGTGCTGTCGGGGAGACCCACAGAAGCAATCACAACATGGGGGTGATGCGATAGTGAAGGGAGGCCAGCCAGGGGTTCCAGAAAGAGGGGGACAGCAGTCACATGAGAAAGGCTACGGAGAAAAATTGCCAAAGACGTAAGTGCCACCTTGATGCTAGAAAGGGCAAATGCATGAGGACTAACAGGCCACCGAGCATGAAGCTCTAAGAGGAAGACACCCACGGACAGGGGAAACGAGGAGCCGGAGGCCCAGAGATAGAAAGTCGGCCGTCTGGTACCTCCGCTGACCCTGTGGAGCAGGAACAAAGGGCCCAAGTGAAAGGCCTAGAAACTGCCCAGTCGGTAAGTGGCAGAGAAAAGAACAGGTGTCCACAGTCATTCAGAACCCTCCTGTCCCAGGGACCCCGGGTATTCCTTTCCAGGCCGGAGAAGGAAACAGCACTCCAGGAGATGCAGGGCACGTTGTGTGGGCCATCTGGCTCCCACATTCCCCTCTCCTCTACCGCACCCCAGAGAATGAGGCGAGAGAGCAGCCAGAGCGCACGTAGAGAGCTCAGACACCTGACCTCACTTTGCCTTGACTTTGCTTGACCTTGATGGCCAAGTCACTCCTCGCCTTCTCTGGTGAAAGATCAGGGAGTCCTTGACCTGTTTGCTCCTGGGCACAATGAACCAGGTGGGCTTTGAGGTCCTGGTGAGCATAGAGCCCCGAGCAGAGGGAGAGCAGAGTGCCGAGGGACCCAGCCAATCACAGAGCAAAGGGGCAGAGAGGGGCTTGTGAATGTGCTCTTCAAGGGGAGCTGGCCCTCAGCATTTTGCAGGCAGGACCAAATGGGGTGGATCCTCTCCCCCACAACCCCAGTTCCACCAGGCAGCGGGGGAACTCTCCAGCTACTGGTAAATTGAGCCATACTCCGACTGTCTCCACGTTCTCACCTCCGGACTGGAGGAGGAGAATTAATCTGGGGAGTTACAGGCACACAGCCCCTCCAGGCCCTTGGTGAACCGAGGACCCCAGTCTGCTGCAGGGGACTTTTTTCTGAGCACATCAGCTGACTCTGGCTTCAAAGCTTCAGCCCACAGTTTCCATTTTCGCTCTGTGAACCGGTTCCCCTCTCGCCCCACCTTCCACTTTGCTGAAGTTGTACAGCAGCCTGAAAATGCTGATGGCTTAACTGGTTTAATTTTTTTCCCCAGCAGCCCTGAGGGGATTTAACTCTTTCCTCCTGCAGAAACCCTGCTTTTGGAGTTGAATGTTTAAACTCTCACTGGGAGACTCATAAATATTCGGAGTCACTCTCTCCCTCTCTGTTTGATTAGGAAATGAGCCTTTAACTCAATGTAATCCCCAAGCCATTAACAAAAAAGCCCTCAACAGCTCCACTATTAGAATTTCACTCTTAACCCGCTGAGGATTGAATTAGATTAACATAACTACCCACAATCTGAGTTTATTTTCTGTGCCAGATAGAAATGTGTTTTTTCAGGAAAGGCGAGAAGGGGGAGGAAAGGGTGGGGGGAGAGAGCAGGAGGATAATGAAATGTAAAAATAGAGATAAGAAAAAGATGGACAGATACAGTGCCAAACGAGGTGGTGGAGAGAAAGAGCTGTGCGTGGTCTTTGGTTTCAAAACCCTGCCAGCTGCCATCTTTTATTTATGGGGTATTTGGAGAGACCCCAGCTATGCCAAATTGTTTGAATTAGAGGAGCACTTTCCATGGATTTGTGATTCCTTCTTCCTCGAGATTGATGGCCCTGCACCTGAGCCTGCTGTATTCCAAAGCACCTGTTCATTGGCACCCACTGTCCCCAATTTGGGAGGAGGCTGGGGCTGGGTTTCCGCGTGCTGGGGTGGGAGGGAGGGACACATAAAACAACCGTACGTTTACATTCGGAGAAATAAACAACCACAAGGATGGAATGGGTTAGATTTTGCAGACATGAAGTCACAGACAGCCCCATGACCAATTGCATTTAAAAAATCAGTTGGGAGAAAAGATGAGTTTGTTGGGAGCTCAGTCCACATAAAATTAATCGGTATTGAAGCAGAAACTAAGTAATCAGAGGCTGCCTTATGCAAATGTCTTGAAGTTCCCCCCAATTGCATCTCTATCACTAAGCCCAAAGGGGGGGGAAAAAAAAACCCCACATCCCAGACTTCAGGAGGAAAGCCAGGCCCTCCATCACACTGCCAAACAAGCCCCATCCCACCGAAAAGCATCCACAGGTAGCCAAAGGAAGGAGCAGTTCTTGCCTAAATGTTCCAACAAATATTCTTCTCTCTCAACTGCTAACACTAATGAGAACGCAGAACTTGTTCCAAAAGGAGCCTCTCCCACTGCACTTCACCACGGGCCAGCGGGCTCCAGGGTGCGTGCTGACAGCGGAGGGAATGGTTTGCTCTTGTGTTAAAAGGTTAAAAAATGCCACACCTTCTCTAAAAAGCCACTGAGATCTGAAAGTCCTAGGATAGTTTAATTTTGCAAACAGCTGACTGCTGTGATTTCTGAATGCAATGTCTCAATCACTCGATTCACTTGAGCTTTAATTAACAATAACCCACCAAATCCCACTTCAGCATTATTATGGGGAACCTTAGCAGGGTATGTTTAGCAAAACAGAGTCCTTGGAAGAGAGAAATGAGAATGCGGCATGGATGGTAGGCTCAGCTCCTGTTTATTTTTCCCTTCATTTCTTGGATGTTACTTACCATACTAGGTTTTAAATAGTGACATCCCCCACCCCCTTCCATTTTCCAACATACTTATTCTGAATTTCTCCACCATTGAATGTGGACTTCCTACCTGAACATGCGAAGTTTACCTTCTAATTTTTTACTCCTTCCTGACACCCATTCTCCCCTCCAAAATAATAAATGAATGGGGTCAAGACAACAATAGCCCTAAATAAAATGCCGGTGGCCATAAAGAACCAAGGGGAGGAAAGCTGACGTTCACAAAGGTCAAAATGAAAATGAGATCCAATTGCCTCTAAACATGTGGGTCCCCATTATTCAACTGTCACCAAGCTAGATTTGCTGCTAAAACTATTTTGTCTTTAATCAGAAACAATCCAGACATACCTGTTTTGTTTAATGCTTTTAAATTATTGAAAACACTTCTGTGTTAGGATATTGTTTTCCGAAAAACATCAAGACGTAGTCCTTAGTGATAGAGTACATGGCCCGCACTGTATTCGTAAATAGAAACACAGGCATTATTAGACTTGTAAAAAGAATGAGATACATTTTAAAAGGTGTATATAATATACGTTAGACATCATCACATTTTCTTTTTCAAAATTCAGGGCTATCGTTCCTTTGTAAATAACACAGCAAACCTTCTCGAGTGCAGGGTTGTTATAATACTATGCAGCCTCCAGAAACTAAAATCCCACATGTCCCACAGGAAGCTTGCGGTGTGTTAGGTGTATGGACCACCAGACAGTGCCTGGCGACTGCCATCTCTGGGAGCCAGCAATGCGCTCACAGAGCCTGCACTCTGACCCTCTGCAACAAGCACGGCTGTGACAAGAATCGCGATGTTACGTTTCCTCCTTCAGGAAGGATGCAGCGATGCATCAGCAACGCTCCGGCACCTGCTTCACCCTTTCAGAGTCTCTTCTTCCCCTAGCCCCTCCCAAGGCCCCCTTTCCGGGTGAAGAAAATACACCAAATGAGTGAGCCAACGGAAGCCTGTAAGGTAAGACAAATCCTCAGTCTCATCTGGACTTCTCAAAGCAAACTCACTCCGTGGGGGGAAAAAGTCATTTTCCTTTGAGGCACTATAGAAAAGCTGGCCACGGGGACGGTCACGAACCCCCCTGAACCCGGAAGCTCCCAGACTGAGCCCGGACCTGCCGGGAGCCCTCCATCACCACCTGTCCTGTGTGCACCGAGTGTCCCTCTGTAACCTTCCCAGCTCACCCAACGCCTGAGCTGCCAGCAAATAAAAGTTTTCACGCTGGGAGACATACCCACCCCGCTGAGCCGCATGGAAACTTTCCCTTGCCCTTTTGATTTACTTACTTTTTCTCAGCGAAAACAAACAAAATAAAAGGGAACCCACTGATTCCAAATGAGTTTGTGAAACTGTCCCACCAGCCATTCCCCGTCCCTCTGACCTTCCCATGACAGTCTGCAAAAGGCAGCGCTTCCCTCTCAGCCACCCAGAGATGCTTTACAGTGTGGGAAGCCAGGATGAAAGAGCAGGCATGGGGAGATATTTTTATCCATTTAAAACAGAGTGAGAGAGAGGGAGAGAGAGCGCAAAAGAGAGAAGGGGTGTGTGTAGGGAAAAGGACAGGAAGGTACAGGGCGGATTCTGGGCAGAGAAGGGGAAAGTTGTGGTACTCACATGCTTGGGGCTGGGAGAGGACTGGGCTGGGTGGACTGTCTGCCCCTCAGGTGTTTCCAGTTGCTGATGACTTGCTGCTCAGCTCCTCCAGCACCAGCTGACAGTCCCCTGTCTGTGTCTCTTTGTGACTAAGGACACAGTACTCCCAACCTATAAATAGATCCCGACTCCGTGATTGATATAACAGGCAGCTGACAAAAAAAAAAAAAAATCCCACAACCATAACCAGGTCTTAAACAAAACAGCAAAAAGCTCTAGACTCTCAACTCCACCGAGCCCCATGCAGAGGACGAAGCCACTGATGGGCACTGGGAAGGGGAAAGCAAAATATACAATCAAAGGGAGGAGGACCTGGGGGGAGGACAAAAGCAGGGAGGGAAAGAGTGAAAGACAGTTACTTCTCCAGTGGTGGAGCAGTCCCTTGGGGTCACCGGAGCGCCGATGACTGAGGGTGGGCAGAGAGGGCAAGGGGAGGAGCCGGGGCAGGAGGTCCTGACCCCAGCAAGGAGAGGCCCCCAGATCCTGCGCCTGCGGCTCTGTCAGGCTGGAGTCAAAGCCCTGACTTGGGAGCATTCGTCAGCACAAGTGCTTTCCACGAAAGTTTCCACTCCTCCTGCCAGATCAGGAGGAAGGGAGGGAGCAGACAGAGCCTTCCTAGTGTGGGGGCCAGACAGGCTTCTTGGGGGACCTGCAGAAGGCTCCTGGAGGGCGAGGGGTTGGGATGGACTCAGAAGTCACCTGTGCCCTGTGAAGCAGGGTCCAGTGGGCCCCATCGCAGCATGTAGAGGGTGTTTAAAAGGCTAGGGGATGGCGTTCGTGACAGAAGAGTTGCCCGAGATTGAAAGGCCTTGGGGGTGCTGGTGTCTCCACTTTTTCCAGAACGATTTCCTAAGAGTCTAAATCGCCTGAAAAGTGTCTTCTTGGGGAAAGGAGCCCTGGTCTTTGGGATGCTGAAGAGTCTCTAAGAAACTCTGCCTGCCCCGGTTTCTGCAAAGGCGGGCCAGCTTCCCTGGGGCGGGCCAGCCCAGCTGTGAAAGCTGAGCCAGGGCGCAAAGTTTCCGGAAGATGGAAGAGTCGTGGAGAAACAATAGAAGTATGGGCTGTCCCACAACTAACCAGGTGAGTTCCCCATCACCCCTGGGCCTCCCGTCCTGTCATCTGGAGACCCATTTGCTTTGGTCACACAAGGGCCATCGGCCTTGATGTGCACACAGATTTAGGTGGAATTCCCAGTGACATTCCCCCTTCTAGAGGGACCATGGGACCAGCCCCTAAAGGTGAATCTCTCCTTCATGTTAGATCTAATTCTTTACTCTCCAGGTTAATAGAAACTAGGAGAATGGGACGGCACCCAGCCCATTCAGTAAGTTAATATGTAGACAGGTGAACACTTCCACGAGTAGTGGCGGTTGGAACACAGCCTCCAGGAGAGGAGAGCCTGTATTTGTCTTACTCACCATTGCATCCCTAGTGCTACCGTGATACCTGACACATAGTAAGACTTCCCTGAACATGGATTGGCTGAATGCATGAATGAGTGAGTGAGTGAGTGAATGAATGAGTAATGCCTAAGGTACGCGCCATTTGAATCATTCCTTTCTAGAGTCGTGTTCTCTCTAGAAGTGTGTGTACCCTGAGGGTGGCCCACGGAAAGGTAGAGAATCGGGAGTGGGCCTTCAGGCAGGTTTAGTCCAACTGACCCATCACTTACCCACAGTTTCATCTGAGAGCCACTGCGCTCTGGGTACCAGGCCAGGGTGGCCACCAAGCGCTGGCCCCTACTCAGGCCTGCGCACACACAGGGTCCTCAGTGAGTTTAGCTGCTACAGCCCTGCCAAGAGAGCTCTAGATTTCCCACGCTGCGGACTGAGGCTGTAACCCCTTCTGCACAAGTTCCCTGTCCACCACCAGGCTCCTTCTTAGGGGAAAACTTCTGAGGCAAACCGAGGACTTCCCTTCATTATTTGCTTTCTTTTAAAATTCTCCAGCTGTGCCCATTGGGATTCTCCCTGACCCCTCCCTGGTTTCTGCCAGAAATCAGGCACCAGTCTTTCCCTCTGTGGCTGCAGCTCCTCCTAGGGCCGCCCCAGCCTCTACTAGCACAGAGTCTTATCAGTAGGAAGAGCTCTGGGTAAATGGGTTGAACCACACGCCACTCCCCCTCGAAGGCACCCGCCTTAGAAAGCCCCATGGGACCATGATTTAGGCTTTTTACCTCCAGGCAGACCTCTAAATCACTCACAGTTGCAGTCTCAACTCTCCCAACTGAACCAAGCCTTGGTGTCTACAGCCCTTTGCATTCAGGAGGCTCTTCATAGCTTCACTTTCTCACCTTAAAGCCCTCCAGCAGAGGCACTGACAGACAGACACCCCCTCTCGCAGTTAAAGCACTGAGGTTGGATCAGGACTCCCTGGGTTGGAATCTCGCCGCCTCCACTTGGTACTGGGGAACGGGTGCAAGCCCTTAACTGCTCTGTGCTTCAGTTCCCCTCTCTGCCACTTGGGGCTTCTAAGCGTCCACCTCCTAAGACTGCCATGATGACAAAATGAGTCAGTGTGAGGAGACGCTTAGAAGAGCACCTGGCACCTGAGATGTCCCCCCGGGTGCTCCAGGTAGCATTACCAGCCCACAGGCATGCAACCTCTGCCCGTTCTGGAGGTGGCCCCTGCCTATCTTAGTCACGCTACTTGAGCTTGCTTTGGCTTCTCCCCAGAAGCTCCAGGTGGTCCCAGCAGGGCAAGCTCCTGACTGTAAGAAGTGCTCTGGCCTGCAGAGTTGACCAGAGGTCAAAGGTCAGGAAGAGAACACTGGGTGGGGACTTTTGGGGATTTAGTATGTGAGCCCAGGGGCAGGTAGGGAAGGACAGGAAGGCCTAAAGGACCCTGAATCTCTCCCCCCACCCCCCGCCACCCAAAGAGCCAGGCTCATAACATGCTCACCCCTCCCTCCATACCCTCCAGAGACACTCTGCCCACCCTGAGTATGCTGAGTATTCCGGAAGATGTGAGTACCACACCTTGAGCCTCCCCTTCAGCAGCTTTCCGGAACATGGCTTTTTAAAAAGTGAGGAAAGTATCACTGCAACCATAATATTTAACCCATTATTCCCTGGATTATAAGCTCTGCCTCCTCCTTCAAAGGTGATTTCAACTCTGGGACTTCTTGAGTTTTCTGTACTAACTTTTTTTTTTTTTTTTTTTTTTTTTAGCATGCAATATAAACTGTTTCTTTTTATTGTAAAATACACACACCATCAAGTTCACCATTTTACCTATTTTACAGTGTACAATTCAGTGGCACTTAAAATGCTCACAATGTTGTACAACCATCCCCACTATTTAGTTCCAGAACATTTCCATCACCCCCAGAGGAAAAACTATACCCATTAAGCAGCTACTTCCTATTGCTCCTGCTCCCAGCCCTGGCAATCGCTAAGCTGCTTTCTGTCTCCGTGGATTTGCCTAGTCTGGACACTTCGCATGGATGGAATCAGCCCTTTCAACCCAGCGTGTCTGTCCTGTAGAAACAAGGAGCCTGACCGTTTCACAGCCCTTGTTTTCCGCAGCCCTCCATTTGTCTGGCCCACCCCTGTGCTTGCCCCGTGTCTTGGAGTGAGTCCCTGGCCTAAAGACTTGATGACAGTTTACGGGCACCCACCGGCTGTGTAGTGTCACCTGGGCTTCCTTGTGATACCCCCACTGCCCACCCAAGGGGAGGACTGTTTAGTTTCCCAAACTACCACGCACGGGGGCTCACAACGACAGACACGTATTGCCTCATGGTTCTGGAAGCCAGATGTCCAAGACTGAGGGGTGGACAGGATCAGCTCCTCCCCAGGGCTGTGAGGGAGGATCATTTCCAGGCCTCCCTCCTCGCTTCTGCTGCTTTGCTAAGCAACTCTGGGGTCCCTTGGCTCTGAGAAGCACACCCCGATCTCTGCCTTCACAGTCCCCTGGCGCTCCCCCTGTGTGCCTGCTGGCCTGTGTCCAAAATCCCCTGGATTCGGACACACCCTCATGGCCTCTTCTTAAGTTGATCATTTTCAAAGACCCTATTTCCAAATAAGGTCATCTCCATAGGTCCTGGGGGTTAGGGCATCAACATCATTTTCGGGGGACACCATTCACCCCATAACATCCCCTTTTCACAGAGGAAGCAACGGAAGGTTCAGGAGGTTTTGCAGTCAGTATAAGACAGAGCAGAATGTGTGTCACCAGGAAAAAGACACGGACACAGGGAGGGGAGACCTTGATAGCCCCTCTTAGTGCCATCGACGCTGGCTCCGGCCCTGGCTCGGCGCCACTGGCCTCCATTTGGCTTGCTCCAGCGTCATTCGTCCGGCACATCAAGGTGACTTTATACTGTTTACAAGGGCCACTGAAGGTACAGTCATCCCTGCCCCCACCAGCTTATCAACTCATTTACCTTTCAGAGCTCCCTAACAGACTGCAGCTGGGAGGGGTGGGGAGGGACCCGCAGCCCAGGAAGGGCCTGCGTTCATTTTATCTAGAAAGAAAAATCTATCTGCTTGGGAATAGACCTAAATACAACACATCAGCGCAGCTAGGCCATTAATCATCCTCCACCAGGACACAGGAGACCAGGGAGCAGCCATTGTGGGTGCTGGCTTCACACGCAGGGGCCAGGGGGAGGAGCCGGGGACACTGCCTGCTCTTGCTTCTGGAGGGCATTCCGCAGGGATGGGGGAGCAGTAACACGGCACCAGGCCCACAATGACACCTTAGGTGGGAGGACGAGATGGGAGGGGCAGCCTGACCCCATCCTAGGGGGTCAGGCCTGGAAGGAGGTGCTCCCACTGAAGCAAATACCCCCCTTCCCACCACCATCAGTACTGGATGCAAAATGCCTCTTACCCAGGAACACAGTTTGCCAGGGAACTGCCAGGCCTAGCAGTTCTACACATGTCCACAACGCCCTCCGGGGATCCTGTCCTCTTCTTAGAGGAAGGGGAGGTGTCAGAACAGGGGAATAATGGGGACCTAAGGCAGAGCCAAGCCAATAAATCAAAGGCCCCTAGGCCCCAGACCTAATGTTTTTCTCATTCTTTACCCCAAGAGACCGACCCTACCCTGCGGCCCAACCAGCCTACGCAGCATCCCATAAACAAGCCATCCTTGCTGGGTGCATTCCTAGCTCTACTGCCTTCCCAGACTCTCTTACTTAACTTCTATTCATTCTTCGCCATCCAGCTCCTGTGTGATGCCCTACCTGTCCTCTCCGTGCCCACTGGGATCCTGACTGCAGGTCTCCCCCACCACCAACGACACATCTGCCGTGTACTTTGTTGATGCCGCCTCCCACTCTGCCTTGAGTCGTGTGCTGTCTTCTCTGGTGTGTGTGCCTCACGGCACAACGAAGCAATAAAATGGAATAGGTCACCACGCACTGAACACCTACTGTATGCCAGGGTCTGTGTAAAACCCCTGCTCCACACTGCCTTATGTGATCCTCACAGCGACCCTAATGGGCAGGGGTGATTCCCCCCACTTATCATCATCATCCAGGAAACATAGCCAGAGGGGTGGTGACGGAGGTTTGCCTGAGGTCGCACAGTGGGTCCGTGGTGGAGTCAGGGTTTGCCTCCACGTCTGCCTCACTGGAAAGCTGGTGCTCCTGGCTGCTGTTTGACCCTCTCTGCCACGGCCCCTCCCCATGTGGCTCTGCCCATGCCATGGGGCAAAATCCAAGTCCTTTGCCTGGCTCTAACCTATAATTCTGCTCCAGCCTGTAGTCCTGGTCTCACGTCTCACCATGTCTTGCCATGTGGAGCTTTTCCCTCTGCAACACTGCATTCCTCTGCTGGGAACACACCTCTGCCGGGAACACACTGTTCAGCCTTCAAAACCCAGCTCCAGCGTCGCCTCCTCTGGAAGCCTTTCCCTACATCGGCCACGCCTTCCCCTGCTCCCCTACAGGGCCGTGTGACAACATGCAGAACTCATCACACAGTACAGTCAACACGTGTCCCCACACTGGTTGCCGTCTCTGGGACACAGCTCCTCGAGGATGAGGACTCGCTTTTTTCACGTTTGTATCATTCTCCACCCCACTGCCACTCAATGCCTATCATAGGTCTGGCATTATAATAACCAATAAATGTTTGTGGAATGAACAAACGAAAGCAAATGAATTAGGAAATGCAGAGTAAGGCGGTGAAGAGTGAGGTAGGCAATCAGGAGGGCATAAGTGAGAAACAAAGGGTCCTGGGGGCTGCTGGGTGAGAAGGTTGAACACGACACACCTGCAGGGGGCGCCACTCACGTGCAGCTCCTAGATCATGCAGGTCGCACCCTGGCAGCAGCTCCCCAAAAGAACACACTTAGGAAGGCAGAGACCCTCTTCTGGGGAAAAAAAGAACCGGCCAGTTGATATGAGTTGGAAGGGACTTTGGGAAGAGAGGCCATGGATGAGAATTATGGAAGAGGAGCCGAGCCAGTGTGGCAGACGTATGATTGGTTGCCTAACCGACTGTCCTCCCTGGCTGGCCGGGCCCCTCATGGACTCTAACGGGGGGAGATGCCGCCTGTTTTCCCAGACCCCTTACAGGTAGAGGTTGTCATGTGCCCCAGTCGGACAAGACGTAAGGGGGAGTCTATTGGGGGAGAAGGGCATTTGGGCAATATTTTCCTCCATGGTCAAAAGAGAGAGCGAGAGACAGGGAAGGAGCTGCAGAACCCATCTTGCAGCCACGTAGGAAGGAGCTTGGAGAAGCAAAGCTGGTAAGTGTGCAGAGGATGGCAGAGCACAAGAACGAGGCACAAGGCTCGATGGCATCAGTGACCCAGCCCCCGAGTTAACCCTGGGGCAGGTGCGCTTGTGATAGGAGATGGCGCGCGTTTCCATTGCTTGGATCACTATCACTTATTTTTCTGTTCCTTATATCCCAAAGCATTCTAACTGATGCACTGGGTGGGGTGGGGGCGGGCCATGCTGAAAAAGGCAATGCATTTGGGGAGCCAGCCCATTAATGTAGACTGGATGTAAATTAGTAGACAAGGCCTGAGACCTCACAAGCTAAGAATCCCTAAATGCAAACGTTAGCACAATAATGCCAATGGTGTGAATTTGATTTCATATTTTTGGTGATTCCATTCCTCTCTGACTTCAAGTATGATAACTTGGCACCGTCTCCCCTTAGTTTCAATCCACTGTCCCCCACCAAATGGTTAGTCTTTGGGCCAGAAATAACACCCTGCACATTTCGGTAGCACTTTACAACATGATTTCCCATTAGTTAAATCACAGCAGCCCCCGCGCAGGTGGGATGAGGGCCAGCAGTGGCCAAGACACAAGCGGCAGCAATGAGATCACCGTCTGGCTCTCTATTGGTCGGGCCGCGGAGAGAGTTCCAGAAGGGCTCCTTTGGCACCTGAGCACCTACCTGTGCCAGGCACTGTGCAGAGGACATCACCTGAGTGAACTCTCCCGTTCCCCCAGCCCTCAACCTTCTGAAGTGGAGAAACGGTTCTCATCCTCATTTTACAGATGAGGAAACTGAGGCAGGGGGAGGCCCTGTAGTAGTCCCACCTTGAAAGAGGCAGAGCTGGGATGTGAACCACATCAGTCCCAGGCCTACACGTGCCCCCACTAGCCTTCCTGGAAAGAAGAGAAAGTGGCTCTGTGCTTATGAATCGTGTCCCTCCGAGAGGAAGCCCAGAGCCCTGGCAGGAGCTGAGCAGCCCTCCGACTCCGCTAGCCCTTTCCTGAGGACTCTGCCATCCCGTCCTTCCGCTGGCTAACTCCAAGATCCGACTTTTCCTAACCAGACTTCCCTCCCAGGGCTGACACCCATGGGTGGGGGGTGGGGAAGGGTCCCATCGCCTCCATAAGGACTGCATGAGGCTTACTTAATAAAAACTTGGAACTCCGCAATCTTTCCTTGTAGATTGCTTGGTATTTGCCTTCGGTAGGTTCGGAAGTAATTAAACGACCGTGCAACCAGCCTGCAAACCTCAGGAAAAGCCCTGCGCTAAAGTAAAGCCTTACTAATTACTAATTCAGACAAATGAGGGGAGGGATGAGGGAAAATTAAAAAGAACTGTGGCTTTCCTTTTAAAAGAAACACATTTTTCACATTTCGAGTACTTATAGTAAATCACACTACACATTAATAGCAGCCAAATGGAGTTCTTGCTGAGTTTGTGTGAATGAATAAATAAAACTAATTTTAATTAGCATATCCCTTGTATACAGACAACTTCTGTTAATGCTCTTTTGAGAACTCGCTGTTTCAAGGTTAAACACGCACTCATTCGTCCAGCAGGCGTCCAGGAGAACCGTTGCTGAGAACCCACAGCGGGTTACTGTGTGCTCAGTGCCAGCAGCCTAAGGTAGAAAGACGGGCAGGGTTCCGGGGTGCCTTGGAAGAGTCTATGCATGCAAACAAACAAACTATGCTACAACAGGCTAAGATTTATTGGAAATATGTAAGCAACGTACTGAGTGACCACAGTCTGTGGAATGGCTGAATCTCCCTTCCAGGAGGTAAAAGAAGGCTTCACTGGGAAGGGGATGTTTGAGCTGGGTTTTGAAGGATGAGTAAGAGTCTGTCAGGAAAGAAAAGGCAAGGGTGGACCAGGGGCCTGGAGATGACGCTGCAAGGGGCAGTTCATCATTCAGGTGTCACAAATGGTGAATTGTTGGAGTAGAAGTTCTCAAATAGATGATTTAATGCAGAAAACACTTTAAATGTAGGAACACTTTTAATACAGAAAATTGCAAAAGGTAATAAATACCCAAATACTTGCCACTAAAAGGAACAAATATTAACCTTATGTCATTAGCTACAGGGTTTGTTTGTTTTTTAAGAAGCAAAATTTACATCAAGACATTGACCCTGTCCATCAGGTGTCCCGTGGCCTCCTCAGATGGCCCCGGCCCTCACCACCCTCTCCTAGCAGACCCCTCTCCTTTCTCCGTCAGGGGTCTCTGCTTGGTTCCCTTACGGGGTGAGCTCACCTGGTGGGCTTGTTGATTCGGCTCCCATGCAAGGTCATCTCCGTAAGAGAGGTAATGGGAATGTCTTATTTATCACAGGACCCTTGTGCCGGACTTATATTAGGTGCTCAACAAATATTTGTGGCAGAAAGATAGGAAAGGAGGGAGGGAAGGAAGAAAGAGAGAAGGTAACAGGGAGGGAGGGAGAGTTTATGGGTTGGTGCGAACACTTTTCAGAGACAGAAACAGCCCATGAAGGGACCCTAGCAGGAGAAGGGACAGCAATTCAGTTTAATTCCACAGATACTTCTGAAGCACCTCCAATGTGCAAGGCCCTGAGGGAGGCAGGCACAGGACAGGCCCTGCCCCTGAGGACCTACCCTGCAGGAATACCCCATGTTCCTGGGAGCTGGTACCAGGGTGGGGGTGGTTTGGGGCATGCCCGGTGAATTTGAGAAATCTAGCCAGAGTCAGGCCCCTAGGACTGGAGACAAGGGTACCGAGGCCTTTGCCAGTCAACCTGGAGCGGAGGTGGCTGCGCCTGTGGCAGGTCTGCAGTGAGACTGGGCTGCACATTGTAACCAAGGAGACGGAGCAAGGTGAAAGTGTTACAGGCAAATAGAGGAAATCGACATTCAGGAAAGGTGACAAGTTACATATTAAACGGTGGAATGGGAGAGGGCCGGACCTTCCCCATACCATATCCCTGAAGACTTGACTTTGTGTTCACACAGAAGAAAGCCCCTCCCTTTCAGACATCATTAGCATTTCCATTCTGGGTACTGCTGGGCATGAGGCTCTGGGCTGGGGGTAAGAGGACTTGGTAGCAAGTGGCTTAGGAAGAGGAGCCAACGCTGGCCCATTAACCTAACTAACTGCCCTTTCCTGCCCAGCCCACTGATACCATTCATTGAGTAGGTGTTTACTGAGCGCCGGCATGGGGCCAGTAAACACTGAGGACCAGGACAAGGAGATGGACAAGCCTTCTTCAGAAGGTGAACATGAAAGGACGAAGTATAATACAACAGACTAAATCCTAAGGCAGAGTAGAACCAAGTGCTCAGAGGACTTGAGTCAAGGTGTTCAGAAGAGTTTATGAAGAACTGAGATATCTGAGCTGGGTTTTGAAGCCTGAAGAGGAGCTTGCCAGGAATTACAGGCAGATGAGTGTTGTGTACCAGGTAAACAAACAAAAAGTATAGAAGGTCCTGGCGTGCCTGGAGGAAAAAAGGGGAGAGGGGGCAGGAACTAGCCCTGTGCCTAAAACACTCAGTCTTGCCTGGTGGGCTCCTTCTTGTTATTCAGATCTCAGCTTCGTGGTCACCTCCTCTGAGAGGCCTTCCCTGGCCACCCACCTGTTAGAGTGTCTGTAATTTACCTTAAAAGACCCCCGCACATAAGTGTCATACATGGTGTGTATGTGACTTAGGTTAAGCTGTAACCCCGGGGTTGCTAGCGTTTCCATCAAGAACACACAGTGCAGGGCGGGGGTTGGTAATCACCCAGGAGGCCTGTGGTCGGGCGTCAGGTATTTGCGTCTAGGTGAATAAACAACTCTTGGCTAAGCAGCGTAAGTGAGTGTCAGCAAGGGATTTTTACTGGGAAGTTAGGAATGAGCTCTCCGAGGAAGTCTGAAGATCTCTGTGCGTGGGTGCTATGGGTGTCCCAGCCCTGCCCATCTGGTTTCACTTGTGTCTGGGTGGCTGGTGTCCTGGCAACCTCCCACCTCAAGCACCTGTATTTTTTCTCTTTTCTGTTTTCTCCACCACCACTGGAGCTTACTCGGGTAAAAGCAGGTCCATCCGGGAGAATTAACGCCCCGTGGGCCGATTCTCGGCCAATAGGAGATAATCCTGTCTCCCAGTTCTCTGGTGGGAAGACTCTGAGGTTTGCTCTGCATGGTGTCTCGAGGGTCCTCAGATGGGTTAAGGACCAACTGTTCATAGCCAAGCCTCTCTCCCTAGTGCTCCCTTTGCTATCTTCTCTCCGATCCCTACTTTAGTACTCTAGTCCCTCACTGGTGCTTCCTGAAGTCACCTCCCCACTGAAATAGCTGTACCCAAGGGCTAGCTAAAATGTTTTGGAAGCATTCTCCCTCCCTCGTAGGACAGAACGTAAGAGCCCAGTTGAGTCTGCAGGCATTACCCATTGGGGTGATGCTGTAAGCCAAATCCCAAGTAGTTCCATCATCAGCCAGCTGTGAATTCTGGGAGATACCGGTTGCTGGTGGGCTATCGGGGTAATAAGAATTCTGCCTCTGGAATCTTGGTGTTTTTTGGAGTGCTTAGAAGGACAGAGAACTAGCATTCCCTTGAGCCTACACAATGAGTATAGGAACTGGTTTTGTGCTCGCCTTCCGGCAGAAGTTTAGGCCATGAAAGTCTATGATGGGTAATTCGGTCTGTAGTTGCTTCTCCTCTAACATGGTTGTACAATTGTGGGGGTCGCCAACGCTCCTCCTCTTCAGACTTCCATAACCACTCCCATTATGACCAAAAAGAACCTAAAAGATGTCATTGACCAGATTGGCTAGTTCAGTTTACAATACCACCTAAAGTAGTCACCCATATGCATTCTCATAATTTTACTTTAATTCCCCAAACGGTAGCTGGTCACTTACTGTGTTTTTTAAATATTATTCTTTCCATGTATCTGTTGTTTGTTTTCTGTGTCCACATTCTCTGCAACCCCAGCCTTGATGAAAGGTAAACTCAGGGTCTTGTGTGTCTCTGTCTCCCCCACTCTGTAGATGCTCAGCAAACCTTCTGTTAAGTGTGGAAGGGCGACAGCAGGTACAGGGAGGCCAAATAATGGAGGACCTTGTATTCCAAAAAAGGGAGTTTGCATGTTAACCCTCAAGCCTGTGATTCTTAGGCTATGGGGGACATGGACACCTCTGAGAATTACTGCCTTCCCCCCCTCAAAAAGCACACATAATGATACACCCAAAATTGTACCTGTGATTTGAGGGAGCGTATAGACTCCCAGGTTCATAACTCCTGCTTCTGGTCACGTGCAAGCTAGAAAGGCTTTAAAACAGATACGTGGCAAACCCAGCTTTGTTTTTTATGAAGCTAACTCAAGTGGTCATATAACGGCGGAGGAGAAGGGAGTGGGAGGCAGGCAGACCAGTAGAAGGTCTTGAGATAGGACCAGAGGAAGAGAATGCAGGTGTAGATTTAGGCAGCACTAGGGAAGGGAGAGAAATGAGGATATGGGGGAAACATTTCTGAAACAGAATTTGTCAGATTGATAATTGACTACTTAATGGAGGTGAGCCAGGGGGAGGAGGTAAGGTAGTCATAAGAGTCCAGCCTGGGGCTCTGGGGGATGATGAGAACCTGAAACAAGGCAGAGATGTGCATCCCTGTAGTGAGGGGGAGTGGCAGCCTTCAGGCCTGGGTCACACCTGTAGACTTTGGCCTCCCCTTTGGCTACCCTGCAGCTCCTGGGAAATAGCCTGAACCAAAGGCCAGGGGGCTGGGAGAAGGAACCAGCTTCCTCTGTTCCTGAAGGAGCCCCTTCCCTTGTACTAGTTTCCCCCCTCTTGCTGAATCTTTGTTGGAGGAGCCTGCCCTTCAGTATAGAAATGCAAGTTAAGATACAGATGTTCGAGAGTGGATAGGTCAGAACCTTAGCTCCTCTGGGACGTCTGTGGCCTGAAGCAGTTTGGCTCACTCCACGTAGCTGTTGTTGAACTGTCCATGCTCCTCACAGAGGCAACCCCCTCGTGTGCACGGATCCCAGTCCCTCACCCATTCAAGGGCACGGCTCCGGCAATTCTCCCCTTTCTCTTGCATCGCCCATTTTTACCCTTCACTGGACTATTCAACCATGGTCACAAATAGGCTACTGTTTACCCAGTTTGAAAAAACTCTCTGACTTCTCTTCCCGACGTAGCTTCTACCTTTCTTCTTTGTCAAGGAACTTTATCACAAAGTTCCTTAAAAGAGTTGTCCATACTTTCTGTCCATAATTTCTCTTCTGTCAAAGCTCTCTTGAACCCATACACAAAAGGCTTTGTTTCCTACCACGGCACCAGAGGCCCTTATCAGAGTAACGGACTGCCTCCAAATCGCCAAATCCAATGGCCAACTGCCCATCGTCACCTAACTGGACCTCTCTGTGACACACGGGACGTAGCTGGTCACTCCCTCCTGGACATCCCACTCTGCATGTTCCTGCTATGTCTCTGGATGTTTCTTCCTCGTCCACTTTGCTGCTTTTTTCTCATCTCTTGGACCTCTAAATGTTGGGGGAGCCAGGGGATCAGTCCTGGGCCTCACCTCTTCTCTATCTATTTCTGTCTTCATGGTATCCTCAGGTCCCCTAACTTTCAATATAATGCCAGCTATGCACAACGCCTCCTGCATTTACATTTCCAGCCAAGCCCTCTCCCTTGAGTTTCACATTTTTATGTCCAAACATGTCATTCTACTTGAATGTCTAGTAGGCATTGCCAATTAGCATGTCAAAAGTTGAGTTTCTACAATCCCTCTTCCTGTCTCTACAAATCCGATCTTCTCCTCATAGTAAATGCTTTTTCCATTCTTTCAATTGCTGAGGCCAAAGTCCTTGGAGTATCTTGATGCTCCTCTTTCTCAACCCATATAAGATCCTTTGGATTTCATCCTAGCACTTTCTCTTTTATACCTCAATCCAAGACCCTTTCTCCCTAGATTACTGCTTTCTAATAAGTCTTCTTACTTCTTCCAGTGCCCTGCTTCTACTCATTCACTACACAGTACCCGGAGTGAACCTGTTACATCATGAGCCAGTCATGTATGGCTTCCTATCTTATTCACAGTAAAAGCTGAGGTCCCTTTGCAGATCTCCAAGGTCCTTCATAAGTGGCCCCCGCTTCCTCTTGGACCTCATCTTCTACAGGTCTCCCATCGCCCGTCAGTTCCAGCCACACTGGCCTCCTCACTCTTCCTGAACCACCCGGGTGTGCCCTGCCTCGTGGTTTGGCACGTGCTGCTCTTTCCCCGGATCCCGCGTGATTTGCTCTCTCCTCCTTCAGGTCTTTAGGTCACATTTCCAGTGAGACCTTAGCTGACTCTCCTACATAAAATTATAACTCACTCCTCCAAACATTTCTATTCCCCTTTCTTTATGTATTTTCCCTAACACATTTCATTATTTAACACACTATACAGTTTACTTAATTATTTTGCCAATTTTCCATCTTTCCCATTACAATACAAGTACCACGTGTACAGGGACTTTTGCTCTTTGTATATCGCTATGGCTTCAGCACCAAAACAGTGCCTGGAATTATAAGTAGGAACTCAATAAATATTGTTCAGAAAATGTGTGAGTTCTAGTCCTAGGTCAGAGCCTCAGTGACAGTTCTGGAGACTGTAAGAAGAACATTTCCTAAATGCCATTTCTCACTATGGTAGAGCACCTGTATTACACCAGCAGGCCCCCCAGCAGCAAACAGGGAAGTCCGAGGGCATTAGAGGGTTTCCGAACAGCGGGACATTGAGGAGATAAGATAACTTGAAAACACCCTGAGCTCTTAGCCAGAAGAACCTCTGGAGAGCCGTGCCCTAAGAGTGAGGAAGTCAGGCGTACAGTAAGACTTGACGTGTCCAGACCCAGCCTTGAGTCACCTCAGCCCCTACTTGGTGAGCAGCCCCGCCCCCACTGCCTTTGGGTGGAGAGAATGAAGCCTTTCTGTAGGGTCAACTTTATCCAGAGCCTCTACCACCACTCTTACACAAGTCTGGGGCTGAATAACATTTCCTGGCACACAAAAGTAGAGGACAAGATGATAGAAGCAAGGCTACGGCCCTGGCTGGTGTGGCTCAGTGGAACGAGTGCCAGCGTGCGAACCAAAAGGGGGCTGGTTTGATTCCCAGCCAGGGCACAGGCCTGGGTTGTGGGCCAGGTCCCCAGTCAGGGTGTGCGAGAGGCAACCGTTTGGTGTATCTCTCACACATGAATGTTTCTCTCCCTCTCTTTCTCCCTCCCTTCCCCTCTCTCTAAAAGCAGATAAATGAAATCTTTAAAAAAGGAAACAAGGCTACAGATGAGCCAGATATTAGCATTATTAGACATGGACTTTAAAATAAATGTGATGAAATATTCGAAAAAAATATTGACAAAATGGAGAACTTCATCTAAGAACTGGAATGTGTTGAACACACTGGAAATTCTACCACTGAAAAAAAGTGTAGTATCACATTAAAAACTCAATATATGAATAACAGCATAATGGACAAAAATAAAGAAAGCATTATTTTACTGTAAGATGGGTCAGCGGGAAAAAATCAGAGTAAAACACAAAGAGAAAAATGTAGGGGAGGGGGAAGAGCACACAGGCATTAGTATGTGACAAGTTCTAAAATACGCAGGTCTGTGGTCCCAGAGGCTGAGAAGAGAGACAGTTAGGGAAAGCAGTATCTGAAGAAATAAAGACCCCGACTTTTCAAAACTGATTAATGATATCAAACCAAATATTCAACGAGCACTACAAATCCCAAGCAGAATAAATACAAAGGAAATCACACCCAAGCACATCCTACTCAAAGTTCTGAAAGTTAAAGACAAAGAAAATCTCAGAAGCAGCCATAGTAACAAGATACATCGCACTCCAAGGAGCGACCGAGACAGCAGACGTCTTAACGTAGGTAGTGGAAGCCAGAAGACAAGGAATAAGGTCTTTGAAGTGCTTGTAGAGTGTAACAGCCAACCTAAGGTACTCCGTGAAAATCCTTCAAAAGCAAAGGCGAAATAAAGACATTTTCAGGCACACAACAATAACGATTCTGTTGCCGTCAGAGACCCACAGTCAGCCACGAAGGGCAGTTCTTCTCAGGAAGCAGGCAAACAGCCCCGTATGTAAACATGGAAATAGAGTGAAAAATGAAAAGGGCATATATGTGGACAAGTCTAAAAGTATTAAATACAAAAAAAATAACAGCCGTAATAGAACAAGGACACAAAAAGATCAGTACAAATATAGAAGCTCTGCCAACATGATTAACAAACTTGAACTAATCAATATCTATTGGATACTATAGATAGATACTATAGATAGATACTATATGTATAGTATCTATATGTATACATATGTATACATATAGATACATGTGTATATGTAACATATACATATAGATATATGTAACATATCTATATGTATACATATGTATAGTTCATATATATGTATACATATGTATACATATATATGTATAGATACTATATGTATAGTATCTATCTATAGTATAGATACTATACTATTCCACACCCTTAGAAAATACATTTTTTAAATGTGCGCAAATGATGTCCAACAAAATCGTCCTTATGCTTAGCTACAAAGCAACGCTCAGCAAATTCTAAAAGACTAAAATAAATCAAAATAATTTCTCTGATCACAGAGTAATTAAGCCAGATATAATTAATCCAAGGATAACTAGATAATCTCCAAATGTTTGGGAATTAAGTGAAATATTACTAAACAACTAGTAAGTAAAAGAAGAAATTGTGATGGTAATTATAAAATATTCCTAATTGAATGATAATAAAAATGTGGTATATTAAAAATTATGAGGGGAATTTAAAACTGTATTTAGAGGAAAATTTATACCCCTAATTTATATATATATACATATATACACACACACATGTATATACATACATATATAATAAAACAAGAAAGGCTGAAAGCAAATGACCTGAGAATTCATCTCAAGAATTTAAAAATCCACAGTGAATTAGGTCCTAAGAAACAAGCAAAAGCAGGAAATAATAGAGATTAAAGCAGAAATTATTTAAATAGAAAATAAACGTATATAAGAGAAAAATCAACAAGGCCAAAAAACTGGTTCTTGGAAAAGACTAAAAAACTATTAAACCCTTAGCAAGATTCACACAGAGACACAAAAGGAATGAAAAGGGGACACCCTTATGTATGCTACAGACTTTAAAAAGATAAGAATATTATAACAACTTTGTGCTGATATAGGAGCAATTTAAATGATATGGACAAATTCCTTTAAAAATAAAACTGAAAACTGATAAGAAAAAATGAGAAAATCTGAATAGTTCTCTTTATATATTAAAAAATTTAAATCTGTACTTTCCAGGCTGAAATTGCTTCGTAGGTAAAGATTCACCAGAAAATGTCCAAATGGCCAACAAGCATTTCCAAAGGCATCAACTTCAGCTATTATCAGGACACAAATTACCCACAGTCAGATGCTACTCCACGCCGAACGGCTACAAGCACAATTCATCAAGCTGTACACATTGATTTGTGTATTTTCTGTACGTGGATGTCCAAAAATAACTTCAAAAATAGCTATACATTATTCTTGATTAGTTATTTTAACAGGTATGTTGAGATTAAATTTTTATGCAATAAAATGTACTCATTCTAAGATTATAGCTTGAGGAGTCTATCCTGGGGGGGGGGGGTAGCAAGCAGAGCCTTTGAGCTAAATCCAACCACACCCATTTGTTTACACATTATTTATGTCTGGTTTCCTGCTACAGTGGCAAACCCGAGTAGTTGTAACAGAGACCATATGGTCCTCACAGCTAAAAATATTTATTATCTGCGCTCTTTATAGGAAAAAATTCTGCTGACCTCTAGCGACAACCACAATCAAAATATAAAATATTTCCATCATTCCCCAAAAGCTTCTTCCTGCCTTTTGCCCACCTCACCCCTGACCCTGGACAACCATTGATCTGCTTTCTGATACTCTCAGTTCGTTTTGCCTTTCCTAGAATTTTATATAAATGGAATCATAGAGTATGTACCTTTTTCTGTATCTGACTTGATTCATTTATTGTCAAGGTTTTTGAGATTTATCCATGGTGGTGTGTGTATCTATAGTTCTTTTTACTGCTGAGTAGTGTCCCACTATATTATTATACCATAAATTACTCTCTAATTGAGACACATTTGGGGCTGTTTTTAGTTTTTACAAATAAAGTATTTTCATGAACATATGTTTTCATTATTTTGGGTAAATAACTCAAAGTTGAATCCTGGGTTGTGTAGGAAATGTACGTTTAACTTTATTGTAAACTAGCAAACAATTTTCCAAAGCAGATGGCCATTCTGCATTCAGCCAGCAGTGTATAAGAGTTCCAATTAGTCCAATTCCTCACCAATACTTGGTATTGGCAATCTTTTCAATATTAGCTATTCTAATGGGCATGAAATAGTGTGTTGTAGTTTTAGTTTGCATTTTCCTCATAATTAATAACATGCATCTTTTCATGTACTTCTTGGCCAGTTGTGTATCTTCTTTTATCTGTTCAAATCTTTTGCCAATTTTTGAACTGGGTCGTTTACCTTATCATTGAGCTGTGAGACCTCTTTATGCATTCTTAGTACAAGTGCTGTGAGTGCGTGTGCACACGTGTGCTCAGTAGTGTCTGCATTAGTTTCCTATTGATGCCATAACTAATTATCACAAACCTGGTGGTTCAAAACAGTACGAATTCATTATCTGGCAGTTCCGGAGGTCAGGGGTCAGTCTCACCGAGCTGGCGCCCAGGTGTTGGCTGGGCAGCAGCACCGCTGCTGGAGGCTCTCGAGGACCACGTGTCTTCTAGCCTTTCCCAGTTTGCAGAGAGAGCCTGCATTCCAGCTGCTGCTTCCATCCTCACACCTTCTCTTCCTCCTGTCTCATTTTAAAAGGACCCTTTATGATTACATTAGACCCAGTGGATAATCCAAGAAATCATCCCTTAATTTAATTACATCTGCAGAGTCCCTGTTACCATGTAAGATAGTCATGGATTCCAGGATTAGGACAAGGACATCTTGGGCAGCCATCATTCAATCTACCACAGTGTCTTTCACTGAGCAAAAGTCTTCGTCTCTATTTGTCAGGGTTCTCCCGGGACACAGAACCACTAGGAAGTAGATAGATGGATAGATGATAGATAGATGGTTGAGTAGAAAGATGAAAGATAGATAGGTAGATAGACCTCCTTTATGTATCTAGGATATTTGTAAGGACTTGGCTGATGTAGGTAGAGAAGGCTAACAAGTGTCAGGATATGCAGGGCGAGCTGGCAAGCTGGAGGTACAGACGAGCCAGGGGCACAGCTCCTGTCTGGAATCTGGCATATGTGAGACCTAGGAATAGCTGATATGTAAGTTCAAGTCCAAAGGCAAAAAAAAGTAGTGTCCCAGGTCAAAGGCAGTCAAGCAGGAGAAATCGTCTCTTACTCAAGGGAGTGTCAGCCTTCTTGCCCTTCAGCTAGTTATCCCTTCAACTGCTTGGATGAGGCCCACCCACATCAGGGAGGGCAATCTGCTTTCCTCCATCTGCTGATGTAAATGTTAACCTCATCCACCAACATCCTCATAGAAACATGCAGAATAATATTTGACCAAATACCTGGGCGCCCAGATGTTGGGGTCTGCATTTGAACTCTCCATCCTATTCCATTCACCGGAGTGCCTGTCCTCATACCAACCTTTTATTGTTGTAGCTTTATAGTTAAGGCTTGCAATCTGGTTAAGTATACATTTTCCAATGTTTTTCTTTTTCAAAATTGTTTTGGTTTATTATGAGGCCTTTGAATTTCCACTTAAATTTTAGAATATATTTGTCAATTTCTATTTTTAAAAAGCCTGCTGGCATTTTGATTGGAATTGCATTAAATCCATATGTCAATTTCAGGAAAATTGGCAGCTTAAGTTTTAGTCCTCTTTTAAAGTTCTATGCTAACTGTTAACAATCTGAGGATCCTCACTGCTGATGATACTCATAACAAATCACAATAAAGAGAAAAATATCTACAGTTCATTGAATTCAGCATTGGAGAGACTCTCTATATTATTTCACTTAATAATCCCGGCAACCCAAATGAGATAGGTATTATTACCCCCATTTGTAATATTCATAAATGAGGACTCACACTCTGAGAGGTAAAGTCACCTGCCTGAAGTTACAATATTAAAATACCTTCCCCAGAGTTAGGATTTGAACCAACAGCTTCCGGGCTCCAAAATACATCCTGTTTTTTCAAAAACACTGCAGCTGTTTTACATTGTATTCCTTGCCCCTTGCCCCCTCCTGCCCTGACTACAGAGGCCACCTGATCGACTCCCTAATTAACATTGATTGAGCTCCTAGGATGTGTGCCTCGTGCTGAGCGGGGTGATTTCTGCACATCGCCTATTCCCTCGGAGAGACACACACGCTGCCACTGACACGAATGGATGCGTGTGTCTGCTCCCCAGCACTCCCTGCCGCTGGGCTGAGGTTCGGCCCACCACCAACCGTGCCATGAAGGTGGGGGCAGCTGAGGGGCCGCTCCTAGGCCTGTCCCCCTCCCTCACAGCCAGCCCTAGACCTCCGGGGCTTCCGGAGCTCCTCGCTCAGCTCACCTGTCCGGTTGCTCATTGTAGAAGGGGTGACAGATGCCCATCTTGGGGGGGACGATTTGATCCTTTTCTCTGACTCTCAATAAATAAGCAAACGTGTGCAAACCAGTGAAGCCAAGTCACAGAGGACCCATCTCTAAATGTGGGAAACCAGCACTGCTATTTTTAGGTAACCCACTTGCTCTGCTATCTCACCCCTCTGTGGATAGATTCCATGTGCTCATGCAGGACTAGCTCCGAGGAAGCAGGTTTTCCGGACACTCTTTCATTCCCAGCCACTCTGTGTGGCTCCCCGTCCCGTCCCTGGCATGCCCAGGCCCAGGTCCCCAGGGCTGCATCCGGCTTTCAGAGGCTTGAGACCAGGAGCAGCAGAATCCGAACGCCCATCTCCATCTGCAGCAGCAGCACCACCTGCGCAAAGTCTCCACTCATTTAATGCTAAGAAGGAACTTGGATATATGTGGGGTAAAACGGCATCTTGGGGACACTGTCATCTTTCTGTCATACTTAGCAGGAAATACTTAGACACCCCAGTACTACTACAGAGGGGTGTCTGGTGCAGCACAAAAAATTAGGGAAACATTTAGAGGCAGGCTGGACGTGAGCCAAATAGAGTTGTTGCGGCATTTGCTCCTTCATTCAGCAAACATTCAAGGCACAGTTGTCAGGGGTCCCTGGTACAATACTAAGTGCAGGGGACACAAAGTGCATAAGACATAGCCTTTGGCCTCAAGAAACTCACAAGCTGGTGCATAGGCTACAAATAGCAACTGTAACCACAGAAGGAACGTGGAAGAGAGAGCTCTGAGGAAAGAAAGGAAGAAACGACGGCGAAGAGCCAGGCGCGTTAGGCAGGAGGCTCACCCAGAGAGCAGTGGGGCACCCTGGGTCCCACTCTGCCTACAAGGAACCGGTGAAAGGAGGAGGATGGGCCAGCCCAGGAGAAGAAGTGGCCAAGGGCCACTGGCGGTAGCAGCCCATTCACTGCCCTGTCGCCAGTGAAGACAGAACATAAGGAGGAAGGCAAACTCCACATGGGGCATGTAGATGGCTTGGCGGTATCATCAGTGGAATGTGTCATCCAACCCTTTTTTGTGGGTTTCCAAAATAAGGAACTAGGTGATGGCCTCCAAGTCTCAGACCTCGGGAAAAATGGGGTGGGGGGGGTCCCTCCTGAAGTACAGTAAAGGTCCTGGCATGTGACACACTCAAGAATATGCCTTGAGAACTTTAGGGCAGAATGAGGGAACTTAGACAAAGGAACACAAAAGAAGAGACTATATATGGCCAGATGTGCATTATCCATTGAGTAGTGCTTAAGGGTCAAGTCAGGCCAGCCTTGGGTTCAAAACTCAGCTTCACCACTTCTTACTTGCTGTAGACTATGGATAAGTTATTAAACCCCTCTGAGCCCCAATTTCCTCACCTATAAAAAGGTACTCAAATACCTTCCCCACAGTTGTGAGAACCAGGGAGACACATGAACATTAATGTCTTGGGCCCCAGCCCCTCACACTCGCTGAGTGAATGAACAAATGAAGTACTGCCTGGCAGGCAGTAAACACTCAGTCAGCTCCCACTGTGCCCACCCCACCTGGGGCTCCAACTCACCAGTGAGCGGCCGTCCTGTGTGTGCCTTTAGAGCACCTGCAGGAAGCTGTTCAATACAAGCCCCCGTGCAGATCTCGGCCCTGGGCTGTCTGCTAATCAGCACGTTGCTTCTTCCCTGTCATCCCCTCTTTGGGCTTTGGACAGGGTCCTCCTTCCTGATCCCAACCAGTAATTTTCTAAAACGAGCAGAGAGGATCCTGGCCCGCACCTCTGTCTGTGTCTCTATTCCGTTCCCCCCACCTCCCCCCTTTATTTTGGCCCAGGAACGTGTCCCCAGCATGTCAACAGCAGTGGGAAGTAACCTAATTAGTAGTTATTTGATAGACTGCCCACCCTCATGTCCCACTGGCAATCCAGCAGCCTTTTTCTGCAGACAGAAAAATATTTCCTTGCTAATTAATCTGAGCACAGGGATTTGAGTTTGGACCAAGGCAGGGAAATCCATCTCCATGAGTCTTGTTCAATTGCATCTGTTTCTCCCGCAATCATTTCCTTCCCTCTGACTCCCCCTGCACCTACCCAACCCTCTCACATCTCATCTACCTTTATTAAGGCTGGTTACCCTGATGATTTTCCCGCATGCCCCCCGTGGCCCTGCTCATGAAGAGGCTGCTCTCGGAGGACTGGCTTTGGGTTCATTTTCCTCCAGCACCAGGTGCTTCCCAAGGATAGGCGAGTTCACATCCCTCGACTTGGGGTGGAGAAGACACTAATGGCCTTGTCTGTTCTGCTCCTGGGCCCCATCAGAATAGCCCACACCTCACTGCGGTGCCCCCTGCCCCGCAATCCACACTCCCAAACAAATACAGACATCTCACTGTCGTTTTTAAATAAAGTTCAGCTTCTGTCCCTGGGCCCTGCCCTGGTCCTCTGTAGAATCGTCTATTTGCATCCAAAGAGGTTCCTAAGAAAGGGGCAACTGTACACATTAGTTCACATGCTTTTCGTAGCTCCTGCCCGGGCCTGCTTACGAGTATGTCTCCAGTACACACACTTGACACAGGCGGCAGGGAGGGTGTCCTTGGGTGTTGATGGGAGTCCATGAAGGAAAAGAAGGCCATCCACAATGAGGTGGTGAAGATCTCGTTTCTGCTGGATGGGCCCAGGGTCAATGGAAACAAAGCTGTCTTTGCCTGATACTAATTTAATAGACAAATATGAAGATTTCATGTGTGTGTGCATGTGCACATGTAGATCTTCATGTGAAGATTGCACGAGTGTAATTAGTTGTAAAGTAATAGACGACCTATTATTTCTTTTCCCAGTATACACTTTTCTTGGCTCCTTCAATTCAATTTTGTGTTGGGGAGCTGTCCCACACCCATTTCTTACAGACTTGGTGGTCCTGTCAATCATGTGACCCAAGCTGGGCCAATCCAATGCTCTCTCTGTGGGTGGTGAGTCTTGAGCCAGGTGTCCCAAAGGCTGAAAATGGCCAAGCATACCCAGGTCTCCAGTGCCCTGACCTTGGGCTCTCTGAGGCTTGCCCTAGCCATCCTTCCAGTGCATTGCAGTTTCGTTTAAGTTAGCTTGGTCAGTCTCTACCGCTTACATCCAGACGACAGTGGGGCTGCTGATGAGATACACTGGACAGCCTAACCCTTTCCTTCCCTCTTCCCTCCTATGATCAGTTTTGTAGGAATTTTCTTTATTCAGGGGGTGGATGATTTTAGAATGAAATTTCAACATAGGAGATTAGAGGTTAATGCTCTGCATTCTTTCTCATGTCCCCAATTCTCTTCCTTCTCAGACTGTTTCTCACACACTTCTCCATCTCCCGTGAGAACCACCACTAACACAGCAGGGGCTCTGTGTGGCTCCATCCTTCTGTCTCCGTGCGATGCTCCTAATCTAAGCCTATCACGCTTTAATTGTAGACCAGGTTGACCAGATGGTCAGGATGGAGCTGAATCCACCCAAGTGGGATCTACCTGAGCTGGGCGGAAAGGGTTCTCTGGGCCCCATGTGGATGTGGATGCTTCTGGATGGAGCTATCCTTCAGTAGCTGAATCAGTGCGCACTTCAGAGAGGCCAGTTGCTTCATCTAACTGGCCCGTTAAACTAGGCACATACATAGCTCCCCAAAAGACAGTAATCTGGTGGGATAACACAGTGCAAACCCAACTTGAAATGGTCATGTTTTTTCAGTTACCAAGGCATCTTTGCCTCAGAGGGTGCTTTCCTATGATTAGCACATAGCATCTCTCTTCTCTCTTGCTCCACCTCTATGGGTCCCACCTATAAAATAAATGTACTACATTGTCCTTAACATTGGTTTTCTTCGTCACTCAAGGATGAGCTCTGGACTCCACTTAATTCTAGAGTTTCCAGTCTCCCTCTGAGAGACTTTGCCAATTCTTCCAGAGCTGAAGGAAGTTGTTCACTAAGAAGGGGAAAGAATATCTCAATGACAAATTTGTGTTGTCCCTGCTTCCAGGAGAGAAATGGCAGGGTCTCACTATTTAAAGAGCACACTAATAAATTCAGACCGGCTCCATTTGTCCCCGGTGTTAGTGAGGTCAAGTCCAGAGCATTTCCGTGTCGTAGGCGAAGTCCTCCCAGCTCTGGAGGCAGAGCCGCATCATGCACCGCATGAGGCTTCCTTGACTTAGAAGTGTTTCTCGAGGACACTGTGAGGGATCGTTCCCTCCTGTTCTGGGTCTGAGACCCCCCTGATGACACCCCCTTTCTTACAAAAGGGGGGCTCTTTCTTGCCTACCAGATAACTAAGGAATACAGCTCCCCCAGACCTAAGCAATGTGTATTTCTTACCTTTCTCTAGGACAGGGCTAAGTGACTCCTAAGGGAGATGAGACATTTTCCAGGTGTCAATGGCAAACCTCTTTTCACCAGGACATTACTTTAATCTCAGTCTCAATCCGTGTGTAAGGTGACGACCTGAGAAAGTCATCCAAGCTCACTCGCCCTTCTCAGATAGGCCTTAACCACCTGAGCGGCTCAGTCCCAAAGGGCTCCTCAGCTGCCGTGAAACAAAGTGGTCAAGCACAGGCTCTGGAGGCCAACAGCCTAGGTCCCAATCCTGGCTCAGCTCTTGGATGCTGTATGGGTTATCCATTGCTGCGTAACAAATTGTCCCCAAACTCAGCAGCTTAAAACACACTTGTTACCTTGTAGTTCCCATGGGTCTGGGCACTGCCTAGCTGGGTCCTCTGACTCAGCTTCTCCCTCAGGCTTCCATCAAGGTGTCTGACCAGGTGTTACAGTCATCTCAAGGCCTCACTGGGGAATGGTCCACCTGCAAACTCACTCATTTGGTTGTTGGCAGGTTTCAGTTCCTCATGGGCTGTTGACCAGAGACTATCCTCAGTTCCTTGAAGTTTCTCCATAGTGCAGCTTATAGTATGGCAGCTTGCTTCATCAGAACAAGTGACCTGAGAAGAGGTAGGAAGAGAGAGTTTGAGCAAGACAAATTAGGTCCAGCCCACACGCCTGGGTGCACATGGTGTGAATGCCAGAGGTAGAGATCGGTGAGGGCGGCTCAGAGGCGGCCTACCACACTAGGCATCTGAGTGTGGCAACTCATCCCACCTCTCAGGGCCTCAGTCTCCTCATCTGTAAAGTGGGCATTTAACAATGACTAACACTTAACCTCTGGGGATGTAGTGTGGATTAAACATATGAACGCGGGTAAAGAACTTAGAGCAGTGCCTGGGAAGAGCACGTGTTCGATGTTGGCAGTTACAAGTATTAGAGGACATGGGAAATAACAGAGTGGGTTGAGATCCTAACACACACCCATTAAACTAGGCAGCTGCCTGCTTCGCAGCTGCTGCAGATGAGTTTCCGGCACATCAAGGGGAGGGGATGAGAAGCCTACAGGTGAGCACTGCCCAGATGGGAGAGGAACCTGTCAAGCAGAGCTATTCCTGAAGCCCAGGTCTTCGTCTCCTAAACGACCTGGGGTTCAGGTCCATCTCATCTGTGGCGGCCACACATCTGAGCCTTTCCTGTGTACATACGTACTGGGGACTGTGCAAAGGTCCCTACGTGCGTTATTTCATTTCTTCGTCACAGAATCCCTGTAAGGCCGGCACTATCACTACACTCAGTTTACAGGTTGTGCACACTTCCATGGGGGGATTGTAAACTGAGGATTTAGAGATTGAAAATTAAAGCTTAGAGAGGTTAAGAAACTTGCCTGGGTCACGCAGCTCTGACACATCAGAATGCGGAATCCAATCGAGGTCTGCCTGATGCAGTGTCCACTGGGCTCACAGGCAGGGGCCGGCAGAGAGCAGGCGACACACTCACAGCATCTGCATCGTCTCACGTGCTGAATCCTACTGCCGGCCTCCCCAGTGTGACGAGCAGTTTCTCTGACCTCTCCTGACCTGCGTACGCTGTGACCCCGCCTCCCTCACTCACCCCCTTAACCCCAATGTGGCTCTTGATATGGCCCATTCTGATCCACCTGGCTCAGCCTCCTCGGCCCTGCACACCACCCCTTCTTAATAGCAAACTCTCATTGTTATTACGACCTCATTCTGCTCCTTTCTGTTGCTCACAGTTGGCACAATCTGACTCCACATGCTTTCTAAAGTCACCTTTCTTCTCCACCCTGATATTAAACCTCTCTCCTCAGATTATTTTATAATTAGGGGTCTGGCCTTGCTGACCTCTAATTCTCCGGAAATCACTGAGACCTTCCCTCCCACCAACCCATACATGTAGAACCCGTATCACACACCCCTGTGCCGCACCAGAGACGCCCCCTGCCCGGACCCGCAGCCCTCCTGGAGCAGAGGAGAATTTTCGCTGCCCCGGCACCAAGATGGGAGCGGAGGTGAAAGGCCCACGGGAGGAAGAAGACAATGATGGAGACTGAGGTGTAGATGCGAGGGGAGCGAATGTGTTCCAGGGGGGCCATAAATTCCCTTCTAATTCCAAATAATTCCGATTACACGGATGAGTAGTTTTCAATCAGGAAGATAATCTCGGAGATGGATGGCAGGATAATTGTTCATAGCGCCGACGTAAATATTGTGTCGTTTCTATTAATCTCGGCGAATCGGCTGTCAGAGGTGTCACTCATTCATCACAACAAATTAAAAATAAAATTTTAAGAGAGAAAGTCACGCCTGGGGGTGGGGAGGAAGAGGCTAGAGTTGCTGTGGGAACCGTGACTAAGAGGGGGAGGCGCAGTGAGCAAGCTGTTGCCAGAAATAAATTTGGTTTACCTATTTAATATACTTACTTATGAAAGCGAATGGTAACAAGGGCTGTAGATCTCTATTAACCTCCCTGTAGGGTGTGCACGCTCGTGAGCAGGTGCGTGCCGCGCGTGCATCAAGAGCCACCCTGCTCACACCGCTCTGCAGTGAGACGGGCATCTTCAGTCCTATCTGCACCTGGGCACGCACATTCCAGAGGCAGGTCTCCTGTGTTCTGCCCACCCCAGCCTCACTCAGCCAGCAAGGGACGACAGCAGGGGGGTCAGGGTAGTGAGGTCCCCTCCTTGTAGCAAAGATCAGCCTTGCAGAGAAGCAGTAACTGGACCCAAGCTGGAGTTCCTGGAACTGGCTGCTGATTTTTTTCACAACACTGTGGACTTGCAGGGTTCCTCAGGCACCTCAGGGCACGGATCCAGAGTAAAGACTCTTCCAAGAGATACCTGGGAAGTAAGAGAGTTTATTCCTCTCTCCCTTATTTAGATTCAGTGCAGAATGGGGCCCCTCCAGGAAAAGGCACACGTTTCCAAAAGCTGCCCTTCCACACCATGCTTCCTCCATGCCTAACCACCCACGGGAAGAGATGAGCTAAGATACCACTGGGCTGAAAACGTGTCAGTGAATTCTGCTCTCTTGTTCCCTTCCCCCAAACCCCTTCATCCTCAAGAATGAAAGAAAAGAAGTTAGAGATAGCTGAGGAGCCAGGTGGAAGCAGCCTGGACGCCAGAGTCTCTTTTGGGGGAAAGACCACCTGACCCACATCAGACTGTGAGGTGAGCACACTGTCAACCTTCATCGTGTTAAACCCCTGCGAACTCAGGGTTTATTTGTTGTTGCATCATGGCCTGGAGTATCCTGACTAATACAGCTGCTTTTCACGGCACCCTTCAGGAAAAGCCAGGAGCACGTATTCCGAAGGGATGTTTGCACAGGGGCCAAAGCCATCCAGTCAAAGTACACAGCCCTCTCATGGCTCTGCTGGGCCCAGGGGTGCAGTTTAGAACAACTGGAGACACAGCCAGGCTATCGATGCTCCAGGCAGCCCTCCATGATCGTGACTTTTTGAAATAAAAATTTCCTAAGAGCTGGGCAGTTCAATCTTGGAGGTTGTATGCCTTACCAAGGATGCGTCGTGTAGGTACTGTGTTTCCAGTTCAGCGTTGACATATATGCTTTGACAACTAGCCAGATGGGAGGCGGGATTAACATTCTCTTCTGGAAGTCAAGTGGCTAGCCAGGACTCATGCCTCACTAGGGCAGCTCTGCAGCCTGTGAAAACCAGCAGGCGAAGGGAATCCATCAGACAGTTCTAGAATTCCTCCGAGAGCGGCACCAGGACTGCGGGGCAGGCCCCAGGACGGATGGGCATAGTAGGCATCTGTGTTTTGTCTGCTCATCTGTTATTCCCTCTTTCCCTGGGAGGGAGAGAATTCTCCTTTGTGGGACCTCTCCTCCTTCTCTTCCTGTCAGTGTGGGTTAGGTGGGGCTGGTCTCTCCCCCTCATAACATGTGACTCTGGTCTGGCCAATCAGCATGCTGTGTTTTCTAGGCCACAGTGATCAGATCAGGATGAGCACGAGATCTAGGAACCCTTGAGGGCGTAAACCTGGAGACTTTGCTGTAACTATGGGGAAAGAAGTGTTATTTCCCCTGGGATTGTTAAGCTGAATGAACACAAACTTGGTTTTGCTGAAAACCCTGTTGTTACCTTGAGGGGAGCAGTTTCCTGGAAATGAACCTAACCTAGAGGAGAGCAGAGACAAGAGATGGAGGGAACAGAATCAACCTCATTTGAACTCCTGGATTTAGACAAACCTGAGCCCCATTCTGTGTCTAGATTTGGGGGCTGTTTCCTTTTTTGTCTTGGCCAGTCTGGGCTGTGTTTCCATACTTGCAATAGGAAGGGTCTTGATTCATAGAAAGATCTTGCAGCCCACTTGTGACTCATTCTAAACTCCAGAGAAATTCCTGGCTTCATAAATAAACATGAAGAGCTGGCGTAGGAAGAAAGCAACTAAAGATACTGGACACTGTTTGGACCTCAGAGATTTTCCTCCCTTTCCCTTCAGTATAATTCACTTCCCTTGCTCCTCAATATTTATACACACCCTGTATCTCCATGATACTTCTGCCTGGGGGGAGGCTTTTTTTTTTTTTTTTAAACTGGACTCCTTGATATTCAAAGAGGCAGTCAGGAACATATACGAAGGCAGGCAGACCATAAAAAAAAAAAAAAAAACTACATGGCACAAGGAGACGAAGGGATATCTCAAAAGCCACCAAACCCCATACTTTCACTCCTACCCGTGATTCTTGGTATCTCTCTTTTCAAAATAACCAAATTGCTTCTATTAAAAAAAAAAAGCAGGAGTAGTAGCAGGAGTAGTAACCACTATCATTTATTGAGTGCTCACCACGAATCAGGCCCCCGATGTTTACAGTGAGTCTGGGAAGCAGGGTCCATTACCCCTGTTCTACAGATGGGGGTCCCCAGCAGTTAAGTAACTTGTCCAAGGTCTGCCAGCCAGTCAGTGGCGTCATTAGGATTTATCGATTCAGGACTCCATCATCTGCTCATCGAAGCATTTCTCATGGAGGCGTCTGGCCGGCAGGGAGGATGCAGGGGCTGCCCGCACTTGAGTGTGTGAGAGAGAACAGCAGAACTGTTGAAAGAAGAGGAGAGCTTGTCTTCCCCACCAGACTGTAAGCTTCTTGAGGACAAGAATGGCTCGTCCCCCCGGGGGGCCACACAGCACCCGGCATATAGGAGGTGCTGGGACGAAGGAGTGGGTGAGGGAACAAATGATGCTTTGGGTGACCTCAGCAAGGTCAAGTGCGAGGCGGTTCAACAGAGGAAGCGGTTACTCTCCACATAATCTCGGTCACTCTGCAGTTAGCTGGGGAATCCCAGCTTTGGGACAGGATGTCTCTTCAGAATACACAAAATGTGGGAAGCGTGATGTGGACGATCAGTCACTTCTGCTCACTGCCCCTAAGGCAAAGACAGGGGCACAGCCTGGGGCACGACCGAAACCCAGGCCTCTCGGAGGCTCTGCTGGCCTGTTTGTGACAAAAAGGGGCCTCCATGGTTTGAGCACCTACCAGCTCTCCCCTTTCCGCCCTCCCTCCTCGACAAGCAGCTGCTCCTGGACCATGTGTGTAGGAGCGGCCATCAGTGTGGTGGGGAGGAGGTCTGTGCCCTCTCCCACCATCAGGAAAGATCTGCTTTGAGAACCTGCCAGCTGAAGGCCACTGGGATGTGTCCATGATCACAAAAAGTCATCAAAACACAGGAG
The DNA here is from genome assembly GCF_022682495.2 of Desmodus rotundus. Classification (NCBI taxonomy): domain Eukaryota; kingdom Metazoa; phylum Chordata; class Mammalia; order Chiroptera; family Phyllostomidae; genus Desmodus; species Desmodus rotundus. The sequence continues at coordinate 117,393,173 of NC_071393.1, read as the reverse complement.
CGATGAGGGTTTCTTACCTTTAGGCTGATGTGGCAGTTTAGAGTATCCTTTCTTCCTGCTGACTCCAGATCTGGAGCGTGTGGCAGTGTTGAGACTTCCTTTAGAACGTCTAGCCACCCACCACTCCATCTGAATAAGACCATGTTGCAATTTACATGGCCTCTTGGAGTCTCAGTTTCTTCTTATGTGTCATGGGAATAATACCACCCCCCCCCCCAGTTGTTGTGAGGTTTCCAATGAGTTGACATGGGTGACGTCCCAGGCACAACAGTGCCCAGCTAGTGTTAGCTCCTTCCCCTCCCTTGCTCCACGAGGCTGACCTCCTTTCTCTAGGAACTGAGACCATGATGCTCGCTCGACCCCTATCCCTGCACCCTTCCACATCGTCACCCCCACATAGAACATAAAATGTGTTCTCCTTGGCATCTGTACCTCTCCGAAAACTCAGCCCTCTTGCATCCTCTTGGAATCCCATCTGCCTCCATAGTTAGTGTTGGGCCAGCGTGGCTCCCAACAGTAACGCCTGCAACTCTGTGATGCTGAAGCTGTAAATGGAAACTTCAGCTCCCCCAAGAGCAAGCTCAGTCAGTCTCCATGATGACCTCCATGATCATCACTATTCTCATGGCTTCTTCAGCCCATCTCGCTCTACGATGCTAACAGTCGCTAATGTGAAGAGTAAGTCTTCTAGAAGCCAGCAGGCAGCTCGCCCAGAACCCCGATGGGATCTCTTCAGGTGATGCTGTGCTTTTTCATAGCAATGAATGAGTATTGTTGCAAAGACCAAAGAGGAAAAGGCTGAGGCATCGTGCCCTGCCCTGTGTGAGGGTCTTTGCTTCCTCATCAACTTCAGAGAAGACTTGGCTTCATGGGCTCCTGCAGGGTTAAGGGTTGTCTTATCAAGTGAAGAGGACTTCCAGCAATAAAACAGAGCATCTTCCATTCCTCAAAACTGGCGTAAGTACTGGACGGGCCATCTTGTTGGCTGTCTAGCATGTAATCCCCCTTCCTCTTACTATTCCCGTATGGGAAATCCACACTGAGTGTCTTCTTGGAGGTAGAGAGTGCCTGCCCATCTAATCTGGGAAAGAGGGTAACATCTTGGGAAACAGGGTACCTGTCTATCATATGAGGAATCTCACATAGGGTGACATCTTGGGGGTAAAGAGGTCCTGTCCATCATTAGGAAGCTAGAATTCAATCCTGAGTCTTTTGGCCCGTACCCAACAGTGAGTGAGAACCTGAGTCCGAGTTGGCCAATCAGACACTCTCTCCCTGGAGCGAGTGAGACAAGGATGTGCGGCAGGCCATATCCATCTCAGCAGCCACCGCAGGGTACAGCACAGCCAGTGCCTGCTCCAGGGGCTTTGGCTCAAGTTCCTGCTGCTCTGTCCTCAGAACGGCCCCTCGGCCTTAGTTCATGACACCCCCAAACCTGCCTCTCCTGCCTCCTGACAAGTTTGGGAGGACTCGCTGTCCCATTAGCAAGTTCCCTTTTATCCATAAGACAGCCAGGGCCAATTTCTGTTGCTTGCAACCAAGAACCCTACCCAATACATTATATATATAAAACATATAATGTATATGTAATATATAGTGCATATATTATATAATATATAATGTATGTGTGTTATATCATGTATATATAACATATATATCTGACATAATGTATATCTATATGTGATGTATATATAATATGTAGTGTATGTGTTACATAATATATAATGTGTGTATATTATATAATGTATATCTAACATATAATATATATCTAACATATAATGTATTATATATCATATATATTGCATTATAATAGCTACCATTTTCTGAGTACTTTCTGAATGTGGAATAATGTACATCTCCTGGTATGACTATACCTACCTTATATGAATTACAAAAAGACACACCTTTAGGGTTAAAACATTTGAAAAAGGCTTCCCCCCTGACAGACAAATCACAAAACACACCCCTCCCCCCACGCTGACACAGCCCCACATGGACTTGGCCCCCTGTGGAGACACTGGGCTCAGCGGCCAAGCATGCGCTGGGTCCCTCTGGGCTTGAGCCACCTGCACGGCCATGCCCGGCAGCCTTGCTGCGATTCCCGTAACTGCCCTTCAAGACCGTTGTTCTCAACAGGTCATAGGAAGCCAAGGCTCAGAGACATTCAGTACCTCGTCATGTCACTCAGCTGGTTAGGTGGCAGAGTCAGGAGACAGACACATCCTCCTGCCTCCAAAGCTTGTCAGATACACAAGACCACCTTCCTGTAGCCAGAGGAGTGGACTCATGGAGACCAGCCTTTGGAGTTAGAGACCGAAGAACGGACAGGGCCTGAAGCTGAGGCCCGATAGTTCGATAGTTCGAGGGTCAGAGCCGGCCCTTCTAGGCACTGGCGCCCCGCTGAGCCAAGGCCACAAGCACCAGTTCAGGGCTGTCTGATCGGCACCAGGTGGGGTATGGACATAAATCCCCGGTAACCACTAAAGTTCACCACACAAGATAGCAAAGCCATGAGCAAATGAGACTCCTTCTCCCTGCCGCTTCTTATTTTCCCAACATCAGCTAGAGTAAAGGTACACAAAACACAGCTTCCCTCCTACTCAGCAATTCCACTCCCAGATATTTACATAAGAGAAAAAAAAAGTGTCTATAAAAGGATTTCGACACAAATGTTCGTAACGGTTTTATTTATAATAACCCCAAACCAGAAACACAGCGATGCCCACCAGTTAGAACTAGACAAACAAACTGTGGCATATCCATACAACAGATTCCATTTGTCAATAAAAAGGGCCAGACTATGGACCCACGCAACAGATTAGATGAATCCCATAAACATTAGGTGAGTGACAGCAGCCAGACACGAAAGACTACATGGCGTGTGACTCCAGTTGGTGAAATTCAAGACCTGCCAACACTAACCTATGGCACGAGAAGTCAGAACACAGGTTGTTGAGAGCAGGGGGCCTGGCTAGGAAGGAGGACTTTCGGGGGCAATGCAAACGTTCTGTGTTGTGTTTGGGGTGGCAGTTTCATAAGAGTATATACATGGTCATAATCCATGGAACTGAATGTAAGATCTGTGCATTTTATTATGTATAAATTATGCCTGAATCGTAATTTTTTTTAAAATGTCAATTAAAAAGAAAAAAAGAACAAAGGCGTCGGATGCCTCGGGTTAAAGCACCCCCACCCCTCCTGCCCACGTGGCTGCCTTACTGCTCTCCACCCTCAGGCAAGTCCCTTTGTCCTCAGCCTCCAGCCTTTTCACCCCTTCCTTGGAATGATCTCCGCAGGCTTCCAGCTGGGGAGAAGACTAAAGATGCCTCTCAACATCCAAAGGAGCTCCTGAGCTTTGGTTACCATTGTTCCCTTTGAGTCTCCCTTCCCCATGGGCTGACAGGACCAAGTGCCACCGGGGGCAGCCTGGGAGGGTGACACTGGCAGCTGGGTCTTCTAGTGCAGGGCATCCCTCTGGGAAAGAGAAAGATCCATTTGTCTCCCTAAACTGCAGAAGGCAGCTGAAAGGCCACCTGCTTGTACAGGGGTGCTCGATGGAGTATGCAGAATTTAACGGGGGGGTGGGGGTGGGGGAAGCTCATCTTTCCTGAGAGGCCTTGTGTATGAGGAAAAGAACAACTGGTTTGAGGCAGAGATGTCCTGGGTTCAAATTCCAGCTATGCCACCTGTCAGGTGTGTGACTGAGAGCAGGTGACAGCTTCTCTGAGCTAGAATGATGCACTCGTAGAATCCTGCCTGTTAAGTCCCTGTCCACACTCACCCTGAGCCAACCACAAGGGTGCTAAGGACCCTCGTTGACGCCCTGCTCTTCCCACAGATCTAGGATAACGTGTGGGTGCGGAGGTGACCTGGATGTGCGTGAACAGGCCGTGCTCACTTTGCTTTGCACCTCAGGCTGTGTCACTTCCTCAGAGACGCCTTCCCAGACCCCTCCCAGACTAAACGTCCCCTCCCATGCTCGCTCGCAAGCACCCTCATCTTAAAGTATTATCATAGCTGATACTGTTATTTGGGCTCGTTTACCTCCTGCCTCTCTGGCCCCCTTGGCTACTTGTCCTGTGAAGGCAGAGACCCGGTCTGCTCCCTTTACCCACTTTTCTCAGCAACCACGTAGCGCAGTGTTCGTGTCCAATGGGCATTTGTGAGTGAACAAATTCATGTCCATAGTAAAAATGGGTGAAAGCTTAATCTTCCCAGAATCTGGAAGGTGACGACACCTGGTATGTAGCTACATGTTGCTAAAAATGTGAGATGTTTCTGCACAGATACGTGCCTTTGTAGAGGTGATCATTAAAGTCAAACCTGCGGCACTTTACTCCCGGTCGGGATCTGACAATAAACTAGCAACTGGCAGAAGCATTATTTTCCATTCAAACAACCTACGTCTGTGAGAGTCACGTGCCCATAACAGAACACAGGCCTTTTCACTTGTAAAAGTTCAATAAGTCACTGGTGATATCTTTAATGGAGACTAAATTAAATTACTACTGCCAACTTCTATTTTTTATTCAGTTCACATTTTCAACATTTATTTTAAAGTACTTCAAGGTCTGCAAAATCCAGTGTTTCCAATGGTCTGGGGTTTCAGGGTTAATTTCCATATTAATTTAAGCTATAAATACAATTAGGAAGTAAATCTACTGCCAAAAATATACATAAGTGCATTCTGAAATCACAGGTGCGCTCAGGATCATCCGTGGGTGTAGACTTACATGGCGAAAGCGCCCTCACATAATACCAGGGGGTGCAAAACTGCCCCCTTTCCACTGAATTTCGGTGGAAGTCAGCTTTTGAAGTTTCATGCTGCCCTATTAATCAGCAACTTCCCATTGTTACCATTTTTCCTTGTGACTCACTTCCTCTGAGAAGCTTGTTCTAAGCCCTCTTCAAGAAAAGCCCATCAGATGTGACCCGACTGCATGCCTGTTCCCTCCCTGACGAAGGACCCTGTAACTCGGAGTACACAGGACTGTTCTGAACAAGCAGCCAGCTCACTGCTGCTCAGCAGGGCCTTTGCTCTGGGCTGGGCAGCCTCTGTCCCTCCTGCTTCTTAGCCTTGAGGCAGTACTGCCTGACGATTTTCTTTCTGAGCATATACAGTGAGTGGGGCACTGTCCGCAGAACAGTGGTTAGGTAATCTCAGCTCTGTAGTCTGTCCTGCTCTGTATTAGCTCTAGAATCCATCCCCATTTTACACATAAAGAAATCAAAGCTCAGAGAGGTTAAATAACTTGCCCAAAGTCACACAGCCCCAAGTGGCAGAGCCAGGCAGACCAGCTACAGGCTGCCCTCTTACTCACTCTACTGCAATGAGCTGAGCCATCTCTGAAGCTGATGTTCTAGTGTGTGGATGCCTGAAAAGGTGTGTGCATGGAAGAACAAAGAGAAGCTCCTGAAGGAGCCAGGCAGACCTTCCCTCACTCACAGAGCAAAACTCCAGTCTTGGGGTAGAGAACGATAACCGTACCTGCCTCATGGGGCGGTCGTGAGAATTAAATCAGTAGGCGGAGGTAACACAGCTAGAGGATAGGTGGCATATATAATTGATCAGTGTTTGTGTTAGCTATTACTACCATCACTGCTAATACCACCTACACTAGCACCCACACCACTAGTACCACAGGAGCTCAGAGAGGGACCGTAACCCACCCACGGGCAGTAGTTGCCTGAATCTACTCTCTCTGCTCCTGACCCCTCTCCAGCCAGCTGGTGTACTAAGAATGTGGAAGAAGAAGGCATTGGGTTACATTCCCTGCCCCTACTCCAGGGTCCTGAATCAGCCATAGCGATCAATTCTCAACCTCATTTCACTCAGCATCAGGCAGGAGGACCCTACACCGTAACAGAAGGGATGAGAGTAAAGGGGAAAGCGGGTAAGTGAGCAGACGGCAAACTGACACGCAGGCAGGAAACCCACGGGCACCACTGGCTGAGTAGAAACTGGGGTACCAGTGCCCTTCGCCCTCTCGTTTCCTCTCCTCGTGGCCAGGATCTTTGTTCTTCCCTGGTCCTCGTCCCGTTCGAACCTGCTGCTCACCCACACTAGAGGTCACATCGGGACCCGCTGAGCCACCTTCTGCTCACAGGGCAACGTGAGGGAGTCACTATTTATCTTTGTTACTGCGGCAAGTGTCCAAAAAAAAAAAAAATAGCAGCTTCAAAGATCACGTCTGTTGGGATAACCTATTGATTTGTGCCACGTTTCTCCCAATCCCCATTTTATTGTTGTTCAAGACGGGGTCAGAGTGGGTCAGAAATAACTCTCTCCAATGGAGGCAACGGACTGAGGAATTCTACCAGGAATTCTAAATTCTCTGAAAGTGAGGGCCAAGGAAGCAATGAAAGACCGACGTAGCCCAACGCCAAATTAGAGACTGCAGGGAGGGAGGGTCAGAATGGAGTCTGTGACGTACAAGCTTAGAGAGAACAGAAAAAAATTAACTAGGAAGACAGGCAGAAATACAACTCGGGATGGGCACGCAGGACAAGCTTTTAGAAGGTTTTTTCAAAGTTAGTTTTTCATACCTGTCAAAGCACTTTGCTGAATATAGTTTAAGTGTTAGGCAACTATTCTATGACCAGTGAAAGGGAAAGCATTTCATATTTATGAATACCAGACCCTCTGCTGAATACTTTATCTTATCCGGGTCAGCAAGCTGCAACCAAACCCAACCATTGGCTTTTGTGTAAATAAAGCTTTATTAGACACGGTCACGCCCATTCCTGCACGTATTGTCTGTGGCTATATTGCTACAACAGTGGAGCCGAGGAGTGGCCTCAGAAACTGTAATGCCCACACAAACGTCAATATTTACTCTCTGGACTGTTGCCCAAAAAAGTCTGTAGGATCCTAGTTAATTAATTGTCATACCTCCGTTTCACATCTGGAAACTTTAACTCATCAAAGCTAAATAACTTGCTCAGAATCAGATTACAGGATGGTGCTGGGATTCGAACACAGGTCTGCTTGGTATAAAAACTTTCCCCTAGACATGACCTACTTTCCGAAGGAGATTTTATGCCCACTCTTAGTAATGCTACCTACGTAAGTCAAATCTGCACACAGTTACACCTGTAGAAGTCACATCTGGCCCAAGGAGCGTTCAGACCCCACTCTCTCACTGGACTGTCATTCAGCTGAGTAGTTTTGAGGTTAAGGAAGATATCGTCTTGGGCTTAGAAATCTTTTAGTTGCACTGAGATTTCTGGTGATGCCTTTTGTCATTGAGTTAGCTTATGTCTATTCCATCATGACAGTTCCAACTTGCGTCTCAGTCTTGACCAACACCGACCAGTTGGATGGGGGACAAATATGAAAGTTCTCTTAGAGGAGGCTCAGCAGAGATATGGAAAAGCAGCGACAAGGCACAGCCGATAGCAATTTGGGGATAAAAGCTGAGTTTTCGATGCGTCTTTCATCTTCAGTCCCTCCCCTGACAGTAGAGTCAGACACTGGGCCCAGCTGGTGCTATTCAGGATGAGGGAGGTGGGAACTCATAGAAATATCCAGAACGCAGTGCTCTCCAAAGACTCTCTGATTCTCTGTATAACTCCGAGAGCAAAAACACTCACTGTGGCCAGTCAGAATGGAACGAGGAAATACGCTGTTTGATTTTAGGGGAAAACAGTTACTGCACTGGGGGAGAGGGAGGCAAATGCAGAGGGATTCACAAAGGATGTGACATTACATCCTTTCTGGAGAGAGACTGTTTCAAGATCACCAGAGAAGGAACAATTCATAAAACGTGATTATCGAATGGCTGCTAGCTCCAAAGGCCTGCAGCGCAAGCCCCTCGCCCCAGGTGCTCTGCAGCTGTCACTACGGAGCCATTTGCACAAGCTGAGAGCAGCCTGGTGGCAATGGCCATGGAACTTGCAAAGAATGGTGCGCAGGACTTAAAGGAGGACCTCAAAGGCAAAGAAAGAACCACCATGGCAGCGTTTCATTGGATGATGTGGAAAGAAATCCACCAATGCAAATGATGGCCGCTCCCCATCACCGCCAACATGAATTCCGAAGCTCAATAGCTTCCAGAATGTGACTTTGCTCAGAGTCATCCCGGGGAGCCCAGGAGACACTAGCCTAACCTGTGTTTGGAGTAGGCATGCCACTGGTTAAGTCAGCCCTTCTTCACATGCCCCAGACTTCCAGGTTTGCTCCCACAATTTGGTCCTTTCCTCCGACAATCCTGTAACCAGGCTCCTTTCACTGCCTTGCTAGCCTGAGGGGGAAGACCACGTGTCCTTGGACTCAACCCTGTTCTTGTCACACAGCTGCCCTGCACAAAACAGCACCTCTGCCCTGTTGACACCCTGGAGAAAGTTGAGTTACAGTGATGAGAAAATCAGAAACACAAGGCCCATGAAAATGACAAACACACGTGGAAAGACACAAGAATAGAACAATAAAACCATCACCCCAAAATTTCAGTTTATCTTGTTTCTTCAAACTTTCCACCCTCCCACTAAAAGGAAAATGAGGAAAAAGAGAAACAAGTACACCCTAAAAGGAGAAAACAATATGGGTCTCTCATACCAAACCCGACCCTGTTTACCCTCCCCCTCAGCACAGCCCTTTCCAACGGCAGAAATTAACCCCCATTAGTCTTTCACTGCTGCTGGGGTGCACACAGCCCAGCCAGAGGCAGCCCTGGTCCCGGGCCGCGGCACCGCAGGGGTTAACCAGGGGTATTTATTTACAGGTTAAAGAGGCGAGCTCTGGAGCGAACCGTGCTGAGGAGATGCTGAGCGTGAGCTAACAAGATGCTCTCTCTAGCGGCATTCTGGGTGATTACCCCCGAGCACCCAACCATACCAAAATCAATAAACAATTTCAGCGCAGCCCAGGGAACTTTGCCACACTTAATAAAAGTCTCCAGCTGCAGTTATGGCTTCATTTCACCTTAACGTCTTCTTTAACTGTCCCCTCTTTTCAAGATCAATTAGAGGGACATGCAAAGAGAATAAAGAAATATGCACGTGCAGGCGTGCACACGCCAACACATACACAGTAAGCAAACAAGGTCAAAGCTAGTTATAAGTGTGGGTGGGCTCCCCTCCCCACTCATCTCTTCCTCTATAGGAGGACCGAGAGTGACTAAGTCTGCGGATGGAGTTGGGGGAGTGGAACTGGGTTTAGAGGGGAACGAAGAGGGAGCAAGGTAAGGGATTGGCCCCATATGTCCTAAGTACATGTAGCAAATCCCAATATGAAGGGCACTCCTACTCTGTTCAGATTTCCCAGGATCTCTTCCTCTCTGAAAATCACTGATGATGTCTTGCTTTTGACTGCTTCCTTACTCCCCAGAACATCCATTTAAGAATGAGTAAAAAAGGAGAGGAAATGAGGACAAACTGTGTTGATGTTCTTGTTAGTGCCTTGAATTAAAGAGTCAAGAGACAGTGCCTGGGGCAGGGAGGCTGGAGGGAGAAGAGGAACTGTTCGACCTGCCAGCTAACGTGAAGTGTGGTGGTGAACGGTCGGTGCGTTTGTCTCCTGCACGTTAGAAGCCCATGTAACACCAGCTCTAGAACTGGGACTGCCGCTTGCTGAACCATCAGGCTCACCAGCCATCTTCTAGGCTGGACTGGATATGGAATAAGAGGTAATGAGAACCTGTTTAATTTCTAAGGAATGGCGCCCCTGTACGTTACATTCGATACATCTGGAAGTTCATTATCTATGTACAACTCTACGAGCTCACACCCTTTCCCCCCACTTTAGAGAGTGACCAGACTCGGTGAGGGGAGCTGCCCACCCTTTCAGGAAGTCAGTAGCCCTAATTAATTCATCATCTTTCTTGGATTCTTTGCCACTCAAGTGTGGCTGGAACCTAACACAATAGGGAGCTCTGTCTGCAAGGAGCCCAAAGATAAAGACCTTCTGTGAAACCAACACACCTTCCAGAAACAAAAGGAGCCCCTCAGGTGACCTGAAGAGAGATGGTCTTGGGCCATTTGGAATAAATAAGGAAACAATGACTCCCTTTCCCCTTCCTCCCCTTTCTCCAATGGTAGCCAGCTCTGAGCAGTGAGCCCCAAGCATAGGTCAAGTGGGCCAGCTTTCTCCATGTAGAAAAGTCCCTTTGGAGGAGGAGACATCAGCTCTTACTGCTTAATTGATGAGCTCTCTATTCCCTCAACGGCAAAGGCACCCTTGCCATTGGCCATGTGAAGCGCGCACACATGGAAAAGGGAAGGCTTTGCCCGGGGGCTCTCAGCCCCAGAACCCTCTCTGCCTTGAGGTGTGTCAGCGCATTGGTGCCAGTTCTCTGAGCTACAGCCTTTCTCCAGTTGTTGGAGGACTTGACTCCATCATCAAGACACCGCCATTCTCTACTCAAGTCTCGTCTTCTCATTCCCACCTGCCATTTCCAAGGGACTCGCGCCCCTCACCAAGGTGGCCATTCAGGAGGGTAGAGGAAAGAGTAAAACAATGATGGCGTGGTTCACATTTCTCCCTGATGATACAGAAAGTGGTTCTATTGAAAAAGTTCAATTCATAAGGGGAGGAAAAAATAATTGCAAAGTATCTGACAATTTCCAATGAAGTCACAACAGCTGGGAATGCTACAAACTGGAGTTTGGAAGAACGTTGCTGGAGAGTTTAGAGTAAAAAATAAAGACATACCAACCACAGAAAGAAAACACTTTCTAAATTTGTCTGCATTTGTTCGAGACCAAACTAGGTATGTCGACAAGTCAGTCACAGAGCTGTCCACGCACTAGACATCTCCTCGGGTCCCAGTGGCCTTCTATTGCTCCCTGGTTGTGACAGGTTCGTGACACCTGGTCAACACATTAGGCAGGAAGTGGAAAACCTACTGGCAGCGAACACAGGACAAACCACAGGTACACTGCCTTTCTAAAACTCAGTCAGTAAACACGTTTGTAAAAATGTTCCACAAAATGAAGATAAAAACCCCAGGTGCCAGCGGAAAAACGTAACTACAAAGTGTGTATTCTTGTGCCTTCCTCATGCCTCTATCCTATTGAATATTTTCATGGTGAGCACAGAGGCGGCAGCTTACGTCTAATTTGGTCTCTGGATGCCCTGCAGGAGCTCGGAGCGCGCAACCATCTTTATAGGCAACCTTCACAAGCACACTCATTTAAAAAATAATCAACTGGGACTCTGGTTAGCGTGATGCTTAGCAATTGAAGACTAAGAAAGGCCACATAGAGATTAATGCAAAATATGTTAGGAAGCTAAAAAGAAGAGGCACATGGACACCTGTGTGTCTGAAGACCCCCTTCACTTCGAGGTACACACAAGATTTGTAGGACAACCAGGCTTCGAGTGGTGACTCACGTGGTGCAATTCACCAAACTCACGAATGACAAGGTCTGATCTTTGTATGTTTTCTGTTCTCTGCATGGTTCTGTATGCCACACAGTGCTTTGAAATATATATTTAGAACCAGGCAACAAACACAGAAGCTCACTTTGGCTACAAATCAATTCCTGGGTTACTGATTGCTTTTTAAGGAAGTTATCTGAAAATTAAGTGTATGTATAAGCCGTAAGAAGAAAATGAAAATCTCCCTGTAGTAAAAGAGAAAACTCAAAATCATCAAACAACGTGCTAACCTGGCTTCTCCCCACCTAGGCTGCCTCCAGCACCCACGCTCACCCTCCACCACAGCATCCATGATAATTGGTGGTCTCACGCCCAATCTCGGCCCAACCCACTGGGCAGCTAATGCCTGGGGTCTGCACAGCCGCGGCTAGTGCTGCCCATGGCCGCTCTGTCAGGCCACCGTTGACCCATCCGTGTCTTCCAAGTCCTGCAGGAAGATTTGAGCGTCTGCACGAAGAGGGTGAGGGCCTCCATTCCTCTTGACTCTAGAGGTGTGGGACTGTGATTCTCGGCGGGCCTCTCCCCCTGTTGGGTTGTATGGGGTCCCCTGCCGGGCCAAGCACACGCGTGAGTCCTTTCTTGGTTCTTCAGGGCAAATAATGAGCAACTGCAAAGACACACATATATGCGTGTGTATGTGTGTGTGTGTGTGTGTGGCTAAGGAGTTCTTACCAGTGACCTCCTAAGGAGGTTAGTAAAGATCACTGAAGTTCATATTCACAAGCTCACATTAGCACGTTCCCAGGGCTCACCAAGGACCTGTAGTCCTGGGGCTGCTAAGCCACCTGGCATCTGTGCGGCCCTCGGCCACGCTGCAGAGCAACTCCTGAGCGTGCTCGCCCAGAGTCAGGATTCCCACGGCCTTTGAAATCAATCTGTCGTCAGCGTGCCGTCAGTCATCAGTGCTGTCTTGAGTCGGGCAGGGCTTTCGATACTTGTCATTCTTTCATTTAAATTATTAGTTGCTGTAGTTTGGCTTCAAAAATATCACGTTGGTTTGTTACAAATCCGGTAGTATTTTCTGATACATATGTGTAGATCTACTTGGAGTCTGTCGTTTTTCCAATTGCTTGAATTGAAGAACACCTTTTCTCTTTTTTTTTGCCATTTAAGTGTGAGTCACTCACACCCTTATGATAAAAGATATATTGATGAAACCCCCCCCACACACACACACACAATTTCACTGTGGAGACCCTGGCCTGCCGTCAGTCACGGAGTTCTCGTTTCCATCGGAAACTGCAAACAGATAGGCGGTTAGCCAAAGTCACGAACTCTGGCCTTTTTTATGAGTACACAGAGTTCCTGGATATTAGCAGTTTAATATGGAAATTTAACATCTGTGGGAAATTAGATATTTCTTAGTGACATTAAACTTTTTCATGAGACCAATCAAGATGAAGCAAACTGCAACATTTAGTTTAGAGTTCTCCTGTGATGAAAAAAATCCCCCAAGACCATAATGTTTCCATTTACAGAAATTCTGCAAGTTGCTCCATTTTAGAAGACAGTTCACAGAGACTTCTGTGAATATTGCTTTGCAAACCAAGTCCTTTCTAAAGGTTGAATGAAGAAAAGCACTCAGGAGAAGGTAGTTTGTCGAAAACAAAAACAATTCTAAGAAATCAATGCTGCACGTAACGGCGGCTGCCTGGCAGCCTTCCACTGGACTGTTCACACACCAGAAACCGGTTCCTGCTCTCCGAGCACCCTAACAAGTCTCGTGCTTCCCCCTGTCCAGCACCGGGAAAGAAAGACAACCCCCTTCTTCGTCCATACCCCTTCCTCACAAAGGCCTGCTTCCATTTTGTCAACTACCGTGAGAAAGAAGTCGTAGCAACTTCCAGAGTCCATACCAAGGGCAACGGAAATACACCTACGGATGAGTCCATTGCTAACCCACACTTCAGGTGGGAGTGGGGGGCCCGGCCACCGCTGGCTGACCCACACCCTTGGTGATCCCAGCGTAGCACGCTCACCGTTGACGTGCCAGGGCTGTTGCTATGTTTTATTTTGTGACATACGACTTGGAGATCTATATGCACACACCTCTGTATGTGTGTGCATATGTACAGATAGCTACGTAACAATTGTTTAAGTCCCCGTTATGTATCACACAGGTCCTTTGAAGGGAGAAAGACAAGAGGCTCAAGAACTGAGCGTGTGAGCAGCGACACAGATGAGTAGCTACAGACTGAACCCACAGCTACTCCGTGACCTTCGGTCTGGCCCCTAGGCATGTGCACCTGTCTTCGCCAAAGAGCGCACAGGGATGTTCAGAGCAACCCCCTTTGTAACAGTCTCAAACTAGAAACGAACTAGATGTCCATCAATGGTGACTGAATACGTAAGTTGTGGTGCATTCATGTTATCTCACAACGAGAACGAACAAATTGCTGGTGCGTGTCTGTTGAGACGACTGTGCGGTTTTGACCTTTCATTCTGTTAATTGGTAGGTCACATTGTTTGATTTGCATATGTAAAACCGACTTTGTACGCATACATTAAATCCCTCTGGGTCATGGTGTATAATCCTATTGATGTGTTGTTGAAGTTGGTTATTGAGGATTTCTGCCTCTACGTTCATCAGACATACGGACCTGTAGTTTTCTTTCCTGTGGTGTTTAAGTCCGACTTTGGTACTGGGGTGATGTGGGCCTCGTAAAATGAATGTGAAAGTGTTCCCTCTATTCCTATCTTTGAAAGAGTTTAAGAAGGACTGCTGTTAATTCTTCTTTGAATGTTTGGTAGGATTCACCCAGGAAGCCATCTATCTGGTTCTGGCTTTCTTCCGCTGGAAGGTTTTGATTACTGCTTCAATCTTCTTATTTGTCACTGGTCTGTTCAGCCTTTCTATTTCTTCTTGATTCAGTCTCGATAGGTTGTTTCTTCCAGGAATTTATCTATTTCTTCTAGATTATCCAATTTGTTGGTATATAATTAATTGTTTATAACAGTCCCCTATGATCCTTTTCATTTCGTCCATTGTAATGTCTTCTCTTTTGTTTTTGATTTTATTTATTTGAGTCTTGTCTCTAGTTTTTCTTAGTCTAGCTAGGGGCTTGTCAATTTTGTTTTTTCAAAAAAGACAGCCGTTTGTTTTGTTGACTTATTTCTAGTTTATATTCACTATTTGATTTATTTCTGCTTTAATCTTTTCCTTTTTTTTGCTTACTTTGGGTTTAGTTTATACTTCTTTCTCTAGTTCCTTGAGTTGTAAAGTTTGGTTTTTTGAAATACTGCTTCTTTTTTAATGCAGATGTTCCCCACTATGAACTTCCCTTTCAGTACTGCTCTTGCTGCATCCCACAAAATCTGGTAAGTTGTTTTTGTTTTCACTTGTCCCAAGGTAGTTTTAAAATTCCCTTTGGATTGTCTCTTCGACCCAGTGGTTCTTCGTGAGTATATAATTTAGTTTCCATGTATTTGTGAATTTTCCTATTTTCTTGCTCTCATTGATTTCTGGTTTCATGTGCTGTGGTCAGAAAAGCTACTTGATATGATTTGAATCTTCTTAGACTTGTTTTGTGACATATATGATCTATCCTAGAGAGTGTTCGTGTGCATTGAAGAGGACTGTGTATTCTGCTGCTGAGTGTAAAGCTCAGTGTTTCTTTCTTGACTTTCTGTCTGGATACTCTACCCATTATTGGAAGTGGGGTATTGAAGTCTCCTGATACTATTGTATTGCTGTCAATTTGTCCTTTCAGATTTTTCAGTACTTGTTTGTATACTTAGGTGCCGTGATGTTTATATGTACACACACACACACACAACTGTTATATCTCCCTGTTGAGTTGATTCTTTAATTATATGGAAAGACCTTCTTTGTCTCTACATACACTGTTTCATTCAGTCTGCTCTGTCTCGTGTAAGTACATACAGCCACTCCTGCTTTCTTTTGGTTGCCGTTGTGTGGAATATCTTTTTCCATACCTTCATTTTCAGCCTATGTGTGTCTTTGAGTCTAAAGTGAGTTTCTTACAGACCGTATGGACTTGGATCTTGATTTGTTATTCAATCAATCACTCTGTATCTTTTAATTGGGCAGTTTAGGTCATTTACATTTAAAGTAATTACTGGTAGGGAAGGATTCACTATTGCCTTTTTCAAAACAATTTCTGTTTGTTTTGTAGTTCCTTCGTCCCTCTTTTTGTCTCTTGCTATCTTCCTTTCAAAACAGGAACATGTTTTGTATTGATAGGTTTTGATTCCTTTTTCTTTTGTGTAATTTCTATATCTATTTTCTTTGTGGTTATAATGGGGTTTTTTAAGTATTTCTCTGTTTGTATGTCTTACTTTGATAGGCATATAATCCCTGACCTCCAGATTATAACAGAATACAACAGAAAAATGAGCACAGGGACAATTTTAATATGTCCTAAAAAGTGTCACCAGGTTTTTGTGCTAATTAGGACATGTCCAGCTACAAGTTACAACAAAACCGACTTTGACTGGCTTAATCTAAAATATCTAAGGGAAGAATTTCACATGCCATCAAGTCCATAGGTAAGGCAACAACAAGATTGGCTAATTCATGATCTGACAGAAATCATAAGGGACCCGGTTCTTCTCACCTTCTGCTTGCCCATCCTCGGGCAGCTTCCCTTGCATTTATCGGATGGCTACCGTGATTCTAGAAATCATACCCACACAGATATGTTCAGCAGAACTGTTCCCTCCATAATAATCTTTTTGAAAGAAAAAAATTCTTTCCCAGAATGCAGACATTTCCTCATAATTCATTGGCCAACACTATACCACATGACCACTCCTGCACCAATCAGTGCCAAGTGGTTTGGAACTACCGTGGATGGCTTCGGCTACTACTCAGTATTTGCCCCGAGTCCAAATGAGGAACGACCACCCAAACCTGCGAAGAGGAAAAGGCTACCGGTAGGCAACAAATAGGAACACAAAGCACAATGGGAGTTTGGAGCATCTCAAGTTCATGAGGAAGGCAACTTTGAGGGTAGGACCTGAGGATACAAGGATTCTCAAGGTGGGGATGAGAGCTGTGGAATAATTTCTGGCTGGTGGGCAAAGGTGGAAGAAACCCGAGGGGTGCTTGGGCCCCAGCAAAGAGTTCAATGGGGCCTGCTCAGGGAACTTGTAGGAGATGACGTAGGAGGGTCTGGGTCACCTTCCTGAGCAGTGAACACTTAATTCGAGATAATAGAGTCACTGAAAGTTTCTTAGAAGGGGTGTGACAGAATCGGTCTCAGCAGCGGTAGTGGTATAAGGTTTGTCATATTGTAATCTGCTTGTTTTCTATTACTGTGTAACAAACTATCCCCAAACTTGGTGCCTTAGAACAACAAACTTTCATGACCTCACAGTTTCTGTGGGTCAAGAATTCGGCAGCAGCTCACCTGGGCGGTTTGTCGCACAGTCTCGATCGTGAGGCTCCAGTCAGGATGTTTTCAGGGGGTGCGGGTGTGTGAAGTGGGCTGGAGTGCCCACTTCCACGGCGGCTCCCTCATGGGCTGTCGGCCGAGGCTTCAGTCCTTGCCACATGGGCCTCGCCACAAGGCTGCTTCACGGTCCTCACAGCACAGCAGCGGGCTTCCCTCAGGGGGTGATCCCAGGGGGTGGGGAAGGACAGAGGAAGCTGCAATGCCTTTGATGACCTGTCTTCAGAAGTGCTCAGGTCTCAGGGAAAACAGGACTTCTGCCATATTTAGGATGAAAAGAGAGTCACTAAGTAGGGTCTATCCTCAACAGATGGAAAGTAAAGTCCACCTCCTGAAGGGGCGAGGACCACAGAATTTGTGGACGTGTTTTAAAACCACCTCCCGTGGCACCGGCTCTGTGCTCTCGACTTACCTGGTACCAGAAGCAGGGCCTCAGATGTAGCAGCGAAGGCGGCCAAGCAGTCCCAGGAATGCAAGGCGTTACCCGGCTAAGAAATCTTATCCCCACTTGTTCCTTGTCTTCCCTCAACCCTCTTGGGTTGGTGACAGTGGCCAGCCTCTGGTCAAAATGGATTCTGACTACAAGTGCTTTCAGTTTCACAGGACAGTGTTGGGAAAGGAGCTTTAATCTTCACCCAGCAAATTAGATCTTCGAGCCGGCTGCTCGCATGAACATACACATATTTGCAGCACATACGGTTCGTGTTTCTCTCTCTAACTTTTAGAAGAGCCTAAGAAATCTGAGCAGCACCACATGGTGTTTTGCCCAAATGAGAACTGAGGAAAAACCCAACATACAGTAATTATAATATAGTATAATGAAGTATAGTATAGTATCGTATAGTGAAGTACAGCATTATACAGTACAGTATAGTGAAGTATAGTATAGCATAGTACAGTATAGTGAAGTATAGCATAGTACAGTAGAGTGAAGTATAGCATAGTACAGTATAGTGAAGTATATAGTACAGAATGTGCCGGCTCAGAGTTTAAAATTTTGCTTCCTTGAGACTCCAGTGTAAGCTGGCCCTGACCTCACCCAGCCTTATTTCTAGACCGGGTTCAGAATAAAGCCCAAAGACAAAGGCTATTTTCGGCTAGCCCAGGGTGAAAAAATGAGATGGCAACTCCCGGATGGATCACAACTGGTGGCCCAACTTAGGATGCTCTAGGGAAAGAAAAGGAAGTTTCTTTAGAACAGTGGTTCTCAGAGTGTGAGCCCTTGACCGACAGGCAACAGCACCACCTAGACACCTGTTAGAATGCCAATTCCCAGGCCCGCCCCAGCCTCACTGAGTCAGAAACTCTGGAGGTGGAGCCCAGCGATCTGTGTTTTAGCAAACCTCGGAGGAGATGCTGATAGAGGCTCACGTTTGAGAATCACTGCTTTAGAAAGTCCCCACCCACCTCGCTGCAGCTAACTGAATGACAGCTTGGTAAAGCAGTGGGCTGGAGACTTTCATTCACTCTCGCTTGTGCACAAACACGCAGTCGCAGAAGCGTGCACAGAGAGGTCGGGCACCACACAGTGCAGTGACACAGGGGACGGCTTACAAAGCCAACCGCAGAGCCAGGGTCCCCCGATTCCAGAAAGTAGAAAATGTCTCGTGTTCTTTCAAGAGTAGAATATGAAGGAAGTGCAGGGGGTGGGGGGCAGGGAGAAAAATATTGTGAATGTTCAAACTTGATTCCATAAGACATCAATTGTCTCTAAAGACCATCACAGAACTCGAACACCAGAGATCTTCACAGAAGCCTTAATAAGAAAATCAAACATTTAAAATAATTTTATACATCAAAAAACTCAGCAATTTTGAGGGCACAGTTCACACCTTTAAAAGAACGAACATCCTGCCAGAGATGTGTCTGCTGCCTGAGTCCTTTCTTCCAAACAACCATTTGCTTTTACCTCGTAGGCGAGGCAAAGGAGTCGTTGGCCACGCTTCCTTCTTGCAGAAAGCTCAGAACCGAGTGAGCACGTGGACATCCATCAGCCTTTACTGTGAGAGCCTCACGTGGCTGCCCCATCTTTCCAGCCTTTATTTCCCCGGCTGGTGTTCCTCCCTTACCGTCTGCCTTGCCACACCACCCGTGTTTTTGTCCGACATTTTGAATCCTTGTAGGAATGAAACTGGCAAGAAGAAAATAAATGTAGAGCAGGGGTGGGGAGGGGAGACTCTTCCCCCAAGCAAACTGAAAACCTGGGAGGAGAGGCCGAGCGTGACAGCCATGGGCCCAGTGGCTATGCTCGGCCCACTGCAGCAGCCGTGGCCGTGGGCCTGCAATCAGGGTCACCTTCTGACCAGCAGGAGCAAAGAGGGAGGAAGAACAGCTGTCAGTGGCAGAATCACTCTTTGCGCAAGTTATTTCAGAGAGGGGGTAGGAAAAGGGGGTGAGAAGAGGACCGTGAGGTCTAGCTTCTCTGGCTGACGAGAGGGACCTATTTCTGTCCTTAGTCCCCTCACTGTAGACTGAACCAGCATCCCGGGGACAGGCAAAGCTGATGCAGGCCCCGCAGGTCCCGAGCATTCTCCCTTCGGGCATAGTGCACCAGCTGCAGACTGAGACCGAGGGAGTTCCACCCTGCTCAGCTCCCAGGGAGATGGCCGGTGGCTTCGGGAGAGGGAAATACGGACAATTAGGGGCATCTGGTTCCAGCTTGTTGCAAAACCAAGAATACTTACTGTTCAGGTTTTCTATCAAGTTTGGAACAGGTCAGGGTTTTTTTCTGTGGGTAGCTACCTTGGAAGGACTTATTTCAGCTTCAAGACAGGCTGATTGGAAAGGAATCAGGAGTCAGCCACGGAACAGGGGCTCTTTGGAGCTGCCCACTCTACCAGCCAGCAGTGCCTCCCAGGAAAATTTCCATAAACAGCTCCATCAGGACTGAGCGTCAACCTTGACCAGTCACTTCTGAGCCCAGGTACATCCATAATGACACTTCTCCACCTTCCCCTTCCCCCAGAGCATGACAGATGAGGGGCTTCATGGAACAAGTCCCCACGCTGCGACGGGGATCCGTCTCGCTCCACTGCAGGAAAAATACATATCCCTGAACAGCTGTGAGGAATTCTTTCATTATTTATCTGCACTCTTACCGCTAGTCCACGCTTCCTCTTTTTACCATAAAAAATAAAAACAGATTCAATGGCATATTCTGACGATTGTTTTTAAGCACCCAGGCTGGATGGACCATGGGGGGAGGGGTGGTGGCGGAGAGAACACTAAGAGAACAGAGCGTTTGTGAAGCCTGGGGCTGCGGAGGCAAAGGGGAGACCTGCCCTCACAGAGTGGAAGGGTGAGGATGTTTCCCGGGGTGACCTACCTGAATGGTGACTACACAGGGTCACCTCAAGGCTGCATGTTTATTTTTATTGGAAGCAATTTATAACCATTCAGAAATCACATCGGGGAGCTATGCAGAGGGGAGCAGGTAAGGTATAGCAAGGGCAGAACGATTCACAGGATGAAGGAAGCCCAGGCAGACACCCACAGACCGTATGCTCAGTGTTGTTCACTTTGGAGGGGAAACCACCACGTGTACTGAGAAGGTACCAGTCCTTCGGGAGGGTTATCGGGAGGGTGCTTATCTCCCCGGAAATGCACCCTAAGGTCAGTGTGAGCAGGCAGAGAGGAGGTCATGGGGTGGGGTGGGGGTGAGGGGTGAAGCAGTGCTGTTGGAGTGTGCGCAGGAGGCCTGACCAACGCAGTCAGCGCCGATACATGTCACAAAACCACCTCCGAGGCAATAGTGCTGGTGGTGAGGTTGGACCCTCTGCTCAATGGCTGGAAGACTCACTCGGCTAGAAGCAGAGTCTGGCCAGTCCTCACCTAGCCTTCTCCTGTGTTCATTCAATCACTTCAACATAGATTTAGCGAACACCCGCAGTTCACTTTCCATACCCCTTATGTAATTACCACCAGCGTAGCAGCTTCAAACAACACACATTTGCATCTATACGTTCTGTAAGTCAGGAGTCTGCACACGGTGCGCATGAGCTCTCTGCTCGCGGGCCCCGCCAGGCTGCAATCCAGGCGCTGGCTGTGTGTGCTCCCACCAGTGGCTGGAGAGAGAAAAAGATCAGCTTCCAAGGTCCCTCAGGCTGTTGGATTCATTTCCTTGTAGTTGCCAGACGGAGGGTTTCAGCTTTGTGCTGGAATCTACCTTCAGCTCCTAGACCCTGCCCACAGCTCCTCGCTACCTGCTTCTTCAAAGTCACCAACAGTGAGAGAGTGAGAAAGAGAGAGAGAGAGAGAGAGAGAGAGAGAGAGTCCGACAGTCAGAGGACAGGAGCTAGATTAAAGGCTGTATCTGCAGATCTCAATATCTGGACCTCATTTGAATCCTGGTTTTTCTTAATGTAAAAACACTCCTGATAATCATGCAATTAGAAATTTGAATATCAACCGGGCATTTGATGACACTGAGAAATTATTGTCAATTGTTAAAGTATGATGATTGTATTTGTGGACTTCTAGCAAGGAGTCCTCAGCTTTGAGGGCTCCATACTGAAATATTAAAGAAAATGATGTGTCTAGGAGATTTTCTTCAGAAGACCATGGGAACAAGAGAAGGTGGAGCTGTGGATGGGGGGGGCGGGTTCTCTGAGGCCTGTGGGCTGCTAGGATGGGCACAGGGGGTTCACTAAGCTCTCTGTCAGCTTCTGAGGGCACTCAAAATCCTGCATAATACAAGCTTTAAAAATAAACATATGGGTATATGCCCTTATTAGCAACCATGGAAATACAAATGAAAACCATGCGATTCTACTTTGTGTCTATCAAATTGCCAGAAATTTTAAAAAATGACAATACCCACTGCAAGTAAGGGTGTGCTGAAACTAATACTGGGATACACTGCTGGGGGTGGGGGGCTGGGGAGGGGCAGAGTGTAAACTGGCACACACTTTGGAAGGCATTTTGATACGTGCCAAGAGCCTTGAAAATGTTCGTATTTTTTGATCCAGTAATTCTACTTCTGGGGATTCACCCTAAACAAATAGTCCTCAAAATGACCAGGGCTTAGGCGCAAAGATTTTCATTACAGGATGTGTAGTGGAGAGTCCACTGTACCCCACGGGCAGCCCAGCCTTTCCCCTCAGCTACTGGGAGGCCATCCCTGGGCTCTTGGAATGTCCTGCCTGAGTAGAGAGTCTTCGTTTGCCTGGTGGCCTTGGCCACTGGGCAGTCTGGTACTGTGACTGATGACGGGGGCGCTTTGTCCATGTGGCATCCACTCTGTGTCTGGAGGGGCTGGAGACTAACGATCAGCCCTGTGGGCAGTGGGCCATGGAGCCCCAATAAAAACCCTGGACTCAAGGCTCAGGTGAGCTCCCCTGGCTGGCAATACTTGGTGCACGTTGTCACACATCGTTGTCAGGAAAGTCACACTGTCCGTGACTCCACGAGAACAGGACAACTGGAAGCCTATCTGGCAAATTCCTGACCTCCCCCCGATGTGTCCCTCCCTTGGCTGACCCCTCTGCGCCCTTTGACTGCAGCAAAGCACAGCCATGAGTGGAGGAGCTGCCCACGAGCTACCTGTGAGTTCTAGTGAATTCTCGAAACTCAAGGTGAGTTTGGGAATCCCCTAACTCACAGTTGGTGCCACAGGCAAGGCTGGTCGTGTGAACTGCTCCCTAATTTCGTATTTGGTATCGGAAATGAGGGCAGTCTTGGGGATCGTGCCTCCGTAACCTCACATGGGGTGTTTTATCTTGGAACATTTCCTGGGAATAACTTCACAGATCAATAAGAGAAGCACTTGGTATTCCATGTGTGCAATATTACGGAAGCTTTAAATAGAGCACTTTTAAAGAATTCATGTGAACGGGGGAGGCCATGTAACATGTCTCACACACCGTGTTTGATGCACAGTACTCTTACGGTATGCATATAAACTCCAAAATACGTGTAGAATAATGTCTACATGAATTATACTAAAATGCCAACAAGTAGCTCTTTTAGGGTGGTAAGATTATGTGAGTTAGAAACATTTCTACTTCTTTAAACTTTTCAAATGGTCTGCAGTATGCAATATGTATAACTTACTTGGATCATCAGATGAAACTGTGTATTTACTTTGTAAGCTTCTGCCACATTAGTGATGATTCCATAGAACAAGGAGGGCCAGTCACGATTAGGAAACTCTCAAATGCTCATATGTGACTGCGTGACCAAAGTCGCTGAGAGAAGAGGACGGAGGAAGGAACACAAGTCCACGCCGCTGCAGGAGCTTTGATGAGCACACACACGAAGTGGAAGAAAGAGGCACAGAACTGAGAACCCACCTAGCAAGCGGCATGAAGCTCTGAGGACCGTGACCGCTGGTGCTGCGGAAGAGCAGATCATGGTGGCAGCGTGACGTGAATCTATCCAACAGGGGCCGTGGCCTGGTAGACCCTCGGGATCACTTCCTGGCTGATACCAACAGCAGGGGCTTCAGGCCTTGAGTGAGACAAAAGAAGTTCTTGAACTGAGACAGTGCTCAAAAACACTTCCCCTAAGGGCAGTTCTATTCTCGTGGGCTTCTAGTCTTCCAAGTCTTGGCAGAGTGGAATGTGAATAAAAACTGTAATAAACAAGACGGGTGTTGGCTAAAGAGTATCGGAAGGTGGAAGCCAGCAAGGAGTAGAGACTTATAGAAAGAGCCACAGGCATCAGGAATGGCTTCTACTTTTTAACGTGACGTTTGGGGCAAGTTGAAAATAAGAGGTGACCCAGGCCGCTATTCAGGCACGGCAGGGATCTGTATCAGAAAGGAGGCAGAACTTGTACACCCCTAATTTGCTTCCATCTTTTCTGTCAAATAAAATCTTTTACCAAAACACGGGGAACATAAATGTTGATAAGAGAGCATTAAAACCCTGAGTGAAGGGATTATAAAAAGTGCACCTGTTCCCTAGCTACTCTGATGGCCACTTACCTCAGTGAATTACTTTCCAGGATGCTGATAACCCTTTCAAATGGGATTGCTAAATTATTGTCAGGAATCTTGGAGGGAACCAGGATAATAGAAGATTCTAGAAGATGAGGATTGGAACTTTTATAACAAACTGCAGCCTAGATAAATTAATGAATGATACTTCACTAAGCGTTTTTATACAAATTCTTGTTTGTTTTTTTGCAACAAATACGGCTGGATCAAATGAGAAAATAAATACATAATGGTAAAGTCCCATGTGTGCAAGCCAGAGCTTTTGATGAATAACCACAAATGAGAGTTTAATCTAACGGGACTTCACAGGATTGTGGAGGGGAAGAAATTAGGGGTTGAGAACTGGAAGCAAGTGGGAACGGGATCTAAGTGGAAGAGGTGGGAACGAGATTGTGGTTAGTTTAAGAAAATACTTTCTAAGAATTGAGCTTTCTGACAATGGATGAGCAACACTGGGAGGCAGAAGTGTCCAGGCAACCATTGGGTTTACCAGGAAAACTGTAGCAAGGTCACACACCAGATGGAAATAGGGCTGGACCACAGGTGCAAACCCCTTTCGATTCTGACTCTCTGTGACTCTCTCGCACAACGGTGAATGTGTAACCTTGTTCTGAGTGCGAGCACAGCATCCGTCACGTTAAGGAACATCAATCCATGACGTCGCCCAGAAATTAAAGTTCAGGAAAGCCACCCCTAAGCTGCCACGTTTGATCGGTAGCCAAGCGCCTGACACAAGAGTTCAAAGAAATTGAAGTCTTGTTTTCCTTGATGCCCACGGAGAGTTTGCAATCACCTGGCTGAGGGCTGCAGCCCCGCGCGGATGGCAAGCTCGTCCGAGTCAGCGCCTGTGTCAGGAGACTGATGGTAGCTGGCCACATGACCCCTGGTCCCACATCCATTCCACCAAATGGAGAGACATGACAAGCCTTTTATTTTCAGGACAGAGTGCCATTGATTATTCCCTGTTAATGCGTCCCTGTCGATGGCAGGCAGGGACTAGAGGGAAATGGAAGGATGTGATATCCGGGTCCCCCAAAGGGAAAATCAATGTGATGCGGTTTGCATCTCATCCTCGGATAACCTCTTCCCTCAGAGCCCCGGCCCACAGGCCACTGTCTGTCTCTGCATCAACTCCTCCAGGCCTGTCGCCAAAGGACAGGGAGGGAGGGGACAAGGAGCAGGCACCAGGAATTATTAAACTCTGCTTTCATTCTCCTTTGGGAATTTACAGACATTAAACAGGCTACAGGATGCACAGAAACTTCCTCAGCAAGTTCAGATCAGAGGGGAAGAGCCTATCAAGTCAGCCAAAAAACACCCTTGTCTGACTTATTACAGATGCATCCAGCAGTCTGCTAGTCTCAAAGAATGACCTTGGAAAACTGACAACCCAGAAACTGCGTGCCCCCTGGCACAATGCTGAAAGTTACAAGTTCAGAGGAAGAGGCAAAGACTTGTAAAGCGGGGAGGTGAGAGGGAAGAAGCAACCTTTCTTTGTGTACACACACACACACACTTCAAACACCGGACGTGTTTATGTTCCTCTCTCCCCAGAAGGAGCCCAACATTTGAAACAAAACACTTGAGAATCTCGGATCTAACAGAAAGGGGAATTTTTGTTCCCTCTTAGGTTTCTGGGTGAAGAGAAAGCAATACTCCTTTATTGTCTTTTAAGTGGAGGTACAAACCAGTAATACCCTGATACCGAGAGTTACGGTATCCTTCGGCTTCCAGACAGGGCTTTTCGTTAGCATTTCACTCCTCAGGATTGCAGCCATGCAGACCCAGATAGCAGTAGCGTAGCTTCTGGAAGGCTCCAGGATTGTCCATCTTTCCCCTTCTTGTAGCAGTTGCCTCGGGAGCCAGACTCTTTGCAGTCTCTGTGGTGCAGGCTGGAGCGGCCTGGCCTGCGGGTCTCTTTTCTGCTCGGACTGAGCAACTCGTGTTTTACAGACTTGCACAAGGCAGACATCAATTCCACTGGACTTATAAGCAGGTGCTTTTTCCAGTGCATTTCTAGATGTATAGGGCTGTATCTGTTGAAACATGAGCTTTTTAAAATATCTTTGCAATAAAAGCAGGTGTCCTAGCAGGAATCGGATTTGTTCTATGTTAATTCACAAATGACCTTCAAGGAATGTGAGGCAGTGGAACCTGAACATCCTAGAATGGTCTTGAGGCCTCCTCTCTACACCTCCCTAGATTCCTCTCCCCAAGGGATCGTCTTCATGCCTTGGGCTTCATGCCTTCGTGTGGGTATCCGCTGCCCCTGAGTCCTCCTCCCCTGGGCTCTGGCACTCTGTCCCTCTGAGCACCAGACAGGTGCTCAGGCCCTCTGAGGTTGGGGGTAGGGATGCTAAAGACATCCTCAGGCAACTGCTTACTCTCACAGCAGGATGCCCTCCAGGGAGGGCCACCATCCTATCAGAAAGATGCTGGCTGGAAGACCCAGGCAGGTCCCAGCATGGCCTCTGCTGTGGAAGTTCCTGTTAACACAACTGCAGAATTATGCGTAAATGGTGTGCCCCTAAGCCCTGGGCCAAATACCTAGGAACACCCTTCTGCTCCATTTGCTTGTTGCTCCTGGAGGGCTGTTTCTCTGTCAGAGCAACTGTAAATGGACTCACCTCTCCCCTGAACTTCCAGCATCGAACAGAGATAGGCAATTTCTGTGGCATCCTCTTAAAAACAACCTGTTCTTGTTCTTGCAAGAGACTAGAGCAAAAGTCAATGAAATCTTCCAAACCTATGGCCATAGAAAGGTATTATCCTTTGTGTGCCAAAGCAAAACTGATCCATATGCCAGGAGGACAGGTGCTTGGAGTTGTTAATGGTAGTGATGGGTAGTCCTGAACATCTCATATGCTCCGACTGTTGCTAAACACCTCATAGAACTGCTAGCAAAATAGTTGTCTTACAGTCTTGGCCTTTCTAAATGTACCTTCATTTATGTAGATACGTATAGAACCCATTTTATGCCAAGCACTCTGCTAGCTGCTGAGTAAGGACATTCCTGATGACATGAAGTTCATGGTCCTCTGAGCAAGAGACTAGGAAAGCAAATATTACAATATAAAGTGATAAACTTTGAAATAAGAGTATCAGGGCACTTTGGCAAGAAGGAAGTCACTAACTCAAACTGAGCAGGAGGAGCATTTAAAAAAATACTGAACCTGAAGGATGAGCAGGACTTACGTGGAGAAGGGAGGAGGAGGCCATCCAGTGTAAAGAGCATGGTCTGTTCAGGGCCCTGGAAGTGATCTGGTAAGGCTGACGTATAAAGTGTGTAGAGGAGCAGGGAGAGGTGGGCAGGGGGCAGAAAGTGAAGGACCTGGGTACACCAGCTTGCTTGTTGACTTGGTGGGCTGTTACAGCACTGTGCTTAACTGAGAATCAGAGAAGCGATTGCATTAAAGTCAGGAACAAGGCGACAATATCCACCTGTTATCACCATCACTGAAAATAGTTCTGCAGAACTTAGACAAAGCAATTAGACAAGAGAAAGAAATTAAAGGTATAGAAACTAGGAAGAAATAGAGGATAAAATTATAATATCCAGATGAGGTGATTGAATTGTTCACATGGAAACTAAAAAGGATTAACCAGAAACTTACAAACAAAAAAAAAGAATTTAATAAATTAGATGGCTACAAAATTTTTAGAAATCAACAGACTTTGTGTATACAATGTCCAATTACATGCATAAGGAAAGACCTATTTTGTAAAAGCAGCAGAAGGCATGTGAAACACTTAGAAATAAACTTGGACAATATTATTTGTAAAAGCTTGCGAATGCCAATGAGAAACACAAAACAAGGCCCGAACAAATGGAAGACACGCCGTGTTCTTGCACAGGAGCAATCAGCACCATGTGGCAAAATTTAAAAATCAATTTAAAAAATGAAACTCTAAGTGTGCTATAAAGAAGGAACATTTTTTTTTTATAACTTAAGAGTGGAAGAGGCCTTTCTAAATATGTCAGAAAACCCAGAAGCCATAAAAGCAAAGACTGCTAGATCCATCTTGGAAGGGACGACATCTGTCTTCATGACAACAGCGCCGTAAGCAGATACAAATGAGATCGTGGGGAAGATATTCGTGACTCCACCCAGATGACGGCTAATTTGTCTCATCAAAAAAGAATCCCACAAATAAAAAAGGAATAGATCAGCAATCTAATATAAATATAAGCAAAGTAACAGAGATATTTCACAGAAGACAAAATGCAAATGACTCTTAAGCATATGAAATAGGCTACGTCTCACTTGTAATGAGATAAAACTTTTACTTATCAAAAATAATAAAGTTTGATAACATACTATAATGGCAAGCATGTGGTTAAGTACGCAGTTTCACACATCATATAAATTAGTGCAAACTAGGAAGGGAAGGGTGGGAACATCTATCAAAATTGTAGAGGCATATGACAGCTTTTAGCCCAACAATTACAGGAATTTTTCCTACAGACACACTGGCATGTGCCTATTTCAGGCATACGCAGCCCAACAGTTCATTTCTATTGTGGAGAGGGGTAGCACAGGGCATTGGCCAGTAATGGAAACTCTAGCATCAAACAGACTTGGAGCCTGAGTCCCGGCTGACAGTGATCAGCTATGTGACTCTGAGCAAGTGGATCTACAACTGTAGGCATATTTCATTGCTTTACAACAGAGACCAAAGTATCTTACCTTAGAGTGGCTGAGGGTTGAATGAGATTATTTAAGGTCATGTGAGATTACATTATGGCATATAATAACCCCTCAGTAAGTAGTTGTTTTCGTTGTTATTGGCTCTGAGAAGGGTTCTACTTGTTTCAAGAGTTTAAGGAACCTCAGCAGACCCTGCTTTGGGGCAGCCACCCTCTTCCCCATGAGAGCTCTGAGGAGACCGGTTTAGTGAACACCCAATCAATGATTTTTTTGAATCGGTGAATAGGGCGATGGCTCTAGTGGAACTTTGCTATTCCTTTCAGCTGTCCAGCATCTAAACTGCCCCCTTATGTTTCATCCGCCCTGAGAAAACATTCCAAACAACCTCATTCTCACTTTCTACAGCTACGGCCTGGGCACATGACTACCAATCAAGTCCTCCTATCCCAGATTTTGAATCAGAAACTAGTGATTCAAAGAAGCCAGGATCACACAAGGTCTCTTCTGGTGAGGGTAGAACCCCTACTTACAGTTCCTAAGATAGCACGCGGTGATGGTAGTGAAGTAAAAAATCAAGTTCCACTTTGTTATTAGTAGAGGTAATTAGTACTGCAGTACCTGAAACCCCAATATAAAGTTCTCTGGTAAAGATCCAACACGGTACCCAAGGTCAAAGAGTGGTAAGGAAATGGGTCTGTCTTACCACCTAAATGCAAACCCAAATCTTACCAGCAGCAGAAAGAACCTGAAGAGAGCACTGGATGGAGGGGAGTCTCCATGCATGCAGAAGTGGGCCCAGGCCTCCTTACCAGTCCAAGATCCCGGAAAGGAGAAAGCCGAAGAGGCACCACAGTTCAAGGCTGACTTTTCATGAATAGGAGCTCCATCCACTAATAAATAGGGTGATCCATCTTAGAATCCAGTGTGATTAGCAATTCTCCCTACCTTGATGGGCAGGGGGGAGAAGCAAAGAGAAGTGAAGGAAGGAGCAGAGACCTTGAGTATGTGTTCCTAGAAATTTACAGCAAATATTAATGAAGGTAACTCTAAGCCCGTGCTTTTAAGTCAGTGCATTAAGGTGATTTGACAAAGGAACTCATTGGCACATAGGTGTTAACTGACGTGAGGACAGAAACAAGCATTTGGTGTGTGGGACTGACCTACCAACCAACCTGCCCGCCTCTGGAGAATGATAAAAGAGCAAAGAAGAAGGAGAAAAATCAGAGAGCGCAGGGTCAGAAAAGAAAGAAAACCAAGAAGAAAATGGTTGTACAGTACCAAGCCATGAAGTTCAGCCTAAGGACCAAAATTTGGCAATTAGAGGGCACTGGTGAGCCCAGCAAGCACCATTGTAATGGTGGAGAGGGCAGTGGCCCGGTTTGAGCGTGCTTCCTGCCAGCCTCATCTCTACATTGCTTTAAAAAGACTGGGGCCTGTTTCCCCTCCCCATCCCCATGTAACTGAGCTGTGATTCAGTCGGGCAAATTCAGATCTTTAAAAATCTTCCAGGGGGTCCTAATGTGCAGCCAGGGGTAAAAACCGCTGCGCCAGTGGGTCGAGAACTACGGGACAGAACGTGCCAGTGAGGGTAGTAATTCGGTGGTAGTCAGGGGTTCCAAGGGTGAAGGAAGGGCGTTTTTGCTTGAAGACAGTCTTCGGACATGTTTAAACACAGAGCTGTACGTGCCAGTGGTGAGCAGCTGTAGCTACACTGGGCGAGACATCTCTCTGGTTAAGAGAGAGGGACCGAGGGCATCGCAGAAGGGACTCGCCTTGAGCAGGGCAGGCACTCACAGGAGAAGGTGAGGAAGGGTGCATGTGAAGGTGGGTAAGTGGGGATGTCTGTCTCAAGTTCTATTGTCTGCAGGGAGGGGGGGAGGGGAGCTGCTGAGGATGAGAGGGGGTAGAAATATTTTAAATGGCCATGGCTTTCAAAGGCTGCCAACAGCGGGTGGGAGGTGGAGGGAGATAAATACCGAGGGCAACTCAAACTGTCGCTATGATTATGGGGTGGTGGGAGCTTGCACAGGCACAATTTTTCGTGGAGAAATACACAGCCCACTGGAAGGAGCAAGATAGGGAATCCAGCCCTGGCTGCTGTGGCTCAGTAGACGGAGTGCCGGCACGGGGACCAAATGGTTGCAGGCTCGATTCCCAGTCAGGGCACAGGCCTGGGTTACAGGCCAGGTCTGTAGTTGGGGGTGTGCGAGAGGCAGCCACACACTGATGTTTCTTTCCCGGTCTCTCTCCCTACCTTACCCTCTCTCTCGAAATCAATAAATAAAGTCTTTTTTAAAAAGATATAGAATCTATTCATAGTGAAATGGGTTAAGTGAAAGTTACTAAGGCCACTTATAAGCTCTCTGACATTTTCTTTCCCTTTTCAATTAAAATCACTTGAAATGAGAGATCTGCAGAATTGAGTTCTAGAGGATGAAAACACCAATTTCCATAATTTATATCTTAATCTTTTTATATTCCCACACCCTGATAATATGTAGTAACAATAACATCTTTGGCTAAAGGTGCTTTTCAATGGCTTCAAGATTGAAGGAAATTTAGGTGGTGCTACAGAAGAACTGAGAAATTGAAGGAAGAGGTAAACAGTCTTACATGTGAGTTAATCGCGTTTTTAAATTTTCTGTAAATGACTACACTTCGACACCCTAAGAAACCTTTCTGGCCAGGGGAGGACTGTGCTCCCAGGGCTAGCCAATTCTTAGAGCAAGGGATTTAGCTAGCAGCATGCTTCTGACGTACAAACTTCACAGGTCCGGTGGAGCCACACCTCCTCTCTCTGGCCTGTACACCCCAGGACGCAAACAGCCCTGGGCCAGGTACCAGGCAGCTGGAGAGCACACCATAATCCAAAGGACCCGGAAGTACTCAAACTAGCCACTCCTGAACGGTTGGTTCACCCTCCAGCCTTGCCTTTCCGGAGGAAACCTCGATACAGGCTCTCTGGCCTCAACCTGTTACTTGAGCCTGGTCTTCTGCCTCCTGGCCCAGCCCTGGTGTTCATCTTGCTGGCCTAGCGGGGCAAGGGGTGCCCCGTGTTTCTCGGGAAACTCTAACATTACACTTTTCTTTCAATGGCATTGACCTCCCCAAGTCGTCACCAGTCACCTTCACAAATGATGAAGACCCGGGCACAAAACCACACGAGCATCTGAGGAAATGATTAACTAGAGGACCCCCGTAGCCACACGTATTCCCTGGGCTTTAGCAGCCGGTTAGGGCCCAGCCCAATTCACACAAATACAATCTGAATAAAAAAGTGGTCATGATTTCAGTTCAAAACTTTAGGATTCGAGTCCCATGTTCTGAAATGCTGAATCCATGAGTCAGACAAAAAGCATAACATGCTGTGGCTGTTGGTCCCCAACCCCTGCAGAAGCGCTACTGGAAATGTTAAACGAAGATGATAAGACACGATTAAGTGGGATAACTGAAAATGGATTTTTACACCCTGGGAAGCACTGGAATGAAGTCCTAGCAAAGATTACCAATCACTCAACAGGTATTTGCTACAAAAACTATGTACTTAGGGTAGTTTTTCTTCTAATATTTTTTCAAATTTGTGAGTGATACTTTAAAGGCTTCATTTGTAACATTTTCCCATGAGACTACGATATAATGAACAAATATCATAAAATCATGAATGGCAATATCTTACACAAATGTCTTACCATCGAATGTGAAAAATGACTATCACTCAGATTAAAAATTCATTGTTATATTTTAATCCATTTTAAAACATTTCCATCCACTTAAATTTGGCCTTGATGGCATTTTCTCCACATTATCCTTTCTAAATTTCCAGGTAATCTTTCAGGAGCATGAGGGAAAGGGCATGGGGAATAAAGACATTTAACAATTTTTGCAAATTCATACACAAAACATCTCTTATGGAGGGACATAGAAGAGAGCACCTCAGAGCTCAGGGATACAGTATTTAAAACAGTTCTTTTTAACTACAGAAAAGCCTGTGGTTCTCAAACGTCAGCGTGCACCCGAGTCCCTGGAGGGCTTGTCACAGATTGCCGAGCCCCACCCTCAGACTTCAGGCCCAGTAGGGCTGGGAGGCCGAGAGCGTGCTGATGCTATTGGTCCAGGCACCCTAGTACCCCGCCTGCAAGCATCCCCCCTCTTCCCCTTGCCTTCTCACTTCCGGGCCCTGCCAAGATTGCTTTCCTTAGTGAACATCTTCAGGGTTTGTCCCATTCTTCAATACTGTGCTTTAAATATTTTTATTTCCAAAATTTGGTAGTTTTACCAAGTGCCTGTCTGTCTGCAGTGGCAGAAAATTATCTTCTTTCAGCCATAAGTTTGTTTTGCTGGGTTTGTTAAAAACCTTGTAATCCACACTATTCAGCAACATCACTCATTTTCCTTGTTTCTTTTCAGTCTTGCTGTTCACAGGCAGTTGACAGTCATCTGTCGTGACCTTGACGCAGGCGGAAGCATCTCCGGACCACTCTGTGGTCAGTGCTAACAGCAGTCTTCTCACCTTTCCCTCTGAGCCAGCGCTGATGGGGCAGGAACCCCTCGACTGCGGCCACCGTCGGTAACTGCACTACCTGTCATGACTGGCATGGGAGATAAGGAAACCCTGACAAGTAAAACGGACACCCCAGGCATTAACAAAGGAGGCAGCTGACAGCAAACGCAAACTGCTTCTATCATCCCTCCTGCCATCCCATAACCACGACACATCCTGCAAGCCACTCCACTAACGTGACTGCATCCACAGCTGCTGGAGTGAGCCACTCTGTTCTCATCCCAGGCAGGGAGGGTTCACCAGACATAGGCAATACTGACGATGGCTTCTCATGCTGGGATTTTTGCATAGCCCAGGAAACAAACAGGCTCAGAAGCACAGTGAGGAAGTCAGAATACAGCGAAGACCTGAAACGAATCGTGCGTCGCCAGGAGCGTTCGCCTGGAGCCAGAGTGGAGAAGCCGTCACGTCAGCAATGACAGCCCAGCTGGGCTCCCTGCTCCGAGTGACTTCTGTGATAACGCTGCTCCTCTGCTCTGCAGCATCAGGACTTCGCTGCTCTGGTCTCAGTTGTGCTTCTGATTCCACAATGAAAAGATGTATCGGCTTAATCTATTTGGGATTCATACATAGCTTAATTACCTGTGCTAGGTGTGCAGTTTTACTTAGCAAAGGATGCCATAAGCACGGATTAGATTTATTTCAGCTTTCGGTCATTTTGCTGCCCAAATGGCCTTGTTTGCCACTGTTTCATAGCCCAGTGAAACAATGGCAACTGAAATTTTCCATAGTATTTGATTTCTAAAGAATTCAAGTTCGAAAACACACACACCAGTCAATAAAGACCATATTCCGTACCTCCCAAATCTGGCACCATGTCAACAGCTAATTTCCTCTTCTAAACAGTTCTTACCAACAACAACACAAGTGTCTGATGTGAACGAAGCTGCTTCCTTCAAAATACTGCATCTCAAAAATATTCTCAAATTCCCTTAAACTCACACGCAAAACTAACTTTTATGAATGAGAGCAGAAGACAATGTCTTGACTTTTGCCTACTGTGGAAAATACATGGCTAGGATCCAGAGAGGCAGGTCGCGCAGCCAGCTGGGGTGAGTCCGAACCCTGAAGTAAGTGAGCGCTATGGAGCTCAGCTTCAGGTGCTACTTTAGAGCAGATCAAATACATGGAAGCTCAAGGATTATCCTCAAAGGAAGTAATGCTATTAGAGATTTTTTAACATATCACAAAACCAGATTTTGAAATTGTCTCTTTCGTTGAAAGGTAACAGACTTTTCTTAATTTATGACATTACATACTGTTGTATAAAAAGGAGATTTAAAATCTAAGATTCAAAATACACTCAATTCTAAGGTTCCTCTAAAGTGACCCACACAGAAAGCAAGCAGACTTTAATCATTCTGTCTGTATGCATGCTCACACAGCAGCTTACGGAGAGAACACAACTTTAAAACCTTTATTGCAAACTATTTGTGTGCTTAATTGCTGTTTTCTTAGGCAATTAATTTTCTTCCCCAATTATTACAGGTAGATAGGACATTTTGGGTGATTCCTACTGAAGTATTCGAAATGCATGCCCAGTAAAGACTATAAACATTCGTGGCAAACTGTCTCAAAAACATGGGTCTCACAGCAACTCTGGCCTATCCATGAAGACAAAAGATTACAACCCAGGGCAGACAAAGTCTGGAAGTCTGGAATTTTAATCCTGGCTTGATTGCGTGATTTTGAGCAAGTCATTAAATAAACTGTGACTGCACTGTACTACGGCGGCAGTCACCCACCTTTACAGCGCAGAGATGTTTAAAATGCACCACGGTATAGATAAACTACTTTCAATCACAGGCTAAAAAAGAACTGCCAGGCCACGTCCTGTGACGGAAAGACTCCGCCCGAACTGCGGAGGCCGTAAGAGTCTATAGTCACAGGACCTCTATCAGCATGAGCCACGGAGATTAGTGCCAAGAAAGTAAATCATGTCCACGGATTTCTCCCCCAAATCCAACAAAGTACGTTAGAAATGTGTGCTCAGGACGCTATGGGGACCAGGTAGGAGTGCACGTGTGACAATAAGACCTACCTTCCTCACCAAACAACTCAGTAGCGCCCTCTCGTATTCACCAGACGTCTTCTACACGTCTGTGGGCGCAGCCTGTCGGGAAGGGTGGCACGCTCACTACCGCACGAGAACCGGGCGGCTCCCAGGGCGCTGCGGGCTGCAGCACTAGTCCTCAGGCCCCAGTCCCCACCTGCCCCGCCCGCCACCATATTCCTTGTTAGGGACAACTGACAAGTTCTCAGTCTCACATAAAGTGCCACATAAACTTAGCTTAAGTCTCCCTCTCCGACTGGATTCACACCAACCCCACAGACAAGGAATCCTGGAGCTACCACTGAGAAGGACCACCACTCAAAGGGAACACGATAGAGCAGCCCACCGTCACGCTCTGTGTGAGAAAAGGGGACATCCTCCCTTCTGGGAGAGAAGGCTCCGTCCCACTCAGCGCCTATTTCTAAGTACAGATGCCACCCAGGTGCAAGGCCAGGAGTTCCTCTAGAACATCACCATAGCGGTGGGCACTTAGAGAACAGTTTCCATACATTTCAGAGTAAATGTACTCAATTTGTACCAAAAAAGAACCCCACTATCAACCAGGCTCCTGAATGAGGGACATCCGTGATATCACTGTCTTTAAGAGGGGCGGCTTTTCTCCAGCAGCCCCGGGCAGCCACTCACTCCCCATTTTGACAGCACAGCACCCAACCTCAGGCACGGCTGTGTGTGCGACTCCGCCCGCAGCTGAGCTGCCACAAACACGCTGAGTAGAAAGGCGTGTCAAAAGACATTTTCCTCACCAAAGTGTAACCCCAAGAAGCCATTATTATAATAGAGTGTGAATTTCTGCTGCAGGTCACTGACCTATGAACTAACAATAAAATCCCACTCAGTACATAAAGGCTTACACCGCAACATGAAATACTGAGACCCAACCCACCACTTAAAAGTTTTCTGTGCAGGTGAACCATCGTCTTCATTACACCAGTCTGTGCGTGTGAGAGAGAGCACGTGTGAAGTCCTCTTCTGGTAGAACGTGAACTTTGGAGATGAGGCAAAGCACAACGCAGCTGTGGGCGACCCCGTTAGGCCATGCAGACGACTGGAAGGGGTCCCATGCTGCTGGTGTCGCTCCTGAGGCTCCGCATTGAGACTGTGGTGGATTTACCTTATTGACACTTCGAGTGGCTCAAGGCCAGGCTCACAGGCAAGCCTTACCTACTGCAAACACCGCTCCACACACAGGCCCTAATTCAGTGTCCGACTCTGTCTGGAGCTGACTGCAAACGCAGACCTTCCTCAGATGATACTAAAAGCTTCACAAAAAGTATGCAAAACAGTTACTAGTCTTTCAGGAAAAAAGACACACCTGCAAAAAAGCAACAGCTCTGTACACGGAGCTGGCAGTAACTGCTGAGACAGCAATAGCAATGTAACAAATATAGCACAGGATGGCTTTTTAAAAAAATTGCTGCCATAATACTTCATTTTTTTTTTTAAACAGATTTCCACAATACGATTTTCTGAGAGAAAGAGTCCACTGCTTGGTTGGAAGAGGAAGGAGCCGAAGAGACTGGGAATATCTATTACGATATGCAAGACTATGTAACACAAAACCTAACATTCACTTCGCTAACACCCCATTGGCTCCTGGTGGGTGAAGTCCTGCCCTCTAGCTGCATCCCGGGCTCTTCTCCTGTGGCATTTTAAAAAACGTAGCTGCAGCTGAGTCAGTGGCTTTCTCTGCGGCACAGGTCCTGACCAACCACTCAGAGTTTGGAGGTTTCTGGGCCTGTGATGCTGGTGTGGCCGGCTCCATGGCATCCATGTGGACGGGTGAGATTACTACAATAAAAGGAAAAAGGAAAAATATAAAAATGTCAAGGGGAGACAAGTTAATATGAGACACACTCCAACCCCAAATATTCTTAATCCTTATATCTTATGCCCTAGTAACACAGTAGCAACATAAGGTTGTTCTTTACAAAGAAATAAAAGCAAGATTTAAGTAAGATAAGTATTTCTCTACCTGACTCAAACCAAACAAATGAATGAATTCAGTAAGACAAATTCATAATGTAGTAATTACTTAGCAAGCACTATGTGCTAGGCACTGTACTGTGTAAACACTACATTCATAACCTTATTTCCTAATGCAAACTCTTACAAGTAGGTATTATTATCTCCATTTCCCAGGTCGGAAAACGGAGCCATACCGAGAGAGCAGCTAAGTTCTGCAGGGACAGAAAAGAGCTGGCTAAGTAGCAAGATTCAAACTCAGATACTGGGCTCCAAGCCCTCTGTTCCTTCTGTCACACCCTATGCCTCTGATGTAAGTGTCACCAATAAACAGCAAGCAATAAGGAAATGGTAGAAGATCACATAATCAGACCCAGTTTTTCAACAGGAACACTAAGCACATTCTGGACAGAATAGCAACTGCTTCTGCAGGGATGTGCTGCATGTGTGAGGACTCTTACCGCTCTGGACCCCATCACTGAATGCCGAAAGCCCTCCCTCGTCCCTGGGACAGCCAAACAGCCCCCTCATTTCCAAGTGCCCCCGAACAGAGAAGTAAAAACCACCATCACACCCACTCTCTTGGGTGTGGGTTCGTGAATATACACTAACATAGAACAAAATCCAGAACGTTTCATTTTTAGCATGTCACTCAAAAATTCCAGGAATATAACCCAGAAGAGTACTTTTCAAGTTGTGGGTA
The DNA here is from genome assembly GCF_022682495.2 of Desmodus rotundus. Taxonomy (NCBI): domain Eukaryota; kingdom Metazoa; phylum Chordata; class Mammalia; order Chiroptera; family Phyllostomidae; genus Desmodus; species Desmodus rotundus. Next base: position 117,355,493 of record NC_071393.1, on the reverse strand, counting down.
ACAAAAATTAATTTCGGGGGCCATGATCAGTACTTCTTCTGCTTAATGAAAAGGAATAGGAAATATCAGAGTGTACCCAAAGACTGATGTCAGATTTACATGCTTACCCAGATGTGTATTCAAACGTGAGTTTCTTACAGGGAGTCATCGTAAGAATAATCTTGAGAGCTGTTACTCTAGGGCACATACACAAGAATTTCTGGACGGCGGTGGCTTTCAAATGTTTTGGAACCTCAAACCACAACAGCAAGAAATGCATTTGACGTCACAACCCCAATCAATCAATCAGTCGCGCGCTCTCTCTCTCTCACTAGCTCACACTCAGTCACTCATGTAGCTGAAATTTCACAAAACTATATTTACCATTATTGTATGGTCATTAACCACATTAAAAAAACCCTACTACCCTAGAAAAACATTTTTTATTTTGCTATATGGTTTTTATTACAACCAAATACACATAGTATAAAATTTGTCACTTTAACCATTTTTAAGCGCACAGTCCAGCAGCATTCAGTACACCGACACTGCTTCACAGCCGTCACACTGCCATGGCCAGACCCTCTGGTCCCAAATGAAAGCCCTACCCCATTAAACAGCAGCTCCCCACCCTCCCCTCCCCCACCCCCAGGAACTACCATTCTGCTTTCTGTCTCTGTAAAGCTGTCTATTCTGGGTGCCTCACGTAACTGGCATCATGCAACCTTTGTCCGTTTGTGTTTGGCGTATTCATGTAGCATAAGGTCTCATCTACGCTGCAGCACATACCACAGTTTCATTCTGAATCACGAAGGCGCTCAGGCTGGACAATGCCCCACTGTGTGCAGTGTCCGCCGCATTTGCTCATCCGCTCACCCAGCAATGAACATCTGAGTCGTCTCCACCTTTAGGCTATTGTACATACTGCTGCCAGAGCACGGGATACAAATACCTGTTTGAATGCCTGCTTTCAATTCTTTTGGGCGTATACCCAGGAGCAGAACTGCTGCACCACATGGTAGATTTATGTTTAGATTTTTTCTTAACAGTACAGCAGTCTTTTTTTTTTTTTTTCCTGTACGATGCCATGAACTCACAGGGAACAGGCTCCCGCAGCCCAGCTCCTTCCCCCAGCTCTCACACGGTCTACTTCTCTGGGCAGAGCAGGCTGGTGGTCAGCTGAATCCAGCTACCTTCCTCTTTGGCTGCCTTCTTTTTCTGATAATTTTCCTTCACGTGTTTCAGGAAGTCGTCCCAGCTCTTAGAGTACTTTATATGCTCGACATGTACATTAATTCTCTCCGCAAAAATCTTGCCCTGAACTTGCTTGTTTACAACAATGCCCACCGCACACGGACACCACTGTAGACCCCTCCGGTTCTGCAGGGTAACGTTTGTGGGGCGTTCCTTTTTGAACAGCGCCCATTCCTTTGATGTCCACAGCATCGCCTTTCTGGTAGATTTGCATGAATGTGCCCAAAGCAACAACTCCATATCTTCCGAAAGGCCTAGAGAACGTATAGCAGGTGCATCTTCTCTTTCCCTTTGTGTCAGACACTTTGGCGAATTACCGGAGGGTGGTGGTTCTGGCTGAAAAAGCTATGTTTAGAAGTCGAGGAGCCGCCATACTGCTTTCCACAGTGGCTGCACTATTCAGATTCCCACCAGCAACACACAAAGGTCCCAATTTCTGCACACCCTTCTCAACACTGTGTGACGAGTGGGAAGTGGCCTGGAAAACACTATCGCATGTGTCCTATCCCACAGAACAATGCAGTATTTTTCACAATAGCATAAAAGGGGATACAATCCACATGTCCATCAAGAATTTTTAATTGTAGTATATTCATCATATTAATACAAGAGAACACCACAGATGTGGCAGGATGAGAAATGAATGAATCTCAAGAACATAACTGGGTAAAACTAACTCATACAACATGACATTCCATTTACACGAGGTTCAAAAACAGGCAAAACTAGACCATATACTGCTTAGAGATACCTACGTCTTAAAACGAGTTTTAAAAAAACAGGAATGATAAGTGATTAACAAGAAATAAACATCAGGATAATGGTTACCCCTGAAGAGAGTGGGGGAAACAATTCTAGAGGTGATATTCTTTTTCTTAAAGTTGTTGGTGGGTACATGGGTATTCGCTGTGTCACTTTTCTTTACTCCTTGTATGCCTTTTATAAGGCTTTTTAATAGCCATTCAGTATTTACTAAAAGGTTTTTTTTAACTTTAAAAACCATTTCAACTTTGGAAAGGCATGGTGGGCAATAAGAACCTGCCCTGTGGCTCCAAGACAAGGGTGAACCTAAAACACAACAACTGAATCCGATCGCAGAATTAGAATAATACTGAGAATAACTCTGTCTCAACTTCTACTCACATATTCATACAACTATCTGGTGAGATTGTCCCATGCGCTGAGTGTTACTTTAACGTCTCAGGATGGCAGCAGCAAAACAGAAAATCACCCCTGTCCTTGCAACCGCATCTGCAGCATCACTGGCCTGACATTCGGAATCTGACATAACTAACCGACAAAACCAACCGACATAACCAGCTTAACTGCCGGGCACCCTTCTGACCGACGCTCTAAGGACATGTGTCCTACCCTAGAGAGACAAAGGTCGGCAAAGGCAAACTAGGGCTCTGAGAACAACGACCTGCCATCCCGATTCTCCTTTACCTAAAGCCACGCGTCCACTTTCGGAAGGAATGGGATCTGTACCCCAAGGCTCTGCCCTGCCGTTCTGATGAAGAAAATCATCTCAAGAGAATAAAGTCTGGTTTTCATCTGCGTTCCTTATGTTTTTTTATAACGAGTTAATCTCAACTTGGGGAGAAAATAACCTATTTTTTTTCTTTTTTCCAGTTACATTCGTTAAGAGCATATACAGCAAATTCAGTTCGGCACAAGGCGGTACTGGCTGGGCAGTCCCTGTTCTGATGTACGGGGCGTTTTAAGCAGGTTTACACAGTTACTCACTCAGGTCCACGGCGGCTCTGTGCGCCACACAGCTGTGCTTATAAAGCCATAGAGAGAAGGGGATGCACATAAAAAGAAGAAAATAAAGGTGCTACGCTTTCCAGAAGGATCTACGCAATGACCCTATGAACAAGTCCTTTTCCTTGGCCTCTTATTAATATTAGTACAAAAAGACAAGGCATGCCATTACTTTCTGCTCTTCACCTCTCTAGCCTTACTAATATCTTTAAATTCAGTCCCTTTCAACTCAAAACTTTCCAGCAGTGGGGGAGGAGGAAGGGGAAAGATTTGTGGCTGCATGTTTAAGAAAGAAGCTGAATTCATCACAGTGACAGGGGAGAGTGTTGGCAGAGATCTGAGCTATTTATTCTTTTAGGAAAATCCTATAAAGAATGACACAGGGAAGCCTCTATCTGCAGTCTTGTTCATCACACTGGTGAAGAATCCGATAACAGATGTATGCAGTAGCGTGATTTAGTGCCAGGAGCTGGCCCCTGATGTGTATTAATACGGCGGCAAAGCGGAACGCACCCCTCTTCATCAGTCATTTCTATAAAAGAGGTGGAATCTGAGATGGCCCAATGTTAGGCAGAGCAAGCCCATTTGTTCTACTGACTGATGGTGCGGGCTCGGGCTATGTCCTTCACCTCCATGGGGCACTCGGGTTGTGGATAAAAAAAAAAAGAAAACATTCAGTGAAGCAAGCCTTAGTCAACAAGTGAGGGGAGGAGTCTGAATCAGTGGGGAAAATGTTTAATGCTCAAGTCTTGTTTAATACCTCCCAGGACATTCCCCAGCTTGAATATGGAATAGGGATTTTAAACTCTTCTCAACAGTTCTTCTCTTATAAACAATTAGAAGCAAAAAACAGAAGCTAGACATTAAAGAGAAAAAAGAACAAAAAGATAAAAGAGGGGAGATTGTGTTTTAGTGCCTCCTACACCACAGACAGGTGAGGATCTGGGTTTTGATGCGGAGTCACAGTGTGGAACCAATCCTGTCACACAGGAGGCAGAACACCTGCAGGGTTTAAGAGGGCAGCTCTAGCGTCCTGGGGAAACAGGGCTGACCTCGGCTCTGCAATTTATCAACCATATGACCTTGGGGAAGTGATTCACCTCTCTAAGCCTCGAAGAGCTCATGTGTATTGGGCATAAAAACAGCACCTTATAAAGTTGTTGCAGAGATTAAGTGAAATAATGTATGCAAAAGGTTTAGCTCAGGGCATGGCCACGTGGAAATCAGTAAAAACATTTATTGCAGCCATCAGACCTGTGATTAAGACTGTCCATTACCGTGTCAATCTGAGCCACTGCCAACAGCCTTCTCAAACAGAAGCCTAAAGGGGTCGGCCTCAGAGCACGCTGAAACTTACTAAGCAACAGAAGGGAAAAGAATTCCGTCAGAGATGTACGCCCTACTCAACTATCCAGTGCTCTGATCTACAGCTAATATATACAAAAACGTAGTATTGAATTATAATACGTAGTATTTTCTGAAGAAAATAAAATAATCTATCATCTACTCAATTTCCATAGAATAAATTCACGATCCTCAAGAAAATAACTCTAGGGATCCGTGGTTCCCAAAGAAGGGGACTGAGGGTGCGTGAAAGTGGGGAGGGGAGCCAACTGCGTGGCGATAGATAGTAACTAGACTTTTGGGGGTAAGCACTTTGTATTGTACACAGATGTGGAATTACTATGTTGTACACCTGAAACTGACATAATAAAAAGAAGGAAAGGAGAAAAAAAGAACTGTGGGTGTTTTTGATAGGTCCTACAACCAGATGTGGTCTTTTGATCCAGAGCCATTCACCCTAAACTGTATTAAAATGACAAAGGATTTCCTACGATTACTAATTACACTTAACTATCTTCTCTCAACTCTAAAGAAAAAGATCTGTAGACACCCAATACATTTGCTGATATAAATAAATAACTATCCCCTTTGTTTTCATTTAAGGGTAACATACATAGAGTTAAGTGCATAATTCATAACTGCATAGTTCAGTGAATCTTTACATATTACGTACCCACATACCCCCACCTGATTCATGATGCGGAGCATCCCAGCACGCCAGAAGATCTCTTTACGTCCTCTCCTGGCCACCAATGAAAACCACTCTTTTGGTTTCTACCAAGTAGCTTTGCTCAGAAAACTAAAAGGTTTTAACTTGAAAATTTGATTTTAATTAGAAATGTCATGACTGGTAAAATATCAGCACTCCACTATACATAGAAACAGTGAGAATGTATTGCACTCTACACTAAATTTAAAAAGTACATAAACCTGTCCTGGCCATGTGGCTCAGTTGGTTGGAATGTTGTCCCATAATGCGAAAGGATGCAGGTTTGGTCTCTGGTTGGGGCGTGTAGGGGAGGCAACTGATCGATGTTTCTCTTCCTCGCTCTCTCCCTTGCTTCCCCTCTCTCTAAAATCAGTAAGCATGTCCTCAAGTGAGGATTAAAAGAAAAGTAAATAAGCATGTGGCTCCTTGGCTACTGAGTGAGTACACTGCCACCCTAATGGGACATTGATTACACAGACCTGATTTCCTATCTGTGCTAAAACAGAAGCGCAGATGACTAAAGATTGTTTTTAGCAAAATGTAGGGATTCAAACTCAAGAAAGCCAAGTGACACAGCGACAGACTGCAGCGTCAGACAGACCTGGGTTTAAATTCTTAAACCATGTGTGACCTTAGGAAACTACTTCTCACATCCTCAGTTTTCCCATGAAAACAGGAATAAAATGACCCACCTTATCATACAAGGTGGATGGAAAGGCATAGAAACCACATAACTTAGTGTCTGACACCGAGTAGGTGCTCAGTAAATAATACCTACGTACAGTTACCTGCGCTGGGGCTAGAGAGAGACGCTGTGGCCACAGGTTTCCTCTTCCTCTTGATGTCGCGTGAACATGGGGGTCCCAGGTGTAAGTTTGCCTGTCTGCAGAGGCAACAAGGAAAATATTACTTTAACTCTGTAAACCTCAGTGTTTATGATCCTATGTTCAGCCCAGATAAAGTCCCCAACCCATTACAGATACATACTAACAAAATCAGCATCATCTTTTGCCATCAAGTGGCAGTACAAGATTATTCAGTTAATCATAATTCAGTTTACTCACAAAATTTACCCATTCCAAACTTTTTCCCTGATTAGCAAAAGAGCAGACATTCAAGATTAATTTCAGTAAATATGTGTTTCATTACATGCTGATTTTTGTACATTTTTCATAAAAACTAAAACCTCAATTGTTCTAAACTCACTAATGAAATACCTACTCCCAAGCGGTAACATATTGAAAAGTTTAATGCTGCATGAACACAGACATATGCAAAGAATATTAATAGGAAGTTTAACCCTTTTATCACTATATATCTGGATTTTTAATAGTGTCTGCACGGCAAGTTAAGTTTCTGTGATTTTTAAAAATACAAATTATGTGCTAACAATATGTCCTCTTTTCTGAGTGTTCAGCTTGTTTTATTTTTTGATTTTTATTTTTTAAGACTTTATTTATTTTGCCCTGGCTGGTGTGGCTCAGTAAATTGAGTGCTGGCCTCCAAAGCAAAGGGTCGCCAGTTCAATTCCCAGTCAGGGCACATGCCTGGGTTGCAGGTCAGGTCCCCAGTGGGAGGTATGTGAAAGGCTACCACGCATTGATGTTTCTCTCCCCCTCTTTCTTCTTCCCTTCCCCTCTCTCTAAAAATTAATCAATAAAATGTTCTTTAAAAGACTTTATTTATTTTTAGAGGAGAAGGGAGGGAGAAAGAGAGGGAGAGAAACACTCATATGTGAGAGAAACACTGATTGGTTTACCTCTTGCACACACCCCAACCAGGGACCAGGCTGCAACCCAGGCATAGGCTCTGACTGGGAATCGAACCAGTGACATTTAGCTTTGTAGGACAATGCCCAACCAACTGAGCCACGCCAATCAGAGCTGTTCAGCTTATTTTAAAAACAAAACGGTGATAGCTTCAATACTAGAAAAGCAAAAGATTGTCTGAAAGACAATAGGCTTAACACTGAAACAGGAGGTATGCTTTTTTAGTTCCCCACTTCCTCCTTCCTCTCAAACTAGACAAATACTAACTATCCTTGATTAAGGACCGAACTGAATCTCACCTTTACACAAAGTTTCCTTGAACATTCAAGGCCTTATCTACCATGAATTATTATTTAACTGCTGTACACATATCTTGCTTCCCTAATGAGGCTTAATCTTCTTGAGAGCAGGAACCATATTTATATTTCTTTCATAATTTTCAATCATCTACCAAACTCAGCAAAAGGCACATAGCTGATCCTCGTTAAATATCTGTTGACTAGAGCTGATATGAATGAATAAGTTTTAAAAACCAAATGGCCAATAGTACACTTAAAAGTGATTAAAATGTATATTTTATCACAATTTTAAAAAAATAGCCAGAATATATAACATATAAAAAGGGATCTAGTAAAATTACACCAGATGACCTCCGAATTGGTAGTCCTAGCTGGCGAGGAAGTCTCATGTTGAGTAGTCTTAAAACTGGAATCACAGTCAAATCTAAGATAACTAGTTAGCAAGGCAAGAAGACCACTGTTGAATGGGCAAATTTTCCTCTTGGGGCGGGGGGGCGGATCCCAATCTACCAACTTTCACAGTTTAAAAGTATATATGCATGTTTCCCTCCCTCCATCTTCCCTCCTTTCTTTCCTCCCTCCCTCCCCCCTTCTCTCTCTCTCTCTCATGCTTTTTTTCTCCAAATAGTGAAAGCTTAAGAGACCACTCAATGTATAAACAAGGAAAGAAAAATACTGACTGAAATTGCAAGAAATTTTAGAGAATGCAAAGAACACCAAAACAGGCAGATTTACAATATAATGCCTGTGGCTTGGAAAGTCCATCCAAATCACCTTTTACCAATCACTCTGTTCTGTATGGAAAAGAAGTTAAACTTTAAATTAAATATCCCATGAATAGTTAATTCCAAAATTCCAACATGAAATGTAAATGTAAGTGTGTAAAGAAGGGTAAACAATTCATTTTTCAAACCTTACACAAGTCCTTGGAATAAGTCTAGATCAGCATGCTGACTTAATAAGAAAGACCGATGTCAGGGTATCGAAAGTAGACAGGCCTTTAGTCTAAATGCAGAGGTGGTAATTCCTTTTGAAGCCAGGCGAAGGCTGAAAAGAAACTGACACTACAAAATTTTGTTTCTCCTAGCCCTGGCCGGCGTGGCTCGGTTGGGCACCATCCCCAAAAGTGAAAGGTCACTGGTTCAATTCCCAGTCAGGGCCTGTGCCTAGGCTGTGGGCCCCGTCAGATAGGGGCATGTACGAGAGGTAACCCCTCGGTGTTTCTCTCTCACACTCATGTTTCTCTCCCTCCCTTTCTGCCTCTCTACTCTCTAAAGTTTTTTTAAATTTGTTTCTCCTCAAAACAGAGAAACGTACAGAATAGTTTCCATCTTTTCTACAAACAAGGTACTTGAGCACAATCAGACCCTAACTCGAACTGCCCAAGCACTTTGTTCCAATTGCATCCTGCCTGTCCTACAGTGCTTTCAGAGAGAGAAACAAGTCAAACACAGGGTGACAGCTTATATTCACGCTCTTTTTTCCTCACTTTAAGCTCATTAAAAGACTCTCCAAAACTTTTTAGATTAAATGGTAACACCATTTCTTGAAACTTTTTTTTTAAAGGTCAAGTGAGGAATTTAAAAATATATTTTATTTATTTATTTTTAGAGAGAGGGGAAGGGAAGAAGAAAGGGGTGGGGGGAGAAACATCAGTGGGTGGAAGCCTTTCACACACCTCCCACTGGGCACCTGACCTGCAACCCAGGCATGTGCCCTGACTGGGAATTGAACCAGAGACCCTTTGGTTCATAGCCCATGTTCAATCCACTGAGCTACACCAGCCAGGGTCATTTCTTGAAACTTATGTTGTTAGACATCAGTACAGCAGTTATCTTTGAGATGCGGGGAGCGGGGAAAAGGGGCAGTGACGAGGAGCCTCTAGGGTTCTTTCTGCTAATATCTGTTTCTGGATGCTGAAAATTCATCAAGTATATATATTTTTTGTAAACTTCTCTATATGTACATTGTCCTTCAATTAATTAAAAAACACTACTTCTTTAAGATCATTTATAAAATGCTGAGTTTTAAGAAACAAGATGCAAAATGAAAAGCCTAAGAAAAATACTCAAAAGAGCTTTATGATCATTCTCAGAGTCTCAACTTGGGCTGAACTCAATAAATGCCACCTTTCATTTACACTCCGCCCACCGTTTCCACAGCCTTGCGTGTCTGACACATGTCAGTGAGGCGGGTAACGGCACCTACCATGTGGCTCCTTCATGAACCTAGTCAGTATCGCTTCTCTTGCCTTTTCAAGGAATGACACATTTTAGAGTGAAAAGATGAAACCATTTGTGTACCAATGTTTACATTTTTAACCATTTTAAATAGAAATACAGTGGTCTTAAAAATATTTATGTTAGTAAAATAAAAGTAAGTATTACCTACTACTGTGCACAGAGGTCATCAGACTATAATGGATTCTGCAATGCCCTTAGGGAATGCCGCACACGCGAAGGCCCGGATGGTCCTTAGGATGCCTCACCCCTCTGGGCCACGGTTCTTAGACCCCCAGTATTCCACCCAGTGACATTACAGGCTTCAGGGTTAATTGTCCCTACACGAAATGCCCCCCAACTGCTAAGGCTCCAGCCTGTTGCTTCTCTCTGAGTAAATGTTCTACTTCTACCACCTCATTCCCATTCCCAATGGTTACCTTGCACACTCTAAATCCTTTGAATTTTGTAAATTTCCTCTGGTTATGACCTAGGACACAACCGAAGGCTTTCCAAGGAAACCAAGTAATGAAACTTATTAAGTCAATAACCTTATTTTATTGTAAAAGTAGGTATTTTGTGTGAACTATTTCCTTTCTACTCAGTGGGTTTTTGCTTCTCCCAGTGCTCATTGAGTTTTTGGTGAGCACTGGGGTGCGGTGGCAAACAAAACAGTCCCCCTAATGGACCTGTAGCCCAGTCCTGCTTCCAGCTGCACAGTCACAGAATCTGAATCATAGAGAAACCAAGGCAGGGACAAAGAAAAGGCGTGTTCATTCCTAAAACTCAGTTCAATGCTTCTTCCTTCTTAAAACCTTTCTCTCAAGACCACTTCCAGGTTGGAGAGCTATTTCATAAGAGGTATAATAACATCATCCCTTAACACTGAGTACAGAAGGGCTATTTGTCTCGAGAGTCTCTATGTCCCTATGCCTCCCTATGGGTAGAAAGGATAGAAGATTTAACTGGATTTCTAAAAACTCTTCTTCAAGAGCAGTGTACTGTAGCTTTTGTATTGCAAACTATGTACTATATGGGGGGGAGGGGCCACTCAATTATGTAGAGGCTAAGGTAAGCTAAAATCTCTACCAAGTTATTGAAACTTCCTTCTCGACTGAAGTGGCAAGTGTTTACCGGAATGACGTAAGGAGCTCTTACGAAATGCACAACCCCCTGCACGTTGGAGTGGGACAGGAATCAGTAATATGTTTATTTTGAAATTTCTCCTCAGGTAATACTGATAAGCTTCTACCTACTGTGAAAATTACTGAGTTAAAAATATACCTATTCCCAAAGCTAAGCTAGTCAATAAAAGAGATCTAAATATTTCAGGGAAATAACAGAATGATTAAATGAATAGATATTTGGACAAAAATACTGTTCCCTGGTACAGAAAATACGGGCTAGGCTCCTCCGGTCTCATCTTCTCAGCACTTCGTCCCAGGTGGAGGCCAGGTCTGTGCTTCCCCTGAAAGCGTCACACTCGGCAGCATTTGCCAAAAAGAATTTATAAGGGGAAATGAGCATTAAAAGCAACAAAGAGTCTTTAAAAACTCTTACTTCAGGAAAAGTCACCAAACTCCTACCACAGGGGAAAGGTGAGTGCCAAAGCGTGACCATTCATTGAAAGAGTGTGTGCACACCCACACGCCAGCACGACCTCTCTACTACTGTTCACTGCAGGTGCCCGAAGACCCCGTGAGCTGTTACAGCCGCGGCGCTACTTAGGAAACTGGGCAGACCACCACGTCCCTGGGGCAGGAATGTTCTTTTAGGGGGGAAAATCACTTTGGGAAAAACATGCATGTTTCATAGAAGCAATGCTGGCAAAAGTAATCGAAGTGACTGCCACAGATTTAGAACAAAGCTGTTTGGAGTCCCTGCTAAGGAGAGAAAACAGTCTCCATCTGCCAACGGTGCGCTAATTTAGGAACAGTTCACCTTCAAAACTCACTATTTTTAAAACCCAATGGAGAGTTCATTTTTTTTTTTACGTAAAATATATTGTGAAAAGGTATTTATTTGCTATACCTTTCCTTAAACACCTACAAATTAGTAACATCAAAAAATAATTATTGATCTAAGGAACAAAGGTCATATATATATATTATATATCCCAATTATTCTCCTTACTTGCTAATCTATTTACCTCAGTCATTTTTAACAAAAAGGAACGAAGGCCTACCCCATGGGAAGCACGGTGCTGGCTGTGGAGGGCACACAAGATGACTGAGCCCAGCGCCCCTCCACTGGGAACTCACAGCACAGCGAGGGAGGCTCACGCAAACAGAACTAACACACACGGATGCTGAGACATGATTAAGGGACACGCAAAATGCCAAAGGAAAACAGACTTAAACCTAGGGAGGAAGAGACACCCCTTCCTCCTATGTGATTTTGTCTTCAGGGTTAAGTGGCACGGATTAAACACCCAGTAGGGGAGTATGTTCACAGACTTGCCCAGGCCTCTGGTGCGAGGAGCGGCTGGGAGAGAAAATCACCCCACGATTACAGGACACAATGGAGGCTCAGCTGACAGGAGAGATCCCAGCCATTCCACTAGTGCATTCACTCAGAACTAACCCTCCACAGTCTGGACAAACTGCTCACTAGCACCTGAAGCTCTCCGTTGACGGGAAGGTGCTCCCCAGTGGCTGGGAAGATGGGCATATTACGACGGCAAGACAGAGGGACAGGAAATGCTTTCCTCGCTCCACTTAGGCAGTAAGATGCCAACTGACTGAGAGGTGCTAGAAACAACACTGTCCAACAGAGGACAGACAATTCAAGAACTGTGTGCTGTAAAAAAGGGGAGTTCCAGTAGAACTGGCAGCCTTGTGGACAAAACTATAGCAGAAATACTTCCTCACACGTGGCCAAAACCAAGGTGCTGAGAGGTGAAGAAGAGCTACAATGCTTCGCAGCATCTGCAGCATGTGCAGCATCCACAGCATCCGCAGCATCCATAGCAGACAGGAGACCAACAAAGGTTGTTCCCCCCAAGCCCCGAGGTAACACCTGAGGCTGTTTACCATGGCTCCAAAGGTCAAAATTAATAGCGTGAATTGAGTCGTCTTCTTGCTCTTTGAAACTCCTTGTCAAGTGGCACAGCCAGCTGGGCACACAACTCTGATATGCAGATCATAACGCTTGTGAACAGAAAAAATGAATTACAATGAGCACAGGCTATCATACTTCAAATCTCTAAAGGGCAGGAATCTCTCTTTTTAACCCAAACACTGTCCAAACGCCTCCTCTTACAGTCCATGTGAGGCCGCTCAAGCGCCTCAAGAATCTGTACTATATCTCATTAGCAAAGAGCTCTGGAAGCCAACTCAAAGTTATTAAAACTATAATTATCCTAAGCACAAGGCAGGCTAGTGACTGTGCAACAAAAATAATAATATTAGCTACCAGTATGTAAAATATTCAAATGTATTACTTCCTTTTGATCACCAAATAAATATTGATATTTCCATTTTAAGGATGAGGAAATTGAGGTATGGGGAGGTCAAATCATTTTCCCGGGTAAAGCCAAGATTCTCACCTGGGTCTAACATCCACTACTCTGAGATTAAGAACTTCAAGAAGAAATAAGTGGAAATGGTGATATATTACCAAATTACTACCCAAAACAGAGGAAAGGTCAGCAATGTGGGAGAAAACTCGAAGCTGCCACCAGACACTCACAAACCACAACTGGTGACCTGTGCATCACACAGACAGAGGTAGGATGGGTAAGTTCTAGTTAGGGTTTTCTAATGCAATGATGGTAAGAAAAGCCATCCTGGACAATCAATAACTCTCTCACTTCGGGAAAAGCTGCCTCCAGCACTGGCTCCTCACTGCAGTTCTCTGTGCCCTTGACAGCGAAACCACTGCCTCCACCGGCACACCAATCACACCACCTGCTGTCGGAGCGCGGCAGTCCTTAGCACCGACACCACGTACACTGTGTCGCAGCAACGTCCCAGTGCTAGGAACCGAAACAGCTGGTTTAAGAATGTCATCCATGCACCCTGCTGGCTGTCCGCCCACCCACACACCCACCCAACAACTCCTCCCCTGGGTTAATCACTGTGTGCAGGGCACTGTGGGAAACCCTAACACTCTCTTCGCATCTTAGCAGTTCTCCAGAGCTAAGAGCAGTCCAGTGCTCTACCCCTGGCAAGGAATCACAATATCAAAGCGCAGAGCTACGCCGATTATGGAACGAGTGCTCGCTCTGGCAGCACGATTATGGAACGAGTGCTCGCTCTGGCAGCACGATTATGGAACGAGTGCTCGCTCCGGCAGCACGTGTTCTAAACCAGAACGATACAGAGCGCATCAGCATAGCCCTGTACAAGGATGGCACGCAAATTCGTGAAGTGTTCCATATTTTATAAAACAACATGAAGTGAGATTTCCTGTTAAGCAAATTACAAAGCACCAGTCGTAAAATCATATGCATTTAGAGCAATAGGTCTTAACCCTGGCTGCATATTAGACTCACCTGGGAGCTTTAAAATAATGCCAAGGCCTGGGCCTTGTCCCAGAGCAATTAAATCATAATCTTGGGGAGTGGGGCCCAGCATGAATATATATCTTTTAAAGATTTTATTTATTATTTTTAGAGAGAGGGGTAGAGAGGGAGAGAAACATCCATCAGCTGCTTCTCAAGCATGCCCTGATCAGGGACCGAACCCACAACCCAGGCAGGTGCCCTGACCAGGAATCAAACTTGCAACCTTTTGCTTCACAGGACACCGCCCAACCACTGAGCCACACTGGTAGGGCCCCAAATGGATATACTTTTTAAAGCTTCTCGGGTGATTCCAAGTGTAGTCAGGGTTGAAAACGACCAAACTTAAGTATTTCCAGAGAGGTACTTCTGAAACCCTCTTAACCACAAAACTATTAGGTGGCACAAACACCTCAAAGACTCCCTCCCCATCGACTGCACCTGCCATCAGGGCTGTATTAAAATGAAACATCAATAAAATGATCTCTTAAAATCATGGTCTCATTATTTCTTTGTTTATAGCAATGAAATACGAGACAAGAGAGGGCCTTGAGGTCGTAACGGCCCCCAGTAGCCCCCAAGCCCCACGCTGAGCACCAGAGCTGTATAATGAATGCTCTAGCAGTGAGGAGGTGCTTAGGGGTCCTCCCTCTCCTGCAGCTGAGTGTGGGGACTGTGGAAGCGGCCATGTCCAGGCAGAAAGCAGCCTCAGCTCAGTAACCCAACAGGAGGAAACCTTCACAGTTCAGGCACGATTATCAAACTCTTTGTGCTCTTAAAGGAGAGTAATTATAGGCATGTGAAAAAAGAAAAGCACTCCCCGAGGAACTCTTCCTCACATGCTTCCCAAGAGGCACCAGGGCCATTAAAAATTCCATGATGAAGAAGAAAAACAGCCTGGGAACAGCCAGGAGGCAATACAGCAAATTAATACACCAGCCCTCCTCGGGGAAAGCTGTGATAAAACAGGAAACACTTCTCTCTTCGCAAAATAAAATTATACCACTAATGATAACACAGTCACCACCATACACACACAAATCGTTCTAATGATGGGTGTGAAATTCCCAACGCTGCCCAAATGCTTTGAAAGAAATTTTTCCTACTACAGATAAAATGGAACAAGAAACAGATAAAATTTCCATTCGAAACAGTTTTCAACACGCTCATTCTCCTGCCCCTTCCCAACCACCACCACTCTTTAACGCCCCCCTTCCTAGGGGCCGGGCTTTGTTGAGTCGCCCACTCTTCACAAAGCCCGCCACCCAGTTCGGAACCCAACCCCACCCCCAGCCCCACTGGAACTAGGCCGCTGCTTCTCTGCTGACCACAAGCCAGGCAGGGACCCCACTATTTCAAAGAAATGAGAGGGAGCCCGAGGGGCTCCGTGTTTCACCATCCACATTTTCTAAAAACTACAGAGAGGTCACCTGTGCCGACCATTCCCACAGATCAGCGGTCGCCAGACTGCAGTGAGCGTGCACCTTCCCGATTAAAAAACCTGAACACTGCATGTATGTGTGGTACGCACACATAGAGCAGAAATATATGCTGCTAGACTAATGTACGTACGATTTAAAACAAAAAACCTCATCCATGCAACCCACTTTGTATCCACTACCCTAGAAGTGGGGACTAGAAAGACAGACTGAGCTATAATCGTCCACATTCTCTCACCTTGCTTTTAGCAACAATCTTTATTCCCCTAGAGCTGAGTCACCAACACGTAGCCTAGACTTCCTTGAGTTCCCGAGTGCAGCTACAACACTGCCGGCAAGAGAATGAAAATAATGGTGTGGCTAAGGAGATACACAAAGGAACAAGCAGTTGACACCCACCCCCGCTGGCACGAGGCTTGAGGCAAGAGGTGACCCAGCGCATGCACGGATCCTGAGCAGGCCCCGCTCCAGGCGGCAGAGGTAAGGGAAGGCAGCTAACAACCCCTTCTCAGCTCTGACATGACTCCGTGCCACTTACAGGTCTCCCAAAGAGCACACATGGCCACTATTTTATTTAGTATGAAGACTAAAGGCTTGAGGACTGCTTTCCTATAAATGGAAATCTTGTGTCTTCCGAGACGGCTTGACCACCACCTCCGCTAAGCAAACCTCCCTGAGCCTCTGAGTTAGGAGCCCTCCTCTGTGCTTCGTATCATTCTGCTGCACACCTTTACGCACTTACTGCTCTGAAATGCAATGGCCAATTTCCACACCCGACCTGCCCACGAGAACGGGAGCTCCTCCAGGGTAGTACCTAACCGAAGAGCCTGGCGCGTAGTAGGGAGTCAGCAGACGGTGAATGAATGAATGATGAATAAACTGCATGCTCCTGACGGAAAGGCCTCACATCATCATCCCACCATGTTCCGCTTTCCTAGTAACACCGTCTGTGATGGTCTCTGTTCTCAAAAGACTTTCCCCACTAAAGACTGCTTCTCCAGTAGGAGCTCTGGCAGCTGTTCATGGTACAGAGTCTACTGTCACAGCCCACAGTGGAAGTTCTAACCACAGCCATGGAAGAGTAACTTCTCTGTGCACTCTGTAACCCAAACCTACGAACATGTCCATTTAAGAATGTATTAGGAAGAAAAAGCAACCATCAGACCTTGGAAAGAAGGTCTTTGTGCGACTAGAAAGAATAAAAGTCTTTTGGTTCAGCCTATCAACTGCTCTTTTGGGCACAATAACCCTGCCATGGAATGCTACAGTTAAAGCCATATTTACTTGGCATGTCACCTAACTTAAGAGAGTGTATATTGAGAGGTGCTAAAATCATCCTGCGATGTAGGCTCAGGATTCATTCTACGAATACATACTAAATGCCTGGTAGGTGCCAGACACTGCAGGTTAGGCACTGAGGCTAGGGCTGTATCAGGGAACAAGACAAGGTCCCTGCATTTCAAGTTTCTATTCCTGTAGGCGGGAGCAGAGGGGGCAGGAGAAGCCCAATGAAGTCATGAGTGATGGTGTTAAAACTCTAAAAAAACCCGATAATAAGCAGAGAGTGGTAGAGATGGCCCCTTAAATAGGATGGCCAGAGAGGTCCTCCCTGAGGAGGGGGCCCAAGCTGGGAAGAGGAGCCAATCCTGGGAACTGCTCGAAGACAGTAGTCCAAGCAAAGGGAGCAGGTGGAAGGTCAGAGGCAGGAAAGGGCTGTGTTTTTGAGAACGAAGTGGAGCTCCCTGGTGCAGCGGAGGAGGAGAAGTCGATGGAAGGGGTCTGCACACAGGTCACAGTCAGATTATGCAGGGTTTCACAGACCGTAACAAGGACCATTAATAACGGTCTGTGAAGATGGGCTTGTAGCAGAAGAAATATGAAACACAAGCCAGAAGACTTAGGTCAAAGTGGAAACTTAACTCACATATTCGTCACATGACTGCAGGAAAGATACCTCACCACTTTGCCTCACTTTCTGCATCTGTAAAACGTCCACTGACCTCAAAAGGTTGTTGCAAAGACCAAATTGGATACTACACACAAACATACTTTATAATTTAAAAAGTGTTGTAAAAAGGACACTGCTATTGTCTGGAAGCACCGGCCACTAGAAGACAGTTACCTGGCAGAGCATTGTGCTGGGGTACACCTTCGGTGAGAAGCATCAGCCAGAACATCCAGGGAGTAGAGGGGAGAGAGGGGATTGAACTGCAAAAATAAACAAGATTATTTTAGTAAGGCTTATCTGAAACAGACCTGACCTTAAAGGATAACGTGCTATTTGATTACTGCGCCCCTCTGACCGTCCCACAGACACCATTCAGAAGGTCGCCCAGGTCCGGTGGCCCACCCTAGCACACTCGTCTACCAAACCTAGAAAAAAGACTGTTCTTCTTCAGAAACTTCTGATAGCAGTAACCACTCAAATGGCAGAAGACAGTACAATCGACCCTTGAACAAACACGGGGTCAGGGGTGCCAACCCCCAGCACAGTAGAATATCCACGTATAACTTCTGACTTCCCCAGACTTAACTACCAATAGCCTACTGTTGACCAGAAGCCTTGCTGAAAACATGAACAGTCGGTTAACACATATTTTGTATGTTGTATGTGTTATATACTGTATTCCTACAAAAAAAGCTAGAAAGTTTTAAGAAAATCATGAAGAAAAAATAAATTTCAGTATTTAGTTTTAAAAATCGGTTCACAAGTGGACCCGCACAGTTCAAATCCCTGGTGGTCAAGAGTCAGGTGGACTTCACAACTGACACGACAGAAACGCGGGCCTACTGACCGTCAGCCTCTGTGGCTGAGAAGCCTACGCAAAACTACCTTTCCACGTCCCTCTCCTGGCCATGCCTCCAGTGAATAACTGCGTAGCACGTACCAGCGGCAGAGTGCAGTGAGAACGGAACCACATTAAGAACTAGAGTAACTAACGTTCAGTTCCAGTCTACTGCTGAGTTGCCATGTATTAAAAACTACATAATCTCTTTGGGCTCCACTACCCTTACCTGTGAAATGGATGTATATCACTGTCTGTCTTAACTATTTCATAGCATTATGAAGACTGAATGAAACATTGCTTTAAGCTTATAACGTGATTTCAGTTTCTCATCTGTGGACCTCAAAAGGAGGTTGCGGGGATCAAATGAGATGCTATACATAAAAGCACCCCTTTATGTTTGCCAGCTTTCTTTGGATTTTTTCAACAATAAATAAACCTCCCCCCAAATTTCAGAACTAAATATACGTTAAGACTGAAAGAACTCCAAGTGGTAATTTCAAAAGAACTTAAAAGAGTACTAACTACAGCCCTGGCTGGTGTGGCCCAGTGGGTTGAGAGCCGGCCTGAGAACCGAAAGGTCACCAGTCTGATTCCCGTCAGGGCCCATTTCTGGGTTGTGGGCTAGGGCCCCAGTTAGGGGCGTGTGAGAGGCAATTGATCAGGATGCTTTTCTCCCTCTACTTCTCCCTCCCTTCCCCACTCTCTAAAAATAAATAAATAAAATCTTTAAGAAAGAGAATACAAACCACGGAACTGTTCGCTGGGTCAGAAGCTCCAGTCATAGCTCTATGAGCTCTATAACTTTGGACAAATAGTTTAACCCTCACCAGAAATTAACAGATCTGCACAGGGTGACCCTTAAAGGTCCCCTGCTGCCGTTAGGTCCTCTGATGCAAACATGATGAGCACTCTGGCTCAGAGTCCCCCAAATGCCATCTCTGCCTGCCACCTGCTATTTTTATATCAATTATTATTACTCAGCCTTGTCCTTACTCTGGTTCCGTGAAATAACGAGTTTGCTGTAATGATTACTTCTATGTTATAACGAATCACCAAGATAAAGCAACCTCTCTCCCTTCCAAAATCCAAAGGTTTAAACAAAGGAACACTAGCCACTGCCAGTAATTTTTAAGTTTTGACCCTTACAAAGGACTCGATGTTCCAAGGGCTCCCTCAGGGGGTGGCTAGGGACAAGACGAAGAGGACAAGGCCCCAAGTGCTCAACCCCACTTCACTCAGAGCATCACTTCCTCCTCCTGTTTTACGTGCGTAGGCTTCAACATCGCACTTCTCAGCACAAGACTCTGACACTGAGGTAGACCATGGCAGAGGAGGCTCATTCTGACTTCTTACCGCAAAGTTTAAAACTACAATGAAAATGGGGTTCCTATGAAATATGTGTTAGTAATAAACTAAAGTAATAAGCTTAAGATCACAGCTGAACCTAACAAGGAGGGTTAGCTAGTTCTTATCGGTGAATAACTGCCCTTGCAAGACGGACCTCCAAGAAAATCAGAAAAAACAGAGACAGCAGGAGCCTTACCTCATGTGCACAAGCAGAAATGTGAGGAAAATCAGAAGCCAACACTTTATTCTTTCTAAAGAGAAGGAAATCAAATGATAAAATAAAGATAACAAAGAAAAGACCTTACCTGATTTCGTTCCCTTTTCCCAGCTGATGGTAACCAGAAACTAAAGAGAGGAAAAGAATAACAGTAAAGAAAACAATAAAGAAGTGGTAGGAAAATTATAGGTAGGAGAAGACCAAAAGTTGTTGGCATAATGAATTGAATACAAAGAAAGAAATGGGAAAAGATGGAACTGGAGGAGAAAAGGAAAGAGGTGTTAAATGTGTACAAAGTTTTTTACAGAAAGTAACTCTTCAAAGGAAAAAGCCTTGTAACGGAATGTAAAAGACGACACACCCCGCCGATAAACCGAAGATTCCGCCAATGCACTCTCAGCTGTGCGGGGACGAAAGGGCCCCCGATCCGACAAGGGCAGGAGCTGCACACACACCTTGTCTGTTCTGTGAACTAAACATCTGCCAGGCTGGAGAGGTGCGGGGTCATAACGGGGCTGACCCTGGCGTGTGCCGGAGACATCAAACAGCCGATCATGGTAGGGGACCAGGCCGTCACAAGAAGGGGTGGAATGATTTCCCCAGAGCTACTAACAGGCTTTTTAGCTGTACTTACCACAGGACTTAGAACAAAAAGATATTTCTCTATATAGAGGTCTCAAAATGGGAAGAGAATATAAGAGAATGTAGAGGCTATCAGCCATTTTGAACAAAAAAAAGTTAAGAGACAGAAAAAGATAACATTTTTATTGGGGGATACTTTTATAATACAGCACCTATAAATATAAAACACAACAAAATAAAAACTACTTTAGAATGGAAAAAATAATCACTCTCATAAGTTTAGGGCAGTGGCCATGTTGACTGTTAGAAAGCACAAATCTTTAAGATCTCTTTCAGCTCTGAAGTCAGATTTCTAGGTTCCTTTACAACACCTCCCTCGGCCTCCTTCCCCTAGGAACAGATCAGAATAGCCAGTAAAACACAAGCACTTACTCTTTCTGCCGAGAGTCACTAACGATGTGGCCTATCCTCTCAGAACCCAAAGTACTTATGCTGGTCTCCTGAAAAGACAAGGATGACAACAGTGTTATCTAACCGCAGAACAAACACATGAAGCCCAACCTGTCAATCAAGCTCACACTTCCCCATAACAGTGCCAGCAACTTCAAAGGCGCATGTCAAATGTCAATCTTAAAATCCAACAGCAACTGTATTTCTTTTTATGGGAATCTAACTCGGAGAAGTGTTTCATGTTACCCTAGACTTATTTTTCTCTAGTGTTCCAAAAAACGTCATTTTAAATATTGTTTAATATATATAGTATTTCATTAATAGTAATACCTCCTGGAGTTACTAAATTACATAGAAATAGAAACACGTCTTTAAAGCAATCCAACGACAGCTAATTTTTATGAAGCTAGCAGCACATCGAGCCCCCCAGAATCATCTGATTACAGCCCAACAGCCTTCGTAATGAGATGCTCACAGAGGCCCTGCTGGTGACACCTAAATACCTACTGGGTAAATACATACACATCAGAGGACTCTGGCAGCTTACAAAACTGTCGGCCTACACTTTGTTAAATGTCATCTTTTAAGTAAAAGTAGTAGTTTGTATAAATTAAGTTTGTAAATTCGGGGTTCTCAAGATTGCAGTATGAAATGTTACCATAACACCACAAGCAATTCAGAACTAATCATCTCCAAAAAATTGGAAACTGACAGAGGCACTCACCCTTCATTTACTGTGGGCACATCTACAACGAGTGTCTGCCACAGTCCCTGGGGAAGCGCACCAACAGTGTGTGAATGAGAGCTATGCACAGGACCAGTGCGTGTTAAGATGGGAGGGCATAAGTCACAGGCACGAGTGTCAGGAATGTCAAGCCTGTAACTTACACACATTTGTTTCTGGGTAAATATTATTATCTGCATTCATCTATGTGTATAATTAGCTTAAACATTAGGGTACACATTTTAAGAGAACTGGCTACAGAAACATTAATTTGAGGTCAGATTCTGGGCAGGAGTGGAGCTAAATGAAAAGGTTTCACATATTGTATTCTTCACATCCTTCATCCCTTACGCCTGTGCCTCTCGGTCACAGACAAAGCCATGGTAGTGGGGCCGAGGGAAAAGATGGGTGAAAAATGAGCTATTTGTTACAGCAGAAAAATTATTAACTTAAAGTGCCGTAATGTTTAAATTTACAGTTTATTACTGTGTAAATTACAAGCAGTACTTTGCGTAATTAGCAGCTCGCTGGCAGAGAGCTGTGAATGAAACTCATTATTTATGATTACAATTTAGAAAAAGAGAAGAGGGATGGGGGAGGGGGGAAAAGGAGGGTAGAACAGTGACCTCTGCTAAAAATGACAAATATCCCTTTAAGGTGATGAAGATGAATTAAACAAGTAAATATTATTCTATTCATTTGAAATCCTTGGAGATGCCCAATAGGCCCTAGTTTTCTCCAGGCGAGCTTCAAGAGGAGCTGATTTACTTCCATGGAAGTGGAAGGTTCTTATTTTATAGGAGCCGAAACACAGTAAGGTAGGAGGTGAGAAGAACACTGTCAAGCTTAACGAATAAAGAGAGAAAAAAATCAAACCATTTCTGTTTCCTGCTCCCCACCTCCTGCTCCCCTCCACCCAGTGTCCTCACTCCCACCCCACTGGCTGTCACAAACACACACCCAGAAGAGCTAGAGCAGATTTTTATTGTTGGGAAAACAAGTGATCCAGAAGAAGAAGGTATCATTCTTTCAATAATGAAATGTCTGTCTAATTAGACATTTCAAATTGAATTTAAAGATAAAAAGAAATAATTTCATCTGGAAATAAAGAGCCTCATTTCTTTTGCATTATTAAAACTTCAAAAAAAACCCAGTCCCCTAATTAAATCATAAAACAGCAGCGCTCTGTGGCCCCGACCACCACAAACCCAGCTGGGCACAGAGTCTGCCCCGTGGTAGGCATCCTAAACGCTTATCAAGTCAACCAACCAATTAATGCTCCGAAATGCTGTCCCTCCCTCGCTCTTTGCCCACCACCATCCTCTCTGAGTATGAGCCCAATCTGAACCTATATTCAATCTCAAAGCTAAAGTAAAAAATAAATAATTGTTAAAATTTAAATAAAAAGGAGTAGACCTGGGTTCAATTCTCAGCTCTGCCACTTGTAACTGGGTAACATCAGACATCAGTGAAGCTGTCCTCACCTGCTAAAGGGGAACAGCGCCTTTTTTGCAAGGTTGTGAGGAGGGCAAAGGAACTGAGTGCCTCGCACAATCCTTGGAAGAGGCGGAACTGAGTAAGTGGCATATATCCCTCTGCCATGAGGGAGTTCTGAAATTTGATAACAAGGTTTTTCCCAGCTTTTTCTTTTTTAATGAATTCCAGAATAAAAGACCAGGAGACAGGATAGAAGAAGCATCCATGAATTCAGGAGGAGTCATAAAGAAGCCAAGAGTATTTTAGTTTACATAATAATAACACAATATTAATGAAAAGAGTAGAAGAGACAAGAGATCAGGCCTGCAGCTTTACAGACAACAGATCCTGCCACGACAGTGTCTGCTTTGTCGGAAGTTCTGTGTGAATTAAACTTCATCCTTCGTGTGTGCATCCATTCATATGCTCCGTGATGTTTACTCTTAAGAACTTGCAAATACTCCAGCTGGCTCCAGGGTGTTCTGCAGCCCCTCTGAACATCAAGAAGGTACACAAGTCCTACGGGAGACATTACCCTCCCACCGAGCCTGGCAAACAAGAAGAGCTATCACCTTCCCAACAAGCCTCCTTCGCCCCTTTCTGAGGCATCGAGCCGCGGCTCCGGGCAGACGATTCAAGCGGGCGTGGTACCCTAAAAAAACAGAAAGTCCTCAGTAACTAAATGCGGAAGATTCGTTAGCAATGACAAGCCACCAGCACACCAGATGCCTTGCCGCCCAGGATCTACTAGACTGACCCTTAAACTAGTGTCACTAGGCTATTTGTCAAGGATTTATTATTCCCGCGTCTTTGCTATCAGCAGTGTAAGGGCAGGCATGTCATTCACCTTTGACCTAGGCATCCTCACCTGTAAAAGAGGGATTACCTCCTGCTCAGTCCTATCTTATAGGGGTGTTTTGAAACCAAACTGAAATAGCACATGGAAGGTACTAATAAACTGAAAAAAACTCGGCAAATAAAAGGTATAATCAACAATCTCTAATTATAACTTAGTGACTAGTTATTACTTAAAACCATTCTAATTCATGAAATAATGGTAAAAATAGCCTGTATAATCTAGTCACATTTCTCCAAGTGTTGTATGTGTTCTATACACAGAAAAGACAGCTGGGAGAACCACACCAAATGTTATCAATGCCACTGTCTCTGGGTGTGCGGTTACAGGCCATTTTAAGTTTCTTCTTCTTCCTATTCTTGCTTATGTGTGTGTTTTAACTAGTCCATAAAGAGCTTTTAGACACGGTCATTGAAATGCTCAGTAAACCTTATTAAGGTAGCAAACAATGTGCCTCGGCCAGAGAGTAGTCTTTACTGAGAACCAGCTTCTCTGAGAAGGCCTTTCTATCACTCAGATTCATCCTGACAAAATGCTATGGAAGTTTACAGCTCTGGGTGAAATTCAGACCATCAATGGATGCTCAACAAATACTTGATAACTGACTAACTGGATAATTACTGACTATTGGGAATCCTGTAAGTTTATAGAGCTAAAAGAAACCCCTGGAACAGTTTTGTTCAATGTCACAGTATCTTAAACGACCCTGACATCCCAAGGAAATGAAGTGACTGTCACAGTCAGAGCTAGACAGACACTCCCAGAGAGTGCGATCACATTTCCTTCGCCCTGTCCTAGGCTCCTTCCGCCCCACCTTGCTATCATCACTGAAGGAAAAGCTAAGGGATACATATTTGTGTCAAAGTCCGCAACAATAGAAATATTAAAGTAATTTAAGATTTTATTTATTTTTTAGAGAGAGGGGAAGGGAGGGAGAAAGGGAGAGAAACATCGATCGGCTGCCTCTTACACGTCCCACCCAGGGACCTGGCCCGCACCCCAGGCATGTGTCCTGACCAGGAACCAACACCTTTGACCTTTCAGTTCGCAGCCGAACCCATGGAGCCACACCAGCCAGGGCATTATTAAAATTTTTTAAAGAATAGTTTTAAATCATCCTTTCAAAACGTCCACTGTAACTTGTAAGTGAACATTCTTACTGAAATCTGTTCTCTTCCGAGATCCAATGTTTCAGGCTTCCTGAAGCACTCAGAAGCCCAGCAGTCACGGAAGGGATAAACAGCCGCGACAGGCTTCCTACATCTGGCACAAACGGCAGTGGCAAGCTGAAGGAATGCCCTGCTAATATATAAGCTGAGTCTCCAAGGACTGATTTAGGAGAGAACCTCATGCTTGAGACCCACCCTTGAATTCTCTAGAAAAATTCCTGGACTAGCTCCAAAATTCAGACAGTCTGGGTGTGCTTAGAGGAAGAAGAGCACGTGTACCATAGGGTGATTCTCCCCACAGAACCGTGACAGTACGAAGTGTGTTTGGTCTCCTCCGAACTTACCCCTTTGAGCTGGCCGAGAAGGTAAAAGAAATGTGGGATCTGACCGTTTGTCCAGTCCAGACTCCATCCTTTCTACTTCAGAGCGATGATCGGGAGCCCACTTGGGCAGAAGATTCGGGACAGTGAATCCTGGGACACATTCTCCTTCACAGAACCAATCACTCTGCTCATCATCCCCTAAAGTAAAGAGGCCATCTTTATAAGCTGGAATTGTGGCCCTACCAAAAGCCACACGGGAGGGTGACTTCTCGGTGCTACAGGCTCAAGTATACTTTTAAATAAAGTCAAAGTACAAACACTTGTTTTGATCCTTCTTGTTGATCTGTTATGATAAACACTGGGACACCACACTAGTTTCACATAAATTTCATAATGTGTCATGCTGGGCTGCTTTTAACAGTACAAAAATAAAGCTACCATTCACTAAGCCCTTACCGCCTACCAGAATCCATGCTAAAAAATCTATAAATATGTTATCTCTTCCAAACCTTACACTAGCTCCAACTTACAAAGGAGGCAACTAAAGCCCAAAGAAGTCAAGGTCAAGGTAGTATACGGTGAAGCCAGAATTTGAACTCAAAGCCTGACTAACTCCAAAGCCTTTACCACAAAAATAAACTGCCTCCTATATACCATTCTCAGCAGTATAAATGAACTTGGGGATTCAAAGCCCACAAATGTTTCCCAGCTCAAAACTAGCTGATCCTGGGGGGATTTCTTACTACATTTGCATTCCTCATAATAGGTGAATACAGAAAATATACTCATCATACCTTGTTTTTCCCTTGGTACCTCATTGATGGGACAGAGTCTTCTTGACACTAGCAATACAAGCTACCAAGAAAAAAACCAACCAGAGAAAAATAACTTAATCCCCCACAGTTGATGTCAAGAAGTTCCATCATTTGCCCAAAGCTATCCTCTTCAATAACGACAAAGTCAAGACTAGATTCATACATCCAGTCTCTTGGTTCGAACTTCTTTCTATTGGCTAAAATGATACCATCCCAGTTTCCACTAGTTTATTCCTGCCAATAAAGAGTAAGATAGATAACTTTATGTCTGCTACCACCACCCCCCCTTTTCAAAAAGCAAGGATGAAGGAAATTATTTCAAGAACATCAAAGAGTTCACAATGCATTCATTCTCTCATGTATCCTGGATCCCAGGGAAGCTGCTTGGGATATGCTAATCACATGAAGTATTAGATTCATGGGCTACTAACACCCAGGGAAATGAGAGCTCTTATCACTGCGGAGACCGCTAAACAGGGAAATTAAAGCCACATACAGGTGAACGGCAGCAGATGTTGCCACCACACAAGGTAGAGTGTTCCCTTAAAAACAGGCCACCAGCAGCTGCTTCTCTTAACCGTGGTTCTCAACCTTTAGTGTGCAGCAGAAGACGAGGGGGTGTTGTTAAAACACAGACTACTGGGCCCTATCCCCAAAGTTTCCAAGTCCGGTCTGGGCAGGACCAAAAATGCGCACTTCCGACAAGTTCCCTAGTGATGCCAAGCGGTCTGGGGATCCATAATGTGAGAACCGCTACTCTAAAAGCATCTCATCAAACTATGTGTACAGACGAATTAAAGATGGGCACTAGAATGAACAATAATGTTTCTCTGAATGTCAATATGTTAATTCTTCTCTTATTCATAAGCATTCTTTAGGCCATGTATTAAAACAGTGTACTTAGCTAGTCCATGTTTTCTGATGACAAATGGCAAACTATCATGGAATCCTTTTTGGGTCTCAAGCACTCACTCAGGATGTCTGATAACATGAAAAGAGACTCACTGAACCAGAAGCAACCCCGTGGTCTTCAGCCTGGCTTCCCGAGGGGGCCTGCTGCAGGGGCTCCTCAAAAGAGTACTGCCAGAGAATAAGGAAGAGGCTGAGGAGACCAGGCTCCGGACGTCCCGTTCCTTTAGGGTCTTGTTTTAAGCAAGACAAGGTTAGCTGTTTTACATTTGAGGTTCAATGTACAATTCTGTTTGAGGGGAAAAAAGGATATGTTTCCCTTCAACTGAGCTTCCCAATAATTCTTTATTAAGAGTTCACTATATGCCAGGTAATGTGTTACCTATTGTGGTTGCAAATAATTTTTTTTTAATTTTCTGTCTTTGAAAGACTTCAAGGGAAAAGACGCACAACTACAAACAACAATGTAACATGGTAGAGAAGAGAAAACAAGAAGCACGGGGCAGAAAAGCGGAAGGGCTCTGGGGGAGGGTGCCTACAGTGACATATGGGTCGGAACCCCTTCAGGAACCCCGTGCACATTAAATGGGGTAACCGCGACTCCAATGAAGTGACTGTCTGCAAAGGCACAGATGGTGTTGAGAGAGAGAAACCAGTAAGGGTGGGGGAGCCCCCCCGGAGCCCGCACAGGGAGGAGCCTTCACCGTTACTAAACCTGAAGTAGCACAGGTCAGAATGGCTATCAGAGCCCAGGGAGAGAGCTGGGGTCACGGAGAGCTGCCCAACAGAAGCAGGGCCTTCAGCAGGATGCAACCACAGCCAGCCGGCAGTGCAACAGAAAGGGGGTCGGGGGAAGCTGGACTCCAGCGTGGTGGACTGCATTAGCATTCCTACCTCATCATCGCTCCCTCCCTGTGACAGAATGATGCACCCCTGCCCTTTGCCAGAGGGTTCCATAGAGCCCTCCCCTGGAGGCAGAGCACACTTCCTCACCCTACCAAGGCACTGGCCTTGGTCATGTGACCTGCTTTAGGTAGGAGAACATTAGCGAATGTGATTGAAGCAAAAGCTTTAAATATTCATGCATGGTGGGGCTTGGTCACTTGGTACTCAAGTCCTCCACCATCAGCAGTCCCTGAGACATATATGGCCAGTGCTTCTTCAGCCTAGTACCCGAATAAGACACAGAGTAGACACAAACCGAACTTGAAGCCTGGACACCGGCTGAGCCAGATCAACTGAACCTCAGCTAACCCCCAGCCCCACAGTAAGAAATAAAAGTGAAAAGCCACTGAAATATTGGGGTTGTTAAACAGTGCTGTCTTAATAAAAATTTGACTATTGCACCCAATCTCGTTCACCTCCCTCCCTCCCTCCATTCTTCTGCTGATGCCTTCTGTTGGCCAAACCCATGAGAGCAAAAAACCTACTGATGTAGCCCAGAAACAAGCCCCAGAGAGGAAAAGGGAGAACTGTGACTTGGATAAGCAGCTATTCCCGGAAGAGTGAGGATGGGATTTCAGGCAGAGGCCAGTATAACAAAGACACTGAAGCAGGAAATAACATGGCTTTGTGCTGAGAACTCTAAGCCTCTGAAATGCCGCACCAGAACGTGTGAAGTTGAGAGACAGACGAAAAAAGAACGCTGGGGCTATAGAATATCCCACAATCTTTCATGACAAACCAAGGATTCCTTATCAGTGGAAAGGTTTCCCAAAGGCCCGAAACAATGTGTTGGAATAGGCCCACACTTTCTTGCACCTCTGTATAATTATGCATCCTGACCTTTTAAGAGATACATTATGATACTTCACAGCATTCACTAAAAGCAAAGAAAAAGAATAATTCTGAACAGTATGTATCAGCTCATTCACGGAAAGACAACCAGACTTTCCTGGAACAAGGTAAGAAAGACAAGACCCTGGCTACAACCTATCAGGGAATTCACACACACACATAACCTCGACTGACCCGAAGCTCCCGCAGAATCAGAAAGGAACAGAAATGTACTCACAACCTCCACATAGGGGGAAGCTTGACACTACCACCCATGCCCACAGCTCTGAGGCATGGGGGCAATACCACCCGCTCCATGGTCTCTCCAAAAGCAGGACTGGGACCTGAGTCTCACAGTCCTGGATCCCTTCAGTTACCAGGGACCGCTCCATTATCGACCAAGACACGTAGCCACCATGCCTCCACCCTTCAATCACTAACCCTTCAAGTAAAACCACTGGATTTCACAGCTCGAAGGGACTTTAGAGATCTGCAAATCCCCTATTTAGAGTAAGAAAACTAGTCCAAATGAGCTATATGAAATTCTTGTTTGTACACAATTAGTGCGGCTCTAAGTGTGTGTACAGGACAAGAACACAGTTTCAAATTACTGTTTAGGTAGTAAAAATAAAGGACAGATAGTTAACATGCACCAGCTTTATTCACAGTGTTCTACGCTAAACTTCAGGAGTTTTAACTTTAAAAAGATGTTTTCTATTACATATTCACCCAGAACACTGTGACCATTTATAAATAAGATTATAAAAATAAATCCTCCCTATGTGAAAATAAGAATGTCTTAACATCCAAAAGAAAGAGTAATACATGGGGATATTTTTGGTTCTAGTCAAAAGCAACTTCCCGAAGTCCCATCCTTGACCCCATAACCCCCTAGATCAATGATTCTCAAAGTCTGAACTGTGGACATAAAATACACAGTAGGTGCTTATGAAAAATGCAGACTCCAAGGGCAAACTCTAGCCCTATTTGAAGGCTAGGAGTTCGGGAATTTGCAGTTTTAACAGTTCCCCAAAGGGCTCTGATATGCCCTACAGCTTGCCAACCGCTGCTCCGTACTCTCAGCGACTCGCCCCTGTAACAATCCAAACCCCCTCGCCGGGGTCCAGATTACCTTGCCGTCCTTCGTCGTTCGTGAAGAGGCCTGGGTCACTGCTGCTGCACACACTGCTGGTGTCACTGCAAGGACAAAGAGCAAAACAAAGAGGACACGTCAGCTGCAGTCACACAAGGAGCGCCGCCCATTCTTCTTCCGGTTTCCAAACCCAAAGTTTCCCCGACATCATCAGCCAGTCAGAAACATAAACTTCATGCTTAGGTCACAGGGGAAAGTTTGTTAAGAAGAGAATAATTCTAAAACCTTTATTTATATTTCAAAGTACTTAAAGTCACTTTTTTAGCTTAGCATTAGAAAGTTATTTAGGGTCATAATCTCAACCTTTCTTGTTATATTAAATGACATAAATTTACAAATTTACCAACTAATTCTATTTTTAAATTTCATCAACTATCAGTTTTTAATAAAGCTATCCAGCTTTATGACATCTAGCATCTCTCAAGTTTTTTCTCCCATTTACAAAGCAGCAAACAAAAATCGACGAACAGCAAGAAAACACATTAGGACAGAAGTTGTATTTTCCCAATTTAATGTCTTCCTGCACATCCAGCATATACCGGAAAGCTCACTTTCACAACGGAAGGTATAAAGATACAGAAACGAACTCCACTTGAACTCACTGAAACAGAACTTCTGCCCCATGGATTTCCACCCAATAAGTTTCATTTTCTGAGCATTGCTAACAATTGAATCTGCCTCTTCTCAGGCTGTTTTTCTTTCACATCATCATCAAATTTGATTTATCTGGTTCAAGGAAAATGTCTCTATTCTTTTTAATATTAGCTGTTTCCTTGACTGGGAATGTTTCCTTCCAAGCTGTTTCATTTGTTTCACCTGTTCTGGAAGATGGAAGAATCCAAAGCAATGAAGGAGCATTCTCACCATGCTGCATAAGGCTTGGCAAAATCCCAACCTACATTTCTGATTCAAAAATCTGAAAACATTCTGTATTTTGCAATATTTCCAAATATCTTACCAATACTAAATCCTAAAAACGTTGGCTAAATTAAGTAGCAATCTCCTCACTTAAGCTTGTCTCTGAATAACAGACACAAAAGATCTGTTGCAGCAAAAGCCAATAAAACATATCCAGTCTCTTTAAAGGTTCTTCCATTTTATTTTCTTCTGTGCCTATAAGTGGGAACATTCTCAGGCGTCACTGTAAGAAATCCTATGAAATGACACCACTGGATCCTGAGGATTTAAAATCTTCAAAGCTTGCAGTTACATCCGGAAGACACCCTCAAGGACTACTTCTGGCCCTCTTCCTACATCTGGGTTCAAAGAACTGTGCCCGCTGACCTTCATGGTTCTGGCTGTGTCCTCCCTGACTTCCTAAGCACAGTGCTTATCCAACTCCAGTGAGTCCTCACTGCACACCCTCTCATCCTACTCGAACACATTGTTCTCGTCTCTCCTCCAACATAAAGCAAATTTTATACTTTCAACTTGTCTTGATATGAAGGAGGGCTTAAAAAGCACATGAGGCCATGGGACAGATATTCCACTCCACTATCGTATCATATTCTTTATTGGCTAGCAGTCTCACTAACTGATTTAGGGGTTAGCAAACGACAGCCAGTTACCTACCTTTGTATGGCCTGTGAGCTAAGAATGGTTTTCAGTTTCAAATCCCTGGGGTGGGGAAGGGGGAATCAAAAGAAAAACATTTTGTGGCATGAGGAAATGAGAAATCCAAATTTCAGCATCCATAAATAAAGTTTTATTGGAATAGAGCCACATTCATTCATTTATATATCCTCTATGTCTTCTTTCACACAACAAAGTTGAGTAGGTGCAAAAGATAACGTCCGGCCCACAAAGCCCTAAAATGTTTACTCTCTGGCTCTTTACAGAGGAAGTTCGCTGACCCCTGCTCTTCATGTGCTACAAGCCCTACCCTGCAATGTCTATGGTCCCCTCTATTCGAGTATTTCCAAAGAAAAAATTAAAACTGTTGCTTTATTACAAAGTCGTGTCGATTCTTTCCCCTGTTCCTTTCCAGTCACTGGTAAGCATTAAGAGGCACAGTGTCAACTTGATCTTTTTTGCATGGATTCCATTCTCTCCTCATACTCTAAATAAAAGGTGCAAGCTCGAAGAAATCTGCTGAATCAAGGAAGGTGTTGGTAACCTAAACCCTTCCTGTCACTCTACATTTTCTATTTTCATCAACAGCACTTAAGGAGACTCACTGTTCCTGAAAGAGCTTCTTGGACTACTCTCTTCTATAAATTTTTATGTACAGTTAGAGTAATGGTAATGATGTCACAGAACTCTCACCAGGGTTTTAGATTATGATCAAGAGAGATATGTATTTCCTTCATCGAGAAAATGATTTGTCTTACAGAACACCTACTTAAAAGTATCATCATTCCTACCAGTATCTGGAAATGACTATTTCATCTGATAGCACCTGTTGATTCTATCCTTCAGAACTTGCATTGTAGAAATCTAATGATATGTAAGAAATCGACGGCGTAATTTACCAAAAAGGAAGAGAACAGAGACACATGGCGCGTTTGCACAAAAACCCCGCGATGACACAGCATGCAAAATGCCGTGCTAGCTATAAAGTAGGGCCACGTATTTCCCCTTCCAAGTTACAGGCCAAAGTTGTCCAGTCCTATGGCCTTCCTTCATTTCTGGCTCAGAGATTATGATTTGCAAATAAAGTCATCTCCAAAGCAGACATACAGATGAACAATAAACACAAAAAGATGCTCAACATCACTAATCAGAGAAATGCAAATTAAAACCACAATGAAGTAGCACCTCACACCTGTCAGAACAGCTACCATCAATAAATCAACAAAAAAGTGTTGGTGAGGATGCAGAGCAACGGGAACCTTCATGTACTGTGGGTGGGAACACTGACTGGTGCAGCCCCTGTGGAAAGCAGTGTGGAGGCTTCTCAAAAAATTATTAATGGAGGGGAGAACCAAGATGGCGGCGTAGGTAGACACACTGCGCCTCCTCGCACAACCAGAACTGACAGAAAATCGAACAGCAAGGGGGTCCAACACCAAGGAAATAGAAAATAAACATTCATCCAGACTGGTAGGAGGGGTGGAGATGGGCACTGGGGGGGAGAGGACTCGCATGGCTGTGGCAGGACCGAGACTGGCGGAGTGTGGGACAAGCAGCGCAGGCAATCCCACCACTAGCAGACCCTGCGGCCCCACATTTGCACAGATAAACCGAGAGGGCTGGACTCAGAGTGGCGGAGAATGGGGCAGGCAGAGCGGCGGGTAGCACCCCACAGCCCCACATTCGCGCACAGATAAACCGGACAAACAGCGGGGAGCAAAGCAGACCACGTAACCCAGGGCTCCAGAGCGGGGAAATAAAGCCTCAAAGCTCTGATTAAAAGTGCCCATGGGGGTTGGGGCAGCAGCAGGAGAGACTCCCAGCCTCACAGAAGAGGTCGTTGGAGAGACCCACAGGGGCCTAGGGCGTGCACAAGCCCAACCACTCGGGAATCAGCACCAGAGGGGCCCAGTTTGAATGTGGGTAGCAGAATGAAATATTGAAATCCGGTGGAGAGTGAAGCGGGCGCCATTGCTCCCACTCGGCCCCTCCCCCACATTCAGCGTCACTGCGCAGCCACCAGCGCTACCCCGCCCCGTGAACACCTAAGGCTCCGCCCCTTAAAGTAACAGACTCGCCAAGACCAAAAAAAAAAAAAATGGCCCAAATGACAGAACACTTCCAAGCTCCAGAAAAAATACAACTAAGCGACAAAGAGATAGACAACCTATCAGATGCACAGTTCAAAACACTGGTTATCAAGATGCTCACAGAATTGGTTGAATCTGTTTGAAAACCTGATGAAAAATGAAGCCTATGCTAAGAGAAACAAAGGAAAATGTACAGGGAACCAATAGTGATGCGAAGGAAACTGGGACTCAAATCAACAGTGTGGACCAGAAGGAAGAAAGAAACATCCAACCAGAAAAGAATGAAGAAACAAGAATTCAGAAAAATGAGGAGAGGCTTAGGAACCTCCAGGACATCTCGAAACGTTCCAACATCCAAATTATAGGGGTGCCAGAAGGAGAAGAGGAAGAACAAAAAATTGAAAACTTATTTGAACAAATAATGAAGGAGAACTTCCCTAATCTGGCAAAGGAAATAGACTTCCAGGAAGTCCAGGAAGCTCAGAGAGTTCCAAAGAAGCTGGACCCAAGGAGGAACACACCAAGGCACATCATAATTACATTCCCCAAGATGAAACAGAAGGAGAGAATCTTAGAAGCAGCAAGAGAAAAGGAGACAGTTACTTACAAAGGTCTTCCCATAAGACTGTCAGCTGATTTCTCAAAAGAGACCTTACAGGCAAGAAGGGGCTGGCAGGAAGTATTCAAAGTCATGAAAGGCAAGGACCTACATCCAGGATTACTGCATCCAGCAAAGCTATCATTTAGAATGGAAGGGAAGATCAAGTGCTTCTCAGATAAGGTCAAGTTAAAGAAGTTCATCATCACCAAGCCCTTATTATATGAAATGTTAAAGGGAGTTACCTAAGAAAAAGAAGATCAAAAATAGGAACAGTAAAAATGACAGCAAACTCACAGTTATTAACGACCACACCTAATACAAAAACAAGAGCAAACTAGGCAAACAACTAGAACAGGAACAGAACCATAGAGATGGAGATCACATGGAGGGTTGTCAATAGGGGAGTGGGAGGGGGAGAGGGGGGGAAAGGTACCGGGAATAAGTAGCATAGATGATGGGTGGAAAATAGACAGGGGGAGGGTAAGAATAGTGTAGGAAATGTAGAAGCCAAAGAACTTATAAGTATGACCCATGGACATGAACTATAGGGGGGGAATGTGGGAGGGAGGGGGTGGGCAGGATGGAGTGGAGTGAGGGGGGGGGAAATGGGACCACTGTAATAGCATAATCAATAAATATATTAAAATAAATAAATAAATACCGAGTATCAAAAAAAATTATTAATGGAACTGCCTTATGATCCAGCAATTCCACTTCTGGGAATATATCTGAAGAAATCCAAAACACTAATTTGAAAACGTATGCACCCCTATGTTCATTGCAGTGTTATGTAGAGCAGCCACACTATGGAAGCAGCCGAGTGCCCATCAACAGACGAGTGGGGAACAAAGCTGTAGCAGTCTGAGATGGCTGCTACTTGTGCTGGCTTTGGGATTCCCAGGCAAAGCCAATCTGTTAATCTAGGCTGGCTGCTGCTAGTACCAGGCATGGGGCTCACTGAGGCCAGCTTTGCTTGTGTTGAGAGGACTTATGAAGTAGGAAAGCAGGAGCCAAGACCAGCCACTCATATGAAAAAGCAGCTTGGGTGGGCCCCTAAGTTGGGTGGGGCAGAGTCTCTGGGGATCTCCAAGGCAGATCAGTGTTAGTTAGCCAGGTTGATGGAGTCTCAGATGTGGCACCAGCTCAGTCTGGATGGATGTGATTTCTTCAATTCCACAGTTGTCAGACTTCCATTCAACTTGATTGCTGATGGTTCTCAGTGATGTTGTTCTATATTGTAGTTGTAATTTTGATGTGGTTGTGCAACGAGGCAAGCCATGTCTGCCAATGCCACCATCTTAACTGGAAGTTGAAATCTAGTATTTTCCCTGCACTAGGTTTCATCCAAGAGAGAAGGAGACACTAACCTCAACAATATCTAAACCACAAGTGTCTCAAGAAAAGGTCTGGTATTTGAATTGAGTTTATTAGGGAAATTATTAACATAGAAGGCTACTATTAATTATTGATACCAGTAATGCCATTTATGGAGTTCCACTACAGGCCAGGCAAAGTACTAAGTGCCTTGTATTCAATATTGCATTTGTTCTACCCAAAACCTCTGAGGTAACTATGTCAACCTCCTGTTACAGATAAAAGAATGAGGCTTAGAGAGGTGAGCACGTGCCCAACACTGCACAGGGAATAGCATCAGAGCCAGGCCGGTGTATCTCCAAAGCCCATGGACTCGCTGAATGGCAACTAAAACATGGCTGGTGCACAGAGAGATTCACCTCACTTACTTAAGTCAATCCTGTAAGTTTCTTTTGAATTTCAGCACTTCTCATTCTCATTCTCCTGAAAATGCAAAGTGATTAACTGAACTAAGTAAACTGCTCCCTTGCTTTTTGCTACTTAAAACATTCAGACACAGCTGGAGTCCTAGTTGTGCTCCGACTACTTCTTATCAGCCAAAAATGCGCCGTGCGTGCTGAACACCAAGAAAACTCATTCTGAACTCGCTCGGAAAAAAGCTCTCCCCCTGCATGCCCTATCTTGAATTTAAAAATAAACATTTATCTTCGGTGTGCTTACTTAAAACACAATAAAATACACTCTTAGGGATATATATCTGTTTGCCCTTATAGTTCCTGAATGCACGTCCTTTGAAATTGAAGTAAAAACCTTCTTCTAATAAGTTCTGGGGAAATGCTAGTCTGAACTATTCCTGAATTTAGCCTCACAGTAAGGTAGGAAAAAATTCAGAAGGCCAGTGGCCATCTCTGGTAACCAAACTCCCAGACGACTTACTTCCTGGTGTTTCACACCCTGGTTGGTCTGTGTAACCAATAGCATAGGCAGGAGTACCGGTATATCACTTCTGAGAATAGGCTTAAGGCAACGGTGGCTTCCATCTGGCACTCTGGAGATTCTCTCTCTCCTTCTCCCTCTCTCTCTCCATTAATAGCCCCTTAGAGAAGCCCATGTGGAAAGAACCTCAGACCCTTGGTCAACAGCCTATAAGGAAGTAAGATCTGCCAACAACCCTGTGAATGAACTTGGAAGTGGATCCTTTGCTCCTAGTCAGGTCTTGAGACAACTTCGGCCTCGGCCAACAATTTGACTGCAAGAGTATGAGGTTCTGAACCACAGTCAGCCCACTACACTGCTCCCTGATTCCTGACTTCAGGAACTGCAAGAATATACGTTTGCTGCTACACTTTAGGGCAATTTTTTCTGCCGCAATAACATAGCATCTTTATAAATTAGTTTTTGAAAATAATTCCCTACCTCCTAGCCCTCATGAGAAGCTTCTACTGTTGGTAAGACAAATCTCTCTAAATTCCCACAGTTAAGAGAAAATCGCAGCTTGTCCTCTTGCCTGAGAACTTGCTAGTTCTTTCATACTCCTAACTACAGAAGACTGTAAATTTAGAACTAAATGAGAATATTTTATACCTGTCTCAATTCCAGTAAGGGCGTACAGAATAAATTTATCACCTATAATCAAAAGTTGGTATTAATAAGTTACTACCTGGATTCCTTACTCATTTAAGATTAACCAAGTACCTTGAATAAGAGGTGTCTCTTACATCTAATCTCAAAAGAAATAAGCAGGTCAGAATGGCCATCGTTAAGTAAATCAACAAACAAGTGCCGGTGAGACTGTGGAGAAAGGGGAACTCTTTTGCACTGTTGGTGGAATGCAAACTACGTGCAGCCACTGTGGAAAGCTATGGAATTTCCTCAAAAAACTAAAAATCGATCTGTCTTTTGACCCAGCTATCCCACTTCTGGGAATATATACGAAGGAACCTAAAACACTAATTTGACAGAACATAAGCACCCCTATGTTCATTGCAGTGTTACTTAAAATCACTAAGATATGGAAGAAGCCCAAGTGTCCATCAGTAGATGAGTGGATAAAACAATGGGACATTCACACAATAGACTACTACTTGGCCATAAAAATGAAGAAAATCTTACCCTTTGTGACAGCATGGATGGACCTAGAGAACATTATGCTAAGTGAAATAAGCCAGTCAGAGAAAGACACATACCATATGATTCACTCCTATGTGGAATCCAATGAACAAACTGAACAAACAAGGAAAATGGGGACAAACTCATACATGGAAAGCAGATGACAGCTAGGGGATAGCTAGAGGGAAGGTTAGGGGGTGGATGGATTGAGAAAAAAGGGAAAAGGGCTCATGGACATGGACAACAGTGTGGTGACTGCTGGGGGAGGGGAGGATAAGGGGACTAAATGGTAATGGAAAAAAAATATGAGAAAGATTAAATCAATTAAAAAAAGAAATGGATAAGTTTTATGGCTTACAACATGCTATAAAATAAGGAGCTTTCATTTTAATTTATTAAATAATGATATATTTAATAAAAATCTTAAATTGTCTTAGGCTTCAGTAAAATAGAAAGAAAAGATGTCACTCCTAGATCCACTGTCCAAAGACATCTCTGCTCAATTTTTTCCCAGTCCTTTTCCTGGGTGGAGGTGGGACACCTGTAACCATATGTAATCAGACTTCTAAGACTGAAAGTAAACATGACTGAGAGAGTTTTTCAGAGAAATACCTCACATCAATTGTAAAATTATTCCCATAATAAATTATGAGACTGCATAATGAAGGAGTTGGTTTTCTTAGTTTCATTCAGATGGAAAAATATTGCCAGGATATATATAGGTACAGGTTTATTTTTCATCAGTTATCCCTTTTAATCTTTATACTTAATTGTTTTCAAGGAACACTTTTTCTTTTTAGTTCTGTATTTTAAATCATTCTTCTAGTCCAGTGCTTTGGGTTCTTCCTTGGAAATATTTACATACGCACAGACCAGGCCTCTATTCTCTGTCCTCCACATCTATCACCTTCTCTCTCATCTTTAGCTCCCCTCTGCATTTTGGCAGGGCTTCTGAAGTTTTCCACATCATCAACTCACTGCTCGGCAGGATGAACTGTCCTTCATGTTAACATTTCAAATTACATTTAAAATTTCCTACAATTTTTCCTCCCATACATGTGGGTTTTCAAATAGCCACCTTTCTGTCCTATGACTTACTTACTGCTCCTGCTCCACAGTCCTAAGGAAGATCATCTAAAATATTCTCCCGGTGTCCAGTGGCAGTCATTTTCAAAGATGTGTCTTCCTCTGAACTTTTAGGATGCATGTTCTCCTTTCTTTATTCTGCCTAAGTTGTTGAGAACTGGTTTCCCTAGAATCTGGTAGGATTCTAGGGAAATTCGCCAGCAGAAAGAGCGTGTAAATTACCTTTAACCCCACTCTGTACTCCCTTGGATATGGTAGTAACAAGCTCTTCTCACATCGACAGTCGGCCGAGAGGACGTGCAGACCCCAGGCCTAGTCCCCAGCATCCCTGGCAGGCTTTTGTCACACAGAGCTGCGTTAGACTGACACAGGATCTTCCAAACCTCACTGCCTGATTCTGCCCCGTTCTAGGAGTCTGCAATAAATGATGACATATAAAACAGTGTAATTTCCAGAATGCTCTACTATGAGTGCTTTTTCCTTCTCTGTCTATGCCAACAGTAAACTTTATTTTTTGAGACTGTATTTCCTAGCACTCAATATGCTGTGACTGCCTTCTCCTACCCTCAAACACAAACAAGCACAGAGAAACAGTAAGACTCCCTATCCAAGAGTATTCTGGGAATTACAGCCTCCAGACAGACACTGAAAGATAATGATTGGGAAGTGAAGGATAAAACAACACTCTGGCTCAAACTGCAGCCGCTCAATTTTCTGATCGAAAGTGCCCCTTGCACTTCTGAACCGAGGGCTGACTCCAGAGAAAGACGCGGGGCAGGCTCAGCACTGCTGAGGAGGGCTTCCCACTGCACTCCCAGTGCCGTTCTACCAGCCTTGGACTTTGGGGAAATCTTGGCAATAGGCCAACTGCAAGTCCCAGTTTCTGGTAACATGAGAGTGCAGTGTTTTATGCCTTCGTAAGTATTTTAGTGAGCAGCGAGCAGTGGAGGCTGCTTATCAGGTGCTTGATTAAAAAATGAAGTTCAATGATGGGAGGGAGGTTGTGACTAAAAAGAATTATGGAAACTCAGTGTTGCAGGGACTTCGGAGGCCATTCAGTTCAAACTGTCCGACTTTACCATAACACAGTAAGCGCTCACCAAGACCAAGCTTGAATCGCACCAGGGACCTAGAACTCATTACCCAGTGGAACAATTCACTGCATTTTTACAGAGTTCTAATTTTTAGAATGTTATATGTTATACTGAGGTAACACTTAACTCTCTGCTTACTATCTATGTGCCCTTACCTCCCTCCTCTGGAGCCACACAGAAAATCCCAGCATTTCTTTCAAGAGGTTGACATTTCTTCCAAGAGACAGATGCTCAAATACAATAGTATCAAATCCACCTCCCAAGTTGTCTTTTGCCAATGTTCCTAACGATGTACTCGCATAATTTGACTAAATCTATATAAGCACACTATGCTAGCTATTCAATACTCTCAGATGCAAGAGTATCATTTGCAACAATGGTAAAAATACTATTGGTCAACACCCCTATTTACAGAACAGAAAACAAAATACCCTCAACCTACCACATATATTCTTTTCCACAGCTCCAGTAACCCCTGATTAATGACCTCCACTTGCAAAGGAGGCTACTTACCTTAACCATGAAATAATGAATGCTATTGATCCAACAAGCTACTGCTATAGAATGTTATTGATCACCCAATCTTTGGTTAAAATGGTCCTCATTTAGCAATCTCACCGTTGCAAACACCTGGAGCAAAGCCAGCTCATAATTAAACAGTTTGGGGGAGTTAAAGTGAGAGGTGATAGACAGAGATCTCAGCTTTCTGCCATTTATTCTTGCTTCTGAGCTATTGTTTGTGTCAGAAGGGATATTGATTTTCTATAAAAATAAGAAAACAAGAGGCACCAAGGGGCTGCAGAAGGTCAGCTCGGGCTGGAGAAGGAGGGGGAAGGTTTAGCACTCTATCTCTGTCACTTGCCTTCCAAGAGAAAGGAGTATTTTCTTTCCTGTAAAATCAGCTTCTAATACATCACCACGGGAAGGCTCCTGACTGCAACCTCAGGCCATCACCAAACCAATTCACTTATGAAAGAAAAGAAGCTAAACCATATTCAAAGAGAACAAGCGGATGATGTGTTAGTGGAGAAAAGAGCAAAATTAGGCTATGAATCACCTAATTAATAACTGCTATATAGGCTATTTGAATAAAGATAAGTAGAAAGTAACTTTACAAAAGAGTTGACCCATTTTGGAATGGAACACACATGCACAGAAAACTATTAAAATAATCATTGATCTTTCTGCAGGCATAAGAACACTATTACATCATAATCAATCTTAGTTCCTCAGAACTCGAGGGATTGGTTGTGTAGAATTGAAGAACAGAAAGAGAAAAAGCAAAAAAAAATTATTGGTTACAATTAAAAAGACTCTATGTCAGTTTGGATGTCACTAAGAGTGAATTTAAGGAAATTAGAAATAAAGATCTCTAATTGAGACATATGTTTTCAAACCTAAAACACCTAATACATGCTTTTTATAAGAACTCTCTCTATGCACTGACTCGGCTAAGGTAAATGATCGATTCATCCTACTAATTTTACAAGTTGGATCATATACACTCTGATAACCCTCAATACCACTGATGAAAGTAAAGTTCTACCCTTTGATCTATGAATAAATCGGTACATCCAAACAAATTTATGAAAAGAGTAACCAAGAAGATTCTTGGAAGTAGTTCTTTCAATGCAGAAAAACTAAGAAAATTTTGACAGAATCAACTCACCATGACAGTATAATTTCCAAATCGTACACTATTATCTACTTAAATACACTCTAATGCTACTCCTGTTTATAAGGTGTGCTTAATAATTGAGGTAGTAGCCCTGACTGGTATGGCTCAGTGGATTGACTACCAGCCTGTGAACCAAACGGTCACTGGTTCAATTCCCAGTCAGGGCACATACCTCGGTTATGGGCCAGATGCCCATTAGGGAGTGTACGAGGCAACCACACATTGATGTTTCTTTCCCCTCTCTTTAAAAATAAATAAATAAAATCTTTAAAAGTAATACTAATTGAGGGTAGAAGATTTTTAGGTCCACTTCACTGTTGAGAGTCTGAACACAATGTGCAGTCAAAGAATAAGTAAGAATTACCCCTCTTCTCCATAAAATAGGTTTAGGGGGAAAAACAGAAAGCACTTCTGTTTATAACTACATATGAATCATCATAATCAAGACAAATTTCAGACTCCTAAATCTTCAGATTCTAAAGAATTTCTCTTTTTCTATTTCCGCTACTACTCTACTCATTACTTCCTCCTAGCCAGCTGCAAGGACTTTGGCATCCCCATTATTGAAAAAACTCTGGCCCTGGCTGATGTGCCTCAGTGGACTGAGTGCTGGCCCATGAACCAAAGGGCTCCCAATCAGGGCACATGCCTGGGTTGTGGGCCAGGTCCCCAGTAGGAGGCACGCAAGAGGCAACCACACACTGATGTTTCTCTCCCTCTCTTTCTCCTTCCCTTCCCCTCTCTAAAAATAATAAAATAAATAAAATCCTTAAAAAATAACAACTTTGACATCATAGACCAGGGAGATAAGGGGGAAACAAGGTCTTCTCAATTTGGGAAGAGTAAGAAATTGCATAAGAATCGCTGCCTACTTCACTTTATCCAGGCTCTCAGGTAGCTAGAATGCGTATCATCACAACCTGACTGTAACATGCAACAGACCAGGTAAGAAGGGACCAGGAAGACCAAAGTGCCTCCCTGCTAGGTGACAGGCTCTACATCTGGAACCATGCATGGGCTGTTATCTCACAGGAGACAGAGTTAACAGTCTCTCTTATACACACAAATGTGTCAGAGTTTAACAAGAAATCCTTGGGAGGAAATATACACAAGTTATCATCCCAAAACACCATCTTTAAAATCGCCATTCTCAACAGACTACTATGTGGTATGTATGCTCAATATTGAAACAAACTTAACCACCTCAATTGAGGGTTTCAACATTGTAAAAGGCTACCAGTTGACTAAGTATTTCTTGTTTTATTAAAAATAGCATGATCAGGGGGAAAAATCTTTTTTTCAAAGATTTTATTTTTACTTATTTTTAGAGACAGGGAAAAGGAGGGAGAGATGGAGAGAAACATCAACTGGCTGCCTCTCACACACCCCAACTGGGGACCTGGCCCGCAACCCAGGCATGTGCCCTGACCAGGAATAGAACCAGTGACCTTTCAGTTCACAGGCTGGCACTCAATCCACTGAGCCACACCAACCAGGGCAGGCAAAAAATCTTTATAATCCAAAATTACACATGTAAGTTGGATAAACAGGCCTTGAAATATACATTAGAGGAAAATTAAAAAACCAAATTGTAAGCCTACCAAGTTGTGCGGCTGGATTAAAAACCACCCATGAAAGGTACAGGCATACAGACCTACAAAGCTTTTCCTGGTACTGACACAGCCCCACCTCAGAGTTCCCAAGATTTGGCTTTGTTCTTCAGACAAACTTCACAAGCAAAGCCCTGAGAAAGGTCATATACCTGAAGGTAGAAGCTGAGAGAAAAAGAGCCAAGGAAAAAGCCAAGTCAAAGGGCAGGAAACACAGCGGTTACGCAGGAGCTTTGGGTCCAGGTGCGATTTCCAGTTCTGCAGCCTTGGGCAAACTACCTCACCACTCTCAACCTCCACTGCCTCTTCTATAAAACACAAATAGTACCGAATAGCACCGCCAGACACCGGGGGAGTGAACATTACATGGGAATGTATGTTATGCACAACAGTACAGTGCCTGGCATACAGAGCTTCATCAGCGCTAACTAATGTTATCATTAATACAATACAATGGCCCCCAGTCACTCAGCCCACCAAGGGAACAGCTACGGAGGCATCTGGTTTGATACTACGAAGAAGGGGTGGGAGAAATGTAGAAATCCCAAATACCTGCAAGGCATGGAACAGTGCCTCGCCACACAGCATTGCCCGTCGAACACACCAGCAGCGTTCCCGGTGGGAAACAGAAGTCACACGTTATTATTGTTAATAATATTAGAGTATCAAGCTGGGGAGTTTCAGCGTTCCTAAAATGTAAAAATTAAAACCACACTGACACTATAAACATGCACCCATTACAGACAAACTTTTCTGGCTCGATGACATTGGACGTAAGACTGACAGGCCTCAGCGCTGTTAGTTTCAAGGCCTGCCATGTGTTCAGACCACTTGAACGTCACAGCCATAAAAAGTAAACTCAATACAGTCAAACTCTAAGCAGCAGAGAACAGAATTATGGCCCAAAAGTATCTAAAGACATGATTCTTAACGGGTAAAAGCAGTACCAGGAATATTTACAAACTCTTTGTGCCTGGCACCAACATTTATAATACACACACACACACACACCCCACCCCCACCCCCACCCAGCCTCTGCTGAGACCCTGCTTCTAAAAAACAATACCTATGTATGAATTGCGTGGCATAAACA
Source organism: Desmodus rotundus (assembly GCF_022682495.2). NCBI lineage: Eukaryota > Metazoa > Chordata > Mammalia > Chiroptera > Phyllostomidae > Desmodus > Desmodus rotundus. Next base: position 117,311,380 of record NC_071393.1, on the reverse strand, counting down.
GCAGCAAACTTTTTAAAATAAAATTCTGGTTATGCATTTGGAGCGCAAGTTTTAAACAATTTTCAGAAACAACTGTGTTTCCATTACATTATAGCGTCCTTGCATAGGGAAATACAATCATGAATGTTCTTTAAAAACTAAACACTGGCTGATTGGTTAAAGGAGAGCTACAAAGTCAATTATCACAGTGGCTGGTTTGGAAGGAAGTTCATTTCGTCAAGACTGTGGATTTGTACTTTGGGTCAATTAATCAGGAAAATCTCTGACCAAGTAAAAGAAAGCTCACCATTCTGACATGTTCTCATCAGAGCCCAGTTTTTGCTCATCGGCTTCACACTCCATCCTTTCTTTCCTTCCTGTTTTGCTTAGAAAAGTCCTATTTTCTGCTGATTCACACAATCCATGGCCTGATGAGGTCCAGGGAGTATTCTCCTTCCAGCGTGACAGACGCTGCTTCTTAGCAGACTTGAACCTACACCCTCTCTCATAGCTCCAATCTGATACCTTGAGCTTCTGCTGAAGGCTGGCAGCCACCTCTGAGGTCACTCGCTTCACCTTCCGCCGGCGCCTGAGCGGTCGACAAGGCGCATTTTCAGTAAAGGAGTCCGATTCATGCCAAGAATGTTGCTTACTCTTAACAATGGTGTTGAGACCTGGGTGCTGTTTGGCTACAACGGTGTCATCAGAGTCGCTAAAATTGGTGACTGGGGCCATTTCTCGACAGTCCTTGATGGCCTCATCCAGACTGGACTCAGAGGCCTCACTGTAGCAACAGGTGTGCTCTGCCAGGTGAGTGAAGTCTGAACGACGCTTCCGGCCCCTCCGTTTGCGAAGCTGCCGCCTCTGCTGCCGAGGGCTCAAGGCCATCTCTTCCCACAGCTCACCAAGCTTATTCTGTTCAGATGTCTGCTCCAAGGCTGAGGCTAAGTCATGTACCAGCTCATCCATGAGGCCACATCTGCCAAAAGGAAGTTCAGAAAAAGAGAGAGAGCCTGAATAGTTTCTGTTGTTTTAGAATAATTTGACAAAATACACCACAGCACTGCGGAGTCTGCCATATCTAAAGAAAACAGTCACCTTTCATCTGGCCACACTTAGAACCCTTCCATCTGTGCTCGCTCTGGCCACTGAAAATAGGTGTGTGGCCCTCGTTAAATGCCTAAAGTCAACATGTTTTTAAGCGCAAAAACTCACTCACCAGAGGACAACTGGGATATTAGCATAAACAAGCAAACTCAGGGGAATACATTTTTCCCCTCTTTCCCCAGTTAAACCTGTCACTAAATTACCTGATGATGAGATCCAAAAAAATAAGAAAATGTCTCATCAGACAGGAGCAGAAAAACACACAACTTCAAAACCATGGCTGAAGGACTGCCTTATGGTCTGAGGTCACTGATAAGAATGCTTGTGGAAGGGAACAGAAAGACACTTTAGTGACCCACTTTCAGGAAGACTGTTTGCAGTTTTAGTGACCCAAGAATTTGTCCTCTGAATGGAAAAAACAGACTAAGTGTATACCCATTCTGCTCCCAACTGCCACCTGGAAGCTACCAGGGAAAGAACCTTATAAGAGTGTATCATGTATTTTTTAATAATTAGCAACTTTTAAACTCTTGTCCCACCCTTCAGAAAATAAGGGATCATCCCAACGACAGGACAGGCTTTTGTGCTAGACTGTCGCACAAAAACAGGGAGTGACTAAGGCTGCAGTGACTAAGGGGTGGGTGGAGTCCTTACCATTTCTAGCTAACTGCACTCCTACTTTTCTGCTCATTCACGTCAAACCATCGTACTTCAGGGGTACCTTCAGAGGCAAACCTTCAAAGGGAGGAAAGTAGTAAAGACCAATTTTCATAATGCCCTTTTAAATGGAAACATCTAATATAATTTGTATAATAACTATTAAATACATATTAAATTAGCACTTTTTTTCCAGCCCTTGTTAAGGCCGAAGTATTTCAAGACCATAATTAGAGTGTAAATCTCTGAGTGGTCCCACCCTCTGACCGAATTTCCGTTCCTGCGGTTTGCATTCTGCAAAGGACTTCCACAACCTATTTTCATGCTGTCCCAGTGCCAACGAACTCAAAGGCATGAAACAGTCCACTGGCTTATCTGCCACATCGGTGGGCACAATGGAGACATCTAGTCCCCAAATTACCAACCAAACAAAACCTCTCAAAGTGTCAAAAACCACACACACACAAAATGACTACTTCCCTTTAGAAAATAAGAAGTAGTTTAAAACGCCCTGACTGGGGTTTGGGAGATAACTGTCCCTAAGACCAAAACAGTCTAAAACTACTTCCCAAATGAAGAACAACTGCTGTAAAAACTCAGGCAGAACTGTACAAACTTTAACATGGAACTACGTTACCAGTCAACTCCTTGTGCAGAACCTTTTCCTGCCTCCAAGACCGCAATTCGCAAAGTAGGTGACAGAAGAACCCTGGGACTCCCACACCTCCAGTCTCGGAGGCACAGCGCAAGAGGACCCCCGGGTCCGGGCAAGCACTCGGGGAGAGGAAAGGCTGTCTGATTCACGCAAAGGAAGAAGGGGATCCTGGCAGAAAAAGGGAGGCAGATGCGGGGTCGGAGGGGAAGACAAGGTTGGGGCGCGGAGGAAACGAGAAAGGCAGGAGGCAACTTCTCCTTCGTGCTCACCAGGGGCAAGGAGTCAGTCCCACCAGGACAGAAACTGCAATAGAGCAAGTCCTGGCGACTGAGCTCTCTCCAAGATCAGGTGTCGCAACAGGGCCACACGTGGGAGGGGGAAAAGGCGTGTTTCCAAGGACTCTCCCCAACGCCCCCGCCCGCCCCTAGGACGACGGCGATCACGGCTCTGGACAGCAAGCCCTCGCGCTGTCGCCAGCCCAAAAGAGCCAGAAAGAAGACGAGGTGACCGTCGTCCACGAAACCGCCAGACTCCGACCCGCGGGACAGAGGCGACGGGCCCTGAAAAACAAGGCCCGGTCACCCTCGCCCCTCCGGCCGGCCGCCGCAGCAATACGAAGTCTCTAGCCGCTAAGCCACGGCCCAGAGTCCCGCTGGCCCGGCCCCCTGGCCCCCGACCCTCTCAACCCGCATCTTCCCCTCACCAGCTGTCACAGGCACCTCCACCAGCCGCCGTTTCGGGGCCGAGTCTCGCCGGCGAGGTTTCCCTCTCTGACCTCATTTCCGGTCTGGGCCGGGGAGGAGGGTCGGTGGTGGAGTGGGAGGAGCTGTCTGCGCGAGACGACCCACCCCGATCCAGCGCTTCCGGCCAGCGACCGCGCCCACTTCCGCCCCAAGTAGGGCGGGGCCACGGGGATGCTCGGGTGCCCGACTGGGTCCAGGAGGGGCCGCGGTTAGGGCGGGGCCAAGGCAGTGGGTGAGGTGCCCATCTGGGGGAGGACGCCCCCACCCTGGCCTTATCTTCTTCAGAAAATTGGGCGCTAGGGAGGAGCTTAGATCTTGCCCTTTCTTACTGACCTACGTGTTTTCTTATAAAGTGTGTGTGAAGTTGCAGGGAAGAGGATCCTCATGTTATTAACCGTTTGACTTGGTACAAGCTTTGGCAGGTAGCTTTGCAGTGAGTAACTCAGGGTATTAAAAATATACATGCCTTGAGCAACAAAACAAGCTAAGTACTACTGGGTTATAACTAAAGAATAAAAAGCATCTGTGAGTACACACTGATACAAGGTAATGAATAGTGATAGGAGTAAATCAGTGAACGGGAAGAACAGTTAACTCTCTAGTGCAGGAGAATTCCGCATAATTTATGTAGATACTCCATCACGGAGCGCAACTCCGGACTCCTTAAATGTGGGCTGTGCACAGTAACTCCGAAGAGTACAGTAAAGGGTGGAAATCAGTGACTTTGCAGTAGAGAGGCAGGAGAAGCACAGCCTCGGCCAGGCGATCAAGGTTAATATCTCCAGCGCTAAATCATGTTGGCAGTGTGTGGACTAGATGTGAGGAGAGGGGTTTTTTATCTCTTTCCTGCCCAAACCCACAGCCCCGCTCTGACTGTAAGAAGGAAACCAGACAAGCCCCAACTGAGGAACATTCTACAGAATGCCTCAGCGATATTCCTCAAAATTATCAAGGTCATCAAAGACAAGGACAGTCTGAGAAACTGTCACAGCCCGGGCATCGTGAGAGGCGCCTGGGGCATCATGACAAGTTGATATAATGTGGTATCAGAAATGGGATACTAGAACAGCAAGGAGGACATTAGGTGAAAAGTAAAGAAACTTGGATAAAGTATGGGCTTTAGTTAATAATAATATCTCACTATTGGTTCATTAATTGTGACAAATGTGCTATACTAATTTGCACAGCTAGAGATGTTAATAATAGGAGAAACTGAGCATGGGGTATATAACAATGATTTGTGGTGCCTTCGTAATTTCTGCAAACCTAAAACAACTCTAAAACTAAAAGTTTATTTTAAAAGTGCACAGGACTGTTAACCCAGAAATTCAGTCTTTAGGAGTTTTATTCTAAGGAAAAATTGGAAATGGACACCAAAATGTTAAAAACAGGTAAGTTTATCTTTGCAGCGTTGTGGAAGGAGAGGTGAGAAGACTAGAAAAAAGCCAGAGAGCCTACAACTGTGGTGAGTTACCTAAATTACGGTACATCTGTGGGATGGAGTACCTGTGAGCCTTTCGAAATTGTGGGAGAATATTTAATGACATCATCAATTTCTGATTGTGTACATTTCTGCTGACTGTTTTGCTTTAATAAAACTGTTACTTTAAAAATGTAGAGCATGACTAATCATGTATAAAGAAAATTAAATCTTTACTTGCATAGGAATATGACCAGCATGATATACTACAGAGTAGTTCCATTATAAAAGACTATGTCTACGATCTGTTATTTTTATGGATTTTCAGAATCTTCTATAGAGGAAACTTACTGTGAAAAGAATTAAGGTGGGAGACTTAGAGGACCGAGCTCCCGAGCCAGAGTGAATAACAGAGAGTTGGTGCCGTTGGCTCAACTAGAGAAAACAAGAAGAGAAACGGGTTTTGTGGGAAGGTGATTCATTCCACTTTGGACATACTCAATCTGTGACTCCTACAGGACAGGTGTCCACAGCCATCAGCCCTCTTTTCTGCTTCAGTGAAGTTGTCCCCCACAAATCCTATCGGCTTCCTTGGTGTCAGTTACCTCCCTCAGCACGGAAAGCACTCACATTTCTTGAAACCCAGCTTTTATTTTCAGCTTTCTGCTAGACATCTCCACTTGTTTACCACCAGCATCTCCAATTTAAGATGGAAAAAATAAATTTATTTTTTCCCACAGTCCCTGTCAAATCTTGCCCTGCTCCGTGTTTGGGAAATGTCATCACCCTCATGAAGTCACCCAGGTGAAAAGCTTCAAGGCCATTTTTAGTTCCTGCGGCTTCTTTATGCCTCTTCATGTAATTAAATGCCAATCCCCGTGGATTCTACCTCTATAGTATTCCTGCACCGAGCCTCCCTCTTTTTGCTTTCTCTCTGCTATTTGCCTCGTCTGGGTAGGCAACCACTCTTCTGGATAGCACAGGTAGGCCAAGACTGGTAAAGCCGCACCTCGTTGCGGGGAACGGGGAAGGGTAATAAAAGGGCTGCTCACACTGACCTTGTGGAGGGTCCAGAATGGAAAATTAGAATTTTTGGAGCACCAGTGTGCCAGTGTGCCTGAGAAATGCATAGAAAATTAAGTTACATGATAAAAGAATATAGTTATGTGTTGTTTAATGATGGAGACACGTTCTGAGAAGTGTGTCATTAGGCCATTTCATCATTGTGCAAACATCATAGAGTGCACTCACACAAACCTTGATGGCATAGCCCACTACACACCTAGGCTCTGTAATGCAGCCTATTGCTCATAGATTACAAACCTGTGCAGCATGTTACTGTACTGAATACTGTAGGCACTTGCGACACAATTGGTATCTGTGTATCTAAATATATCTAAACATAGAAAAGCTACAGTATAAATACAGCACAAAAGATTTTTAAACGGTGCATCTATATAGGGAACTTACCATGAATTTGACTTGCAGGGCTGGAAGTTGCTCTTGCTAAGTGACTGAGTGGGGGGCCATGTGAAGGCCTAGGATGACTGGACACTACTGGACACTTTATAAACACAGTCCCACAAGCCTTCCCCTTGCTTCCTTCGGACAGGGTCAGAAATAGAACGTTGAAGCTGTCCGTGCTGCTGCATGAACAGGGATGTGGGCTGGATTGCTTGGAAATACAGGGGAGAAACTGGCTGGGCAAGGTGTACATTGCCTAATAGTGACTGTCAGGAGGGAGTGAGGGCAGCCTGAGGATCAGTAGGGACAAGGAATCAAGATGGAGAGATCAATATAGGACATTGTCATGGGGGTGTGGTTTCGGTTATTGCACGCTGGAGCAGCGGTCAGATAAAAGAAATTTGTGATGACATCATAAAAGTTTTAAAAGGCTGCTTAACATGGAGAGGGCACAGAACTGAGGACTCAATATTTTGATGCTGGAAATTCGATTTTGGTTCCATTGACCCTGTCTAGCACAAAGGGCCCTCTGTGGCATTGAGTTTGTGGAAGAAATCAAACATACCTCTGTTTTACATCATTATGACCTCAAGTGTTTCCCGAGCACAGGACAGGCCAGCTCCACACTACCACAGAATGGCAGCGGCACGGAATACGTGTCACGGTAGCGTCTGTGGACCTGTGTTCTTGTACAGGGTCTTAGGTCCTCGACAGAGAATTTACAGCAGTGTCCTCTGCAGACCATGCAGCTGGGGCTGGGGAGGCTGTGGCACCCTCTGAATGTGTAGATCGGGGAGGGGGGCAGGGGCGGGGGCAGGATCCTGGGCGCTGAAGCGACTGGAACATAATCTGCGCACTCACCACTGAGGTGCTCTGAGTGACGGGGCGCCTACTGCCCAGCCCCACAGATGCTGGCCTTGTCGGAGAAAAAAATTCCTCCTCAACCACATATCCCTTTACTTCTCACAGAGACTTTACTCCATTGTAACCTTCGGGCCCCCATAGATGCAGCCTGTGGTTGACTGTGATGCCATTACGCAGAGCAGGACGGTAGCAGTTAACATCCGCTGAGCACTCGGTAGGTGCCAGGCACTGTTCTAAATATTAACGTGGACAACTAAGGCACAGAGAGGTTAAGTAGCTTGCTCAAAGATACGCAACTGGTAAGTATGTAACCAAGCAGAATGTCTCTAGGGCCATGCACTTCATCACTAAATTATAATGCATCTGAGACGAATGTGGGTGCTTACCACATTGAATGCATATAGCACTACATGATATATACTCATCGTTAGGTGTATGTGGATTATACAGAGATTTGTACCTCAATTATTTATTGATAAAATCAGCCAATTAATCCTCAAAATTAGCCTTTCGCTTAAGTGCTATTGTCCTGACTTACAGAGATGAGGAAACCGAAGCTCAGAGAGATTACACAAGGTCACATAGCTGGTATGAAATAACTGTGATCAGAACTAGGCCTCGGGCTCCAACGTCAGATGGATGCCTAGTCACTACGCTGGTGCTGTCCTCTCCCCTTTGGGGATGTACGCGGCTGGTACTCCCTGCACCGACACTCATGCATTCAATCAGGATATACTGGGTTGGCCAAAAGTTTCATTTGGTTTCTTTTCATGAGGTGGCTTGGGTAGTGCTTAGTTGTCTTTAACTTCATTTGAAACAATTTTGTTAGATTGTATTGTGACAGCTGTCATATCAGCATGCATTTTTAAAAAAACTTATTAAAATGGCAAATTTTTGTGTAGCCATTTTAATATTGAACATGGAAGAAAATACACAACATTTCTGGCACATTATGCTTTCTTATTTCAAGAAAAGTAAAAATGCAACTGAAATGCAAAAAAAGATTTGGACAGTGTGTGGAGAAGGTGCTGTGACTGATACAACATGTCAAAAGTGGTTTGTGAAGTTTCATGCTGGAAATTTCTCACTAGACCGTGCTCCACGGTTGGGTAGACCAGTTGTAGTTGAGAGCAATCTAATGAAGACATTAATTGAGAACAATCAACGTTATACCACGGGAGAGATAGCCGACATACTCAAAATATCCAAACCAATAAAGTTATTGGTGAAAATGAAAAATGTGTCTTTTATTTTTTGGAGAAAGCGAAATGGACTTTTGGGGCCACCCAGTATTTAGTAGCGCCCGCCATGTCCTAGAGGAGAAGATGCGCCCATGAGCCACAAGACAAAAGCCTCTGCCTTCAGGATTCTTTCCTTCCAGGAGAGAAAGAGAAACAATTCATGGGTCGATATATGAACTGTGAAGTTGGTGGAAAGGCTTTGAAGAATAAGGGTAGGGGGAAAGGAAGTGCTGGGTGTGGGGACTTACTGCTGTTTGTGACAGGTCCCTTCGATAAGGGCTCATTGGAGTGAATGCCTCAAAGAAAGGAGGGACTGTGCCATCCAACCAGCTCGGGGAAAACATTCCACGCAGAGGGAACAGTCAGGGCAGGGGCTATGAGGTGGTGTGTTTGTATCCCAGGGCTACTGGAACAAAGTACCAAAAGCTGGATGGCTTTAAATAGCAGAAATTTACTCTCTTATGTTCTGGGGGCTAGACATCCAAAATCAAAGTGTTAGCAGGGCCTTGCTCCCTCCAAATGCTCTAAGGAAGGATCCCAGCTTCTGGTGGTTCTTGGCACTTCTTGCTTTATAGCTGCATGGCTCCAGTCTCCGCCTCCATCTTCACACGGTGGTCTTCCCTCAGTGTGTGGCTGTGTCTTTGTCGCTTGTCTTTTTATATGGACATAAGCCATTGGACTGGGGCGCACCCCGATCCAGTAATCTTCATCTTAACATCTGCAAAGACCCTACTTCCAGGTAAGTTAACATTCACGGGTACTGGAGGCTAGGGCTTCAACATATCTTTTTGGAGGACACATTAACAGCATCATCTTACCACGTCTTCCTTCTTGTCACGATGATTCAGTCCCTCCCACATGCAAAGTAGTCACACCCCATCCCAGACATGCACAAGCCTCATTCAACCATGGCATTAGGCTGGGGGTCCAGGATGTTCTGATCTAATTAGGACCAAATGCAACTCTTCTTGATTCAGAGATTTATTAATGAAAAGGACAAGTTGGCCATGTTCTGGCTGGGTTGGTGTGCTGGTGGGAAGCTGGTTGTCTAGAATATTTACATTTAGTATGATGTTTGTCGTGGTTAGTGTATTAGTTTGCTAGGGCTGTCAGAACAGAGTACCACAGATTAGGCGGCTTAAACAACAGAGACTTAGTTTCTCACAATTCTCAAGACTTGAAGTCTATGACCGGGTATTGGCGGGTCTGGGTTCTTCTGAGCCCTGTCTCCTTGGCTCACAGACAGCTGTCTTCTGTCTGTCTTCCCATTGTTTCCCTGTGTGTGTGTCCCCCAAGTTTCTCCTCTTGTAAGGATGTCAGTCAGATTGGATAGGGTGCACCTACCAGCCCCATTTTAACTTCATCACCTCTTTAAAGACCTTATCACTAAACACAGTCACATTCTGAGGCACTGGGAGTTAGGACACCAACATGTAAATGGGGGGGGGGGCAGGGATGCGGGGAGGATGCAACGCAGCCCATCACCATCAGGTTTAAATCTGCCATCACGCTATTTATTTTCTCTTTGTCCCATATGGGCTTTGTTCCTTTTTTCCTTTGTTTGTGTTTTGTTCCTTCTTTTGGATTAAGTGTTTTTCTTAATATTATTGTTAGCTCATTAGCTATACTTGTGTTCTGTATTTTTAGTGGTAGCTTCAGGGTTCATGGCATACATCTTTAATTTGCCTCAGTCTGCATGCGTTCAGGTGCTGGCGGAACACCTGACGCCTTCCGCTTCCCTCTCCCAGCCTTTGTGCTGCTGTTGTCAAACATTGTACTTCCACACATGGCAAAATCCCACGATACATTATTTGTTTGTCTTAAACAGTCAATTATCACTTTTAAGATAAGATTAAAAGATTTTTTAAGGTAAGAAAAAAAATGTTACAGTCTCACAAATGTCATTTTTGGTGCTTTTGTACATATCCAGACTTTTATGTGGTGTAATTTTCCTTCTGCCTGAAGTATGTCCTTTAACATTTCGTGTAGTTCTGGTCGGTTGGGAATGATTCCTTAAGGTTTGTCCGAAGAAGTCTTTATAACGTCTTCATTTTTGAAAGATGCTTGCTGGATATGAAATCCTAGGTTGATGGGGTTTTTCTGTGAGTACAGATGTTGCTGTCTTCTGGTTCACATTATTTCTGAGACAAAGTCTACTGTCATTCTTATCTATTTCTTCTCTACATGTTATGCCCTTATACTGTTGCTGTCGTTAAGATTTTCTCTTTATTGCTAGTTTTAAGCAATTTGATTTTGTTGTGTTATTTTCATCATGCTTTTTGCCCTTGGGATTCATTGAGCTTCTTGGGTCTGTGGGTTTATAATTTTCACTGAGTTTGGAAGTTTTTGTCTATTATTTCTTCAAATATTTTCCCCCTCCCACTTTCTCTTCACTTCTGGGACTCCAATTATACATATTTTAGCTTGCTTTAAGTTATTCTTTTGGGGTTTTTTTGTATTTTTTTTCTCTGTGTTTTATTTTGGATAGTTCATATTGCTATGTCTGAAAAGTCATATTTTTTTCTTCTGCAGTGTCTAACCTTCTGTTAATCCTACCTGATATATTTTTATTTGAGATATATATTTTTAATATATTTTATTGATTATGCTGTTACAGTTGTCCCAATTCTTTCCCCTTTGCCTCCCTCTACCCGGTGCCCCTCTTCCCTCCATCAATCCCCACCCCCCCCTTAGTTCATGTCCATGGGTCATGCATGTAAGTTCTTTGGCTTTTCCCTTTCCTATACTATTATTAACCTCCCCCTGTCTATTTTGTACCTACCGATTATGCTTATTGATCCCTACACCATTTCTTCCTTTCTCCACCTTCCGCCTCCCAGCTGATAACCCTCCAAATGATCCCCATACCTATGATTCTGTTCCTGTGTCGTTGTTTGCTTAGTTTGTTTTTGTTTTTGTCTTTTTAGATTCAGCTGTTGACAGTTGTGAGTTTATTGTCATTTTAATGTTCATAGGTTTGATCTTCTTTTTCTTAAATAACTCCCTTTAACATTTCATATAATCAGAGCTATATTTATTTATTATTTATTTATTTATTAATAAGGGTAGTTATGAATTCCTTTAGCTCTACCTTGTCTGGGAAGCACTTTATCTGCCCTTCCATTCTAAATGATAGTTTTGCTGGATAGAGTCATCTTGGTTGTCTGTCCTTGCTTTTCAGAGATATATTTTTATACAAGTTAGATTTGGAGCTTTTAATTATATATAATATATATTTATGTAACACATAAATATATAATGTATAATATATTTAAAATCTATAAATGTATTTAAATCTATAAATGTATTTATAGATTATATATAATTTATATTTACATGTTATATATAATCTTCCATGTCTGTCCTTAATATGTTCATGTTTTTCTCTATCTTGTTATACACATGAAAGTTATATAACTAATTGACTAAATGAAAGCTGTTCAATGTCCTCGTCTCATAGTTCTGTCATCTGTGTAATTCTGGGTCTGTTTTTAGTGATTGATTTTTCTTTCATTATGGTCATGTTTCCCTACTTCTTTGTGCCTGGTAATTTTTTATTGTTTTTGAGATGTTACTAATTTTACCTTGTTCGACACTGTAAATTTTTGTATTCCATTAATTATTTAAGGTGGGAAAGTAAATACATTCCCTATTACTCCATCAATTCAGGAAGCAGAAGTTCCAGACCTTGTATTACACTGAGAATTCTCCATAAACTAGGGAGACTGGAGATGAAGAACCATCTTATTTACCAATTCAGCAGGTTCTGGGCCCTTTAGAGTCCCTCTAAATTCTGTTGACAAACTAGTTGTTTCCTTTTTTTTAGCTCATCTCTTTCTCATAGTACCTTATCATATACAGGTAGTAAAAGCCTTTCAACATCCTACATGGAAATCTCATCACTCAAATTCCTTAGTTCATTAAGTACTTCTTCTACCTTCCACATTATCTCAGACAACAGTTTTACTGATTTTTCACCACACATAACATGGGTCACCTTTTCTCCAACCTGCTCTAGCAGTTTCTCTATCACCTATGCTGTTCTCAACTTGTTTTCCAACCCCCAAGTCATTGCTATATACCTTAGGGTTGGGTTGGGTTTTTGGCAGCATCAAACTTCTAGGCACCAATTTGTATACCGGTTACCTATTTTCAATAATGCTCCATAACAAGCCACTCCAACATTTAGTTGCTTAAACCGGCATCCACATAGTATTTTCCATAAGTCCATTGGCCGGCTGGCTAGAAAGCCAGCCTATCTGGGCTAGGTTTGGCAGATCTTGGCTGGGCTGGCTCATGTACCCGCAGTGAGCGAGGCACTGCTCTGGTGTACATATTTGCCTGGAACAACTACTTGGCTGTCCTCCACGTGTCTGCCACGTGGTTCCATGAAGCTGGCACAGTCAATTCCTTATGACCAGAGGCTAGTCCTGGTACTTCCTCATGACTGTGGTAGCAGTCTAAGAGAGGCCCACACAGAGGCGCACATTACGAGGCAGAAATCCACATCTCTTTCTCATGCCTCTGCTTGACTCAAGCTTGTAACTGACCCAATGGCCAAAGCTAGGGACATGGCCAAGCCCGGAGTCAGGAAAGGTGCTAACACAGGGTGTAGATACAGGGAGGCATGAAAAAATCAGGGACAGGCATGAAATCAGTCTATCCTCTCTATGAAGTAGGTATTAGTATTATTATCATTTTCCCCATTTTACAGACAGGAAACTGAGGCACAGAGAAGTTACGGAAATTGCCCAAGGTCTCAACTAAGGTGCAGTGGAGTTTGGGTTTAAACCCAGGTGATCTGGCTATGGGGTCCCTGTGCACAAACCAGCACCGCCCTCTGGGAGTAGGCCCAGGGCATTACGAGAGCTTCTGGCCCATCTGGATAATGGGCCATCCAGCCTCCTGTTGCGGCCTTCGGGGACTGCAAGCTCATTTCTCCCTAGCTCGGCTTTTGCCCATCGGGTAGCCATTACCCTCCAAGGTCTGGATCCAGGGGGCCATGGGGGAGGCCCTACCAGTCCTTATTTCCAGGGCTTCGGTGCCTGTGGCTGCACAGCGAAGCCTTTCAGGGGTTAAAGGCAAGAAAGAGAAAAACAAAAGAAGGAATAAAGTCAAGAAATGTGCCATGAAGCTTCTTGCAGCGCAAAGCAGAGAAAGTCATTTCCAACTTCTTTCATCTCCTAGATGAAGCCACTAAATAAAGGGGCAAAGCGGCGAACACAAGGGCTTTTAATCTGTCTCATCTCCTTCATAATAACTGCAAATTTTCCCTGGGCCCCTGGGAGTGAGCCTCTTCCCTTCGCTCTGCCTTATCTCCCCCTCCACATTTCGCCCGCGCCCCGCCGCCCCGCGCGCGCGCTGCCCGGGCCGTCCCGGCGAGGCCTGGGGGAGCCTGCGCTCCCCGCCTCATTGTTGCCGCCGGCCCGGGGCTCGGAGGAGGGATGAAGGCCAGTCAAAGGGAAGCGGGCTCGCCGCGGCTTCATTAACGGCGGCCTTTCAGCGACGCGCATATCAGAGCCAGGCCTTTTCAGAGGCGCTAATTAGCAATTTGGAACCTTCTCCCCTCTGGAGAGGCGCCTTCAATCTAACAAGTGGGAACAGCGCTGCGCCCCATTTTTTCTTGCACTTAATATTTATTGTTTTCCAGTCTCCCTCTCCTTCTCTTCCTCCTCCCAACCCGCTGCATTGTCCAGCTCATCCACCAGATAAGGCCTACTGGGGGAGGGGTGGCATCATTAATCACTCTTAATTCTCTGCTAATGATAACTTCCTCTCGAGCTGAGAGAAGTTAATCTTTCTTAGATGTTGAGAGAAAGAGGAGAGTCTGAATGGGGATGTGGGTGGGGTGAACACGAACTGGTGGAGGTCACAAAAGGGACTACTCTAATCCCCCTTCCCACTCAATTCCCCAACTTTCCCGCCTGACCTGTTGGCATTAGGTCAGATACTCTCTGGCCTCCTCTGCCCAGCAGCAAACCTTTCTCAACCTATAGAAATTTCAGTCACTCCTTAAAAGTTCAGCTCAGATGCCACCTCCTCTGTGAAGCCAACCCTGATTGGCCTATCCTGCCTGAATTTCCCTCTCTCCTCCTTCTGAAATCCCGTAGCCCTTCACATAGCATTCTTACGGTGAATTCTGCCTAGGTTATGGTCGTTTACAACTCAAGTGTAGAGACCACAACATCTGTAAAGTGTCTGTGCCCTCCATAGGGCCAGTGCACAGTAAATGTGGGTGAAGAGATCAACACATTCCTGAGCATCGCAGGAGTGTAGGCCTTTTTTTCTTTACTTTTTTCCCAAACATGTAAATAGCACTTCCTACCTACCAGGTAGTGTACTAAGCACTTACTAATACTCACTCATTTTGTCCTCACGGCAGCCCAGTGAGGTAGGTATGATCCCCACTTTACACATAAGGAAACTAAGGCACCGAGAAGTCCAGTGACTCACCTATGATCACAGGACCGAGATCACAGCAACAGAGCTGGCATTTAAACCCAGGCTGTCTGACTCCAGAATCCGTTCTTAAACGTATTTTGCTAGGATATTATCTTGGCTTACATAAACGCCCCTGCTTCTCCACCTGGATGGAAGAATGGGCTGGCAGGGAACCCCAAGCCAAAAGTCCAGGCAGGCACAGAAGGGATGATAAAAGTGGCAAATAAGCCAGGTCCTCACCTGGAAAGATCACACAACCCACACTTGACACTTGGTCTTTGGCATATGGCCACAAAGTGAGCACTATCAGTAAGTGGCCTAAGCCCTGGGCCATGGCAGTGACACCGTGGTTAACCTGATTTCCCTTCTCACTCCCAGCCCACGCCACTCACTGAGGCTACACACTCTGGGTTCTGCTATGCAGCAGTGAGTCAAGTGGAGTGTCCTGGAGAGGGAGGGAGGGCAGGAGAGCCCCTGAAAATCCCCTCCGAATTATAAACATATCCTCTTTAAGTACATTTCTAAGGATAACATTTGTATTACCCTGTCCTGTGCCTGCAGATAGGGCCCTGTGTATCTCTTCCATCTCCCCCCCTTTCTCTCCACTCTGCTGGGAGCGGCCCCTATCTGAAGCGACGGTGGCAATCCGCTTCCCTGCAATTGTTTCGATCGAGGGGAAAAATTAATTTCTGCCTATCGTTAATTGAGAGAATTGTGTGGAGGGCAAGGGAAAGGGAGGGGGGAGGAGAGGAAGGGGGAAGGCGGAGGGGAGCAATCGTGTTATTAACCGTGTCCCTTTCATAAGCAAATATTCTGATTGCCATCAGTGAGATGAGAGGCTCATTAATGCAGGAAGCAGAGAGGTGATTAGAGAACTTTCAAGAGCTATTGAGCTAAGCAGGAGGGAGGGTTGCAGGGACCTGGAGGCTGAGGGAATTTGGGAAGGACTGAGCTGGAGGGAGAGCCACTGGCCTTGTAGATGGGCTTTCCTGCTCTTCTGCCTCTCTCAGCACTTCCCTCTAGTACTCACTTTCAAACAGTCCCCAAAGCCATCAGCTAGAGGGTGGGAAATGCAAAAAAGTGAGTGAAAACTTTGCAAAAGTCACATCTTCTCTAAAGACACCAGCCACACTGACGCTAAACCGGTAGCCTGGAGGTCAGGTTTTCTAGCCCCAATACTGGTTTGTCTAATAGGATGTGCTTGAAAAAAATACATGTCACTGTCTTCACAAGATTGTCTCTACTCCCTGATTTGCCAGTCTCCCACCACTTCCTGTTTATTCCCTCCCACTCCCCACTCCATGCTGCCTCCCTTGTTTATGTCCCAGCCTGATCCGTGACACCATTTGTGTCTGCAGCCCCTGGTCAGGCTGAGAAGGCTGGAGGCCCTAAGGGTCGGTCACTGAGAGGGAAAAAGTGATGAGAGGAGGTGAGAATGTGGGATGGTGGTGGGGGGAAAGGCTGTTGGTGCCACCTCACATCCCCCGGAGCACCTCTGATTTCAGCTGGGGCTGAGCTGGTCAGGTCCACATGAACCCAACCCAACCCAACCTGCCTTGAGAGGAGACTCAGTTTCTCTCCAGTTTTCTGCCCTCGGGACTTTTCCAAGAAGGAGGTGCTATACAGTACCCATCACCCACACATAAGGTCCATGGAGAAGTATGGGAGAGTTTATACCCCCGGGGAACCCCCAACCAATGGCAGACAGGAGCCTGCAGACAGATATCCCAGGCTTTCCAGAAAGAGAGTTTCGAGAGGCGTTCTGTCCCTGGCTCAGGGGGCCTGGTGTAGCCCGGCCCCACTACCCTCTCAGTGACAGTCTGATATTGGCTTTTCCTCTGCATGGGCCTCACTCTCTCCACCCCTCACTCCTGCTTCCTGGGGTCGTCTCTCAAACTAACTACCCAAGTCTGCTCAAGCTCTACTTTCCGGGGAACACAAACTAAGGCAGTGGCCACGAGTGTCCCAATATGAAGGGTAGGAGATAGTCACCGGGGAGAAGCGGCAAGTGCTGCATTGGAGAATGGCTCCACGGGGCTCTGGGCAGAGTGGTGTTAGACACAAGGCCATGTGCCAGGCCAGAAGAGCCAAGACCAGGAGCCAGACAAGACATGGAGGCTCTAGGCTGAACTCGGGTGCTGAGGCAATGCCACGTAAGAAGCCAGAGATGAGAGCACCTAGAAACTGACACTCGGTCTGCCCATGTCAGGGGGAGCCGCGCATGTGGCCCTGTGCCGGCCCAGCCCACTGGCCAACCCGCCCCCTCCCCCGAGCTGTGGCCAACCCCTGGACGGGGCTCAGGGTCCTTTAGACACTGCATGGCCATCTCTAGGTGCTTCCAAACCCCTCCTAAACCTTCTCTCCCAAATGTGCACATGATAAAGTCCCTGTGACAAACGGAAACCCTGCCCAGTCCTTCCTCATACCCAGATTCCTTAGCTCCCCGAATGGATCCCAAAGCCTGTTTTCAACATAAGACACCCCCAGCTGGAGGCGCAGAGAGAGGCAGAGGTGCCTCTGGAAAAGCAGTCTGAGGGAGAGAGAATGGATGCAGAGCTGAAGTGACAGGGAGCTCTGATTGCTCTCCCCCCAACCCCCACATCCAAGGGACATCTGGATTCTCCTCCGAGCACCAAATGTTCCCTCCCATCATATTCTGACTCTAAAAGTAGGAGGGCCACCAGCAAGAAGACCAAGACCAAAAAGAGGCCAAGGAAAAAGGAAATGAACAAAAGGGAGAGAGAGGAAAAAGAGAGGGAGAGGTACTTGGAGATTTTCAGAACAATCTCCATTCTCTATGGTGGTTTCTGTTTAAAAAAAAAATGAAAAAGGAATGATGGAGAAGGGGAGAGAGTCAGACAAGTTTAATGATGTGTGTTCAAAGCTCAGATTGGAAAAATGACAGAGAAAAGCAGCCTGTTTCGGCACTAATAAATTGTTCTCTGCTGTAAGAGGCGCCTGTCGCAGCATTAATACAGGCCCCTAATACACGGGTCAGGGTTAAGTAATTCTCTCCGGCAACTTAAGCGAATAATGAAGCTGGCAGCGGCTGGTGGTGCGGTGGGAGAGATGGTCTATGCCGCCGGCACTTTGTCTTCATTTATTATGCCAGCGGCGGCAGGGACGGGAAGCCTCCGCGGAGGAGATATCGCTTCATTTCGGCAAGGTAATGAAAGCCGGGTTGGGGGGAGGATAAACCAATTTGCCAGCTGACACTGGAAGGAGTGATTTGCGGACTCAAGAAGAAGAGAGGAGGCCCTATGCACAGGGAGGCACAGGGCTAAACCAAAGCGGGCCCAGGCCCTTCCCCTGCACAAGAGACCATATTGAGGCCCAGAGTGGGGGCAAGTGGGCCAACCTGGGGCTGGAGTGGGGGGCAAACAAAGCCCAGAAGCCAGGTGAGTGGGCAGATGGCTGGAAGGCCCACTAGGAGTGAGGGGAAGGAACAGAGAACAGACCAAGGGAAAGAAAGGTCATGGACATACTGGGCTGACGCTCAGGAATGAGGCATTGTGGAGAAGAAAAGAAACTGTGGCAGAAGTTGGTACAAGTAAAGGTCAAGGCTCATCTGGCAGAGAAGGTAGGATAGGGTCTGCGGGGGGAAAGTATATGTAGGTTGAAAACGATCTAGAAATATCTAGAGCTCACCTGCCTTTGAATGGACAGTCTGGAGTTCCCCCAAACACCCCGATAGTCAGACAGTTTACTTCCTGTGTGGATAGTGTGAGCCCTTTTGGCAGTTTCTGCCTTCCAGTGGTATCCTTGGGTAGCGATCTGGATTTGAGGACAGAGGGCCTGAGGTTGTTACTGAGGAATTAAGTTGGAGGCACGATCACAAACCTAGAGCATCTCTTCCTTCTGGAATGGTCCAAACCACAGCAGGACCCCCCCCCCCGCCCACCAGCCTCATTCCGCCTTAAAGGGGGGGTGACCTCTCCTGGGTTAGGTGCTCAGGTGAGTCTCCTTTGCAGCTGAGTGCCTTCCTACAGCAGCCCAGTTACAAGTTGCCACTGTCTGCCTCGGGGGAGGTAGCCAGTCCTCACAGAATGTAGGTCACGGTGTCTGGCATGTGCTTCAAGGTCACATGTGAACCAGGTGGAACACCCATCAGAGCAGGCAGAACCCCAGGGATCTAGACGGGTATGTGGCATTGCCCCGTATTTTCCTAGACGCCATCACCTTTCTTTCTTCCTTTCAGCACCAAGACCTTTGGACAGTTCCTACCAGAGCTCTAGCCAACTGGAGAGGATTTTTTCCCTCAATATCAGGATTTCAGTTCCCTAAGATCCGTTCCTACCCCTCCCACCAAGACTCAGGTGAGCAGGTCTGCAGCATTCACTACAGAAGGGTCTCAGCGTCCCCATCCTCCTCTGCCAACACGCTCTTCTCTCCCTCTTGCCCTATACTCAGGCCTCCTCCCCACCCCGCACATTCCCAAGTCACGCTGCCACTTTTCTCCCCTGATGTGGGTTAAGGATTTCCAATAAGGACCAAGTATTTGAAGCTTAACACTGCAGTCTCTGGAGGAGCCAGGCCAATTTCACACTAATCTAACCCATGAAGGGAGAGAGCATCGGAAGCAAAAATTACATCAAAGAGAAGTTAATGCCAAGAAGCAGGCGACATAAAAAGGAGCTGCTTTCAGTTTCAAATGACTACACCAATCTGGATTAAGAGATCAGCCTTCCAAGTGCCCATATCACCATTCCTGTGCCTGCTCGCCAGGCCGAATGAAGCCTTGTCCTCAGGGGCCACTCTGAATGGGGCTCAGAGAAGAAAATAAAGCTTCCACCCTCACTCCACATTCAGTGATATAGGACATGCCCTGGATTAATGGCTTTTGAGGGGGAAAAAAAAACCTTAAAGAGATACAAGAAAAAAGACTAGAAGGAAGCATATTAAAATGGTAACTTCATCTTTATGTGATTTTGTTTCCCTCTCTATTAGTCTAAAGTTTTCTGTAATAAATTGATATTACTTTTGTAGTGACAAAAATGAAATAGAGGTTTAAACAGCAATGGAAACTCTATGTTTTTCTCTCCATCTGGAATTTTTATCTCCAGGCATTTTCCTTGGCACAGCACTCAGTAGAGTTGTGTTCATACGTGAAAAATCCCTTTTATAAATGACTGTGCCGAGGATTAGGATGGTATGGCCAGAGACGGAGGCACGGTGGGCTACAGGTTAGGACACTAATTCCAAGACAGAAGCAGCGAACTGAGAAGTTCCAACACTTTAAGTTCCCCCTTTCTTGTAGGATATGGGGGCTCTGTTGAATTTTTAGCCCTTCACAGAGAGCCTAACCGAATACCATTTGTTGAACGAGTAAAGGAATGAATAGAAGGAAAAACAAAGATCTCTTCCATTTCATTCGACCACAGACAGAATTGCTCCAAAGCAGTCAGTTGAGATCTATCCCTCCTTCCCCACGAGGCCCCGCTGCTCCTTCCCAAAGCACTTGATCCAGTGCCCCGGGACAGGATTCTTTTTGTCCTCCTGTGCTCCCAGCGTGACAAGGGTTGCTTAGGCCACCGGTACCTCTGGCCCTGAGCCGGCCCCTCCGTCCTGATCACTGCCGGGTTTGTAACCACTCCTTGAGCCTGAAGCTCACTGACCCTGGGGAATGATCCACAGGATAAAGAAGCAGAAGGGGAGCAAGAGCAAGTGGGTCCAGCCCTCTGTGCCCCCCGGGAGAAGCCGCTTGTCATCCCGTTTTAAGTGGAGTTGAAGTGAGACCAGCCTCCTGCCCACCCCCAGCCAGCACTGACAAGTGTAAATCCCAGAATGAATGAAGGCGCCAGGCCTCGCGGAGCTGGTGCCTCCGTGCGCCTCTCCGCGCTGATTGACTTGTCTCCTCTGCGAGACTGACTCTATCAGCTCCTCGGCGCCTCCAATTCCAGGTGTGATTTAGTTTGGAGATGAGAGGTGACAGTTAACATTGGTACTCGTCACTGTAGATCAGACACAGTCACGCTGTCTTTCCCCTCTCCTCCTCTCCAGCCCGCCCCGGCCCTTCTCCGAGAAGAGCCACAGAGTGCGCACGCACTGGCTTCCGCTGGCCCACTCACCGCAGGTCTGCAGGCCTTTCTTTCTGACTCCTTTCTGCCCCCCTCCCCCGCATTCCCAAGGGTCTTCTCTCCATGCCCAATGCCTTGATGTGACCTTCGAACAGCCCTAGAGCCCTTGTTTTTCCAGTGAAGGCTGAGAGGCTTTTCCTCTCGCCACCTTCTGGTCTTCTCGCGCAGCGCCGCCAGCCCAGCCTCTGGCGCCCTCTGTCCCTGCGGGCCCCTGGCTGGGAATCCCGTGCAGGAGCCGGGACTGGGTGGAGAGCGGGGGTGGAGGAGTGGATACTCACTTATCCAGGGCCTTTCTCAACAAGGGGCGGGGTTTGGTTTTGTTTACTTTTCCATTGAGATACAACTCACACAAAACGCACATTTCTAAGGGCAGGGTGCAGTTACTTCCTACATATAATATATTCCCGCTCCTGTGGCCATCACTCTACCGAACTGTAGAACATTTGTATCAACCGAATTGACTCCGTCACGTGTTGCCCCTCTGCCAGTCAAGAAGATGTTGGGAATAAAACCCTTGTTGGAAGGAGCCCTGAATTCGAACTAAGCAAAATCCCTCAGAGTCTAGAGATGGTGTGGGGGGAGGGGAGTGTCCCTGCACCTGATACCAGGAAGCCCAGGACTCAGGGCAACCAGCGTGGTAGAGTGACTTCTGACCTTGTGCTCACATTCACAGCCATCTCCTCTGCTTTGAATAGCAGGGCACAGGAGTGGGGAAGATCTCAAAAGGCTAGTTGGTCAGCCCCCACCACCAAGCCAGGCCACA
Organism: Desmodus rotundus; assembly: GCF_022682495.2. Taxonomy (NCBI): domain Eukaryota; kingdom Metazoa; phylum Chordata; class Mammalia; order Chiroptera; family Phyllostomidae; genus Desmodus; species Desmodus rotundus. The sequence goes on along the minus strand of NC_071393.1, from coordinate 117,289,969 downwards.
CCCCAAACCATGCTGGCCTTTCCAGTTTCTGAAGAGTCACCCTTGTCTCAGCGGTGTGTGAGCTGGTCAGTGGGTCAGTTCATTCTTGCTCCAAACCTAGTCTCTCTTTTCTTGAAGGCCATTGCATTCATTCTCTAGGCCTCTGTAAAAAGCCTGGTGGGTTTAAGCCCCCCAGTCCTCTCCATGCAGAGACAAGAAAGACACGGTCCTTCTTAAACCACCTCTAATCTTGCAGGAGAAACAGACCTGACTCCTAATGTCGATTCAGCAGGGCTAAGTGCTCTCTGTAGAGAGACAAAGAGCCAGAGGAGAAAAACACAGTGGTTAATTCTACCTATGGGGGTGGCAGGGGGCTGGAAAAGCAAATATGGCAAATATTTCAAATATGGCAGAGTCCTAGGGATAAAAAAGCTATGTCAGCCTTATAGGTCTAGCCTGCTTGGGCACCAGTGGTGGGAGCTCCTGTGGGCACCCCAGACCTCGGCAGCACACGTGTAGGCAGGACATAGCTAGGCACACCCTTGAGCTGGCCTAAGTTGCATGAGCATCGTGGAAATCATTTTCTTCAGGCAACCACTGGTTACTGGGTGGCAAACAAGGCAGATGAGGTCCTTGCACTCACAGAGCTTACAGGAAGATAAGATAATTTTCTACCTAAGATAACTTCAGGTTGCAATCGTAGAACTAGGAGTTTGGAGACACCAGATGTTTTTACTGAGGTGTAATACACGTGCAGTAAAGTATAGAAAGTTCAGAATAGAGCTCAATGAATATTTACATATGTATACACCAGCATATGTTGGTAAATGTTTCACTGGTTCTGCAGGGGCAAAAGAGGCCTAATTGTAATTTTCCCCATTACCGTGGTGTAAATATTCTCACTGTGGTCGATTTCAAGTCACCAACATGATGTCACTGAATGCAGAGTTGGGGAGAGATGTCTGCAATCGACTTTTATGCGCTGGTGTGAGCCAGTTTGAGTGAGATCATGCAGCCCCTGGATGCTGTATAATGGATTCAGGTACTCAGATCAAGGTAGGGCACAGCTCCAGCACCCCAGAAGTGCTTCTCATGCCCCTTCACCATCAAGGGGAGGTTTAATTTTTTTAATTTATGTATTTAAAAATTAAAATTATATATGTTTAAGGTGTATAACATCATGGTTTGGTATACATATGCACAGTGAAATGATTACTACAGTCAAGCTAATTATGATATCATCTCCTCACAAAGTTACCATTTTGTATGTGATGAGTACACCTGAAATCTACTCCCTTAGCATATTTCCAGTGTTCACACAGCATCATTAGGTGTAGTGATCATGCCTGCACATTACATCTCCAGACTTACTGAGCCTCTGTATGTTCAGCTTTGTGCCCATTGGCCAACATCTCCCAAAGGGCAGTGTTTGAGAGTGATAATCTCGTTGAGAAATCTTTGGATGAGATTTGAGCCAAGTCCTTCACAAAGATCCAGGAGAATCTACAAGGCTTGGGAGGGGGAGTTCCCTGGCGAAGTAACTACCCTTTTCTAGGCTTCTCAAAAGTGAAATGTTGAGCAAAATGAGGGACTTTAATCCTGCAAGCCTCCAAGTTCTAAGTGATCCCGAGATGCTTTAGGGAAGACTAATGAAGGGGCTCCAAGAGAGGAGTAGACAGGCCTCCGGACACCCCACTCTTCTGATTCAACTTCAGGGGCTCCACTTAAGTCTATGTTATATTGTATATCGGGCTTCTGTGCAGAATTTCATTGGGAGAAAAAGTTCTGCTGCTGAAAATAGTCTGTGCCCCCCCCCCCCGATTGTTCTGCAGTGCTAACATGCGTGGATTCTCTGACCACTATCTATCCCCACAGAACCTTCTTCACTCCCTTCCGCCTTCATCAGGCCCTGCACTGGGCTGGGAATAGGATTCCCACCTTCTCAACAGAGAACGTTCCTTATTTCCCGGACCCCTGACACACACTTCCATTCCAACCTCAGGCCTGTCTGCCATGGCAGCTGCTGAGAATGCAGACTGCTGAACTTTGGGAGCTCTGTTACCCTGGGGACAGTTTGAGAGCAGGAGGGAAGCCCTTGAAGTTCTCCTGGGCCAAGGGGGAAGAACAGGGAAGGGGGGGAAACTTATCTAATCTTCTTCTGGCCCAAGCCAGAATGATCAAGGACACTCTAAATACTTCGACTGACCTCCAAGTTGTTCACACATAAAAGAGAAAAGCTGTTTTTGACATCAGAGAGTTGGCCTGGCACTCAAAGGTAGACTGTGGTGCTTTCCTGGTGATTGTAAACAATTTCACAGAACCCAACATGAGACAAAGCCACTCCAGGACCATGATGAATCAAGGTGAAAACCAGACCACTTCAAGAATATTACCCAAAACAAGACAAAACAAGAATATTACCCAAAGCACAAAATGACCAAGTCCCCCCCTGTCTGGGCTAACTGGATGACTGCTGCTCCTTTACCGATTATAGCTTTAGTCTACATCCATTCTTGTCTTCTTCCAGATAAGGACCGCGAAGATACCCAGCCATATGCCCTGGCTGGTGTGCCTCAGTAGATTGAGTGACACGCTGTGAACTAAAGGGTCGCAGGTTCAATTCCCACTCAGGGCACATGCCTGCGTTGCAAGCTAGGTCCCCAGTGTGGGGTACTCAGGAGGCAACCACACATTGATGTTTCTCTCCCTTTCTTTCTCCCCACTTCCTCTCTCTAAAAATAAAATAAAATATTTTTTTTATAAAAAGATACCCCATCACAGAGTTGTCCCATTTTCCTGACAGCATCCAACCCAGAGCAAAGCCTTGCTTCCTTGAACCCTCCCTTAAATCCCATGAGGCTTCCATGATAGGAGTATCATGCATCCAAATCCTAGAATAATTCATTTCTAATACTCTCTTATTGAGACATCCTACAATTCCCTATGGCGTGCTTTTGCCTTGTGGCAACAACACAATAAGCCCAACTTTGTTGAAAACCAGAAGTGCATTGCTGATGGCTTTGGGTGGAGAACATTGGCACATAGGTTGTGGTTCCCCCATTCATAAACCTTAATGCAGAGGCTGACAGACAGGAAGTCGTGTGTGCGGTGAGGGCAGCTGTCAGGGAGATGAAGGTAGAGGGGCTGTGACGGAGGGCCCGTGGGGAAGCAAGGGTCACGTCATCAGTTCACGGGACTCACGTTTATTGGTCAGGCATTTCTCACAGGGGTCTTTTAAAACACAGCACAGTCCAGTGAAGTGAGGGGTGTGAGCCCCATTTTTACAGCTGAGTGAACAGTTTGAGAGAACAATTTGCCAGGGTCACACAATGCTATGGACTGAATGTTTTTGTCCCCCACCCCCCCAAATTCATAATGCTGAGGCCCTACCCCCTAATATGACGGCATCTGGAGGTGGGAACGTAGACTGGTACTTAGGTTTAGATGAGGTCCCAAGGCTGTGACCCCCACAATGTGATCGGTGTCCTCACAAGAAGAGGAAGAGACGCTAGAGCTCGCTCTCTCCTCCGCGTGGGGACACAGCGAGGAGGTGGCTCCCTACAAGCCAAGAATAGGGTTTGCACCAGGGAGCACATCAATCAGTACATTGATCTTGGACTTCAGCCTCTAGAACTGTGAGAAATAAAGAAAAGCCTGTTGTTTGAGCCACCCAGGCCACGGTATTCGTTACGGCAGCCTGAGTAGACTAATACATTAGGTTTGTCTAATTTCAAGGTCTACGCCATAGAAAGCCATACTCCTTGATCAATTTTTCCCATTTTAATATTAAACATTTTTGTAGAAGTATTACCAAGTATTACTTCTCATTAAAAATATATTATTGATAGTGTTTGACCAACCTTAAGCCTTGTCTCTTCTTGATTTCCCAGAGGTTACCACCATTAGTTATTTGGAGTGTAAACTTTCAGTGCTTTTTCTATGTACTTTATATACATACATGAATGTAAAGTACATATACGTACTGAGAAAACATATATCGTTGTTCGGTGGTGTGATTTTATCTTTACACAAATGGCTTTCTATGTGCTGTTCTGTAACTTGCTCTCTTCACTCAGCAGTGATTGGGAGCCCCACAAGGTCTGTCGTGTTCACAGCTGTGTCCCAGGACCTAAAGGAGTGTGCAGCACACAGTAGGTGCTCAGCACAAGTTTATTGGTTGGACAAATGAATGAACAGACACTAAATCTTAGAGACCCTTTGCTGTGAGCAACCACAGAGCGACCACATTCTTTTCAGCGCTGCCTGGTGCTGCAGAGCAGGCGGGCAGCCGTCCCCTACTGATGGACACTTGGGCTGTCCCCTACACTGCTACAGTGCCACAGTGGGCATGGTGCTGTGTCACCTGGTGCACACGTGCACCGGTTTCTCTAGGATGGACGCCAAGATGTGCATTGTTAGAGCATAAGGAATTCATGGTTTTAATTTTAATTTTCTCTTCCAAACAATCCTTTCAAAGAAGGTTTGCAATGAACACTCCCACCAGTGATTACGAACGTACCCATTTGCTCATACTCTCAACAATACCCAACGTTACCACACTTTCCAATTTTCACCTATTTGATGGGTGGAAACAGTACCTGCTTTAACTTTTTTTTTCTTTTTATGGGTCCCTAGTACAATTTCTGTAGAAGAAAAATGAAGGGAGAGTTAGAGAATCTCCGGATTTCATTTGGGGGAACTGGGCAAGGTCACGGTAGCTGGCCTCTGCTGAGCACAGCCGGCACAGACGCTGAATCATGTCCGGGAGGCAGGCAGTTAGGGTCTGGGTCCTGGCCCTGCCCCTTGTCAGCTGTGTGACCCTGAGTGAGCCACTCAGCCTTTCTGAGTTTGGGTCCCCCATCTACTAAATGAGGATAGTAATCCCCACTTCATAGGTTGTTGGGGGAATGAAACGAGTTAATATTTGTCAAGTTCTTAGGGTGCCTGCCCATAATGCCATATTAGTGATTGTTAATTAATAATATTATATGCCAGTGTCTACATTCTCTCTCTTTGAGTCGTGCATCAGTTTAATTTAAATAAATACTGTTATTGTCATACTTTACAGAAAAAGAAAGTAGGACAAAGGGGGTGGAGGAATTTGTACAAGGTCAAAGACCTTTGCTGCTGTGGGCAGGGCTAGGACTTGAGCCCAGATGGTCCGGCACCACTACACCCCTGTGCTGTTGTCCACACGGGAAGAAGGGAAGGGAGAAGCCAGATTCCATTTCCTGGGGTAGCTGTGAAAAGTGGGAAAAAACTCTCAGAGAGGGATTTAGGAAGAGGCCACCATCACCCCTGTCAGAGAGCACCCCAGGTTCAGGGTGGCCCAGACCTCAGAGCCACGGCCTGCCTTTCCTTCCATCCTCACTGCGCTGCAGTCCTGAGCCAAAACAGCCTCATGTCCCCACTGTGGCCCACCACACCTTGCTCTGTGACTCAGGCAAGTCTGCCACCCTGGGGGCCTCCTGTCTCCCTCTGTCAAAATGCAGGCCGTTCCCTGTGAGGATGACAAGCAGTAACACTGGCAAGAGCCCTGCACGCAGCAGAGGCTCCAGAACACCATACCATCCTTCCTTCCCGGGCCTCTGGGCCACTTCCAGATTCGACCTCTTCCCAATTCTCTCTTCTCAAAACTCACATCATCATGAGAAAGACCTGGGACCAGGGGTGTTCCACAGGCGGGGCAGTGAGCACGGTGGGCCCCCGCCGTGGGCAGTAAAGGGTACATTGTTTTAAAGAACTGTAAGGCAGCATGAAACTGAATTTCAGTCAGTCTGCTTTTTATTATCACGCATAGCAATTCCAAGCCATGCCAGTGATAAAGTACACATCCCTGAAAAAATACTGTTGGTCCAAGTTCTAAATACCTGCACTCCAGTTAGGCCATCCCCCACCCCACCCTCAGTACACCTCTGGGTAAGAATCCTACTTGGTATGGGTACATCTGTTCCAATAAGGGGTCCTTGCTTGGGCCTCAAGGGAGGACCCTAGCAGGAAGCAAGGCGCAAAGGGAGGGTGGCTGTAGGGACCGGAGACAAAAGGGTCATCCACCATGCCAAAGCGACAACCATTTAATTGCTTATGATGCTGAGAGCTGTTTAGGCAGAGCTCAGCCAGCTCGGCTCAACTCTCCTCCACGTGGCTTGTCTGGGCTTGGTCTGCAGCTGTGATTTGGACTGGAAGGTACCAAACGGCCTCCCTGTCCCGCCCAGCCCCTCAGTGGGGATGGCTAGAATGGGACCTCTTCTCTCCTCCTGGGCTTTTGTCCTCCAGAGCCTTTGTTGCCACATGACTTCTCCAACAGATGACCAAACCTCTTGGTGGCTCAGAACTCCAAGAGAGCAAAAGTGGAAGCCGTGAGGCCTCTTCCGACCTGGGCCGAGAACTTACGCAACCTCCCTTTGCTGCAAGTCATAGGCCAGTTCAGATTCAGTATGGGAGGGACTGCACGAGTGTTTGGGGGGGGGGGGGGTCAATGCAGAAAGGCACGATACTCTACCCAGCACGGTACCGTCTCGAAACTGTGGCTCTCCTGCACTCAGGGAGTGGCCCACCTTGGGTGACATGGCTGTGCAGCCAGGGGTTCTCTCTGATGCCCTCTACCTCCATACAGACTCTGGGCAAGGCTTAGTCTCCTCAGGGCCCACCTCCAGCATAACCCTTCCTGATTAAAACACCCTCCCCAGGACTGACTGAGCATGCTGATCCATGGTAACCTACCACTCAGGGCACTGGTAGGTCCCAGCAGTCCCAAGCCAGGACCTCCTTCCTCCCTCCTCCCTCCTCCCAGGCAGCAGCAGTGGTCACCTAGAGCAGAAATGCCCAGACACTGTAGCACATGGGTGAGGGAGAGGCTCCTGAGCCAGCAAGGACTAGACAGCTCCTGGGCTCCTTTATATCTGGAAGCCCCTGACGACTAGATGCCAGTGGGAAGCACCAAGCATTCAGAAAATGAGCGATTTGGGCAAGTTTTCTCTTCAGTTACCCTCTGAGTCTGCTCCATCTGGGCCTCTCCTTAACAGTTCCCTACAAACCCAGTAGCAACAGTGATGGCAAATGGGCTTCCTCTGCCCCAGGCACTGTGCTGTGGGCCTGGGGGCCGTCTCTCTGCAACGAGAATGCCGCCGCCCAGAGCCAGCCTAGCCTGCTCCTCTGGCCCTTGGTGCTCTAAGATCTCTCCTGAGGCCCGTTACACACGGCCCGTTCCTGAGGGTCCTTCCGGCACCTCTTAACATCACCACCCTCCCCCGCTCTCTGAGCTGTACCCACCCAAGTGTGTATATCTATTAGCAGAGGGGGAGAACAGCCCAGCAGTATGTCACAGGAGTGATAATTACATCCCAAACTCCCATCATGCCGTCTGCTGCTGACCTCTCACCCTTCCTCTCTTTTAATCACCCCCCGGCATCACTCACTCTGACAGAGCAGCAGCACAGGCCCTGTGACCTGTCAGCCCGAGGACATGACTTATAGGGCCCCGCAGGTGGACAAAGGGAAGGGAGATAGGCCACATAAATCTCCCGAGTGAATCAAAGAGAGTAATGGAGTGCGCTCCCCAGGCCTGCGCTAGCAGATTCCCATGGTCTTGTTATTTGGCTCAGAGTTACGGTGATGAAGAAGTGGCCTGGGCTGACACGTGGGTCCCAATCAACCTTGCCAAAGCCAGCAGCCTTCACATGAGTCCCCATGTCATGTCTACCCCCGTGTCCCTGGGGAGGGTGGGACAGGTGAGGGAAGCTGGCTCCTAGGCTGGTTTATCACACCCCAAGGGGAGGGGAAGAAGGAGGAAAGAAAAACAGCCTTAAGCCAAGCCACCCCTGGCCTGACGCCTCCTTGGATGGGCCTCTCAGGAGCTTCTTATAGTCAGGGCACTGGACAGGAAGGTCACCAGGTCTGGAGCACTTCCCGTTTCTATAGAGAGCCCAGAGTGGTGTCTCCAAGCTGGGATAGCTCACCTGGGCATTGAGGGTGTGACTTCCTGGGTTGTGTGCAGGACTCATGGGGGCCTTTCCAAGGTTTGCTGATTAGCATCTGAGAAGCAATGGGATCTGATGGCCTAAACCCCTGACCCGGGCAGGCATGTACCACTTCCACGGTGGACCCTGGAGACAGGATGTCAATCATCCTGAAACACACTCATTCACAAGACACCAGCCAGCTTCCAAGTCCTCTTTTACCTAGTCCTCTAACCAAGGGGCTGCCAACTGGGTCCCATAAGCCACGTATGGCTCCACAGGTGCCTGTGATTTGGTCTGCAATTGTTTTTATCAAGTTAGAATTGGCCATCCTTCAGACAGGGCAGGCTCACTCCCGTCCATGCCTCACAGACACCTGCCGTCTCACTTGGTCCCAGTTCTGGTCATACACATCACCTGCCTCTTCCCCATAGGGGGCATGATCTCCCACCAAGAGCCCCTGCAACCCAGGCCTGGCTCCTGGGTGGTCCCACCCAGACCCCCATTCTGCTTGTGGCTCCTTCTCCACCTCCCCACTTATTGCCAGCCTCTTCCATCTATCTGGTCAGTGAATTAACTTCCTCAAACCCGAGCTTTTACTGCATCCGAGCCTCATGACTCCCGAGACGGCAGACAGCACCATCCCCACCCGCGCAGAGGGAGAGCATGAGTTAGAGTTAACTGGCTTGTTTGGAAACCCTCAGCTGGCCTGTGAAAGGGAGATGAGACCTCAGAGATTCTGATTCCCAGTGTGTTTTCCACCGGACCACAGTCCTACTGAATCGTTGCCTCCCCCACACCCAACTGTAAATTTATAGTTGAATCATTGAATCCCAGGGCTCAAGAACTGCTTGGTTCAGTTCTTTACCCTGTGCACGGACAGCCTCCATGAACCGGGCACGGAGGGCCCCACAGCCTGCTGGCGCCGCGCAGGAATGGTTCAGTCCATCAGTCCTTGGGCAGCGCTGGCCCTCAGAAAACCTTTTCATTCTTCCTGGGGCCCAATTCCTGGGGGTCCTCTCACCTACCATTGCTTCTGCTGCTGTTCTGAGGATCCAGGAGGAAAAATCTCACCCACGGTAAGAATTTGAAAACCAAACAGGCTCAGTTGCTACAGCAGTCAGAATCACAAGGGACAAAACCCAGACCTCAAAGGCAAGGCATTGGCTCATGAAAGTGGGAAAATCTGGGGCTATGGACAGTGGGCCCCAAGGGTTCAGACAATGTTTCCAGGAACCTGTCTGCATTTTCCGCCTCAGCCTTCCTCCACAATGAGCCTCTTCTCAGGCGGGCACTCCCGATGCTGGAGCCCTAGGCAGGCCAGCTGAAATCCCACCAGGGGCAGCAGGCTGGACACTCAGGCAGGATTTTATGTCACAGTCTTGAGAACCTCTTCTTTGAGAAGCCTCAGTCTTAAGGCCTTCCACTGATTGGATGAGGCCCACCCACAATATAGAAGGTAACCTGCTTCACTTAAAGTCTACTGATTTAAGTGTTAATCATATCTAAAAAATACCTTCACAGCAACACCTAGAAAGCTGCTTGACCAAACAGCTGGGTATTGCAACCTGGCCTAGTGGATGCATAAAATGAGCCATCACACAACACAACTGACCTCATACGCTTGTTATGATGATTAAATAATACGTGTAAAGTTCTTAGAGTCAGCGCTATGAAAGTGCTTGTTAAATAAACATGTAAACCAGCAAACTAGCACACTGGAACTTGAACCCAGATCATCTCCCATCATGGTTTCCAAACTGTGGCCCAAGGTACCCGGCACAGAAGCACAAGTGTAGGATCTAAAATTTCCCAGGCTAATAGTGCTCGACAGCTGTCAGACACACGTGAACGACTAGCTTGAGGTGGTTCACAGTTTCAACATTAGCTCACATTACATTCTTTGCGATGGTGTCATATCCTTAACATGCCGGGCTTTCGGTGGTCGCTGTGATAACAAACCAGTGTGGAACCAGAACGGAGGGTGGCGTATTCAGCCTGATCCCATGTGAGAAGAAGTGCGGTGTCCCACAAGTACACATGTCCATTGGCGTGTCATTGGGGTTAACAGTAACATTAAATCTTGTGAACTTAAATTTGTGTGTATTATTTTTTCAAATGGCTAATCATCCATGAAGCTATAAACACTGAAGTTGTTTAGACCGAACCACTGAATGAAGAAAACTTTTAGGTGTTTCCTTCGACCAAGGGCATCATGAACAAATTCCCAAGGCGCTAACAGCACCGGAACTGAGAAAGTCTGGGAACTTCTGCTCTTCCTTCTTCTCCGCCACACTTCTCGTTATCACGCCGGCGCTTGCTCACACCCAAACGTCCTGAAGGACGGCAGGAAGGGTTCTCTTCAGTGAGGCTTCACCCTTCAATGACAACATGCTTATCTGTTAGATGCAGACCTGCTCTCTGTGCTGGGCACACAGCAGTGAGCAGACCGAAGGGGCCCTTCTGCACAGAGCAGCCCTCGGCGGCGCGGACAGAGCAGAGGGCCGTGCGGCTCACAAGGCTGACAGGTGAGAGTGACTGGCAGCCGGTGGGCAGTGTGAGCTACTGTAGATGGAGCTGAAACTGCAGGATCCCAAAGAGGGAGCAAGCAAACCCGGGGTGGGGCGTTCAGGTGAGATCAGGAGTCAGGCAGGTGGAGCACGGGGTCACCTTGCCTGACTCCAGGGACAAGCCAAAACCCAGGGTCCCTCTTCCTCTCTGGGGCAGCATCTGGATGCTGAGCAGAGTTCCTTCCATCACCCTTCCACCATCTCTGATCCCCACCCCAAGCAGGGTCAGCTGCATGAGTCCATTCTTGCTGGGAAAGGGGGGTTACCACAGTCCTGGAGCAAGAGGCTGGGGGAGAGAGAGAGTGGGAAAGAGCGAGCCAGCCTCCCCACCCAGCCTTCCCAGCTGGGCCGGTGCCTCCGAGGAGCTGCTGTGCACAGCCCCTACCCTCCCCCCATCTGCCGTTTAACCATGATGGAAGCTGCTGTCAGTGTGCGGCGACAGTAATAAACACTCTTCTTAATAACACAGGGTGTACCTCTTATTAAAATGAATGGACTCCCACGGCACAGCCTGGGGCCTCATGGCTGGCAGCCAGCCGGGCCAGCAGCCCTCAACTGGCGCACTTTATCGCTGTAATTACTGGCAGGACAACGCAGTGGGGGCTTCCGGGGCAGGCTGGGAATGGATCCGGGCCCAGGCCAAGCTCAGGGACACATCCACCCAGTTGGAGATGCCTCCACAGGAGATCCCAGGGTCACCCCTAGGCCTCACATCCAAGAATATACCTTCCTACATCAAAGGAGGGGCCTATACCCACCAATCTAGGGAGACACACACGGAAACCCTGAAGGGGACCCATGAGTGTCTGATGTGGCAAAAAGCAGGAAGGGAAACCGCCCTGCTTTCAGGGGTGGCCCGGTGCCGTAGGTTTGAGGGAGAAGCAGGGTTATACACATAATAAACAGAGGCAGGGCACAGACCTGGAACACATGCAGAGCTGCGGGGGTGCCAGAGTTTGAAATCAGGGAGACACAGGGCCGTAGGGAGACCTCAGGGTTCAGGGCACCACAAAGTCATGGCCGTCTGCCCTCCCAGCACCATGGCATTTAACAAGTCATGATTCATCATTTTAAGATGCATCGTTTAGTTTGTTGAAGGGATGCATGAGTGGATGAGTGTGTGAATTAGTGAGTTAATGAGAAGATTTGCAGGGGACCATGATAGAGCGTGAGGACCTATCTGAGAGTTCCTACACATGTGCACAGATACACACGGGAACACACACATTCATACACAGACACATGCACAGGTAGATGGACATAGGCACGTACACTTACACACCCCTGACCCACCCCTGTCCCTGGCTGGCTCAGTCACGGGGCCAGAAACAAACACGCTGCCTTTAGCTCGCGCATGTGACCCTGAGACTCGCCATCAAAGACCCTGCTCTTTCAGTTTCCTTTTGGGAAGCGAGGGACAAGTGCTTGTGAGGACCCAAAGGAAGGTGAGACAAAGGGACACTGGGGACCCACAACATTTCTTCCTTTTGGTCCTGACTGGGGCTCCTAGCAGCCCTGCCTGCCTGTGACTATATGGAGGCCTCGGCAGGCCGAAGCCCTGCCCCTCCTTCCACAGAGCCCAGCGAGCGTTTCCTTGTTCACGGGCACCTGGAGACCCCTTGGGGGCTGTCCATGAGGAGGGCCCTTCCCACAAGGCACGGTTTCCAACTCCATCCTGTGAAGCCCAGGGCTTTGTAGGATTCAACCTGAGGAGGCAGAGTGGGTGTGTGGTATGTTTGTATGTTGAATGTATGTGTGTATGTGTGTGTTGTATCTGTGTATACGTGTGTGTGTGCCTTTGGTGTGGGGAGGGCTGGATTTCCCACCCCTGGTCAGAGCAACTCTCCTTTTTCCCCACTCCAGACTGGATTTACCAACGAATTTGCCAGTGTTCTACTGTTCACAAACATACAAAAATTGAGAACCACCCGACTAGCCTGGGAACAACCTGCAGAGACACTGTGTGCATCTTGGTCCCAGCGGGGCATGTCAGAAGCTGTGGAGATGAGGTGTCCAATCCATGAAATGCTGACAGTCAGTCGTTTCCAGCCCCTGCTGAGCACGTTCTCTGGGCCGGCCCTGGCTATGCGCTTTAGAGAGGTCATTCATCCACTCCCCACATTTACCCTATTGTCGCCCTCACTTCATAAAGGAACAGGTAGGTAGTAAGTGACAGTACCAGGACTCACACCCAGGCTGCCTGACCTCAGAGCCCAAGTTTCCTCTCAGTGCACAGCATTGACCTTGGAGGTAGAAATGCATGAACTTCACCTCATGAGCCTGCGCTGCAGTGAGCTGAGTTCTCCAGCCTGGTGTCCTTGGAAGCCCAGGCGCTGAGCAGGAGGGATGCTCTCACACTAGCGTCCTACAGGTGATGAGTGTCTGTGGCAGGGGGCTGGCCCCTCCCCAGGCCATGGGCTGCACTCCTGCTTCTAGCTTTGAATGAGTCGCTGGTATCTGGCCAACCAAGCCTCTAACAATTATTAACTAAGCTGGATTTAAAAACAGAAAATGGGACTTCCGGCCAAGATGGAGGCATAGGTAGACACACTGTGCCTCCTCTCACAACCAGAAGAAGGACAACAACAAATTTAAAAACAAAAAGCAGACAGAACTGACAGAAAATTGAACTGTCACTGTCGGAAATCTAACAACAAAGGAGTTAAAGAAGAAACATTCATCCAGACCCGTAGGAGGGGCAGAGACGGGCAGCTGGGCAGAGATCACTCATGGCAAGGCAGTGGCTGGAGGACTGGGCAGGCAGGGCAGCGGCTGGTGGAGCCAGTGGTCCCACATTCACATGCAAATAAACCAGAAGGAACAACTTGGGAGTGAGACAGACCAAGCAACCTAGGGCTCCAGCTCGGGGAAATAAAGCCTCAAACCACTGATTAAAAACACCTGTGGGGATTGAGGCAGCAGCGGGAGAAACTCCCAGCCTCACAGGGGAGTTCATTGGGGAGACCCACAGGGTCCTAGAACATACACAAGCCCACCCACCAGGGAAGCAGCACCAGAAGGGCCCAGTTTGCTTGTGGGTAGAGGAGGAAGTGACTGATAACCAGGAGAGAGCAGAGCAAGCTGCACTGTTCCCTCTCAGACCCCTCTGCGACATACAGTGTTCACCAGGTGTTGTCCTGCCCCGGTGAACACCTAAGGCTCTGCCCCTTACTACATAACAGGTGCACCGAGACAAAAAAAAAATGGCCCAAATGAAAGAACAAATCAAAGCTCCAGAAAAATTACAACTAAGCAACAAAGAGATAGCCAACCTATCAGATGCACAGTTCAAAATACTGGTAACCAGGAAGCTCACAGAATTGGTTGAATATGGTCGCAAATTAGATGAAAAAATGCAGGCTATGCTAAGTGAAATAAAGGAAAATGTACAGGGAACAAACAGTGATGGGAAGGAAATCGTGACTCAAATCAACAGTGTGGACCAGAAGGAAGAAAGAAACATCCAACCAAAAGAATGAAGAAACAAGAATTCAAAAAAATGAGGAGAGGCTTAGGAACCTCCAGGACATCTTTAAATGTTCCAGCAACTGAATCATAGGGGTGCCAGAAGGAGAAGAGGAAGAACAAAAAATTGAAAACTTATTTGAACAAATAATGAAGGAGAACTTCCCCAATCTGGCAAAGGAAATAGACTTCCAGGAAGTCTAGGAAGCTCTGAGAGTCCCAAAGAAGTTGGACCCAAGGAGGAACACTCCAAGATACATCATAATTAAATTAACCAAGATGAAAAACAAGGAGATAACCTTAAAAGCATTAAGAGAAAAGGAGACAGTTACCTACAAAGGAGTGCCCATAAGACTGTCAGCTGATTTCTCAAAACAAACCTTGCAGGCAAGAAGGTGCTGGAAAAAAGTATTCAAAGTCATGAAAGGCAAGGACCTACATTCAAGATTACTCTACCTAGCAAAGCTATCATTTAGAATGGAAGGGCAGATAAAGTGTTTCCCTGATAAGGTCAAGTTAAAGGAGTTCATCATCACCAAGCCCTTATTATAGGAAATGTTAAAGGGACTTATCTAAGAAAAAGAAGATAAAAAATATGAACAGCAAAATCACAATAAACTCACAGTTATTAAGAACCGAATCTAAAAACAAAAACAAAAACAAACAGCAAACAACTGGAACAGGAACGGAATCACAGAAATGGAGCTCACATGGAGGGATATCAGCGGGGGAGTGGGAGGGGGAGAGAGGGGAAAAAGGTACAGGGAATAAGGAGCATAAATGATAGGTAGAAAATAGACAGGGGGAGGGTAAGAATAGTATGGGAAATGTAGAAGCCAAAGAATTTATATATATGACCCATGGACATGAACTAAAGGGAGGGGGGAGTGGGTGGGAGGGGGTACACAGGGCAGGGGGGAATAAAGGGGGGAAAATGGGACAACGGTAATAGCATAATCAATAAAATATACTTAAAAAACCAGAAAATGCACAGTGTGGATGAACCTGAGGACACTGTGCTAAGTGAACTAAGCCAGTCACAGAAAGACAAGTACTGCGTGGTTCTGCTCCTATGAAGTGCCTAGAGTGAGCAAATGTATGGAGTTTCTGTTTGGGGAGATGAAAAGACTTCTGGAGATGAATTGCCCAACAATGCGAATCTATATAAAATTGCTAAATTGTACACTTAAAAATAGTGAAAATGGTTAAGATATTATGTGTATTTTACCACAGGTGCAAATGGAAAGCAGGATTTGGAATAGTTAGGCCCAGAGGAAGTATCCCCAGAGAGGGCAGTGGGGGGTCTAGGTACCAAGGCCTCCACACACCCCCCAGTTGCCCGTGAAGGTCAGCCATCAGTTGAGTGTGGACCTGCATTCATCTCTCCAAAATTAACACCCCCTCCCCCTTCTCCCTCCCTCTTCCCGCTCCTCCGCCCCTCCCCACACTTCTCAGAGGCAGCTGCCTTCTTCACCTGAGCCGCAGCTGCAAACAGCGGGTCCCCTCCTCTGCTTCCTCGGGCTTTGTGTTTCCACTATGCTTGGCCTGGCTCCAAACCACGGGACGCACCTCAGCCCAAGCAAGAGCAGAGGTGGTTCAAACCTGTGGTTCCCATCACATGTGGCTCAGGTGCTTCCAGGGCCAGCTTTCGGGGTAGGCGATGAGGAGGCAGGTCCAGAATCTCGGAGACACTGATGACGATGAAATGGTGTGCATCTGGTGCAGACCACGGGAGAGGCGTGCTACGTCCACGTTCCCATTTCACACTCACAGCAATGCTGTGATGCTGGTGTCAGCCCCCTTTTACAGGTGAGGAAACTGAAGCTCTGAATGATGACACAAGTTGCCCAAGTTCTAAGCTTTTAACCGCTGAGCCATGCTGCTTCCACTGCTGCTGGAGGAGCTTGCCCCAGACCCCCAGGGATCCCTCTCACAAGGAAAGAGGACAGCGAGTGTCTTCTTTTGAGGTGGGATAGGGACAGTAGTGATCACAGCATACCTTTGGGCAGCTGTGCTGGAGTGGGGAAGGGGCTGGGCGACACCCCTGCTGTCCCAGCTTGCCCAGTTGAAGGTCCCAGTGGCCCTGGGTCCAGAGGGCATAGCAATGGTTGTTTGTAGAGATGGCTCATGCGCAGGCTGGCCACTGGGCACCCGCGGTGGAGCCAGGGCCTGGATAGCCCTGGAGACAAGGCTTGTGATGAACCCTCTTTGGGCCTCTCCAGTATCTGTGTCCAGGTGTCATCCAAGGAAACCGTGAGTGGACCAGGAAGCTGCGAAGGAGGGGGTGGACTGGAGCAGGGAGAGGCACAGCCTCACCTATTCTGCACTGTCAGTGATGGCACTAATCACGTAGGTATCCTGGTGTCGGCACCCACCACGAACCAGGCGCCCGCTCGGATCCTCCACACCCCCGTTACTAAAGTTGCGATCCACTGGCCTCACCTGGAGCTTACCAGAACTACAGGCTCTCAGGCTCTGCACCAGACCTGCGACTCAGAGTCTGTATCCTAACGAACTCCCGGGGTGATTGGCAGGCGGGGATTTACAGTGTGTATCGTTCAGTCCTTGGTACGATATTCTCAGGAGATGGGTTTTTTTCTCCTTCAGATTTCACAGATGAAGACACTGAGACCCAAAGAGGTGGCCTTGGTTGTCCAAGGTCAGGGGTAGGAAATGGTAGCCATGGAATTGGAGTCCAGGGTAGCATGGCTTCAAAGGCAAAAAAGAAGCAGTGGGAGGTTCATGAGCTGAATCTCAAATTCTGAGAATTTGATCCTTATTTTTCAACCATCTCCTCCCTCAGGCTGTCCGGCAGGACCCCTGAAGCTCCCGTGGGGGTCAGGAAGTCACTCCAGGGCTGCTCTGGGCACTCGGCCTTGGGCCAGCACCCCAGCCGGGGCTTCCCTGCACTGGGCACCACAGCCATAGCCGGGAGTGCCTGTGCTGGGCAACCCCCAGGGAGGCACTAGGCGGGCACTGCTCAAGGCCCCGCCCACAGTCACAGGCCCCCGAAGGGGCAGCCTGGGGCCTGCCCAGTTAGCCCAGCCCCAGTGGGCGAGAGACCTTGTCCCACCTGTCCAGGGGCCAGGGCAGGAAAGTGTTCCCCACTCCCTCCTTCAGGAAGCCTCGAGCCATGCTCCTCTTCTCCAGCAGCATCTCTGCCCCTGGGGCCGTGGCCCGTGACGCTTCTCATTCCAAACCCCTCAATCTCTCCTATTAGCTGAGATTGCAGGTTCAGAGCACAAACATCGCTGCCTGTCACTGCTGCCGCACGTCAGCCATCAGCTGGGAATGGTCTCGTCTCCTCCAATCCATCACGCAAGGTTTCTATCACTCTCACTCGAGACCACTCTGTGAGCCCTCCCCCCACTCCCCCAGCCCCCTTGCCTGGCCCAGGGGACCTGCCGCTCTGCCGGGTGGGAGAAGAGGGTGGAGTACTAGCACCCTAAGCTGAGGGCAGGGACCAGGACAGAGGCACTAGGCCCAGGAGCACCTGGAGAACCTGGCCTACACAAGGGCAGAGGAAGCCGATGAGAGGGCAGAGGCAGCAGGGGCCACCCTCCCAAGCCCCGGAGATCCGCTTGCTGCCTCTGAAGCAGCAGCCCCTTCATTAGGATGGCAGCCCCAGGGCCTCACCACTAGGCGTTCTGAGCAGCGCATCTGTGGGGCAGGGGACCCTTTAACAGGGTTGCTCCATGTGATTCTGAGGCAATAGGTCCCTGAACCCCGAAGCTGAGGAACTCTACTGATGGAGCACTGGAACAGTTAGGTTACACTCAAAACAAACAGTCCCCAAACCCTTAGGGTCTTAAAACAACGCATCCCTTGCCTAAGCTGTGTCCGCCCAAGGCAAGTTGGCGGGAGGCCCTCCTCACTGAGGTTGCTCAGAGACCCAGGCTAACAGATCCCCACCTCCACCAGGTTTCTGTCATCACGAAGCCAGCAGGCAGCGGAGCTGGGGGTTTCACATCAGCAAAGAAATGCTCCGGCCTCAAAGTAACACACAGCACTTCTGCCCACAACCCGCTGGCCAGACCTAATCATCCGGCCCTCTCACTTCAAGGGGTTTGGAGAACGATAACCCTTTCACGCCCAGGAAAGAGAGAGGAGTGGGGTCTGCGTGAACAGGGGGTTTGTCTGCCAGGAGCACTGAGGCTGAAAGCCCTGCCCCTTGCCCAGTGAAACCTGACCCACTGGCTGTAGCAGGCCTGGCAAAAGAAGGGGAAAACACGAGGGGAAGGCCTGGCCCCATCCTCCACTCCCACAGCACTTTCTTACCTTCTAGGCTTATTCATATGTTGTTATGGCATTGTTGATTCCTGCCAAAGCAGAATTACATTATATCGTGTCATGTGTCATATTATATCATAGGATATGATACTATGTTATATTATTTGTTTTAGCATTCGCAGCAGCTGAGTAGCTCAAGGCCATAGTCAGTTCCAGGAAGGGCTGAGTTTAGTGCCCAGGTGTTGGAGCTTCTAGCCCAGGGCCCTTCAGTCAGGCTCAGCCGCAGGTGGCCCGGCCAGGTTGGTCCCATGAACTTTGTGCTTCTTGGTTTGGGTTGAGCTCCCCACAGTGAGCTGGGTCCCTGTGCCCCGTGGAAGGCTCCCATTAGGTCTGCATAGGCCAGACCACGCCCTCCACAGTTGGGATGCTACTGGCAGCCCCAGACAAGCACGTTTCTTTCTTCTCCATCCCCCTGAAGGGAGACTCCCTCACTTGCGGTCTCCCCATCAGCACTTTGGCCCACCTTCCCACGCCCCGCAGACAGAATGCGCACCAGGATCCAGGTTCAAGGGCAGTGGGGAACACAGGCAAAGCAAACAAGTGGTGTGTCTGGGATGTAGAGGGCCCCTCCAGGGTGTTAGGGCAGAAGACTGTGAACATGGGGCTGGAGGGCGACATGTCTAATCTTCAGGTTGAAAAATGGGTCTAAATTTGACTCTTAACTTTTACTGCCTGGAAGTATAACCCAGCTAGAGGGGGCAGGTGTAAACAGGACACGCTGGTTACACAGCCCACGTTCCCCAGTGTTCCTCGGGCCCCAGGAAACTGTGGAGTCCACAGAGGAGCCAAGGCCCGTGCTCATGCCAGCTGAGCCGGCTCCAGGCATGGGGTGGCGTTGGTTTAGGCACGACTTGGTGTGATTACCGCAGCCGGTGCAGGGAAGCGGCTGTGAAAACACAAACACTGAGATGCAGTCACCTCTGTACGTTTCCCCTCAAAAGAAGTTTGCACCCCTCACATATGCTTTTAATTTGCTCTCAGAAAAAAATGCAGCCTGGAGGCTCAGGCATCTCCAAATCCACGGGGAGAGCGTGTGCTGTCTGTCCCGCAGCCACTCCAAGCCTTTACCCCAAGACCTCGTTGTCCATGTTCCATCTTTACTGTGCACCCCGTCCCCCCACATAGTCACAGATGGGGGTGGAGAGGATGGGCCTGTGGACCCCCCAGCGGGGTACTCGTAGGGTGTCTGCCCTCAGGTCGTGAAACCACACACAGAGACCAGCAGCGATGGCCGCGACAGATTTCCAGTGCAAAGACCTGGGAGGAAGTTCTGGCCTCGGTAAATCTTAGTCTCAACTTCCTTACCTAGAAAACAGGACGGTGAAACAGTTGATGTTCTGAGACTTTTCAGTGCATTCCTGCAACAAACATCTGAGTGCCTGCTAGTGCGAGGCACCCGTCCAGGAGCAAGATGGGGTCCCTGTGCCCCCAAAGCCCTAGTTGGGGGAGGGTGCGGTAACCAGGCACACCAAGGAGGCCTTTCCAGTTGTGGTTTGGCCGTGAAGGAGGTCATCAGGATGAGAAAGTAAAGGGGAAGCTGGAAGCTGGGAGGCAGCTAATTTAGGTGAGATGGTCAAAGAATATCTCTCAGAGCTAGAATTTGAGCTCAGACTAAAGTGCATGTGAAGGTGTAAGGCAGAGCATGCAGGCTGAGAGATATGCAAAGGCCCTGTGGTGGGAAAGGGTGTGGAAGGAGTACCCAGTGTGGCTTGAGAAGGGAGGGTGCCGAGTGAGGCACCTGGGAGAAAAGTGAAAGCCAACACAAGGCTTAGAAACTAGTAGGCGCACACTGGGCCTTCCTGCCAAGCAGTTCCTCCCCTCCACCTGTCCCCTACTGCAGACGGCTCAGGGGCAACCGGAAGTGTTAAGCAAAACTGCCGTGGGACCACAAGAGCGCTCCCACCCGCCTCTGGGCAAGATCAGGCTCTGGGGGCTGGGGGGTGGCTCATAGGAGGGAAACCGGTCACCCCCTCTCAGGAAGGGGTGGCACTCTCACTTCTGGCAAGGTAGACCTGAGCAAACGCTGGGGGGAGTAGATGCCTGGGGTCCCAGCACCCCTTCAACAGCCTCGGTTCTGCCCTCCACACTACACATGCAGAGGAAGAGTGACCTCTAGTGCTGGACGCCCTGCAGGCCCCTGCTTCAGGAACACAAGGCCAAGGTGGAGCAAGGCCACAAGGGGAAACAGAAGCCTCAAGGCGACCTGCAGACCAGAACCCGAGCACAGGCTGATCTCGGTGGTGTGGGGACAGCCTGGAGCGCCAGCACAGGCACTTGGCTGGGTCAGGGGCCCTGCTCAGGGGCCAGGTTCTGCCTCCCATTGACTCAGTGGCCTGGGTGGCTGAAACCCTCCCAGCCTCAGTTTCCCCTTCTAGGCTTTCCAAGATCTTCGTGTGTCTCACATAAGACTCTGAGGTAGGTACTGGTGTCTACATTTTAGAAATGAAGACACGGAGGCACGTCCAGGGCTGGAAAGGGGCAGAGCTGAGATTTAAGTCAAGATTGGTCAAATACAAACCCACACTTCCTGCTGTGCCCCACACTCCCTCTGCCTGGAGCTCATCAGCAGACTAGCACTTCTCAGGAAACCAGTGAGCTCCTGGGTCATGGCCAGCCTCCAGGGCTCTGTTTGGGCTGCACGGTACATGAGGCAGGCCCAACACCGTACACATGCACAGGAAGCCTGTGTGTCTAGAGACCATGTGTGCACAGGGTCCATGCATGTGCAGAGTCTGTGTGCATGTGCAGGGCCCATGTGTGCAGGGTCCATGTGTGTGCAGAGTCTGTGTGTATGCACAGGATCTGAATATGTGTGAGGTCCATGTGTGTGCAGGGTCTGTGTGCATGTGCAGGGCTCATGTGTGTGCAGGGTCTGTGTGTACACAGGGTCCATGTGTGTGCAGGAGCTGGCTTGGCCAGCACGAGCAGTGGGCCTTCCCAGCCCTACCAGGCCTACTCCTATTGTTCCTGGTGAGGAGCCTGCAGACCCCCACCTCAGGATGCCGGGGAGAGACATAGGCAGACTTCTGCTGCACCCCTAGATTTGGGTCTCCTGTTCACTTATATTTCCATCTGCCCAATGGAGGAACTTGACAGCTAGAAAGACCCGCACCGGTCCTGGCACCACCTCCTGATGTTGCAGTCTTCTCAACAACCTCTGGCTTCGGGTGGGATGCCTCGATGGTGGTGACTCACTACCTCCATCAGCGCTTTCCATCCCAACCTGGGGCATCTGTTCATCCCGGAGTGTTCCCTCTACACTAAGCTGTCATCTGCATCAGCTGAACTTTGAACCATCGATTCTAACTTTCACCCTAAAGTCATACAATATACATCCATGGGCCCTTCTTAGGATACCTCCGAAAACAGCTACTGACAACTCTTCTGCGGGACAAATAGGCCCGGTTGCTCTGGCCATTCCTCACAGAGTGCCTCGTCAACATCTTCTCCCATCCTGATCCCCTCCTGTCAACTTGTCCCTCTGATCTAAGTCCTTTGTCAGATGCTGGAAAATTGCACATGAAATGAACTCATTGCTATATAAAAAAAAAAAAAACCTTGGGAAAAAAATCCAAGAACATAACACAACTTTATGCTACATGTTCCTACAAACTAGGAAAAAAGCTTGGAATCACTTTAGAACAGGCTGAAACAGTATGATTTCTTATTTCTGTTGACTCAGCTGTCCCAGGCTTTCAACAACAAAACAGGCTTGAGCACAGACAGTATGTGAAGTGCCAGGACCGAACAGGTGGCGCAGGCTGATGCATAGAGAGAAGAGAAGGGAAGGAGGGCTGAGGGCTAAGTTCTGGGCACTCCGGCCTGCAGGGGTGGAGCCCAGCCTGCAGAAGAGATGAGAAGGAGCAGCCGAGGAGGTGGGAGGGAAACCAGAGCCCGTGTTGTCATGGCGACAAAGGGGCCTGCTGACTCAGGAAGAAGGGATAGGTCAGTGGACACCTGTGTCAAATGCTATGGAGAGACCAAGTTAGGTGACCACAGAGAAGTGACATTGAATTTGGCAACAAGGCAGTGGGGAGTCTCTGGTGACCTACAGGAGACCAGTTTCAATGGGACGCAGGGCTCGGAAACCTCTTGGGGTGCTGAGAGGAAAATGCGAGATGAGCAAGCAGAGGCAGCAGGTTCAGCTGGCTCTGCGGGGCGGGGGAAGAACACTTAGACCAGGAACCCAAATACTCGCCCACGCCCTAGCCCTGTGATCTCGAGCAAGGGGTCTAACGTGGCTGAGCCTCAGGTTCCCCGTCTGTAAAATGGGATGATGTCAACGCCTACTTTGCGTGACAACAATGAGGAGTCCAGTGAAACATAAGAGCATCTGTGGTTCCGGCAAAGCAAGAGAGAAGGCTGTGGACGCCGCAAAGCCCTGCGAAGAGATGAGACATTTTAGGACTTTCGAATGCCTTCCTTCATGGGAGAGTCAGGATTTGCTCTCCTCCCTCCTTTTCTGCTTTAACCATCTGTCCCTTCCATCCGAAATCTGTTCCTCCTGACCTCTAGCTGACCAGAGCCTTCCCTTCCCTCTGCCCCACCACAGCCTCCTCCTCACCATCCTGGCTTGGCTCTGGGGGGCTCAGATGAATATGCAAATGTCTCCCCAGCCAGCTGGTGTCTGCCTCCCAGAAACACATGTTCCAAAGCCCCTCTGCCTCACTGGGAACAGGGACATGGGCCAGAGACTTTGCTGGCTCTGCAGCCCAGACAGGACGCATGGCCGGGTGAGGAATGGCACAGCCAGCAGACGGGGAGGGCCTGCCAGGCACAGGCAGAGAAGGCAGCAGAGGGGCCGGGAGTGTGTGGGCAAAGGCACCGGCGGGCACAGGCGAGGGGAGCAGGGTGCCAGGTGCACCCCCGCCCACCACGGCACACTGTCCGTGGGGATGCCTTCATCCTGCTGCTCACCCATCCAGGGGGCTTCTGGGCAAAATTCCATTGGGTTTTGCAAAGTTAGCCTAGCCTACATTATGTATATAAAATAAAATACTTAAGACCTCAGAAAGGTATGAAGAATAATCTAAGAGACTCTTATACCTTCACCCTCTGGCTTAAGAAATCACACATGTTGTTTTCCAAATTCGAACGAAGGCCCCCAGGCACCCCTCTGCACCTGCACCCCTCCCCTCAGGGGAGCCACTGTCCTGAACTTGGTGTGTATCATCCCCGTGCATTTCCTTAGGCTTTTAGCATCCCTAACACATCCCTAAACAAAACGCACCGTTGCTTTGCATGCTTTAAAATCTATCTAAACACCCGCCACATCACTTTTCTTCTTTTGCAGCTCACTTTTTTGGCTCCATGTTATAACCATGGGATTCAAGCGCGTTGACAGACCACTCACCCTCATGGCCATCTTGCCCCATGTTTCACTGAACCCTGACGCCTAGACAGCACTCAGTCTGTGGCATTGAACCTCTGGGTCTCCCCAGCCCCCACTCCCAGATAAAGACTCTAACTCAGGAAAAAATTCAGCAAAAAATCTCAAGCTACAGCCTCAAAGTCAGGGCCTGTTTCTCTTTGCAGCTGATGGTCCTGTGAACACTGTAGGGAAAAGGCCAGACCCTTGGGCAGGGGAGGAATTTCCATGACTCACACCTGACATTCAGACTGTTAGACGCTTTTCATTCATGCCTTCTTTTCTGGTATGTACTAGGACTCTGGCTTCTGCAGAGGTCAAGAATCCCCTTAGGTCGCCAACATGGTATGCTTTTTCTGACCAGTGGCAAAAGGGCAAGAGACATGGAGCAGAAGAAAGAGACTGAAGTTGGGCATCACAGAAGTGTGAGCACCCCAGGGCCTGGAGGGGGCAGCCCTGGACCTAGGAGAAAGAACCATGGGCAAAGACCAGCACGAGAATTTCCCTCCTTGAGCCGTGTGTCATCTGGATTCTGGCCCCACTGGGAAAGAAAGCAGCTAGAGTTACGCTCTGGTTCTTTCAAGCACACGCTGTACATGTCGGGGCTCAGGAGGGAAGGGACCCAGGGCAAGGAACATCCCAGGCAAGTGTCCCCTGCACCACCCCACTGCGTTAGCTTGCTAGGGCTGCCATACCCAAATCCCACACACTGGTGGCTCACACAACAGAAAGTTATTTTCTCCCAGTTCTGGAGGCTGGGAGTCCAAGCTCAGGGTGTTGGCAGGGCTGGTTTCCCCTGCGGCCTCCCTCCCTGGCCCGTGGATGGCCAACCCCTCCGTGTCCTTACATGGGCTCTCCTTTGTGCACAAACCGCCCCCTGGTGCCTGTCCCTCTTCTTATAAGCACACCCATCACACTGGATTAAAGGTCACCCATATGACCTCATTTTACCTGAATCACCTCTTTAGATGCCCTATCTCCAAATCTCCCTCACAAGTCACATTGTGAGGTATTGGGGGTTTGGACTCCAACATACGAATTTGTGGGGCTCATAGCTCTGTCTCTCCACCTCCAAGAGCCTGAGCTCTTTACCGCGGCCCGTACCCTACAATGATGTGGGCACAGGGTGCGGCAGGGAGCCCTTAGGATTGACAAGTCCACAGGCTCATGCAGCCAGGATCGGGGAGCCTCACAGGGGCAGGCGGAAGCGATTTTGGAGGTTGGAGGAGTGGTGAGCACATATGAGCAGTGCGTGGGTATGGGGGAGAGGGGCAGTATCGCTGTAAAAGGGGAACATTCCTGAAGGACCCAAACATGATTCCGTATGACTCTCGGGAGCAGCAGGTTGGAGGACCCCCAGAGGACACCGTGAAAGCCCACGGATGGACCCACAGCCCGGAGGCCACATCTGCCCTCAGATGGGCGGCACTGCCAGTCCCTGGAGCTGGCAGTACTGAGTTTGTGGCCATGTCGCAAGCTTTGATACAGAGAGTCCAAGTGCAGCCTGTTTGAAATCACCACCTGGGGCTCCTGGGGCTCCTGGGCTCCAGCTACCTCCCTGCAACCCCTCAGAAAGGATGAGGCATGGGGGTGCGCGGAGGATGTGCAGGGGACTGGAGAAGAGGGCCCCCGGCACATCAGCCCGGCCTTCATCTCAGCCACCCAAGCCATGTCCCAAGCCGTGCCCTTTCCTCTGCCCCTGTCCTATAGAGAGAACTCTCTCCACCTTTCATGCTCCCCTCTGGCGCCTTCCCTCCTCAGCCCCCTCCCCAGCACACCCAGGGAAGAAGCCGGGTCACATGCCACCTCTCCCCTTGCGCACACCTCCTGGTACGATTATTAAATGCAAGTGACAAAAGAAGTGACCCAAAGGATCTTTATGTCTTCTTTCAACAAGTGCTGCCTGCAGGGCGCTGATTTCAAATTCCGTTTCAATTATCTGGACTCTTTTAGACACAAAGCAGAAGTGTTCATCATCGCCAGAGAGGAAGGAGGCAGAGCGGAAGATCCAGTGGCCCAGACGCGAGATGTCTGGCTCTCTGGTCTGAATTTCCATCTGCGGCCATCAAAGGCTCTGAGCAGAAGACACTGCAAACGCACCGTGTCACCACACTACCTGCTGCCGACAGGATGGGATACAGATTCACATGCTCTGTACTCCACAGACCCTAAATGCAAGCCCCAGGGTCTCCCCTGACACGAGAATGTGCTAGACAAGCCCCCCTTGCCCTCCCGCCTCCTCTTCTGTATGGTAGGGGCGCCCTCGCGGTCCCGGTCTGGTCAAGAGCAGAGGCTGCTGGGAGAAGGAGCCGCGATCTGCCCCCGTGTGCACAGTTTCTGTGCCCAGCAGCAGGAGCCTCATAAAGCAGAGAAGGAAGCTCATTGTAAACTTGGCTATGATCTTTCTCTAGTACCCCTGGTCCCCACAACAAAACCCATAAACGTGGGAGAATGAAGATTACATCTTGCTTCCCTGTGTGCCCAGCCCGTGGTGAGGACAAGCCCAGATTTTAGAGCCCATGACGTCAGCCCTAGCCCTGGCTCCCCATTCACTAGCCAGATGGGCCTTGGGTGAGTTGTGTGACCTTGCTAAGCCTCCATTGGGGGCTTCATCTGCGAAACAGGGACAGTCATATAACTATACCTTGTAGAGTTATATGACTCTATATAACTCTATAGAGTTATAGAGGATTAAAGAAGGATCCTTTAATCCCCTATAACTCTATAGAGGATTAAAGAAGGTTTAACATACAACTTTAGCGCTGTACCTGGTGCATGGCACGTGTGCAGTAAATTCCAGCGTTGGAGTTAGGGCCCAGTAAGTTCAGAAGTCTGAGCGGCTCTAACCAAAGCCACAGGTATAAGCATTTCAGGAGTTCCTCCCCTCCCACCCTGCCACCTCTCTCCCTCCCAGTTACCAGTGGTCCCCAGGAAGGCCCTGGGGACTGGCCAAATGCTGCCCTGCTGGCCGCCTGGTCCCCACTGAGGGACTGCGGAGACTAGGTCCAGGCCCGGGCCACGGGTTGGCAATTTACAGCTGTGCTTAGTGAGGGCTAGCAAGTCATTTGTCACGCCGGCCCGGGCACCTTGTTCTACCTGTGTTGAGTGTGTTTTATTGGTGTTGAGCTGAGTGAGGCCAGAGCAGAGTTGGGGATAGGAAACCCACTCAAGTGAAAAATGAGGAAAGCCAAATGGGATTGAGCATAGTGAAAGGGGGCATGCCGGCGGGGAGGAAGGTGCAAGGCAGACTGTAAAACACAAGACTGATGTGAACAGCAGTCCCGGGGTCACCCGAGAGGGGCTCCAGGCTCCTGCGCCTCCCAGCTGTCTCGGGACCCACGGGGACCCACGGGGACCCATGGGGGCCCCAGCAGGCACAGGCAGCTGCGGTGGCAGGACAAAATCATCAAGAGAGGGCTAGGTGCTGCGGCGTTGCCCAGAGGAGCTACTGAGCTGACGCACCAAAACAAAAGGGGTTTTGAAAAGAGGAGTGGATCCATCCCGGGGCTTCTGCTTCCCTCAGCCTCTCCCTGCAGCTTGATCTGCAGAAGGAAGGCCGGTGCTGATCCGCTTAGAACTTCACAGCCTTCCCTCGGCATCCCTCAGCACGGAGTTTCAGGTCTGAAATCATGAAACAAGGCTGTTGGCCAGGCAGGTTTGGAAATCTCCCTGTCAGGAACAAGAAAGAGGAGAGATGGAGAAAAAGGAAGAGAGAGAGAGAGAGAGAGAGGGGGCGACAGAGGGAGACAGAGACAGAGACACTCGACTTTGTGCCTGCAACAAGCCACTAAAGGTGCATTTTTAATTAAATTTATACAAAATGTGTCAGTTTTATCTCTAGGTTTCAAACCTGACTCTTTTCTATCAAAGAGGAGTATTGATCTCCATTGCCCCGGAGCTACCCGACTGAATTAAACAGAATAAATAGGAGGAGGAGGACGGAAACAACAGAGAGGCAAACCCTAATGGCTCCACGGCCATTTGCTGCAGTTAAAAAACAAAACCATTTAGAGAGCCTGTTAACACCTTGAAGTCAGAAAACTCTCCCTTCAAAAAAAAAAAAAAAAAAAAAAAAAGGCTCCAAACAGCTCCCAGGCAAAACATTTTAATTGCTCTAAATCCTTCCATCTTTGGCTGGCACTTGGGTATCCCAACACCCGGCCCGGCGCGTGTCTGCTCCCCGGCGCCCCCACCACGTCAGCCCCAAACGCTCATTAGCGCGGAGCACCTCTCAGCCCAAACACATGCATACTCGGGTCTAATGAGCTGACTCTCTTACTTGCCAGGCAAGTCACCCTGCCCGTTCTCTACCTCAGTTTCCCCATCTGTAAAAAGAGGGGAGACAATACACACTTCATACACTCACCGCAAGGATGCACTCAAGTAACATTAAAGGGCTTTGTGCAGTGCCTGGAACAGGGTAACTGCGCAATAAACGGTAAGTTAAACCACGAAAGGCCCATGCGCGGTACTGTGGGAGTCTCCTGAAGGTAAGAGGCTTTGTGCAAACACTGGCCACGGGCTGGTTTCCTGTCTGACCAGCAACTTCCATGTGGATTGTACCCACTGTGCTTTCCTAGGTGCAGCTCAGAGGACTCCGAATTGTGAATCTTGGGCCCCATGACCCTGCTTCTGTCTCTTATGGCGTCACAAGGGGACATACCAATCAACTAAGGGACCGCAGAGGGATTGGCAGGCCAGTGTGATGGCCCTTTCTGTCTGGCTGGCTCACTACAGCCGGAGCCCCCAGTTTCATGGCATCCACCCCCCGTGTCGCACGGAGCCTTGCACTTTGGAAAGACCCCGCGCGTGCTCTCAGGCTCTGGTGCCCCTGTCTTGAAACTCTTAATTCTTGAACAGGAGTCCCAGCATTTTGGTTTTTCACTAGGCCCCCGCAAGTCCTGTGGCTTGTCTCAGCATATCCCAGCCCTCCCCATGTATTCCCTTTGGACTTGGTTCGGTCCAGCACCTCCGTGCTGACAGTCGCTCAAAACCGCGGAGGTGTCTTTCTCTCTCTTTTACTGCACACAAGACCAGGTGTCAAGTCCACATCCGTCCCTTCCTTTCGGCCCCAGCACCCCTTGGCTCAGTCCCTCATCCAGTCCCTCAGTCCCTCGCATGGGGGGACTGCAATGATTCCCCTGCCCCACCGCACACGTCTCTTCCTCCTCAATCCATTCCCAGCAAGGCACGCTCGGGCCAGGCCAGAGTCCAGCACTAAGCTGGGGTTGGCCCACAAACTAAGGACCACTCAAAGTGTGGGCCTCAGAACCTGGGAGTTTATTCAGTATTCAGATTCATGGTCAGCTACTGAGCCAGAATCCCAGGGGGTGGGCCCAGCAACCTGCGCGTTCAGCAGGCCCTCAGGGGATGGAGGCCTACTAAGGTTTGAGAAGCATTGCTTCTCAGTGGGTACTGGTCATCAGCACTCTGGCCTCCCCAGCTCTGCAGACCCACTGTGGCCCTTCCCAGGACTCGTACCCCTGCCCTCGGGCCCCTCTGGCCACAGAGCTCGTCACTCCTCTGTCTATCAGGAGAACCGATCAGTCCCATCTCCGCATGGGCCGTGGGCCGTAGTGGGCTGACCGGCACTGCTTAATTAAATGGGGAAAAGATCAGGTGAATGCCAGATAAGCAGGCAGGATTAAAACAGACAGAAAGAATGGACAAGGGGGAGCTGTCAGCACCCTGGCCTGTCTAGAGTGATTATTAATAATGATAAGCAGCAGAACGGGAATAATAAAGGAATAATGAACTGGTCCTGAAAGTGACAGGAGATGGAATCCGATAGAGGGCTGAAGCAGGTGCCCGCGGCCCTGGGGGCGGGGGGATGCTGCAGGAGCAGGGCTTGCTTGTGGTGGAGGCTCATGGCTGGGGAAAGGGCCCTCTTCTCTCAGGGAGGCCGAAGACCCAAGTGGCTCATCTGATCCGGTGCCCAATTAAACCTACGGCCTTTCTTCCAGATGACTATGGGTCTTCATGCCCTGAAGTGCATCAAACCCACCCGGGGCACCACATTTAAAATGCGCGATCCCATGCTCTTCCTCCCTGGCTGCCTGGGGCGCCATCGTGAGCAGCACAGTAACCGCCTGGACCGGGAAGTTCACGACCAGCAGACTACTTCAGCGGATATGGATGTCCTTCACCGTGGGAAGGCAACAAGAGTACCTAAGACAGGAATTTGGGGAAAACTGGGCAAAATGTGTGAGGCCACACCAGGTGTCCTCTTTGTGTTTGGATTGAGAACCCGCTTCGGTGGTGGCAAGTCAACTGACTGGCTTCAGCAAGACTTATGAGTCCTTGGACTACACAGAGAAAAACGAACCCAAACATAGACTTGCAAGACACGGCCTGTACGGGAAGAAGGAAAACAGCGAAAGGAAGGCAAGAACAGGAAGAAGAGAGTCAGGGGACTGCCAAGGCCAGTGTTGGTGCTGGCAAACCGTGAGCTACAGATTAGACAACAGGAGGGAAGATTCTTCAGTGACTTGACTTGTGGGGATTGTGTGGATTTTCCATGAGCTGAATAAACTAACAACTTTTATATAAATGAATGAATGAATGAATAAAATGCAGGTTCCCAGGCCCCGTCTCAGAGATTTGGATTCTCCAGGTCTAGGGTGGAGGCCACAGCTAGGGTATAAGCCTCCCCAAGAGGACCTGGTGTCCATGAACTCTGCTTTGAGGAACCCTGATCTTATGTTGGGGCTTGGGGGTGGTATTCAACCTGGAGCAGGGGCCACATTCCGTGTTTGGATCATTCCAAAAACACATCTGGCAGCGCTGCCAAAGGACATGAGCAGAGGGGTGGGGAGCGCTGAACTGACACCTTCCGCACCAGCTCTGTAAAGCAGGGCAAAGGCGGCCTGCAGACAGGGAGGACGTGTGCACCGGCTCGGGCCTTGCTCACCAAGCCCAGGCCAGACAGACACAGCCAGTGGTCACCAACTCAAAATGTCCACACAAGCCAGAGGGAAGAGGTGGGGACTGGAAGGACCGGGCGGCCCAAGCCCTGTCCCACCCCTCCAGTGCGTGCTTCGAGGGAGAGCGGGCCAGATCTTTCCAAAGAAGCACAGGTCTGTTCGTTCTTCCTGCGATACTCCTCCAACTTTTGAATACTGGCCGTGAATGTGAAAATGTCAAGGAAAGTGTTTTATTGTGAGTGCAGCCTGTGAACCAGCAGATTGTAAGATTCTCGAATGGGGTTGGGGTTTGGAAAGGCATCTGTTTAAAATGCACCTTCTCAGGTCTTCCCTGCGTGGACTCGAACCCAGTGGGCTGGGGTTCAGGAACCTGTACGTTTGATAAGCTCTGCAGGTGCTCCTGCTGCAGGTGGTCCATACCAGGGGCCACCTCTGGCACCCTGCTTACAGGCATTGTCATGTCGCTTTTAGACTCTAGGGATACACTCTGAACAGCCCACTGAAAGGAGGCTGGAGGAAAACCTGATGTCCTGTCTCTGAGGCAGGACTCCCTGTACCCAGTGCTCCCGTCCTGCTGAGTCACGGGGAAGAGCTCCAAGGGGCAGAGCCACCAGCACTGCTGTGGTACATCTGTCATCACTCGGTGAGGAGACCCCAGTGGGGGCACAGAACCTGGATGTGGCCCCAGGCGGGAGGAGGAGCCAGCGGAACACGGATGATACGCAAAACAGGAATGGACATTGCCCCTTCATCCGGCGCTTCGTGAGGATGAAGTGAGCAAGGCCTGGGTTTAAGCCTCAGCTTTTCTGACCTGAGATGGGCATGACTGCAGCAGCCGCGTCTCAGAGTGGAGAAGATAACGCACAGAGAAGCACGCTGCCTGACATCTGGTAAGGGCTTCATAAGCATTAATTATTACTCTTTCTAGAGGCCGAGTAACGTGAACAAGGGCACACAGCTACGAAGCTCACTGCGGCGACTTTGCTCGTAGTCTGAATGGGGGACAAAACTATCTCAGTGGCTTCAGCACCTGGCACCATGCCGAGCCACAGAGCACTCACCGGCCCATCACAAACAACCAAGAGGCCAACAGGGCTTCCAGCTCCTATTTCTCCTCCAGGACCAAGTGCAACCCCCCACCCCCAGTGTCCCACACGCAGACGGCCTAGCTTTTCCAGCGGAGCTGCTGTGGTCCCACCGGGGGCAGCCCTCGTCTTCTCCCTGTGGCCTCACATGCGGGCTCTCCTCAGCCCCCCATCGCCCTGGACCGGTCATCCCAGAGGACTGGTGTTCCCGCGGCCTGCCCCTCCCTAGTAGGGGGTCTGGACTGAGCGGAAGAGCCGCCTGTCCTCTCAGGGCCTGGATGGAAGTCCGGCAGAAAGAATTCTGAGGGGAGCCAGTGCAGAGGGAGAGCAGGGTCCCTTCGACGAGCCCCTGCTGGAAGGGAGTGGGCTCAGGCTGAATGGCCATCGTGTGGGGGGGCGGTTACTGAGGGGATGGAACTGCGGGGTAGGAATCGACAGAATAATGCCCACTGGTGAAAAGAAGGAGCACGAGCAGTGCCGCCACATTGACAGGTGAGAGGTAGGCCGCACTTTCGGAGCGGTCCCAACCACGGAGGAAGGGCCCAGGTCTGGGCCTGCGTCTCTGTGTACGTCTGTGCGCGTGAATGCCCTGGAACACGTAGAAGGACGGCTCGGCCACCTCTGTGGTGGGCTATGGGGGCAGGGCAGTGCGGAAGCGATGGTCACTGTATTTCAATATCTAGTTTTAAATGTAGTGAATGTGTTAATCGTGTAAGTAAAGTTAATAGTTCAAAAACAGGATTTCTAAGCTTTTAAAGAAAAGCTTTTTTTTAAAAGATCTGCCATCAAAAATTCTTATATCCCTGCTCATCCCCCGTCCCCCGCCCCACCTCGGTCAAAAACAACCGCAATGCAGACGACGGCACAGCCTGCGCCCTCTGTGGTCGCATCTCCTTTAAACGGGCTTGGGTATGCAGGGTCCTCCCTCCCTCCCTCTGGGCCCCACAGATCTGCGCTTCCATTGGAATGTCAAAAGTGACCCCACATGCCTGTGCTCTACTTCAAATCGGACCATCTGCCATCTTCTAACAGTCAAACTGGCTACATTTTCCTTTCACGGAAAATCTAGCTGCGGATACAATTGAAAAGCTAGCATTGAGGTATGGGCAGCACCCTGGTGCGGGGGACAGGGCTGGGGGCACCGTAGGGCCTCTCTGCCTCCTGACCTCATTCTCAGGACAGCCAAGCCGCCCAGCACGTGGCACAGGAGACGCTGCAAACACATCAGATGCCCTGGGACAAACGGAAACTCCCCCACTCACGTACCTGAGATGCTGAGGGATGACAGGGAGAATCTTTGAAAAGTCACATTCATTGAGGCACATTTGCATACAACAAAAATCCCCCTTTTCTAAGTGGCTCATTTGAAGAGTTTTACAAATAGAGACGGACACATGACCCCACCACAATCTATGCAACATTTACACTGACTGAAATGCTCCCTCCTTCCCCTTTGCAGTCCGTCCCCGCCCCACCCTGCACCAACGGGTTTGGTTTTGGTTTTCTCTGCTCTCCACTTCACTAAACTTTCCTTTTCCTCTCTGCTTGGTTTTCCCTGCTAAGTATTATCTCCTCTATCTACACCCTGTGAAGGAGCTTTCTTGTTCCATTGTCTTTGGCCTCAAAACTGCCCCTCAGAGGGCAGTGAGCCTCAGGCACAGGAAGCGCTGCCCACTGGACTTCCATCAGAGCTGGGCGGCCGGGCACAAAGCCGACAACAGCCTGCCCTCAGCCAGCGGGGAGCATGCCACCCCACGCCGCTGGGGTGCAGCTACCCAAAGCCCATCTTTTCCCCCACCTTCAGCAGTGACGCCCCCAGGTCCTGGCGGGCACAGCCTTGTCTCCTGGCAAGCCTGGTATGCCACGACATCCCTGCTCTTTGCCCATAAATCTGCCAACAGAGGCTGCTCATGCCCAACAGCAAAAAGCAAAAACAAAACAACAACAAAAAAAACCATTCTCCTGCTGAGAGGACACCAAATTCTTTTTGCCAAAGCCTGCTGGGGAGTGTTTGGTTCCTCCTCTTCAGGCCTCCTCAGCTGGATTAGGTTCAAGTTGGCACTTACAGGGGTGAGAAAGGGCAGTGCCTCTGGCCACCCTCCTTTGCCCTCTCCCCAGGAATCCCACCCCACAGCAAGCCCACACCCGGTCTAGCCAGGGGGTTCGTGGGGCACACAGCTTTGGAGAAGCCACTATGCACGCCCCTGACAGGTGGCCCTGCCCAGCAGGCTGCCCACCCAGCCTAGCTGGACCACCCCAAGCCGGCTATTTGGCACCTCAAGGACGCAGGCCGTAAAAGCTTGTGAGAAATAAAGGGAGAGGAAGCCTGAGTAGCAGGACAGCCCTCCAGGGGCCACAGAGGTCTGACTCGAAAGTCTCAGGCTGCAGCAGCACAGTTCTGAGGACGTCCTGGCCAGCACAAGGGGGGCCTCCTGTGCTGGTGGGAATGGCACGCCTGCACCACTGCCAGGGACAGTAACTGGCCAGGCAGGACCAGGGAAGCACGTGGCTTTGGCCTGGATGCTGAGGCAGATGCTGAAGGCACCACGGCTGGAAGCTATCAGCTAACTGCACTCCCTGCCCAGGTTCTCTCTTTAAGGGGACCTGAGTGGTGTACCCCCAGGGCCATCCCTCTTCCTGAGCCCAGCATGGAGACCCTGCTAGCCAATGGATGGGGGGCACCCTCCTGCTCCTGAGACCTGGAAGCCAGACATGCTCCAGGCTTCCAGCCTCAGTGCCCCTCATCTTCACAGCACCTCGGCAGCCTGACTGAGGCACTGGTGGCTGCTGTGCACAGAAGACAAACCCCCACATTGCTATGAAGCTGAGCTGGACCCTCTTCCCAAGCAGACGCCGTCAGCTCCAGGGCAGAGTGGGGCAAATGGCTGGGCAGTCCTCGGACCGGGCCATATCCCAGGGCTCTGCTAAAGCTCTGGTCAGATCCGTGCCTTTCACTTCCCAGTCAGGGGAGGAGAACCCCACAGCAGGTAGACTGGACCTTCCCCAGAGCTTGCAGGATTTCAGGTTACAACCGTGCAGCGGGGCTTGGTTTCTGACAGAGGACAATGGCCGACAACGGCTGCGAGTAAGCACTGGAGTTCCAGGCTCAGGAACATGCCTTCAGGTTGGTGCCCCTGGGAACAGAGGGCTGGCTCACTGGCAAAAGGAGGGGGTTGGGCAGCAGTCTCACGTTCAATGCCTGGCCCTGGCTGGGTGGCTCAGTTGCTTGGAGCGTGTCCTGTACACACAAAGGTTGCAGGTTCGGTTCCTGGTGAGGGCACACACCTAGGCTGTGGGTTTGATCCCCTACTGGGGCGTGTACGGGAGGCAACTGATTGATGATTCTCTTTCACATCAGTGTTTCTCTGTCTCTCTCAAATCAATAAAAATATATCCTTGGGTGAGGATTAAAATACATATATTAAAAAAATTCAGTGGCCGCAGTGGCCAGGCAGAAGGACCAGTGTGGTGAATGGGGGGCGGGGCGTGCTGAACCGCCCCTAATAGAAGGAGCTGTTGCTTCTCAGCTCAAGCTAATCACTGCCACAGGGGCTGTAGCCCCAGAGTGGACAGACTCCCAATTTTCTAAGAGAAGCTGGAAACCTGGGTTTATTATGAAACCCTTCCATTTTCAATGCTGGGAATTAACTGAACAATTCAAAACAGTATGTTGGCCAAATAATCCTGTGGGTCAAAGCCAGTCTGTGGACCTCTAGTTCGTGATCTTGGGCTAGATGTCTATGAGGTCCTGTCAGTGCCTAATGCCCATGACTTACCGTCAGAGACAAGTGATCCCTGCCTGCCCACTCAGTGATCGGCACTGACCTCACCGCGTGCTTACCTGTGTCAGACACTCGACACGTAGTAGGTTGTTTAATTGTCGCAATAGCCTTATGAGATAGTAATTCCTTTCCATCCCACTCTATAGGTGAGAAAACCGAGGCACAAAGAGGTATGGGGACCTGTCCAGAGCGGCGCAGGTATGAGATATAACAGCAGAGACGCAAACTTGGCCTGGTCTGCATTCTTCGCCACCGTGCCCTCCTGCCTTGCTTCCTCTCTCCATCAATCACTGATTCCCAAGGGATACTTTGCAGCTAGCAGCCCAAATAGCATCCAGGGGGACTGGTACTTAGGAGGGCATCCCAAGATCCCCATGCACTGTTTCCATCCAGGGCTGTAGCTACCCCTGCCCCTCCCAGTGCAGTCCCTTTCATCAAACCTCCAGTCCGTGGTGGGACGTGCGGCTGGAAGGTTGAATCTACTGCAGCCTGAGATCTGGAAGAGGGGGTTTGCAGCACTCTTTCCGGTCTTCTCCCAGGCCCTTCACAGCCAGGTGTTTTCTTGCATAGAGCACACGGAGGAGCCCCCGCCCCCTCCCCAAGGCATGGCTGTTTGCAGCAGCTGCAGCAGATGTCCCTGGGCCTACTGGCCAGCCACCGTTCTGTGGGAGCCAAGAGCCCCTGCAGCCGGGAATTCTGGGCTAATGCTCAGCCCTGGCACCGTCCCCTCTCTCTCGCCGACCCCTCTGGTCCAGGTCACCACGACAGATGCTGGGAACATATGCCCGGAATTAATTCACTCCATCACAGCCACAAGAGGGACGGCGCTTCCTCCGTCTGCTCCCGACTCCCTTGCTTTCTGATTTCAACCTCACTAAAAGAAAAACCCGATTTCCCCCTCCTTTGCTCCTAACCCCCCTCCACTGGGTTTTCTCTTCATTATTCTGAGCCCACTGCCAAAGGTGTTTGACTCCTAGAGACTCCCCCTGCCGCATCCTGAATAGAATCAAAGGGCCGAGGAGGAGCCCAGAGTCCCTCTGCCCTGCTTTTTGTGTGCAGATTATGTGCCAGCTTTGCTGGAACTGATGACTGTTCTGTTTTCCTTTTCTTAAGGGAAGTTTGGCTCTCTCTTCCAGGAGCCAGAATCGCCCCGCCCTTCCAGTCCTCCCTGACATCTACTCAATCCACTCCTCCGGCAACTCCTCTTCTGGAGAGCAAGAGCAGCCGGACTTTGGGAGCCTGCGGGTGTTGCTATTTCCCATCTCCATTCTCCCCTCCAAGGAGGAGTTGGCAAGCTTTTTCTGTCGAGGACCAGAAAGTAAATATTTTAGGCTTTGCAGGCCACACAGCCTCTAACACTACTAAGTTCTGCTCTTGTATCACGAAAGCATCTATAGACAACAGGCAAGGGAAGGACTGGGGCTCCGTTCTGGGCAAATTTTCCTAGAACAGGCGGTGGCTGGATCCGGCCCAGGGGCTGCAGTTTCCTGCTCTGAGCAAACCAACTCCACCTCTGTATGTCTCAGTGTACAAAAGAAGCTCCCGCTCGCGTTCTCTCTCTCTCTCTCTCTCTCTCTCTCTCTCTCTCCCCCCTCCCTCCCTTCATCTGCACCTTGCAGGGGATTGTGTGGGCTCCTCACTCACCTGGAAAGCCTCTCTGGTTTTCCAAACCAGTGCTTTGAAAATGTAGATGAAACTTGTCTGTTTCTTTACTAGATTGTGAGCTCCCTGGGGACAGTACCATATCTGATTTGACTTTGAACTCCTGGAATATGCATGGGGCTTGATAGAAACCCAAACAACACCCCCATTTTATCCTGAAGAAGCTCACAGGCTAGTGGGGAAAACGGCATGAGCTCTGTGTTCTCAAAACAGAGAGAAGCTCAATGACAGGAGGAAGGGGCGGGGGGGACCAGGAGAATGTGCCTCCTATAAATTTAATAGCAACCTTGGAAAAACTTACGGAAAGGAGACAGAGAAGAAAAAAAAAGAACACGATCCTGTTACCCTAAAACACTAAAAGACAGACAAACAGAGCTGATGCCCTGGAAACAGTCTGGCAGTTTCCCTAAAAGTTAAACATAGACATATCACATGACCCAGCAATTTCACTCTTAGAACAATGTCACTACCTAAAAGAAATAAAAACACACGTCCACATCAAGACAGGTATGTGAATGTCCACAGGGGCGTTGTTCATAATAGCCCCAAACTGGAAACTCGAATGTCCCTCGACCGATGAACAACAGTCAGACAGAACGGGGTATGGACCCCCACAACCGAAGACCATGCAGCGATCGGAAGAATGAACCACTGACGCATGCTCCAGCATGGATGGACCTTGAAAACACGCAATGTGAACAGAGCCAGACACGAAAGATGACATGCTATACGAGTCCATTTGTGTGTGCAAATGCATAGAGTCAAAAGCAGATCAGGGGTTGCCGAGGGCTGGGAGTGGGGGCGGATGAACTGTAAGTGAACCCAAGGGGACTCTGGAGGGTGATGAAAATGTCCTACTACAGGGCCATGGTGATGGCTGTGTAACTCCATCAATGTACTTAAACCACTGAATCGCACGCTTTCGGTAGGTGAATTTTAAGGCATGCATATTATACCTCAGTAAACTTGCTATAAAAACAAAACAGAAAAACTCCAGTGCCAAGCCATTCTGTGTATGCATGGCTGACAAACGATGCATGGGGGGAAATGAAGGTGGTATCCCACAGCCAAACACAGGTGCTATTGCAATAAAATACCCAGTGTGACTTAT
Organism: Desmodus rotundus; assembly: GCF_022682495.2. Taxonomy (NCBI): domain Eukaryota; kingdom Metazoa; phylum Chordata; class Mammalia; order Chiroptera; family Phyllostomidae; genus Desmodus; species Desmodus rotundus. The sequence continues at coordinate 117,251,776 of NC_071393.1, read as the reverse complement.
CCCGTGTTCACTACTCGACCACCTCCAGTTCTAAACTCTAACAGCAGTCAGCTTTCACTGGGCATCACAACCCTAAGAGGAGAGTATGAATAGCACCCCATTTCACAGGTGAGGAAACAGGATCAGAAGGGGACGCAGCTCACGTAAGGACCCACAGCTACTAAGTGGCAGAGCTGGGACTGGAACCCAGGCCTGCCCGATTCCGGAATCTGTGTTCTCTGCCCCTGCTCCCTGCCTCCTCCACTTACCCCCACCCCCATGGACTCTCTGTGCCTCAGCAGAACAGCATGGCACTGCTTAGGCAGGCAGAGTAGGGAGGCCACGCTGCCTCATCTTGCTGTAGCAGCTGCTACCTTTCATTTAGGTCTCCAGCACCCATGCTCCCTGGAGCCCCCCAAACCGCTCATCAAGAAAGGCCTTGGTGTGTGGCAGCAGCACATTTGGTGAAGGTGCTAGTATCAGTTTCTGTCTGGAGCACAGAGTTCCAAAGGCCAGTCTGAGTGTCCTGGGATTTAACAGAGATGAGCCAACACTCAGGGGCAGAGATGACCTCAGGTTCAGCCACAGGCCTGCCCAGTTGACCTGCTTGCTCAAGCTTTTCATCGGAGCTGCAGGTTTCCAGGGAGCGTTCCACGCCGGGGGCCCTACAATGCCGCCCTGTCTTCCCAGCGCACCAGTTCCCTGCACCCGTCCCCCCCAACCCCCCTCCTGGCAGGGAGTTGGCAGTGGCCCCCTCACCTGTGGTCCATGGCAGACAGAGCTCATTGTTCCCCTCTCTCAACGCAGCATTAACTGTTTGCTTCTTTCAAGCTGAGGCATGAAGAGGCTGTGCAGCCGTTTGGATAAAATTTCCCAAAGGCTGCCCAGCAAGCCCGAGGAGGCCTAAGAGTGTGTGTGTCCCTGAAGGGAGTGGACCCCACATGACCAGGGTCTTTTCTGTGATAAACCCAGGCCTTGGGCACAGCAAGACAGAGCATCTCCTCTCCCTTCCTCCCCTCCACCCAGCACACTGGCTTCCTGCTGATACTCAAACAAGCCAGGTACAAGTCTTTCTGCTGGCTTCTTGCAAATACTGTTCTCACTCCTGGAACACTATTCCCAGGTACCCTTCTTTTACCTTCTTCAGCTCTTTGCTCAAATGCCACCTCTACAGTGAGGCCTCCCCTGACCACCCACTCAAAGCTGCAGCCTCCACCCTGCACTCCCTACCCCGTCCTGCTTTACTCTTCTCCGTAGCCTCTATTCCCATCTGATGTACCATTTTCCTTGTCTGTCCACCTCCCCCTCCTCCAGGGGTAAGTGCTGGGAGGGAGGGGAGCTGGCCTTGTCTAGGCCTATCTCCGCAGTGACGAGAACAGAGCCTGGCACATACTAAGCAATCAGAATTTTAGGAAGGAACAATGCAAAGACGCCAAGGGAGGTTTTGTCAGAGACCAGCTGGGACTTCTGAAACCTGCTCAGAGGTGACACAAGCCCGTCTAGGAGAAACGGGTGAGGAACCAGTGAACACGCCACACGGAGACAGCTGTACCAAGACATTCCATGCCGCCCCCCATGCCTGCACAAAACCACACTGTGGGGACCTGCAGATGTCTGTCCGTTCTGCTGTGCCCTGTGGGCCATCTTCCTGGGAAGCCCTCTGAAGTCTGGTGGGCGATCCCGCTGGATGGGACATAAGGAAGGTGTCTCAGATGTCGAGTAAGAACTGGGTAGATGTAGGTTCTGGAACAACCTGTCATTCTCCGCGAGCTCTGAAGAGTGATGTCAAGTGCATTATCAAGCATGAAGCCCAGACAGGACATGGCCAGGGCACAGGCAGGTGAACTGGCCACACATGGCCTGAACCTGGCCCTTGTCCACACTTAGCTCATGTAACTTAGCAACTATTCCTCTCCTAGGTCCACTGGCTTCACCTCACCCACCAAGGCCAGGACTCTTGAGCTCAGCCGTGATGAGGGGCTTCGCATCCAGAAGGTCACAGGTTTGATTCCCAGGCAGGGTGCATACTGGGTTGTGGGTTTAGTTCCCGGCTGGGGCACGTGTAAGACGCAACCACCCCATGCATGTCCTCAGGTGAGGATATTGAAAAATAAATAGATACAGCACGGTGGTGTCAGACGACTTGGTTTTGAATTCCAGCTTTGCCACTAAGTAGATGGAGAAATCTTGGTCAATCTCTTTACCTCTCTGAGCCTCACCTATAAAATGGGCTAAGGGTATTGCTTTGCCGGGTAGTTGTGAGGATTAAGCAAATGATTGCTATGTGTAAGCCCAGTGTCTGGCATGTGTTAAATGTCAGGACATGTCAGATCTTGTTGCTGTTGTTGTTATAAAATAAAGGGAGGAAGGAAGTCAACCCCAGCCACGTGCTCTGGCTGGCTAAAGACCCCCAAGGTTCTCAGAGTCCTCAGGCAGGTGAATTCGTGGGTCATTAAGGCACTAGAAATACAGCCTTTCTCCTTTGGGTTTCAGAAGGATGCAGGCTTGTGAAAAACCAGCCTGGACGGAAACTTCTCAGTGACGATGGGGATTATTCCAAAGAGGGGCTGTCTGGGCTAAAAGTGTGACTCTTTCGGAAGAGGAGAAGAAACCCCAAAGCCACTAAATCCCAGGGTTTATAATTAGTAGACAAGCCATCTCTGCCTGCTCTGGAGCCTGCTTGGCTCACTGGGGAAGGGTACACATAGTCATTCAAAAATAACCCCCCAGTGGGTTTTTGAAGTGTTGAGCCTCTTTGTTTTTCTGAATTTTAATGAAGGGCTTTCCAGGCAGGAAAGGAGCAACACTCTGCACTCCCCATGGCCGAGGAGCCGGGCTTAGTTACCAGCTAACTAAGCGGCTGCCAGCCTGCATGGGCCTATCCAAGTGGCAGCTAGGAGAGGTGGGCAGGGAAACGTCCCTGTCCTCAGATGAGAAGTCTCGGGGAAAAAGAGAGAGAAACTAAACTAAAGGTGTCTCTGTTTAGGAAAAGGCTCCGGCTCTGCTCCTGTTCTCAGTGCATTTTGGAAAGCAGCAGCGGGGACAAGCTGCTGCCAGTCTGAAAGCAGGGGTCCAGGGCTGCCTACGAGAGGGTTTCTCTGGCATTCTCTGGGCTGCCATGCTGGCCCCGCTCACAGGAGCCAGGAACGGGGCTCTGGGAACCTGTGGCTGAAGGAAACATGACTTGGGAGCCCCAGGCACAGGTTGCCAGAAGAGGGTGAAAGGGGAGTGCTGTCAGAAGAGCCACCAAACCCTGGGATGTGTCACCTTATCACACCCACTTCTTGCTGTCCTCAGCTAAGCCACCTAAACCACAAAGGAGACAGTGCAACTTCGCTAATGTGACTAGAAGTCCACAGTAAGAAAGGTGTCCCGCCAGGCCCACCCCTGGTTCCCAGCAGGCAGCTGCCTCCAACCTCCCATGCCCCTGCGTCCATGTGCTTACGGGTAGATGCTCCAAGGAACTACTGTGGCCTCGGTGGACGGAACCGCTTCCAGGAGTGCCCACCCTTCTCTCCCTGATCTAGCTGTCCCTCACGCTCTGCCTTCCATGGTGGGGACAGTGCCCATCACATTGTTCAAAATCTGCTTCCTTCACTCTTGACAGATCCTTCCAAGAGCGTGCTGGAAAGAAATGAAGAAACAGTTGCAGAAAAAAAGCAATTTATTACAACTGAATGATCCGAAGTGGTCTCCTGAAAATAAAGATTTTTATTACAAAAAATTTCATATAAAAATCCTAAGCTGCTTGCAAGCTTCTTTTCAGTTTTAGGCTTACAGCCATTTTAAAAGTCCAAAGCGGAGGTTACTGTGTGCAGGAAGAGTGGTCTGTTGTCCCCCGCGGGCTCAGGTGTGTGCGGACTGTCCCACAGGGTCCTCCTTCTCTGTCTGCAGCAGGTCCCACTCGGTGAGGAGCTCTGAGGACACCTCAGTGTAGAGACGGTCCCAGTCCCAGCTGACGTCGTCCTGCCGAGAGAGGTACTGCTGGGTGAGACACAGGAAGGCCTTTCCCTGCAGTCACAGCCCCCCTCCCACGCCCATCGGTAGGGAGGCGGAGGTGGGCCTGGGGAGCCAGCTGGTTACAGGAAGGACTCGGCTGAGGGAGGGAGAAGCTGCTATTGCTACATACTTCCCGAACCTCCTGCTCCGGCGCGAGGACTTTGGTGAGGAGCTTCAGGTCGATCTCTCCGTCCTGTGAATGGGGGAGAACAAAAGGGCTGTGCACCTCGAGGGGCCTTTGGACAATTCTCTCTCGCAAAGTGAGGAGGATCAGGTTGTGGTGGGACTTCCCAAGCCCAGACTTGCAGGAATGTGTTCTAAAAGAGTAAACACGTGAGTGGACCACATGGCCACTGAGAGAACGCTAGGACATCCTGCAGGCTGGGCATCCTTCGGGGGAAGTCAGCATTGGGAGGGGAAGGCAGGGCCTGACAGCAGCACAGCCCTGGGGCCAGCGCATCTACTGACCCCAAGTGGGGAGCCATGGGAACACGCGGGAGCCTGCGCTGGGAAACACTGGATTATGTTGTGTCTGGAGATGCTGGAATAGCCAAGGAAAGGCCCTGTTGCCAGGTGGCCTCAGAGTCCCACAGAGGCACCGAGACATCCCCAAGGATGCAGCCTGGAGCCCGCCCCTCTCCACGGAAGCTGTTCTACTCACCAGGGTCTGGAAGGCTGCGTACTTCATGAGGTCGTTGTCCAGGTCACGGTAGGTCATCACCCGGTTCACCTGGACGCTGTGGGACAGATAGAATGTGAGGAGGAACCACAGGCAGCACCAGTTCCACGAGTGCTGCTGGGCCACTGTCCCCAGAGCCTCCTAGGCAGCTAGGGAAGGCCCGGAACAGGAAGGAAATGTCTAACGAACTAGGAACCGGGGGAGGGAGCCCATCGCCAAAAGCACGTGGGTCTGCACTGGGTGGCAGCAGCACTGGAGTGGGCACTGGGGTGTGTGAAGGCACATGTTCCCCACCTCCCTCCAGCTTCATACCTAATATAACATACCTGGGAGGGGCTGCCACCTGCAAAACAAAGTCTTCTTCCTGTACTTCTTCCAGATCCGGAATAACAAGAATATCTGCAGTAAGAGGAGGTGGCAAGCTGTCAGCAGCACGAACAGGGATCTCTCCTGTTGCTTCATTTACTCCTTACTGCCCTCAACACGCCAGCCAGCCACGGGGCTCTAGGCTGGGGGAACAATGGACGCCCAGACACAGTCTCTGCCCTGCAGGGGCTCCCAGGCGAGGGCTGCGGGACTGAACAAGAGCTGCGCATTGGCGTCAGAGGTAGAATGTCAGCAACTCCTGAATCCCAGGCTTTATCCCAGAACCAGCTGGAATGGGACCTCCTGGGTGGGGCTCAGGCGTCTGCATCTTTCCCTAAGATTTCTTCGGCGATCCTGATGTACACTCCAGGTTTGGGGTCCCTGGAGTGGGTCTCCCAGGAGAAATGTAAAGAAATGAGGAGAGTCTCAGCCAGCACCTGCGGAAGTGCTTACATTAGAGGAGAGGGAAGAGGAGGAATCGGTAAGTGAGCCTGCCATGGCCAGGGATGGAGGAACTGAGGAGGCGGTGCCGGGAGGCGAATGTCACTGTGAGTGCACCTCCTCGTGACTGAGGCCCACACGTGCATCAGCTCGTCACAGTCTTCGTGGCCCCGAGCCTGTATCTGAAGGTCATTTTTCCCCTAATGGCACAACCTGGCTCCCTGGCAGTGCATCCGAGATCGGGGCCTCCATCGCCAGGTCTAACATAAAAACAGTGCCGATGCCACAGAGGACGCTTCGCACGCTGTCTCACCGAGACTGCCCTTCTCTGAATCTCCACGTGAGACAGACAAACAGAACAGGAGACCCAGGGCCATTGCTGTCACCGGTTTAACAAAGTCATGCAAACACAGAAACAGAGACAGCCCGTCGCGTGATTGTGCCAACTGGCTTAAGGTACAAAAAGAGTCCGTCTTCTCATGGGGACAACCTAACACGCTCTGGAAGTAGTCCCTTCTCCAAATGAGTCTCGCTCCCTGGCAGAGGGGCTTTCTTTGTTTTACCCAGACTGCAGAGAGGGGCACAGTGAAAGAGATGGGGCAGGAGAAAAGGTCGAGTGGGCTCAGAGTCCTAGCACTCCCCAACCAGCTGCAAGTATTAAAAGGAGGAAAAATCCCAGGGAGAAGAGAAAAGTGAAGAGATTTTCGTTTTTGCTTCCAACGACTGAATCCTATTTTACTTTTAAAAGAGATGCAGAATCATTTCAAGAATGGCTGGGAAGACCCTTGCCACTTTCAGGCTGTTCTGTGTTGAGACTCTGTGCTTGCTCTAGTCAAGCGAAGCCCAGAACATGGGTCAGTTCCAGGCCTGGTGTCTTTATTACTGCTTCAGACTGGGGGTTACAGGTGCTGCACCTGGAAAAAGAGAAAGTACGCAAGGGAGAGGCAGAAAACAGGACAGAGAGAAAGAGACAGTTGGAGAAAGAGAGTGGTTAAAGGAATAAAAAAGGATAAAATAAAAAGAAACGGCTGATAGGGGAAACAGAGAAGACACACACATCATCCCCAAAACGATGAACCACACCCAGCCAGTCCTCCATCTAGCAAAAGGCTGCTCAGAACTTAGACGGTCTCTCTCTACACCACTAAAGAATAGAGATGGATTCTCTAAGATTCTATCTCTTAGGCTAATAGAAATTTAGCTTTCTCGTACACTCTTGCCCTGCATGACGAATACTCCGTGGCAAGGGCTGTGGCTGACGCTGTCCACAGCCCCGGGCAAGTGGGGGTCCCGGGCTGGGGCGACTGCACAGGCCCCGCAGCAGGGCAGGGAGGAAGCTGGTGGCGCCGTGCGCTACCAGCGGTGTGCTGGTTTTGGAGTGCGCCAGTCAGCTGCCCCTGGCTCTCCTCACATGTGGAGTCCAGCCTGAGATGAATATTCAGAAGTCGGTAAGAAAACGCCCCATGCTGAGCCCGGGGCTCAGGACGGGTCTTCCCCAAGTCCCCTTTCCCTGCACAACACGAGCATTTGTGTCCTGTCAACTCTGCCCCGCTTGGCCCAGCTCCGAGGAGCCGCACTGCAGCCCAGTGTCCACTCTGACTGCCCCCGGGCTTCTCTCTTCATCCCCACCCCCTTCTCCACACGTGCGCAAAGGAGTGTGGGGCCGGCCCATCTGTGACAGATCAGAGGTCAGTGCGGGCCTTGGCCAAGGGGCCTCTCAGAGTGGCACTGGTGGGGCTGGCCACACAGTGGGACTTCTCTCTAATTGGAAGCCTGGTGCCCAACAGAACCCGGTGAACCGCCTGAGCGGGACAGAGCCAGCGATGACAGCCAGGCCAAGGCAAGCTGGACGTTCCGGTGCAGTGACAGCTTGAGCTGTCGCAGCGGAGTCAGGCCATCCAACTCCCAGCCCCCCGTGGAACAGGTGGCCGTGGCGCAGGCTCTGGGCAAACTTCAAAGAACTTCACAATTTTCCAGTTTCTGATTTATAATCACGGACGAGTACTTGCTCGTGTTTACATAATCTGTTCCTGGGAATTTTTGTTCTTTCTCTCCTTCCCTCCACACCCCCCACCCCCAGCCCACACACATACCATGGACAAACCTAGGAAAAGAAAACGGACTTGAGAAATCCACCACTTCACACAATGACCGGCATGAAATGATCTGGCCCTGCCTGCAATCAGCACGGACGGCTACCTGCCCTGCAAGTCTGGACCAGTGACCTAGTCTGCTCCAGGCCGTCAAGTTCAACATTCAAAGGCACCCAATTTTGATACAGACAACAAGAGGAATACAAGAGTCTGCTGTACTACTGCTGACAAGCTACCACTATTAAAAAACTAATAATCATGCTAACTTTATTGTCGTTTTCTCCTATGCTGCTAAAAAAGGAAGAACTTTAACAGAAACAACGAGTGAAGTACATGGGCAGGACTCCCCACTGGTTAAGAGTGCAGGCTCGGGAGGCAGGATGGCTGACTTCGAATCCTCCATGTACTAGCTGTGTGATTTGACCCTCTGGCCACAGTTTCTTCATTGTAAAACTGATACAATTATACAGAACACCCACTGCATACAGTTGCTGTAAGTGTTAAAGGGAATAATCTTCATAAAATACTAAGTGCTGTGCTATTCTTATTCATTTGACAGATACAATATTGAGCATGGAGACAGACTATAGGGTTCTACCTTCCTTTTCTCACTTACTCCTGCCCATTTTCCAGATGAGAACACTGAGGCTGAGGAGCATTATGCAGCTTGCACAAGGGGAAACCATTAATAACGAACAGAACCCACTTCCAACGCCAGTCCGACTGCACCCACTCACCTGCCCACACCCACCCGTGCCTCCTCTGCAAGGTACAGTGCCTTCGGAGCTGCCTCCTCCGGTGGAGCGGTGAGGGACTGCCTGCAGTCGGGCAGCTTCACTCTGCCTGAGACTCAGTGCCCTCTGTTCCTGGGCGTTTCTCTAGATACCAATAACCGTAAATAAGCCAAGTCTCTCCCTCGTCATGTGCCCTGACTCGCTACTTTCCTACAATAAGGCCCAACGGGGCAGAATGAGAAGAGCGCACTGATGCCAGAGGCCCCGGGGACTCATTCTCTGCCACCCTCCGTAAACCAGCCCCAGGGAGAGGGAGGTGGCTGGGCTCCTAGAGCAACCCCAGGAGAGGGGAGGGCGAGGCCAGGGGCTAAACCTCCAGTGCATGGGAGCAGGTGCCCTCAGCCCTCAGCTCAGCTCTGCCCCATGCAGGCCGCCATCCCAGCTCCGACACCTCAGACGGAACGAGCTTTCTTCGCGTCTTGGCCGCCTCTCGTATCAGCCTCTTATCTCACGCACTATTCGACCTGCTCACCCACCCCGCAGATGACCCAGGTACCACGCGCTGGGGAAACGGCATTTGTTTGCTCGTTCATACACTCATTCATTCATTCAAGGAATACTGATTGGGCACCTACTATGCAAAAGGCACCAGGCTAAGTGGTACCTGTAACACCAGCAAATAAAACAGATGTGGCCCCTGTCTTTGTGGAGCACCAGTGTAGCGGGAGACGGTAAGCAAATAAATTCAAATACGTACCGTGAGGGAGACTAACTGGATTCTATGGCTAAAAATAACAGGGGGACCTAACTGTCTTATTTTTAAAGATAAACATAACATCACACATGGTAATAAATTTAAACGCTGCAGAAAAGTTCACAATGAAAAATGTCCTTTCCTCGTATGAGCCCCAGGTGTCCCCCTAGAGGTAATCGCTATTAACAATTTCTGGGATGTACATGCCGAAAAGAATTTATGCCCACCACAGCACACATATCCTTTTTAATAAAAACGGTGCACAAATGGGATCACTTTCCACACATGTCGTTCTGCAGCTTGCTTTTATCCTTCCAGATACTATACTGATACATCTTATTCTTTTTTTTCAAAGACTTTATATATTTATTTATTTTGGAGAGGGAGAGGGAGAGAAACATTAATGTGTGGTTGCCTCCTCTGCCCACCGGGGACCTGGCCCTCGACCCAAGCATGTGCCCTAACCGGGAATCGAACCGGCGACCCTCTAGTTCACAGGTCAGCACTCAATCCACTGAGCCACACCAGCCAGGGCAACATCTTATTCTTTTAAGTGACCACCTAGTATTACTGAATGGATGCTCCATAATGCATTTATTTAATCCAGTCCAGAGAGGATCTAATTTAGAATTTGGGGGGTAGGGTGGGGTGAGGGGTTAGGGAAGCTCCCTGAATTAGGACAATGCAGCTGAAAGTGAAAAGACTCAACCAGGCAGGGGGTGGCATGCGCAAAGGCACTGTGAGGCGAGAAGTACCTTGCAACACTGAAGAAACTGAAGGCCAGTGTGGTTGGCATGGAGGGCCGGGCACAGTGGCACGGGGCGAGGCAGGGGAGAGGGTGCCTGGTGCCAGGTGAGGAAGCTCCGTGTCAACCAGCCAGGAAACATGGACCAGGTACCTGTTATACACAAGACCCCTCTGAGGCATGCAGGGGACAACCAAGATGCCGAAGCTACAAAGGGGGTCTACGCATAAGAAAGAATAGATGAGCAGCAGAAGAAAAATGCACATCCTTTCCTTTGTGAATCGTCGCAGAATCCGACCGGCAGAATTCTGAGCTTGCTGCTTGTCTTTCCCTCATTCTTCACTCAAGGCCCCGGGGCAGACCTCACTGCCTTTCAGTGGGTAAAGTGAGCCTGGACCTCGGCCTGCACCCTAGGTGGAAAGCTCTCAAGGACCACATCCTGGTCACTTCTGCATTCCCAAGGACTAAAGGACAGCTGCACAAAACTGAACCCTCTGATCTGAAAGTCACACACGTGGAGGAGCTGCATCGACCTCCTCCCCATTATTCCAATTAGAGTGTAGGTGCTACTGAAGCCCGGAGTTGCCTGCATGGGTTCCTTTCACAGCAACAGCCAAGAGCGATCCTCGGCTACTTCCTGGGGTCGACAACATCCTAGCAAAGGCTCCCTTGGAGCTGCTCCTGCTGGGAAGGGTCCCTGCATAAACAAGGAACCACCGGGGAGTGGGGACAAGGGCGCAGGGGAGGAGGCATTCAAACGTGGTCCTCACAGACTTCCATCCTGAGGCCGGGCCGCAGGGCTCTCCACACTGCTCCCTGTGTTTTTCTCCTGGGATCTCTAGGGTGTCCCACTGTGTAATCTACTCTCTGGGAGCCCCTCATAAAGGCTTGTTAACACAGTGAGAGCCGATTTCAAAGAGAAAGATCATCGCCAAGTGGGAAACTCATGATGATGCCAGAACACTGGTCTGCCAACAAATCTACCCACCAACCACCAGCTGAAACCACAGAAATGAGGAACGTTTTCATAAATAACAGAGATAAATAATAGAAACGTATGGGAATACCAGGAGGATCCATTCCAACTGCTTTCAAAAACGTGCGAAGCGGCCACGGCCCTGGAATGCATTTATCACGGACAGTATCATCACACTGCGCACTAAGACGTTAACTCCCCCGCCAGGTCCCAGGGGGAGGCTCTGGGCCCCTGCTCCCGACAGTCGAAGTCTGCCTGCCTCTGCCTGCAAAGCTGGCCCCGCTCTCTGTGATGCATTCTGGGATAGCCTGCACCCCAACCCAGCTGTTGTTTGGGTATAATTGGAACAGAAAGTGACTTCTCAGACTGGACTCAGTTGGAAATGAGTGCCCCTGAGCATCACGCAGGCCCGTCACCTGGAGTGTAGAGCCTGGTCCTGCAGGAAGGAGGGAACAAAGAAAGCACCCCAGTCTGGCCCATGAGTCCCACAGAGAGCCCTCCTTTCTGTGTCCCTTTAGGTTCTTGCTGATTTTCTTAGTTGGAGCTTTCTGAATGGAATCTCCTCATCACACGCAGAAGAGTTTCTAGAGAGCGACATAAAGACTGCACCACACTCCGGCACTTTCTCACCTGACACTTAGTAACTGATACAAGTGGTTGGCCTGCCTTGTCACGTTCCTGGCCGTGCTTACTGACCACACGCCCCTTCTCACTGCGACCACTAATGAGCTTCCGACGGCAAAGGCCCTGCCTGCTCACATGCAATCTCTTCCCAGAGCTGCCTTCCCACTCGGTGCCCTGGCCGCTACGGAGCACTCGCCGGCCGCTAAGGGCTCACATCCAACCTCCCACAACCAAGGTCCATAACCAGTCCACACGGAAGGGATCTGGACGTGCTGCTCAAGGACACCCCAGCGAGATCAGTCCAGACGGCCCCGAATTCTGTGCCCAAAGTCAGCAGACCTCAGCAGAGCCCACGGGCAACAGGAAACAATGTCCACGGTTTTGGGAGACGGCAACTTTAAACCAGGGATCATTATAATTTTTCTCTGCAGCTGCAAAACTTTGTTTTACTGAATGCTGTTACCTCCTGCATCACGTATGGGGAATTTTAAACAGGCAAATGGAAGAAGGTCTGATTGAAGATGAAGTTAAGTGAAAGAAATTGGTCTCATTTAGCCCATGACAGGATTCATCTGTGTTCCCAAGTCCACTGAGGTGGCATCATGGACGTTTCATATTCATGAGCTGCGGCGACACTGTGTCCCCTCATTTACAAAGAGCCGTGTTCAGCAAATTCTGTCCCTGTGGACACTCCGTGCATTTCATGGTCTTGTCAGAGAGACATCAAACGCTCCAGTAACCAAATACCAGAAAACGGCTTTAATTAGTGGATCTCAATCGTATAAATAATTTTTTTCTAAAAGAAAAAAATGGAGAATTTTTTAAAAAGAGAGAAGAAAGGGGGAAAGCAGTAGGCAACAGGCTTCAAACACTCGAAGGAACAAGGGAAAGAGACGGTCTCAGAGGAGCTCCTGAGGGAGCCTCGGCCCAGCACGGTTGGCCCCCTGCTCTCCGAGCCAGGGTTCGAGGGGCAGAGACCTGTCTGCAGGTCCCTGGCAGGCCCGCTGTATGGGGACCTACCCCTCATGATGATACCCGATAGAGGCCGGCTCCAGCCTGTACTCATCACAGCCAGACGAGGAGAAAGGCAAATGAGAAGAGCGCCTGGAAACTGCGATGCTGGCTAGAGAGCCAGGCTGCAAAGGTGAGAAACAGGACTGACTGTGAGCAAAACGCACAGCCCAAGACGGGGGAGAGTGTCTGTTTGGGAACAGGTCCCAGAGGAAGTGTGCACAGAGGAACAGAGAGGACAGGCCCCGTCCGGAGGTGCCATCTTGGGTTTGCTTGGTTTCTCCCATCGGTGTTCCCTAGGGTGAAATGCCGCCATGCTCCTGCCAAACTGAGTCTCCCCGAACACTGCTGCGGGAAGATCACAGACCTCAGGATCTAAATAGCCGATTGCTCTTCGCAGCACCGAGCTGCAGGGACTCTCCTGGCTGGCGATGGGTTGGAGAGGAAACTTGGGACTGATTTCGGTTTCTGAGACAAGCCAGGCCTCAGCACAGTGTGGTGCTGGCTGGTTCACAGGCGGAGCAGGGGTTTTGAGTAAGAGTGGTGACTCAGCTCGAGCTACCTCACGGCGTGCGACAGTCAGCTCTCACGTACTGCCCACAGAGGGACCTTGGCGCATTTCTGAAGGAGCCATGAATGCGGCACCCCAGAATGAGATTTCCCCCATCACCCCCTGTCCACTGAGTGCTGTGTAAGAAACTGTATCAGTCATGCAAGGGGCCGTCAACCAGGAGGGACCCTTTCAAGCAATTCAAAGGCAGTGCTCCTAAGAGACAAGCACGGCCCAACGAGGATTCTCGATGGGGAAAGATCCCACCCTGCCCAGGAGCCGGACACTGGGGAACCCCAGTGTCACCTGCTGGGGTGACCGCTAGGGAACATCAAATCACTGGTTACGGACAACTGAAGGGAACAAAGAACAGGGAACGGGGACGCTCTCCACCACTCCAGCGGCTCTCCTGGCTTCGTGGTGGTTCCAGCTTTGACCCGCCGAGGTGTGTTCAGAGGAGGTAGGGGTAAAGGACTTCACAGACATAGAGGAATGAAGTGGCTGGAAGGGATGGAAACTGAGGAACTCTCCGCTCTCTTCAATAGGGCCCAAGATGAGTGACACGATATTAATGTGACAGAAAACAGCTTCTCAGAGCCGCCAGTAGGAGCATGTCAGAAACCAGGCATATCTGATTCTATTTCATCCTCCTCATGTTACACCAAAAAACAAGACAAACTAGACCGCTTTCATTCTAAATCTTTAGTTTTGTATTTTCCTTATATATATTTATTAAAAAAATGCTGCTTTGATCGGTGCCACCCGTGACACCCCCTCCCCCACACGCTGCTGAACAGCTCCCCCGTGCGAGGCCACTGCCGGTGACAGCCCGCTGGTTTTGATCACAGCCCTTCCGAGTCGGATTTTCATAAGACAGATGAGCACTCTTACTGCGGCCTGCTCTCCTCAGATGAGAAACGGAGGGGGCGGGGGAGGACGGGTCCTGAGGGAGCTGCGCGACAATCAAGGGCTGCGTGGCGCTTTCTCTGTCCCTCGCTGCTGCAATTTTCAAAGGCGTCTGCCTCGGGCACTTTTAAATGATGGTGTCTCAATTCTGTAATCATCTTTCAAGAACTTTCTCTTAAAGGGTCTTTTAGGTGAACCGAGTCTGTCAACCACACTTATGGACTCAGGAATCATCCTCAGTGTGTGTCCCGTGTGGGTGTACACAGACGAGTACACCCCCACACACAGAACACCTGTGAATTTTTGGAAAGCTGGTAGAACCTAAAGTTAGATCAAGTTCATCTCTTGCTGGGGTCATGGGGTCCATGACGCCTCTCCCCGAGACCTCTGTTCTGCCTAGACTGGGTCCTTCTTTAGGAACTAATTTCCACGTGTGACGTGGCAGAAGGAAAAGACTTCTCCACCCGAGGGCTGAGCGATGTGCTGTGTCCAACCGCGGGTGCACAGGCACGCCTTTCCCTTCCCATCCTCCGAGGCCATCTGGCCTTCTACTCAGGAGCACACACACAGCCACCAGTCGTCCCAGGCCACAGCTTGCTGTCACTTTGGTTTCAAAGGCTATTTGGAGCGACTCTACAACTGTCTTTTCTCATCATAAAGGCCATTATGGCTTTTTACACAGACTCCACCTAGAACACCAAGCCTCTATTTCTTTCAAATAAAACTCTAAGCGGTCCAAGACCTCCCTGGGCAGGGGTCCTCACCACTATGGGCCTGTCTGCATTTAGGTCTCTCTGCTGCTCTCGTTCCTCGTCCACCCAGTCCCTTCACAGGGCGCCGGGGAAGTACGCGTGCCTCTCCCGCAAAGCTGCAACACTGCCTGCAGTCACACCTAGGACCATCACAAAAGTAAATGGGACTGGTTTTGTCCTATCCTGATGCGGCCTTCTGTAGTCAACCAAGACAGAATCCAAGGAGATAGCAAATAAATACCTGATCTCCATATCGATTTTAGGGACAGTCAGCTGTCTTTGACTTTGGTCGGTGCTTAGTGCTGGCTGATTTATTATTAATCACATTCCTCCAGGACACAGACTATCGCAGGTTGCTGTCGGAGCTTTCTCGCTCTGAGTTCCTGGGAGGTTAATGTGACCTGCTTCATTCACAACATGCATTGCACAACGTGGCACAAGACCTTCAGCCGCATTCTTCCCATTCTTGCTCTTCAGATGGGGTCGTGCAGGTCGGCCGCTCACATGGACAAAGAAAATGGAACCCCGGAGGTCACTGTCAACCGAGTTTCAGGCAGAGGTGTTCGTGACAGTAAGTTTGAAAAGTCTGATGTGACCTAGAGGTTTCAGAGCACCACTAGGGGCACAGAGCATCTGTCCCAGCTCTGCCAACGAGCAGGAGGTCTGGACAAGACCCCGGGCTACACCCGCACCAGGGTAAGGTAGAAGACGGCCAAGATCCCCTCTCCAGAGGACGCAGCACAGGCGCCAGAATTCATTATGTAAACGCAATCTCAATGGATTTGCTAGCAGAGAAAGCATAACAAGAAAGAGAGGAATAGTCAAACCTGGAGATTCTGCTTCATGTCACAGAACTTTAAAGACCTGGTCTCTGGCTTTTCTCTGCTCAGCCCAGGTGTTGCTGTAGACAAGACTTCACAGGGAGAGGT